>NW_028225357.1:0-580118 GCF_052327205.1 Somniosus microcephalus
CAGTTTAACGCAGTGAGGTCATGGGCAGAGAATCACTGTGGAAGGTGTCAGTCCCACCAGTTTAACGCAGAGAGGTCTGGGGCTGAGAATCACTGTGGAAGATGTCGGTCCCACCAGTTTAACGCAGTGATGTCGGGCTGAGAATCACTGTGGAAGATGTCGGTCCCACCAGTCTAACGCAGTGAGGTTTGGGGCTGAGAATCACTGTGGAAGGTGTCAGTCCCACCAGTCTAACGCAGTGAGGCCTGGGGCTGTGAATCACTGTGGAAGATGCCAGTCCCACCAGTTTAACGCAGTGATGTCGGGCTGGGAATCACTGTGGAAGATGTCGGTCCCACCAGTTTAACGCAGTGAGGTCTGGGGCTGAGAATCACTGTGGAAGACTTCGGCCCCACCAGTCTAACGCAGTGAGGTTTGGGGCTGAGAATCACTGTGGAAGGTGTCGGTCCCACCAGTCTAACGCAGTGATGTCGGGTGAGAATCACTGTGGAAGATGTCGGTCCCACCAGTTTAACGCAGTGAGGCCTGGGGCTGAGAATCACTGTGGAAGATGTCGGTCCCACCAGTCTAACGCAGTGAGGTCTGGGGCTGAGAATCACTGTGGAAGATGTCGGTCCCACCTTGTTAACGCAGTGAGGTCTGGGGCTGAGAATCACTGTGGAAGATGTCGGTCCCACCAGTTTAATGCAGTGAGGTCTGGGGCTGGGAATCACTGTGGAAGATGTCAGTCCCACCAGTCTAACGCAGTGAGGCCTGGGGCTGAGAATCACTGTGGAAGGTGTCGGTCCCACCAGTTTAACGCAGTGAGGTCTGGGGCTGAGAATCACTGTGGAAGATGTCGGTCCCACCAGTTTAACTCAATGAATCTGGGGCTGAGAATCACTGTGGAAGATGTCGGTCCCATCAGTTTAACGCAGTGATGTCGGGCTGAGAATCACTGTGGAAGATGTCGGCCCCACCACTTTAACGCAGTGATGTCGGGCTGAGAATCACTGTGGAAGACGTCGGTCCCACCAGTCTAATGCAATGAGGTCTGGGGCTTCAAATCACTGTGGAAGATGTCGGTCCCATCAGTTTAACGCAGTGATGTCGGGCTCAGAATCACTGTGGAAGATGTCAGTCCCTCTACTTTAACGCAGTGATGTCGGGCTGTGAATCACTGTGGAAGATGTCGGTCCCACCAGTCTAACGCAATGAGGTCTGGGGCTGAAAATCACTGTGGAAGATGTCGATCCCTCCAGTTTAACGCAGTGAGGTCTGGGGCTGAGAATCACTGTGGAAGATGTCGGTCCCATCAGTTTAACGCAGAGATGTCGGGCTGAGAATCACTGTGGAAGATGTCGGTCCCACCAGTTTAACGCAGTGAGGTCTGGGGCTGAGAATCATTGTGCAAGATGTCGGTCCCACCAGTTTAACGCAGTGATGTCGGGCTGAAAATCACTGTGGAAGATGTCGGTCCCACCAGATTAACGCAGAGAGGTCTGGGGCTGAGAATCAATGTGGAAGATGTCGGTCCCACCAGTTTAACGCAGAGATGTCGGGCTGAGAATCACTGTGGAAGATGTCGGTCCCACCAGATTAACGCAGAGATGTCGGGCTGAGAATCACTGTGGAAGATGTCGGTCCCATCAGTTTAACGCAGAGAGGTCTGGGGCTGAGAATCAATGTGGAAGATGTCGGTCCCACCAGTTTAACGCAGTGAGGTCTGGGGCTGAGAATCACTGTGGATGATGTCGATCCCACCAGTTTAACGCAATGAGGTCTGCGGCTGAGAATCACTGTGGAAGATGTCGGTTCCACCAGTTTAACGCAGTGATGTCGGGCTGAAAATCACTGTGGAAGATGTCGGTCCCACCAGTTTAACGCAGAGAGTTCTGGGGCTGAGAATCACTGTGGAAGATGTCGGTCCCACCAGTTTAACGCAGTGAGGTCTTGGGCTGAGAATCACTGTGGAAGGTGTCAGTCCCACCAGTCTAACGCAGTGAGGTCTGGGGCTGAGAATCACTGTGGAAGGTGTCGGTCCCACCAGTCTAACGCAGTGATGTCGGGCTGAGAATCACTGTGGAAGATGTTGGTCCCACCAGTTTAACGCAGTGAGGCCTGGGGCTGAGAATCACTGTGGAAGATGTCGGTCCCACCAGTCTAACGCAGTGAGGTCTGGGGCTGAGAATCACTGTGGAAGATGTCGGTCCCACCAGTTTAACGCAGTGATGTCGGGCTGAGAATCACTGTGGAAGATGTCGGTCCCACCAGTTTAACGCAGTGAGGTCTGGGGCTGTGAATCATTGTGGAAGATGTCGGTCCCACCAGTTTAACGCAATGAGGTCTGGGGCTGAGAATCACTGTGGAAGATGTCGGTCCCACCAGTTTAACGCAGTGATGTCGGGCTGAAAATCACTGTGGAAGATGTCGGTCCCACCAGTTTAACGCAGAGAGGTCTGGGGCTGAGAATCAATGTGGAAGATGTCGGTCCCACCAGTTTAACGCAGTGAGGCCTGGGGCTGAGAATCACTGTGGATGATGTCGATCCCACCAGTTTAACACAATGAGGTCTGGGGCTGAGAAACACTGTGGAAGATGTCGGTCCCACCAGTTTAACGCAGTCATGTCGGGCTGAGAATCACTGTGGAAGGTGTCAGTCCCACCAGTCTAACGCAGTGAGGCCTGGGGCTGAGAATCACTGTGGAAGATGCCGGTCCCACCAGTTTAACGCAGTGATGTCGGGCTGGGAATCACTGTGGAAGATGTCGGTCGCACCAGTTAACGCAGAGAGGTCTGGGGCTGAGAATCACTGTGGAAGGTGTCGGTTCCACCAGTCCAACGCAGTGATGTCGGGCTGAGAATCACTGTGGAAGATGTCGGTCCCACCAGTTTAACGCAGCGAGGCCTGGGGCTGAGAATCACTGTGGAAGATGTCGGTCCCACCAGTCTAACGCAGTGAGGTCTGGGGCTGAGAATCACTGTGGAAGATGTCGGTCCCACCAGTGTAACGCAGTGAGGTCTGGGGCTGAGAATCACTGTGGAAGATGTCAGTCCCACCAGTTTAATGCGGTGAGGTCTGGGGCTGGGAATCACTGTGGAAGATGTCAGTCCCACCAGTTTAACGCAGTGAGGTCTGGGGCTGCGAATCACTGTGGAAGATGTCGGTCCCACCAGTTTACGCAGTGATGTCGGGCTGACAATCACTGTGGAAAATGTCAGTCCCACCAGTTTAACGCAGTGAGGGCTGGGGCTGAGAATCACTGTGGAAGATGTCCTTCCCACCTCTTTAACGCAGTGAGGTCTGGGGCTGAGAATCACTGTGGAAGATGTCGGTCCCACCAGTTAATGCAGTGAGGTCTGGGGCTGAGAATCACTGTGGAAGATGTCGGTCCCACCAGTAAATGCAGTGAGCTCTGGGGCTGAGAATCACTGTGGAAGATGTCGGTCCCACCAGTCTAAAGCAGTGAGGTCTGGGGCTGAGAATCACTGTGGAAGATGTCAGTTCCACCAGTTTAACGCAGTGAGGCCTGGGGCTGAAAACCACTGTGGAAGATGTCCTTCCCACCAGTTTAACGCAGTGATGTCGGGCTGAGAATCACTGTGGAAGATGTCGGTCCCATCAGTTAATGCAGTGAGGTCTGGGGCTGAGAATCACTGTGGAAGATGTCGGTCCCACCAGTCTAAAGCAGTGATGTCTGGGGCTGAGAATCACTGTGGAAGATGTCGGTCCCACCAGTTTAACGCAGTGAGGCCTGGGGCTGAGAACCACTGTGGAAGATGTCCTTCCCACCAGTTTAACGCAGTGATGTCGGGCTGAGAATCAGTGTGGAAGATGTCGGTCCCACCAGTCTAACGCAGTGAGGTCTGGGGCTGAGAATCACTGTGGAAGATGTCGGTCCCACCAGTTTAACGCAGTGAGGTCTGGGGCTGAGAATCACTGTGGAAGATGTCGGTCCCACCAGTTTAACGCAGTGAGGTCTGGGGCTGAGAATCACTGTGGAAGATGTCGGGCCCACCAGTTTAACGCAGTGAGGTCTGGGGCTGAGAATCACTGTGGAAGGTGTCGGTCCCACCAGTTTAACGCAGTGTGTTTTGGGGCTGAGAATCACTGTGGAAGATGTCGGTCCCACCATTTTAACGCAGAGAGGTCTGGGGCTGAGAATCACTGTGCAAGATGTCGGCCCCAGCAGTTTAACGCAGTGAGGTCATGGGCTGAGAATCACTGTGGAAGATGTCGGTCCCACCTGTTTAACGCATTGATGTCGGGATGAGAATCACTGTGGAAGATGTCGGTCCCACCAGTTTAATGCAGTGAGGTCTGGGGCTGAGAATTATTGTGGAAGATGTCGGTCCCACCAGTTTAACGCAATGAGAGCTGGGGCTGAGAATCACTGTGGAAGATGTCGGTCCCAACAGTTTAATGCAGTGATGTCGGGCTGAGAATCACTGTGGAAGATGTCGGTCCCACCAGTTTAAAGCAGAGAGGTCTGGGGCTGAGAATCAATGTGGAAGATGTCGGTCCCACCAGTTTAACGCAGTGAGGTCTGGGGCTGAGAATCACTGTGGATGATGTCGGTCCCATCAGTTTAACACAGTGATGACGGGCTGAGAATCACTGTGGAAGATGTCGGTCCCATCACTTCAACGCAGTGATGTCGGGCTGAGAATCACTGTGGAAGATGTCGGTCCCACCAGTTTAACGCAGTGAGGTCTGGGGCTTCAAATCACTGTGGAAGATGTCGGTCCCGCCAGTTTAACGCAGTGATGTCATGCTGAGAATCACTGTGGAATATGTCGGTCCCACCACTTTAACGCAGTGAGGTCTGGGTCTGAGAATCACTGTGGAATGTGTCGGTCCCACCAGTTTAACGCAGTGAGGTCTGGGGCTGAGAATCACTGTGGAAGATGTCGGTCCCACCAGTTTAACACAATGAGGTCTGGGGCTGAGAATCACTGTGGAAGATGTCGGTCCCACCATTTTAACGCAGAGAGGTCTGGGGCTGAGAATCACTGTGGAAGATTTCGGTCCCACCACTTTAACGCAGTGATGTCGGGCTGAGAATCACTGTGGAAGATGTCGGTCCCACCAGTTTAACGCAGTGAGGTCTGGGGCTGAGAATCATTGTGCAAGATGTCGGTCCCACCAGTTTAACGCAGTGATGTCGGGCTGAAAATCACTGTGGAAGATGTCGGTCCCACCAGTTTAACGCAGAGAGGTCTGGGGCTGAGAATCAATGTGGAAGATGTCGGTCCCACCAATTTAACGCAGTGAGGTCTGGGGCTGAGAATCACTGTGGATGATGTCGATCCCACCAGCTTAACGCAATGAGGTCTGCGGCTGAGAATCACTGTGGAAGATGTCGGTTCCACCACTTTAACGCAGTGATGTCGGGCTGAGAATCACTGTGGAAGATGTCGGTCACACCAGTTTAACGCAGAGAGTTCTGGGGCTGAGAATCACTGTGGAAGATGTCTGTCCCACCAGTTTAACGCAGTGAGGTCTGGGGCTGAGAATCACTGTGGAAGGTGTCAGTCCCACCAGTCTAACGCAGTGAGGTCTGGGGCTGAGAATCACTGTGGAAGGTGTCAGTCCCACCAGTCTAACGCAGTGATGTCGGGCTGAGAATCACTGTGGAAGATGTCGGTCCCACCAGTTTAACGCAGTGAGGCCTGGGGCTGAGAATCACTGTGGAAGATGTCGGTCCCACCAGTCTAACGCAGTGAGGTCTGGGGCTGGGAATCACTGTGGAAGATGTCGGTCCCACCAGTTTAACGCAGTGAGGACTGGGGCTGAGAATCACTGTGGAAGATGTCGGTCCCACCAGTTTAATGCAGTGAGGTCTGGGGCTGGGAATCACTGTGGAAGATGTCGGTCCCACCAGTTTAATGCAGTGACGTCTGGGGCTGGGAATCACTGTGGAAGATGTCGGTCCCACCAGTTTAATGCAGTGAGGTCTGGGACTGAGAATCATTGTGGAAGATATCGGTCCCACCAGTCTAACGCAGTGAGGTCTGGGGCTGCGAATCACTGTGGAAGATGTCGGTCCGAGCAGTTTAACGCAGTGATGTCGGGCTGAGAATCACTGTGAAAGATGTCGGTCCCACCAGTTTAACGCGGTGAGGTCTGGTGCTGAGAATCACTGTGGAAGATGTCGGTCCCACCAGTCTAAAGCTGTGAGGTCTGGGGCTGAGAATCACTGTGGAAGATGTCCGTCGCACCAGTTTAACGCAGTGAGGCCTGGGGCTGAGAATCACTGTGGAAGGTGCCAGTCACACCAGTCTAACGCAGTGATGTCGGGCTGAGAATCACTGTGGAAGATGTCGGTCCCACCAGTTTAATGCAGTGAGGTCTGGGGCTGGGAATCACTGTGGAAGATGTCAGTCCCACCAGTCTAACGCAGTGAGGTCTGGGGCTGAGAATCACTGTGGAAGGTGTCGGTCCCACCAGTGGAACGCAGTGAGGTCTGGGGCTGAGAATCACTGTGGAAGATGTCGGTCCCATCAGTTTAACGCAGTGATGTCGGGCTGAGAATCACTGTGGAAGATGTCGGCCCCACCACTTTAACGCAGTGATGTCGGGCTGAGAATCACTGTGGAAGACGTCGGTCCCACCAGTCTAACGCAATGAGGTCTGGGGCTTCAAATCACTGTGGAAGATGTCGGTCCCATCAGTTTAACGCAGTAATGTCGGGCTGAGAATCACTGTGGAAGATGTCAGTCCCTCCAGTTTAACGCAGTGATGTCGGGCTGTGAATCACTGTGGAAGATGTCGGTCCCACCAGTCTAACGCAATGAGGTCTGGGGCTGAGAATCACTGTGGAAGATGTCGATCCCACCAGTTTAACGCAGAGAGGTCTGGGGCTGAGAATCAGTGTGGAAGATGTCGCTCCCACCAGTTTAACGCAGAGATGTCGGGCTGAGAATCACTGTGGAAGATGTCGGTCCCAACAGTTTAACGCAGTGAGGTCTGGGGCTGAGAATCATTGTGCAAGGTGTCGGTCCCACCAGTTTAACGCAGTGATGTCGGGCTGAAAATCACTGTGGAAGATGTCGGTCCCTCCAGTTTAACGCAGAGAGGTCTGGGGCTGAGAATCAATGTGGAAGATGTCGATCCCACCAGTTTAATGCAATGAGGTCTGGGGCTGAGAATCACTGTGGAAGATGTCGGTCCCACCAGTTTAACGCAGTGATGTCAGGCTGAGAATCACGGTGGAAGATGTCAATCCCACCAGTTTAACGCAGAGAGTTCTGGGGCTGAGAATCACTGTGGAAGATGTCGGTCCCACCAGTTTAACGCAGTGAGGTCTGGGGCTGAGAATCACTGTGGAAGGTTTCAGTCCCACCAGTCTAACGCAGTGAGGTCTGGGGCTGAGAATCACTGTGGAAGGTGTCGGTCCACCCAGTCTAACGCAGTGATGTCGGGCTGAGAATCACTGTGGAAGATGTCGGTCCCACCAGTTTAACGCAGTGAGGCCTGGGGCTGAGAATCACTGTGGAAGATGTCGGTCCCACCAGTCTAACGCAGTGAGGTCTGGGGCTGGGAATCACTGTGGAAGATGTCGGTCCCACCAGTTAAACGCAGTGAGGACTGGGGCTGAGAATCACTGTGGAAGATGTCGGTCCCACCAGTTTAATGCAGTGAGGTCTGGGGCTGGGAATCACTGTGGAAGATGTCGGTCCCACCAGTTTAATGCAGTGAGGTCTGGGGCTGGGAATCACTGTGGAAGATGTCGGTCCCACCAGTTTAATGCAGTGAGGTCTGGGACTGAGAATCATTGTGGAAGATGTCGTCCCACCAGTCTAACTCAGTGAGGTCTGGGGCTGCGAATCACTGTGGAAGATGTCGGTCTCAGCAGTTTAACGCAGTGATGTCGGGCTGAGAATCACTGTGGAAGATGTCGGTCCCACCAGTTTAACGCAGTGAGGTCTGGTGCTGAGAATCACTGTGGAAGATGTCGGTCCCACCAGTTTAACGCAGTGAGGCCTGGGGCTGAGAATCACTGAGAAAAATGTCCTTCCCACCAGTTTAACGCAGTGATGTCGGGCTGAGAATCACTGTGGAAGATGTCGGTCCCACCAGTTAACGCAGTGAGGTCTGGGGCTGAGAATCACTGTGGAAGATGTCGGTCCCACCAGGCTAAAGCAGTGAGGTCTGGGGCTGAGAATCACTGTGGAAGATGTCGGTCGCACCAGTTTAACGCAGTGAGGCCTGGGGCTGAGAATCACTGTGGAAGGTGCCAGTCCCACCAGTCTAACGCAGTGATGTCGGGCTGAGAATCACTGTGGAAGATGTCGGTCCCACCAGTTTAACGCAGTGAGGTCTGGGGTTGAGAATCACTGTGGAAGATGTCGGTCCCCCCAGTTTAACGCAGTGAGGTCTGGGGCTGGGAATCACTGTGGAAGATGTCGGTCCCACCAGTCTAACGCAGTGAGGTCTGGGGCTGCGAATCACTGTGGAAGATGTCGGTCCCACCAGTCTAACGCAATGAGGTCTGGGGCTGTGAATCACTGTGGAAGATGTCGGTCCCACCAGTCTAACGCAGTGATGTCGGGCTGAGAATAACTGTGGAAGATGTCGGTCCCACCAGTTTAACGCAGTGATGTCGGGCTGAGAATCACTGTGGAAGATGTCTGTCCCACCAGTCTAACGCAATGAGGTCTGGGGCTGAGAATCACTGTGGAAGATGTCGATCCCACCAGTTTAACGCAGTGAGGTCTGGGGCTGAGAATCACTGTGGAAGATGTCGGTCCCACCAGTGTAACGCAGTGAGGTCTGGGGCTGAGAATCACTGTGGAAGATGTCAGTCCCACCAGTTTAATGCGGTGAGGTCTGGGGCTGGGAATCACTGTGGAAGATGTCAGTCCCACCAGTTTAACGCAGTGAGGTCTGGGGCTGCGAATCACTGTGGAAGATGTCGGTCCCACCAGTTTACGCAGTGATGTCGGGCTGACAATCACTGTGGAAAATGTCAGTCCCACCAGTTTAACGCAGTGAGGGCTGGGGCTGAGAATCACTGTGGAAGATGTCCTTCCCACCTCTTTAACGCAGTGAGGTCTGGGGCTGAGAATCACTGTGGAAGATGTCGGTCCCACCAGTTAATGCAGTGAGGTCTGGGGCTGAGAATCACTGTGGAAGATGTCGGTCCCACCAGTAAATGCAGTGAGCTCTGGGGCTGAGAATCACTGTGGAAGATGTCGGTCCCACCAGTCTAAAGCAGTGAGGTCTGGGGCTGAGAATCACTGTGGAAGATGTCAGTTCCACCAGTTTAACGCAGTGAGGCCTGGGGCTGAAAACCACTGTGGAAGATGTCCTTCCCACCAGTTTAACGCAGTGATGTCGGGCTGAGAATCACTGTGGAAGATGTCGGTCCCATCAGTTAATGCAGTGAGGTCTGGGGCTGAGAATCACTGTGGAAGATGTCGGTCCCACCAGTCTAAAGCAGTGATGTCTGGGGCTGAGAATCACTGTGGAAGATGTCGGTCCCACCAGTTTAACGCAGTGAGGCCTGGGGCTGAGAACCACTGTGGAAGATGTCCTTCCCACCAGTTTAACGCAGTGATGTCGGGCTGAGAATCAGTGTGGAAGATGTCGGTCCCACCAGTCTAACGCAGTGAGGTCTGGGGCTGAGAATCACTGTGGAAGATGTCGGTCCCACCAGTTTAACGCAGTGAGGTCTGGGGCTGAGAATCACTGTGGAAGATGTCGGTCCCACCAGTTTAACGCAGTGAGGTCTGGGGCTGAGAATCACTGTGGAAGATGTCGGGCCCACCAGTTTAACGCAGTGAGGTCTGGGGCTGAGAATCACTGTGGAAGGTGTCGGTCCCACCAGTTTAACGCAGTGTGTTTTGGGGCTGAGAATCACTGTGGAAGATGTCGGTCCCACCATTTTAACGCAGAGAGGTCTGGGGCTGAGAATCACTGTGCAAGATGTCGGCCCCAGCAGTTTAACGCAGTGAGGTCATGGGCTGAGAATCACTGTGGAAGATGTCGGTCCCACCTGTTTAACGCATTGATGTCGGGATGAGAATCACTGTGGAAGATGTCGGTCCCACCAGTTTAATGCAGTGAGGTCTGGGGCTGAGAATTATTGTGGAAGATGTCGGTCCCACCAGTTTAACGCAATGAGAGCTGGGGCTGAGAATCACTGTGGAAGATGTCGGTCCCAACAGTTTAATGCAGTGATGTCGGGCTGAGAATCACTGTGGAAGATGTCGGTCCCACCAGTTTAAAGCAGAGAGGTCTGGGGCTGAGAATCAATGTGGAAGATGTCGGTCCCACCAGTTTAACGCAGTGAGGTCTGGGGCTGAGAATCACTGTGGATGATGTCGGTCCCATCAGTTTAACACAGTGATGACGGGCTGAGAATCACTGTGGAAGATGTCGGTCCCATCACTTCAACGCAGTGATGTCGGGCTGAGAATCACTGTGGAAGATGTCGGTCCCACCAGTTTAACGCAGTGAGGTCTGGGGCTTCAAATCACTGTGGAAGATGTCGGTCCCGCCAGTTTAACGCAGTGATGTCATGCTGAGAATCACTGTGGAATATGTCGGTCCCACCACTTTAACGCAGTGAGGTCTGGGTCTGAGAATCACTGTGGAATGTGTCGGTCCCACCAGTTTAACGCAGTGAGGTCTGGGGCTGAGAATCACTGTGGAAGATGTCGGTCCCACCAGTTTAACACAATGAGGTCTGGGGCTGAGAATCACTGTGGAAGATGTCGGTCCCACCATTTTAACGCAGAGAGGTCTGGGGCTGAGAATCACTGTGGAAGATTTCGGTCCCACCACTTTAACGCAGTGATGTCGGGCTGAGAATCACTGTGGAAGATGTCGGTCCCACCAGTTTAACGCAGTGAGGTCTGGGGCTGAGAATCATTGTGCAAGATGTCGGTCCCACCAGTTTAACGCAGTGATGTCGGGCTGAAAATCACTGTGGAAGATGTCGGTCCCACCAGTTTAACGCAGAGAGGTCTGGGGCTGAGAATCAATGTGGAAGATGTCGGTCCCACCAATTTAACGCAGTGAGGTCTGGGGCTGAGAATCACTGTGGATGATGTCGATCCCACCAGCTTAACGCAATGAGGTCTGCGGCTGAGAATCACTGTGGAAGATGTCGGTTCCACCACTTTAACGCAGTGATGTCGGGCTGAGAATCACTGTGGAAGATGTCGGTCACACCAGTTTAACGCAGAGAGTTCTGGGGCTGAGAATCACTGTGGAAGATGTCTGTCCCACCAGTTTAACGCAGTGAGGTCTGGGGCTGAGAATCACTGTGGAAGGTGTCAGTCCCACCAGTCTAACGCAGTGAGGTCTGGGGCTGAGAATCACTGTGGAAGGTGTCAGTCCCACCAGTCTAACGCAGTGATGTCGGGCTGAGAATCACTGTGGAAGATGTCGGTCCCACCAGTTTAACGCAGTGAGGCCTGGGGCTGAGAATCACTGTGGAAGATGTCGGTCCCACCAGTCTAACGCAGTGAGGTCTGGGGCTGGGAATCACTGTGGAAGATGTCGGTCCCACCAGTTTAACGCAGTGAGGACTGGGGCTGAGAATCACTGTGGAAGATGTCGGTCCCACCAGTTTAATGCAGTGAGGTCTGGGGCTGGGAATCACTGTGGAAGATGTCGGTCCCACCAGTTTAATGCAGTGACGTCTGGGGCTGGGAATCACTGTGGAAGATGTCGGTCCCACCAGTTTAATGCAGTGAGGTCTGGGACTGAGAATCATTGTGGAAGATATCGGTCCCACCAGTCTAACGCAGTGAGGTCTGGGGCTGCGAATCACTGTGGAAGATGTCGGTCCGAGCAGTTTAACGCAGTGATGTCGGGCTGAGAATCACTGTGAAAGATGTCGGTCCCACCAGTTTAACGCGGTGAGGTCTGGTGCTGAGAATCACTGTGGAAGATGTCGGTCCCACCAGTCTAAAGCTGTGAGGTCTGGGGCTGAGAATCACTGTGGAAGATGTCCGTCGCACCAGTTTAACGCAGTGAGGCCTGGGGCTGAGAATCACTGTGGAAGGTGCCAGTCACACCAGTCTAACGCAGTGATGTCGGGCTGAGAATCACTGTGGAAGATGTCGGTCCCACCAGTTTAATGCAGTGAGGTCTGGGGCTGGGAATCACTGTGGAAGATGTCAGTCCCACCAGTCTAACGCAGTGAGGTCTGGGGCTGAGAATCACTGTGGAAGGTGTCGGTCCCACCAGTGGAACGCAGTGAGGTCTGGGGCTGAGAATCACTGTGGAAGATGTCGGTCCCATCAGTTTAACGCAGTGATGTCGGGCTGAGAATCACTGTGGAAGATGTCGGCCCCACCACTTTAACGCAGTGATGTCGGGCTGAGAATCACTGTGGAAGACGTCGGTCCCACCAGTCTAACGCAATGAGGTCTGGGGCTTCAAATCACTGTGGAAGATGTCGGTCCCATCAGTTTAACGCAGTAATGTCGGGCTGAGAATCACTGTGGAAGATGTCAGTCCCTCCAGTTTAACGCAGTGATGTCGGGCTGTGAATCACTGTGGAAGATGTCGGTCCCACCAGTCTAACGCAATGAGGTCTGGGGCTGAGAATCACTGTGGAAGATGTCGATCCCACCAGTTTAACGCAGAGAGGTCTGGGGCTGAGAATCAGTGTGGAAGATGTCGCTCCCACCAGTTTAACGCAGAGATGTCGGGCTGAGAATCACTGTGGAAGATGTCGGTCCCAACAGTTTAACGCAGTGAGGTCTGGGGCTGAGAATCATTGTGCAAGGTGTCGGTCCCACCAGTTTAACGCAGTGATGTCGGGCTGAAAATCACTGTGGAAGATGTCGGTCCCTCCAGTTTAACGCAGAGAGGTCTGGGGCTGAGAATCAATGTGGAAGATGTCGATCCCACCAGTTTAATGCAATGAGGTCTGGGGCTGAGAATCACTGTGGAAGATGTCGGTCCCACCAGTTTAACGCAGTGATGTCAGGCTGAGAATCACGGTGGAAGATGTCAATCCCACCAGTTTAACGCAGAGAGTTCTGGGGCTGAGAATCACTGTGGAAGATGTCGGTCCCACCAGTTTAACGCAGTGAGGTCTGGGGCTGAGAATCACTGTGGAAGGTTTCAGTCCCACCAGTCTAACGCAGTGAGGTCTGGGGCTGAGAATCACTGTGGAAGGTGTCGGTCCACCCAGTCTAACGCAGTGATGTCGGGCTGAGAATCACTGTGGAAGATGTCGGTCCCACCAGTTTAACGCAGTGAGGCCTGGGGCTGAGAATCACTGTGGAAGATGTCGGTCCCACCAGTCTAACGCAGTGAGGTCTGGGGCTGGGAATCACTGTGGAAGATGTCGGTCCCACCAGTTAAACGCAGTGAGGACTGGGGCTGAGAATCACTGTGGAAGATGTCGGTCCCACCAGTTTAATGCAGTGAGGTCTGGGGCTGGGAATCACTGTGGAAGATGTCGGTCCCACCAGTTTAATGCAGTGAGGTCTGGGGCTGGGAATCACTGTGGAAGATGTCGGTCCCACCAGTTTAATGCAGTGAGGTCTGGGACTGAGAATCATTGTGGAAGATGTCGTCCCACCAGTCTAACTCAGTGAGGTCTGGGGCTGCGAATCACTGTGGAAGATGTCGGTCTCAGCAGTTTAACGCAGTGATGTCGGGCTGAGAATCACTGTGGAAGATGTCGGTCCCACCAGTTTAACGCAGTGAGGTCTGGTGCTGAGAATCACTGTGGAAGATGTCGGTCCCACCAGTTTAACGCAGTGAGGCCTGGGGCTGAGAATCACTGAGAAAAATGTCCTTCCCACCAGTTTAACGCAGTGATGTCGGGCTGAGAATCACTGTGGAAGATGTCGGTCCCACCAGTTAACGCAGTGAGGTCTGGGGCTGAGAATCACTGTGGAAGATGTCGGTCCCACCAGGCTAAAGCAGTGAGGTCTGGGGCTGAGAATCACTGTGGAAGATGTCGGTCGCACCAGTTTAACGCAGTGAGGCCTGGGGCTGAGAATCACTGTGGAAGGTGCCAGTCCCACCAGTCTAACGCAGTGATGTCGGGCTGAGAATCACTGTGGAAGATGTCGGTCCCACCAGTTTAACGCAGTGAGGTCTGGGGTTGAGAATCACTGTGGAAGATGTCGGTCCCCCCAGTTTAACGCAGTGAGGTCTGGGGCTGGGAATCACTGTGGAAGATGTCGGTCCCACCAGTCTAACGCAGTGAGGTCTGGGGCTGCGAATCACTGTGGAAGATGTCGGTCCCACCAGTCTAACGCAATGAGGTCTGGGGCTGTGAATCACTGTGGAAGATGTCGGTCCCACCAGTCTAACGCAGTGATGTCGGGCTGAGAATAACTGTGGAAGATGTCGGTCCCACCAGTTTAACGCAGTGATGTCGGGCTGAGAATCACTGTGGAAGATGTCTGTCCCACCAGTCTAACGCAATGAGGTCTGGGGCTGAGAATCACTGTGGAAGATGTCGATCCCACCAGTTTAACGCAGTGAGGTCTGGGGCTGAGAATCACTGTGGAAGATGTCGATCCCACCAGATTAACGCAGAGATGTCGGGCTGAGAGTCACTGTGGAAGATGTCGGTCCCACCAGTTTAACGCAGTGAGGTCTGGGGCTGAGAACAACTGTGGATGGTGTCGGCCCCACCAGTTTAACGCAGTGAGGTCTGGGGCTGAGAATCACTGTGGAAGATGTCGGTCCCACCAGTTTAACGCAATGAGGTCTGGGGCTGAGAATCACTGTGGAAGATGTCGGTCCCACCAGTTTAACGCAGAGAGGTCTGGGGCAGAGAATCACCGTGGAAGATGTCGGTCCCACCAGTTTAACGCAGTGAGGTCATGGGCTGAGAATCACTGTGGAAGACGTCGGTCACACCAGTCTAACGCAATGAGGTCTGGGGCTTCAAATCACTGTGGAAGATGTCGGTCCCATCAGTTTAACGCAGTGATGTCGGGCTGAGAATCACTGTGGAAGATGTCAGTCCCTCCAGTTTAACGCAGTGATGTCGGGCTGTGAATCACTGTGGAAGATGTCGGTCCCACCAGTCTAACGCAATGAGGTCTGGGGCTGAGAATCACTGTGGAAGATGTCGATCCCACCAATTTAACGCAGAGAGGTCTGGGGCTGAGAATCAGTGTGGAAGATGTCGCTCCCACCAGTTTAACGCAGAGATGTCGGGCTGAGAATCACTGTGGAAGATGTCGGTCCCACCAGTTTAACGCAGTGAGGTCTGGGGCTGAGAATCATTGTGCAAGATGTCGGTCCCACCAGTTTAACGCAGTGATGTCGGGCTGAAAATTACTGTGGAAGATGTCGGTCCCACCAGTTTAACGCAGAGAGGTCTGGGGCTGAGAATCAATGTGGAAGATGTCGATCCCACCAGTTTAACGCAATGAGGTCTGGGGCTGAGAATCACTGTGGAAGATGTCGGTCCCACCAGTTTAACGCAGTGATGTCAGGCTGAGAATCACTGTGGAAGATGTCGGTCCCACCAGTTTAACGCAGAGAGTTCTGGGGCTGAGAATCACTGTGGAAGATGTCGGTCCCACCAGTTTAACGCAGTGAGGTCTGGGGCTGAGAATCACTGTGGAAGGTGTCAGTCCCACCAGTCTAACGCAGTGAGGTCTGGGGCTGAGAATCACTGTGGAAGGTGTCGGTCCACCCAGTCTAACGCAGTGATGTCGGGCTGAGAATCACTGTGGAAGATGTCGGTCCCACCAGTTTAACGCAGTGAGGCCTGGGGCTGAGAATCACTGTGGAAGTTGTCGGTCCCACCAGTTTAACGCAGTGAGGTCTGGGGCTGGGAATCACTGTGGAAGATGTCGGTCCCACCAGTTAAACGCAGTGAGGACTGGGGCTGAGAATCACTGTGGAAGATGTCGGTCCCACCAGTTTAATGCAGTGAGGTCTGGGGCTGGGAATCACTGTGGAAGGTGTCGGTCCCACCAGTTTAAAGCAGTGAGGTCTGGGGCTGGGAATCACTGTGGAAGATGTCGGTCCCACCAGTTTAATGCAGTGAGGTCTGGGACTGAGAATCATTGTGGAAGTTGTCGGTCCCACCAGTCTAACGCAGTGAGGTCTGGGGCTGCGAATCACTGTGGAAGATGTCGGTCCCAGCAGTTTAACGCAGTGATGTCGGGCTGAGAATCACTGTGGAAGATATCGGTCCCACCAGTTTAACGCAGTGAGGTCTGGTGCTGAGAATCACTGTGGAAGATGTCGGTCCCACCAGTTTAACGCAGTGAGGCCTGGGGCTGAGAATCACTGAGAAAAATGTCCTTCCCACCAGTTTAACGCAGTGATGTCGGGCTGAGAATCACTGTGGAAGATGTCGGTCCCACCAGTTAACGCAGTGAGGTCTGGGGCTGAGAATCACTCTGGAAGATGTCGGTCCCACCAGGCTAAAGCAGTGAGGTCTGGGGCTGAGAATCACTGTGGAACATGTCGGTCGCACCAGTTTAACGCAGTGAGGCCTGGGGCTGAGAATCGCTGTGGATGGTGCCAGTCCCACCAGTCTAACGCAGTGAGGTCGGGCTGAGAATCACTGTGGAAGATGTCGGTCCCACCAGTTTAACGCAGTGAGGCCTGGGGCTGAGAATCACTGTGGAAGGTGCCAGTCCCACCAGTCTAACGCAGTGATGTCGGGCTGAGAATCACTGTGGAAGATGTCGGTCCCACCAGTTTAACGCAGTGAGGTCTGGGGTTGAGAATCACTGTGGAAGATGTCGGTCCCCCCAGTTTAACGCAGTGAGGTCTGGGGCTGGGAATCACTGTGGAAGATGTCGGTCCCACCAGTCTAACGCAGTGAGGTCTGGGGCTGCGAATCACTGTGGAAGATGTCGGTCCCACCAGTCTAACGCAATGAGGTCTGGGGCTGTGAATCACTGTGGAAGATGTCGGTCCCACCAGTCTAACGCAGTGATGTCGGGCTGAGAATAACTGTGGAAGATGTCGGTCCCACCAGTTTAACGCAGTGATGTCGGGCTGAGAATCACTGTGGAAGATGTCTGTCCCACCAGTCTAACGCAATGAGGTCTGGGGCTGGGAATCACTGTGGAAGGTGTCGGTCCCACCAGTTTAAAGCAGTGAGGTCTGGGGCTGGGAATCACTGTGGAAGATGTCGGTCCCACCAGTTTAATGCAGTGAGGTCTGGGACTGAGAATCATTGTGGAAGTTGTCGGTCCCACCAGTCTAACGCAGTGAGGTCTGGGGCTGCGAATCACTGTGGAAGATGTCGGTCCCAGCAGTTTAACGCAGTGATGTCGGGCTGAGAATCACTGTGGAAGATGTCGGTCCCACCAGTTTAACGCAGTGAGGTCTGGTGCTGAGAATCACTGTGGAAGATGTCGGTCCCACCAGTTTAACGCAGTGAGGCCTGGGGCTGAGAATCACTGAGAAAAATGTCCTTCCCACCAGTTTAACGCAGTGATGTCGGGCTGAGAATCACTGTGGAAGATGTCGGTCCCACCAGTTAACGCAGTGAGGTCTGGGGCTGAGAATCACTCTGGAAGATGTCGGTCCCACCAGGCTAAAGCAGTGAGGTCTGGGGCTGAGAATCACTGTGGAACATGTCGGTCGCACCAGTTTAACGCAGTGAGGCCTGGGGCTGAGAATCGCTGTGGATGGTGCCAGTCCCACCAGTCTAACGCAGTGAGGTCGGGCTGAGAATCACTGTGGAAGATGTCGGTCCCACCAGTTTAACGCAGAGAGTTCTGGGGCTGAGAATCACTGTGGAAGATGTCGGTCCCACCAGTTTAACGCAGTGAGGTCTGGGGCTGAGAATCACTGTGGAAGGTGTCAGTCCCACCAGTCTAACGCAGTGAGGTCTGGGGCTGAGAATCACTGTGGAAGGTGTCGGTCCACCCAGTCTAACGCAGTGATGTCGGGCTGAGAATCACTGTGGAAGATGTCGGTCCCACCAGTTTAACGCAGTGAGGCCTGGGGCTGAGAATCACTGTGGAAGTTGTCGGTCCCACCAGTTTAACGCAGTGAGGTCTGGGGCTGGGAATCACTGTGGAAGATGTCGGTCCCACCAGTTAAACGCAGTGAGGACTGGGGCTGAGAATCACTGTGGAAGATGTCGGTCCCACCAGTTTAATGCAGTGAGGTCTGGGGCTGGGAATCACTGTGGAAGGTGTCGGTCCCACCAGTTTAAAGCAGTGAGGTCTGGGGCTGGGAATCACTGTGGAAGATGTCGGTCCCACCAGTTTAATGCAGTGAGGTCTGGGACTGAGAATCATTGTGGAAGTTGTCGGTCCCACCAGTCTAACGCAGTGAGGTCTGGGGCTGCGAATCACTGTGGAAGATGTCGGTCCCAGCAGTTTAACGCAGTGATGTCGGGCTGAGAATCACTGTGGAAGATGTCGGTCCCACCAGTTTAACGCAGTGAGGTCTGGTGCTGAGAATCACTGTGGAAGATGTCGGTCCCACCAGTTTAACGCAGTGAGGCCTGGGGCTGAGAATCACTGAGAAAAATGTCCTTCCCACCAGTTTAACGCAGTGATGTCGGGCTGAGAATCACTGTGGAAGATGTCGGTCCCACCAGTTAACGCAGTGAGGTCTGGGGCTGAGAATCACTCTGGAAGATGTCGGTCCCACCAGGCTAAAGCAGTGAGGTCTGGGGCTGAGAATCACTGTGGAACATGTCGGTCGCACCAGTTTAACGCAGTGAGGCCTGGGGCTGAGAATCGCTGTGGATGGTGCCAGTCCCACCAGTCTAACGCAGTGAGGTCGGGCTGAGAATCACTGTGGAAGATGTCGGTCCCACCAGTTTAACGCAGTGAGGTCTGGGGTTGAGAATCACTGTGGAAGATGTCGGTCCCCCCAGTTTAACGCAGTGAGGTCTGGGGCTGGGAATCACTGTGGAAGATGTCGGTCCCACCAGTCTAATGCAGTGAGGTCTGGGGCTGCGAATCACTGTGGAAGATGTCGGTCCCACCAGTCTAACGCAATGAGGTCTGGGGCTGAGAATCACTGTGGAAGATGTCGGTCCCACCACTCTAACGCAGTGATGTCGGGCTGAGAATAACTGTGGAAGATGTCGGTCCCACCAGTTTAACGCAGTGATGTCGGGCTGAGAATCACTGTGGAAGATGTCTGTCCCACCAGTCTAACGCAATGAGGTCTGGGGCTGAGAATCACTGTGGAAGATGTCGATCCCACCAGTTTAACGCAGTGAGGTCTGGGGCTGAGAATCACTGTGGAAGATGTCGATCCCACCAGTTTAACGCAGAGATGTCGGGCTGAGAGTCACTGTGGAAGATGTCGGTCCCACCAGTTTAACGCAGTGAGGTCTGGGGCTGAGAACAACTGTGGATGGTGTCGGTCCCACCAGTTTAACGCAGTGAGGTCTGGGGCTGAGAATCACTGTGGAAGATGTCGGTCCCACCAGTTTAACGCAATGAGGTCTGGGGCTGAGAATCACTGTGGAAGATGTCGGTCCCACCAGTTTAACGCAGTGATGTCGGGCTGAAAATCACTGTGGAAGATGTCGGTCCCACCAGTTTAACGCAGAGAGGTCTGGGGATGAGAATCAATGTGGAAGATGTCGGTCCCACCAGTTTAACGCAGTGATGTCGGGCTGAGAATCACTGTGGAAGGTGTCAGTCCCACCAGTCTAACGCAGTGAGGCCTGGGGCTGAGAATCACTGTGGAAGATGCCAGTCCCACCAGTTTAACGCAGTGATGTCGGGCTGGGAATCACTGTGGAAGATGTCGGACGCACCAGTTAACGCAGAGAGGCCTGGGGCTGAGAATCACTGTGGAAGGTGTCGGTTCCACCAGTCTAGCGCAGTGATGTCGGGTTGAGAATCACTGTGGAAGATGTCGGTCCCACCAGTTTAATGCAGCGAGGCCTGGGGCTGAGAATCACTGTGGAAGATGTCGGTCCCACCAGTCTAACGCAGTGAGGTCTGGGGCTGAGAATCACTGTGGAAGATGTCGGTCCCACCAGTGTAACGCAGTGAGGTCTGGGGCTGAGAATCACTGTGGAAGATGTCGGTCCCACCAGTTTAATGCGGTGAGGTCTGGGGCTGGGAATCACTGTGGAATATGTCAGTCCCACCAGTCTAACGCAGTGAGGTCTGGGGCTGCGAATCACTGTGGAAGATGTCGGTCCCACCAGTTTACGCAGTGATGTCGGGCTGAGAATCACTGTGGAAGATGTCGGTCCCACCAGTTTAACGCAGTGAGGGCTGGGGCTGAGTGTCACTGCGGAAGATGTCCTTCCCACCAGTTTAACGCAGTGATGTCGGGCTGAGAATCACTGTGGAAGATGTTGGTCCCACCAGTTAATGCAGTGAGGTCTGGGGCTGAGAATCACTGTGGAAGATGTCGGTCCCACCAGTCTAAAGCAGTGAGGTTTGGGGCTGAGAATCACTGTGGAAGATGTCGGTCCCACCAGTTTAACGCAGTGAGGCCTGTGGCTAAGAACCACTGTGGAAGATGTCCTTCCCACCAGTTTAACGCAGTGATGTCGGGCTGAGAATCAGTGCGGAAGATGTCGGTCCCACCAGTCTAACGCAGTGATGTCGGGCTGAGAATCACTGTGGAAGATGTCGGTCCCACCAGTTTAACGCAGTGAGGTCTGGGGTTAAGAATCACTGTGGAAGGTGTCGGTCCCATCAGTCTAACGCAATGATGTCGGGCTGAGAATCACTGTGGAAGATGTCGTTCCCACCAGTTTAACGCAGTGAGGTCTGGGGTTGAGAATCACTGTGGAAGATGTCGGTCCCACCAGTTTAACGCAGAGAGGTCTGGGGCTGAGAATCACTGTGGAAGATGTCGGTCCCACCAGTTTAACGCAGAGATGTCGGGCTGAGAATCACTGTGGAAGATGTCGGTCCCACCAGTTTAACGCAGTGAGGTCTGGGGCTGAGAATCATTGTGCAAGATGTCGGTCCCACCAGTTTAACGCAGTGATGTCGGGCTGAAAATCACTGTGGAATATGTCGGTCCCACCAGTTTAACGCAGAGAGGTCTGGGGCTGAGAATCAATGTGGAAGATGTCGGTCCCACCAGTTTAACGCAGTGAGGTCTGGGGCTGAGAATCACTGTGGATGATGTCGATCCCACCAGTTTAACGCAATGAGGTCTGGGGCTGAGAATCACTGTGGAAGATGTCGGTTCCACCAGTTTAACGCAGTGATGTCGGGCTGAGAATCACTGTGGAAGATGTCGGTCCCACCAGTTTAACGCAGAGAGTTCTGGGGCTGAGAATCACTGTGGAAGATGTCGGTCCCACCAGTTTAACGCAGTGAGGTCTGGGGCTGAGAATCACTGTGGAAGGTGTCAGTCCCAATAGTCTAACGCAGCGATGTCGGGCTGAGAATCACTGTGGAAGATGTCGGTCCCACCAGCTTAACGCAGTGAGGTCTGGGGCTGGGAATCACTGTGGAAGATGTCGGTCCCACCAGTTTAACGCAGTGAGGACTGGGGCTGAGAATCACTGTGGAAGATGTCGGTCCTACCAGTTTAATGCATTGAGGTCTGGGGCTGGGAATCACTGTGGAAGATGTCGGTCCCACCAGTTTAATGCAGTGAGGTCTGGGGCTGGGAATCACTGTCGAAGATGTCGGTCTCACCAGTTTAATGCAGTGAGGTCTGGGACTGAGAATCATTGTGGAATATATCGGTCCCACCAGTCTAACGCAGTGAGGTCTGGGGCTGCGAATCACTGTGGAAGATGTCGGTCCCAGCAGTTTAACGCAGTGATGTCGGGCTGAGAATCACTGTGGAAGATGTCGGTCCCACCAGTTTAACGCAGTGAGGTCTGGTGCTGAGAATCACTGTGGAAGATGTCGGTCCCACCAGTTTAACGCAGTGAGGCCTGGGGCTGAGAATCACTGTGGAAGATGTCCTTCCCACCAGTTTAACGCAGTGATGTCGGGCTGAGAATCACTGTGGAAGATGTCGGTCCCACCAGTTAACGCAGTGAGGTCTGGGGCTGAGAATCACTGTGGAAGATGTCGGTCCCACCAGTCTAAAGCAGTGAGGTCTGTGGCTGAGAATCACTGTGGAAGATGTCGGTCGCACCAGTTTAACGCAGTGAGGCCTGGGGCTGAGAATCACTGTGGAAGGTACCAGTCCCACCAGTCTAATGCAGTGATGTCGGGCTGAGAATCACTGTGGAAGATGTCGGTCCCACCAGTTTAATGCAGTGAGGTCTGGGGCTGGGAATCACTGTGGAAGATGTCGGTCCCACCAGTCAAACGCAGTGAAGTCTGGGGCTGAGAATCACTGTGGATGGTGTCAGTCCCACCAGTTTAACGCAGTGAGGTCTGGGGCTGAGAATCACTGTGGAAGATGTCGGTCCCATCAGTTTAACGCAGTGATGTCGGGCTGAGAATCACTGTGGAAGATGTCGGCCCCACCACTTTAACGCAGTGATGTCGGGCTGAGAATCACTGTGGAAGACGTCGGTCCCACCAGTCTAACGCAATGAGGTCTGGGGCTTCAAATCACTGTGGAAGATGTCGGTCCCATCAGTTTAACGCAGTGATGTCGGGCTGAGAATCACTGTGGAAGATGTCAGTCCCTCCAGTTTAACGCAGTGATGTCGGGCTGTGAATCACTGTGGAAGATGTCGGTCCCACCAGTTAATGCAGTGAGGTCTGGGGCTGAGAATCACTGTGGAAGATGTCCTTCCCACCAGTTTAACGCAGTGATGTCGGGCTGAGAATCACTGTGGAAGATGTCGGTCCCACCAGTTAATGCAGTGAGGTCTGGGGCTGAGAATCACTGTGGAAGATGTCGGTCCCACCAGTCTAAAGCAGTGAGGTCTGGGGCTGAGAATCACTGTGGAAGATGTCGGTCCCACCAGTTTAACGCAGTGAGGCCTGGGGCTGAGAATCACTGTGGAAGATGTCCTTCCCACCAGTTTAACGCAGTGATGTCGGGCTGAGAATCAGTGCGGAAGATGTCGGTCCCACCAGTCTAACGCAGTGATGTCGGGCTGAGAATCACTGTGGAAGATGTCGGTCCCACCAGTTTAACGCAGTGAGGTCTGGGGTTAAGAATCACTGTGGAAGATGTCGGTCCCACCAGTTTAACGCAGTGAGGTCTGGGGCTGGGAATCACTGTGGAAGATGTCGGTCCCACCAGTCTAACGCAGTGAGGTCTGGGGCTGCGAATCACTGTGGAAGATGTCGGTCCCACCAGTCTAACGCAGTGAGGTCTGGGGCTGAGAATCACTGTGGAAGATATCGGTCCCACCAGTTTAACGCAGTGAGGTCTGGGGCTGAGAAGCACTGTGGAAGATGTCGGTCCCACCATTTTAACGCAGAGAGGTCTGGGACTGAGAATCACTGTACAAGATGTTGGTCCCTGCAGTTCAACGCAGTGAGGTCATGGGCTGAGAATCACTGTGGAAGGTGTCGGTCCCACCAGTTTAAAGCAGAGAGGTCTGGGGCTGAGAATCACTGTCGAAGATATCGGTCCCACCTGTTTCACGCAATGAGATCTGGGGCTGAGAATCACTGTGTAAGATGTCGGTCCAACCAGTTTAACGCAGTGATGTCGGGCTGAGAATCACTGTGGAAGATGTCGGTCCCACCAATTTAAAGCAGAGAGGTCTGGGGCTGAGAATCGATGTGGAATATGTCGGTCCCACCAGTTTAACGCAGTGAGGTCTGGGGCTGAGAATCACTGTGGAAGATGTCGATCCCACCAGTTTAACGCAGTGAGGTCTGGGGCTGAGAATCACTGTGGATGATGTCGGTCCCATCAGTTTAACGCAGTGAGGTCTGGGGCTTCAAATCACTGTGGAAGATGTCAGTCCCACCAGTCTAACGCAATGAGGTCTGGGGCTGAGAATCACTGTGGAAGATGTCGATCCCACCAGTTTAACGCAGAGAGGTCTGGGGCTGAGAATCAATGTGGAAGGTGTCGGTCCCGCCAGTTTATCACAGTGATGTCATGCTGAGAATCACTGTGGAAGATGTCAGTCCCACCAGTTTAACGCAGTGAGGTCTGGGGCTGAGAATCACTGTGGAAGGTGTCGGTCCCACCACTTTAACGCACTGAGGTCTGGGGCTGAAAATCACTGTGGAAGATGTCGGTCCCACCAGTTTAACTCAATGAGGTCTGGGGCTGGGAATCACTGTGGAAGATGTCCGTCCCATCAGTTTAACGCAGTGATGTCAGGCTGAGAATCACTGTGGAAAATGTCGGCCCCACCACTTTAACGCAGTGATGTCGGGCTGAGAATCACTGTGGAAGACGTCGGTCCCACCAGTCTAACGCAATGAGGTCTGGGGCTTCAAATCACTGTGGAAGATGTCGGTCCCATCAGTTTAATGCAGTGATGTCGGGCTGAGAATCACTGTGGAAGATGTCAGTCCCTCCAGTTTAACGCAGTGATGTCGGGCTGTGAATCACTGTGGAAGATGTCGGTCCCACCAGTCTAACGCAATGAGGTCTGGGGCTGAGAATCACTGTGGAAGATGTCGATCCCACCAGTTTAACGCAGAGAGGACTGGGGCTGAGAATCACTGTGGAAGATGTCGGTCCCACCAGTTTAACGCAGAGATGTCGGGCTGAGAATCACTGTGGAAGATGTCGGTCCCACCAGTTTAACGCAGTGAGGTCTGGGGCTGAGAATCATTTTGCAAGATGTCGGTCCCACCAGTTTAACGCAGTGATGTCGGGCTGAAAATCACTGTGGAAGATGTCGGTCCCACCAGTTTAACGCAGAGAGGTCTGGGGCTGAGAATCAATGTGGAAGATGTCGGTCCCACCAGTTTAACGCAGTGAGGTCTGGGGCTGAGAATCACTGTGGATGATGTCGATCCCACCAGTTTAACGCAATGAGGTCTGGGACTGAGAATCACTGTGGAAGATGTCGGTTCCACCAGTTTAACGCAGTGATGTCGGGCTGAGAATCACTGTGGAAGATGTCGGTCCCACCAGTTTAACGCAGAGAGTTCTGGGGCTGAGAATCACTGTGGAAGATGTCGGTCCCACCAGTTTAACGCAGTGAGGTCTGGGGCTGAGAATCACTGTGGAAGGTGTCAGTCCCACCAGTCTAACGCAGTGATGTCGGGCTGAGAATCACTGTGGAAGATGTCGGTCCCACCAGCTTAACGCAGTGAGGTCTGGGGCTGGGAATCACTGTGGAAGATGTCGGTCCCACCAGTTTAACGCAGTGAGGACTGGGGCTGAGAATCACTGTGGAAGATGTCGGTCCCACCAGTTTAATGCAGTGAGGTCTGGGGCTGGGAATCACTGTGGAAGATGTCGGTCCCACCAGTTTAATGCAGTGAGGTCTGGGGCTGGGAATCACTGTGGAAGATGTCGGTCCCACCAGTCTAACGCAGTGATGTCGGGCTGAGAATCACTGTGGAAGATGTCGGTCCCACCAGTTTAACGCAGTGAGGTCTGGTGCTGAGAATCACTGTGGAAGATGTCGGTCCCACCAGTTTAACGCAGTGAGGCCTGGGGCTGAGAATCACTGAGAAAAATGTCCTTCCCACCAGTTTAACGCAGTGATGTCGGGCTGAGAATCACTGTGGAAGATGTCGGTCCCACCAGATAACGCAGTGAGGTCTGGGGCTGAGAATCACTGTGGAAGATGTCGGTCCCACCAGGCTAAAGCAGTGAGGTCTGGGGCTGAGAATCACTGTGGAACATGTCAGTCGCACCAGTTTAACGCAGTGAGGCCTGGGGCTGAGAATCACTGTGGAAGGTGCCAGTCCCACCAGTCTAACGCAGTGATGTCGGGCTGAGAATCACTGTGGAAGATGTCGGTCCCACCAGTTTAACGCAGTGAGGTCTGGGGTTGAGAATCACTGTGGAAGATGTCGGTCCCCCCAGTTTAACGCAGTGAGGTCTGGGGCTGGGAATCACTGTGGAAGATGTCGGTCCCACCAGTCTAACGCAGTGAGGTCTGGGGCTGCGAATCACTGTGGAAGATGTCGGTCCCACCAGTCTAACGCAATGAGGTCTGGGGCTGAGAATCACTGTGGAAGATGTCGGTCCCACCAGTCTAACGCAGTGATGTCGGGCTGAGAATAACTGTGGAAGATGTCGGTCCCACCAGTTTAACGCAGTGATGTCGGGCTGAGAATCACTGTGGAAGATGTCGGTCCCACCAGTTTAACGCAGAGAGTTCTGGGGCTGAGAATCACTGTGGAAGATGTCGGTCCCACCAGTTTAACGCAGTGAGGTCTGGGGCTGAGAATCACTGTGGAAGGTGTCAGTCCCACCAGTCTAACGCAGTGATGTCGGGCTGAGAATCACTGTGGAAGATGTCGGTCCCACCAGCTTAACGCAGTGAGGTCTGGGGCTGGGAATCACTGTGGAAGATGTCGGTCCCACCAGTTTAACGCAGTGAGGACTGGGGCTGAGAATCACTGTGGAAGATGTCGGTCCCACCAGTTTAATGCAGTGAGGTCTGGGGCTGGGAATCACTGTGGAAGATGTCGGTCCCACCAGTTTAATGCAGTGAGGTCTGGGGCTGGGAATCACTGTGGAAGATGTCGGTCCCACCAGTCTAACGCAGTGATGTCGGGCTGAGAATCACTGTGGAAGATGTCGGTCCCACCAGTTTAACGCAGTGAGGTCTGGTGCTGAGAATCACTGTGGAAGATGTCGGTCCCACCAGTTTAACGCAGTGAGGCCTGGGGCTGAGAATCACTGAGAAAAATGTCCTTCCCACCAGTTTAACGCAGTGATGTCGGGCTGAGAATCACTGTGGAAGATGTCGGTCCCACCAGATAACGCAGTGAGGTCTGGGGCTGAGAATCACTGTGGAAGATGTCGGTCCCACCAGGCTAAAGCAGTGAGGTCTGGGGCTGAGAATCACTGTGGAACATGTCAGTCGCACCAGTTTAACGCAGTGAGGCCTGGGGCTGAGAATCACTGTGGAAGGTGCCAGTCCCACCAGTCTAACGCAGTGATGTCGGGCTGAGAATCACTGTGGAAGATGTCGGTCCCACCAGTTTAACGCAGTGAGGTCTGGGGTTGAGAATCACTGTGGAAGATGTCGGTCCCCCCAGTTTAACGCAGTGAGGTCTGGGGCTGGGAATCACTGTGGAAGATGTCGGTCCCACCAGTCTAACGCAGTGAGGTCTGGGGCTGCGAATCACTGTGGAAGATGTCGGTCCCACCAGTCTAACGCAATGAGGTCTGGGGCTGAGAATCACTGTGGAAGATGTCGGTCCCACCAGTCTAACGCAGTGATGTCGGGCTGAGAATAACTGTGGAAGATGTCGGTCCCACCAGTTTAACGCAGTGATGTCGGGCTGAGAATCACTGTGGAAGATGTCGGTCCCACCAGTCTAACGCAGTGATGTCGGGCTGAGAATAACTGTGGAAGATGTCGGTCCCACCAGTTTAACGCAGTGATGTCGGGCTGAGAATCAATGTGGAAGATGTCTGTCCCACCAGTCTAACGCAATGAGGTCTGGGGCTGAGAATCACTGTGGAAGATGTCGATCCCACCAGTTTAACGCAGTGAGGTCTGGGGCTGAGAATCACTGTGGAAGATGTCGATCCCACCAGTTTAACGCAGAGATGTCGGGCTGAGAGTCACTGTGGAAGATGTCGGTCCCACCAGTTTAATGCAGTGAGGTCTGGGGCTGAGAACAACTGTGGATGGTGTCGGTCCCACCAGTTTAACGCAGTGAGGTCTGGGGCTGAGAATCACTGTGGAAGATGTCGGTCCCACCAGTTTAACGCAATGAGCTCTGGGGCTGAGAATCACTGTGGAAGATGTCGGTCCCACCAGTTTAACGCAGAGAGGTCTGGGGCTGAGAATCACCGTGGAAGATGTCGGTCCCACCAGTTTAACGCAGTGATGTCGGGCTGAGAATCACTGTGGAAGATGTCGGTCCCACCAGTTTAACACAGTGAGGTCTGGGGCTGTGAATCATTGTGGAAGATGTCGGTCCCACCAGTTTAACGCAATGAGGTCTGGGGCTGAGAATCACTGTGGAAGATGTCGGTCCCACCAGTTTAACGCAGTGATGTCGGGCTGAAAATCACTGTGGAAGATGTCGGTCCCACCAGTTTAACGCAGAGAGGTCTGGGGCTGAGAATCAATGTGGAAGATGTCGGTCCCACCAGTTTAACGCAGTGCGGTCTGGGGCTGAGAATCACTGTGGATGATGTCGATCCCACCAGTTTAACACAATGAGGTCTGGGGCTGAGAATCACTGTGGAAGATGTCGGTCCCACCAGTTTAACGCAGTGATGTCGGGCTGAGAATCACTGTGGAAGGTGTCAGTCCCACCAGTCTAACGCAGTGAGGCCTGGGGCTGAGAATCACTGTGGAAGATGCCAGTCCCACCAGTTTAACGCAGTGATGTCGGGCTGGGAATCACTGTGGAAGATGTCGGACGCACCAGTTAACGCAGAGAGGCCTGGGGCTGAGAATCACTGTGGAAGGTGTCGGTTCCACCAGTCTAGCGCAGTGATGTCGGGTTGAGAATCACTGTGGAAGATGTCGGTCCTACCAGTTTAATGCAGCGAGGCCTGGGGCTGAGGATCACTGTGGAAGATGTCGGTCCCACCAGTCTAACGCAGTGAGGTCTGGGGCTGAGAATCACTGTGGAAGATGTCGGTCCCACCAGTGTAACGCAGTGAGGTCTGGGGCTGAGAATCACTGTGGAAGATGTCGGTCCCACCAGTTTAATGCGGTGAGGTCTGGGGCTGGGAATCACTGTGGAATATGTCAGTCCCACCAGTCTAACGCAGTGAGGTCTGGGGCTGCGAATCACTGTGGAAGATGTCGGTCCCACCAGTTTACGCAGTGATGTCGGGCTGAGAATCACTGTGGAAGATGTCGGTCCCACCAGTTTAACGCAGTGAGGGCTGGGGCTGAGTGTCACTGTGGAAGATGTCCTTCCCACCAGTTTAACGCAGTGATGTCGGGCTGAGAATCACTGTGGAAGATGTTGGTCCCACCAGTTAATGCAGTGAGGTCTGGGGCTGAGAATCACTGTGGAAGATGTCGGTCCCACCAGTCTAAAGCAGTGAGGTTTGGGGCTGAGAATCACTGTGGAAGATGTCGGTCCCACCAGTTTAACGCAGTGAGGCCTGTGGCTAAGAACCACTGTGGAAGATGTCCTTCCCACCAGTTTAACGCAGTGATGTCGGGCTGAGAATCAGTGCGGAAGATGTCGGTCCCACCAGTCTAACGCAGTGATGTCGGGCTGAGAATCACTGTGGAAGATGTCGGTCCCACCAGTTTAACGCAGTGAGGTCTGGGGTTAAGAATCACTGTGGAAGGTGTCGGTCCCATCAGTCTAACGCAATGATGTCGGGCTGAGAATCACTGTGGAAGATGTCGGTCCCACCAGTTTAACGCAGTGAGGTCTGGGGTTGAGAATCACTGTGGAAGATGTCGGTCCCACCAGTTTAACGCAGTGAGGTCTGGGGCTGGGAATCACTGTGGAAGATGTCGGTCCCACCAGTCTAACGCAGTGAGGTCTGGGGCTGCGAATCACTGTGGAAGATGTCGGTCCCACCAGTCTAACGCAGTGAGGTCTGGGGCTGAGAATCACTGTGGAAGATATCGGTCCCACCAATTTAACGCAGTGAGGTCTGGGGCTGAGAAGCACTGTGGAAGGTGTCGGTCCCACCAGTTTAACGCAGTGAGGCCTGGGGCTGAGTATCACTGTGGAAGATGTCGGTCCCACCATTTTAACGCAGAGAGGTCTGGGACTGAGAATCACTGTGCAAGATGTTGGTCCCAGCAGTTTAACGCAGTGAGGACATGGGCTGAGAATCACTGTGGAAGGTGTCGGTCCCACCAGTTTAAAGCAGAGAGGTCTGGGGCTGAGAATCACTGTGGAAGATGTCGGTCCCACCAATTTAAAGCAGAGAGGTCTGGGGCTGAGAATCGATGTGGAAGATGTCGGTCCCACCAGTTTAACGCAGTGAGGTCTGGGGCTGAGAATCACTGTGGATGATGTCGGTCCCATCAGTTTAACGCAGTGAGGTCTGGGGCTTCAAATCACTGAGGAAGATGTCGGTCCCACCAGTCTAATGCAGTGATGTCGGGCTGAGAATCACTGTGGAAGATGTCGGTCCCACCACTTTAACGCAGTGATGTCGGGCTGAGAATCACTGTGGAAGATGTCGGTCCCACCAGTCTAACGCAATGAGGCCTGGGGCTTCAAATCACTGTGGAACATGTCGGTCCCACCAGTCTAATGCAGTGATGTCGGGCTGAGAATCAGTGTGGAAGATGTCAGTCGCTCCAGTTGAACGCAGTGATGTCGGGCTGTGAATCACTGTGGAAGATGTCGGTCCCACCAGTCTAACGCAATGAGGTCTGGGGCTGAGAATCACTGTGGAAGATGTCGATCCCACCAGTTTAACGCAGAGAGGTCTGGGGCTGAGAATCAATGTGGAAGGTGTCGGTCCCGCCAGTTTAACGCAGTGATGTCATGCTGAGAATCACTGTGGAAGAAGTCGGTCCCACCAGTTTAACGCATTGAGGTCTGGGGCTGAGAATCACTGTGGAAGCTGTCGGTCCCACCACTTTAACGCACTGAGGTCTGGGGCTGAGAATCACTGTGGAAGATGTCGGTCCCACCAGTTTAACTCAATGAGGTCTGTGGCTGGGAATCACTGTGGAAGATATCGGTCCCATCAGTTTAACGCAGTGATGTCGGGCTGAGAATCACTGTGGAAGACGTCGGTCCCACCAGTCTAACGCAATGAGGTCTGGGGCTTCAAATCACTGTGGAAGATGTCGGTCCCATCAGTTTAACGCAGTGATGTCGGGCTGAGAATCACTGTGGAAGATGTCAGTCCCTCCAGTTTAACGCAGTGATGTCGGGCTGTGAATCACTGTGGATGATGTCGGTCCCACCAGTCTAACGCAATGAGGTCTGGGGCTGAGAATCACTGTGGAAGATGTCGATCCCACCAGTTTAACGCAGAGAGGTCTGGGGCTGAGAATCACTGTGGAAGATGTCGGTCCCACCAGTTTAACGCAGAGATGTCGGGCTGAGAATCACTGTGGAAGATGTCGGTCCCACCAGTTTAACGCAGTGAGGTCTGGGGCTGAGAATCATTGTGCAAGATGTCGGTCCCACCAGTTTAACGCAGTGATGTCGGGCTGAAAATCACTGTGGAAGATGTCGGTCCCACCAGTTTAACGCAGAGAGGTCTGGGGCTGAGAATCAATGTGGAAGATGTCGGTCCCACCAGTTTAACGCAGTGAGGTCTGGGGCTGAGAATCACTGTGGATGATGTCGATCCCACAAGTTTAACGCAATGAGGTCTGGGGCTGAGAATCACTGTGGAAGATGTCGGTTCCACCAGTTTAACGCAGTGATGTCGGGCTGAGAATCACTGTGGAAGATGTCGGTCCCACCAGTTTAACGCAGAGAGTTCTGGGGCTGAGAATCACTGTGGAAGATGTCGGTCCCACCAGTTTAACGCAGTGAGGTCTGGGGCTGAGAATCACTGTGGAAGGTGTCGGTCCCACCAGCTTAACGCAGTGAGCTCTGGGGCTGGGAATCACTGTGGAAGATGTCGGTCCCACCAGTTTAACGCAGTGAGGACTGGGGCTGAGAATCACTGTGGAAGATGTCGGTCCTACCAGTTTAATGCAGTGAGGTCTGGGGCTGGGAATCACTGTGGAAGATGTCGGTCCCACCAGTTTAATGCAGTGAGGTCTGGGGCTGGGAATCACTGTGGAAGATGTCGGTCTCACCAGTTTAATGCAGTGAGGTCTGGGACTGAGAATCATTGTGGAATATATCGGTCCCACCAGTCTAACGCAGTGAGGTCTGGGGCTGCGAATCACTGTGGAAGATGTCGGTCCCAGCAGTTTAACGCAGTGATGTCGGGCTGAGAATCACTGTGGAAGATGTCGGTCCCACCAGTTTAACGCAGTGAGGTCTGGTGCTGAGAATCACTGTGGAAGATGTCGGTCCCACCAGTTTAACGCAGTGAGGCCTGGGGCTGAGAATCACTGTGGAAGATGTCCTTCCCACCAGTTTAACGCAGTGATGTCGGGCTGAGAATCACTGTGGAAGATGTCGGTCCCACCAGTTAACGCAGTGAGGTCTGGGGCTGAGAATCACTGTGGAAGATGTCGGTCCCACCAGTCTAAAGCAGTGAGGTCTGTGGCTGAGAATCACTGTGGAAGATGTCGGTCGCACCAGTTTAACGCAGTGAGGCCTGGGGCTGAGAATCACTGTGGAAGGTACCAGTCCCACCAGTCTAATGCAGTGATGTCGGGCTGAGATTCACTGTGGAAGATGTCGGTCCCACCAGTTTAATGCAGTGAGGTCTGGGGCTGGGAATCACTGTGGAAGATGTCGGTCCCACCAGTCAAACGCAGTGAAGTCTGGGGCTGAGAATCACTGTGGATGGTGTCGGTCCCACCAGTTTAACGCAGTGAGGTCTGGGGCTGAGAATCACTGTGGAAGATGTCGGTCCCATCAGTTTAACGCAGTGATGTCGGGCTGAGAATCACTGTGGAAGATGTCGGCCCCACCACTTTAACGCAGTGATGTCGGGCTGAGAATCACTGTGGAAGACGTCGGTCCCCCCAGTCTAACGCAATGAGGTCTGGGGCTTCAAATCACTGTGGAAGATGTCGGTCCCATCAGTTTAACGCAGTGATGTCGGGCTGAGAATCACTGTGGAAGATGTCAGTCCCTCCAGTTTAACGCAGTGATGTCGGGCTGTGAATCACTGTGGAAGATGTCGGTCCCACCAGTCTAACGCAATGAGGTCTGGGGCTGAGAATCACTGTGGAAGATGTCGGTCCCACCAGTGTAACGCAGTGAGGTCTGGGGCTGAGAATCACTGTGGAAGATGTCGGTCCCACCAGTTTAATGCGGTGAGGTCTGGGGCTGGGAATCACTGTGGAAGATGTCGGTCCCACCAGTTTAACGCAGTGAGGGCTGGGGCTGAGTATCACTGTGGAAGATGTCCTTCCCACCAGTTTAACGCAGTGATGTCGGGCTGAGAATCACTGTGGAAGATGTCGGTCCCACCAGTTAATGCAGTGAGGTCTGGGGCTGAGAATCACTGTGGAAGATGTCGGTCCCACCAGTCTAAAGCAGTGAGGTCTGGGGCTGAGAATCACTGTGGAAGATGTCGGTCCCACCAGTTTAACGCAGTGAGGCCTGGGGCTGAGAACCACTGTGGAAGATGTCCTTCCCACCAGTTTAACGCAGTGATGTCGGGCTGAGAATCAGTGCGGAAGATGTCGGTCCCACCAGTCTAACGCAGTGATGTCGGGCTGAGAATCACTGTGGAAGATGTCGGTCCCACCAGTTTAACGCAGTGAGGTCTGGGGTTAAGAATCACTGTGGAAGATGTCGGTCCCACCAGTTTAACGCAGTGAGGTCTGGGGCTGGGAATCACTGTGGAAGATGTCGGTCCCACCAGTCTAACGCAGTGAGGTCTGGGGCTGCGAATCACTGTGGAAGATGTCGGTCCCACCAGTCTAACGCAGTGAGGTCTGGGGCTGAGAATCACTGTGGAAGATATCGGTCCCACCAGTTTAACGCAGTGAGGTCTGGGGCTGAGAAGCACTGTGGAAGATGTCGGTCCCACCATTTTAACGCAGAGAGGTCTGGGACTGAGAATGACTGTGCAAGATGTTGGTCCCTGCAGTTTAACGCAGTGAGGTCATGGGCTGAGAATCACTGTGGAAGGTGTCGATCCCACCAGTTTAAAGCAGAGAGGTCTGGGGCTGAGAATCACTGTGGAAGATATCGGTCCCACCTGTTTCACGCAGTGATGTCGGGCTGAGAATCACTGTAGAAGATGTCGGTCCCCCCAGTTTAACGCAGTTAAGTCTGGGGCTGAGAATTATTGTGGAAGATGTCGGTCCCACCAGTCTAACGCAATGAGGTCTGGGGCTGAGAATCACTGTGGAAGATGTCGATCCCACCAGTTTAACGCAGAGAGGTCTGGGGCTGAGAATCACTGTGGAAGATGTCGGTCCCACCAGTTTAACGCAGAGATGTCGGGCTGAGAATCACTGTGGAAGATGTCGGTCCCACCAGTTTAACGCAGTGAGGTCTGGGGCTGAGAATCATTTTGCAAGATGTCGGTCCCACCAGTTTAACGCAGTGATGTCGGGCTGAAAATCACTGTGGAAGATGTCGGTCCCACCAGTTTAACGCAGAGAGGTCTGGGGCTGAGAATCAATGTGGAAGATGTCGGTCCCACCAGTTTAACGCAGTGAGGTCTGGGGCTGAGAATCACTGTGGATGATGTCGATCCCACCAGTTTAACGCAATGAGGTCTGGGGCTGAGAATCACTGTGGAAGATGTCGGTTCCACCAGTTTAACGCAGTGATGTCGGGCTGAGAATCACTGTGGAAGATGTCGGTCCCACCAGTTTAACGCAGAGAGTTCTGGGGCTGAGAATCACTGTGGAAGATGTCGGTCCCACCAGTTTAACGCAGTGAGGTCTGGGGCTGAGAATCACTGTGGAAGGTGTCAGTCCCACCAGTCTAACGCAGTGATGTCGGGCTGAGAATCACTGTGGAAGATGTCGGTCCCACCAGCTTAACGCAGTGAGGTCTGGGGCTGGGAATCACTGTGGAAGATGTCGGTCCCACCAGTTTAACGCAGTGAGGACTGGGGCTGAGAATCACTGTGGAAGATGTCGGTCCCACCAGTTTAATGCAGTGAGGTCTGGGGCTGGGAATCACTGTGGAAGATGTCGGTCCCACCAGTTTAATGCAGTGAGGTCTGGGGCTGGGAATCACTGTGGAAGATGTCGGTCCCACCAGTTTAATGCAGTGAGGTCTGGGACTGAGAATCATTGTGGAAGATATCGGTCCCACCAGTCTAACGCAGTGAGGTCTGGGGCTGCGAATCACTGTGGAAGATTTCGGTCCCAGCAGTTTAACGCAGTGATGTCGGGCTGAGAATCACTGTGGAAGATGTCGGTCCCACCAGTTTAACGCAGTGAGGTCTGGTGCTGAGAATCACTGTGGAAGATGTCGGTCCCACCAGTTTAACGCAGTGAGGCCTGGGGCTGAGAATCACTGTGGAAGATGTCGGTCGCACCAGTTTAACGCAGTGAGGTCTGGGGCTGAGAATCACTGTGGAAGATGTCGGTCCCACCAGTTTAATGCAGTGAGGTCTGGGGCTGAGAATCACTGTGGAAGATGTCAGTCCCACCAGTCAAACGCAGTGAGGTCTGGGGCTGAGAATCACTGTGGATGGTGTCGGTCCCACCAGTTTAACGCAGTGAGGTCTGGGGCTGAGAATCACTGTGGAAGATGTCGGTCCCACCAGTTTAACTCAATGAGGTCTGGGGCTGAGAATCACTGTGGAAGATGTCGGTCCCATCAGTTTAACGCAGTGATGTTGGGCTGAGAATCACTGTGGAAGATGTCGGCCCCACCACTTTAACGCAGTGATGTCGGGCTGAGAATCACTGTGGAAGATGTCGGTCCCACCAGTCTAACGCAATGAGGTCTGGGGCTTCAAATCACTATGGAAGATGTCGGTCCCATCAGTTTAACGCAGTGATGTCGGGCTGAGAATCACTGTGGAAGATGTCAGTCCCTCCAGTTTAACGCAGTGATGTCGGGCTGTGAATCACTGTGGAAGATGTCGGTCCCACCAGTCTAACGCAATGAGGTCTGGGGCTGAGAATCACTGTGGAAGATGTCGAACCCACCAGTTTAACGCAGAGAGGTCTGGGGCTGAGAATCACTGTGGAAGATGTCGGTCCCACCAGTTTAACGCAGAGATGTCGGGCTGAGAATCACTGTGGAAGATGTCGGCCCCACCAGTTTAACGCAGTGAGGTCTGGGGCTGAGAATCATTGTGCAAGATGTCGGTCCCAGCAGTTTAACGCAGTGATGTCGGGCTGAAAATCACTGTGGAAGATGTCGGTCCCACCAGTTTAACGCAGAGAGGTCTGGGGCTGAGAATCAATGTGGAAGATGTCGATCCCACCAGTTTAACGCAATGAGGTCTGGGGCTGAGAATCACTGTGGAAGATGTCGGTCCCACCAGTTTAACGCAGTGATGTCGGGCTGAGAATCACTGTGGAAGATGTCGGTCCCACCAGTTTAACGCAGAGAGTTCTGGGGCTGAGAATCACTGTGGAAGATGTCGGTCCCACCAGTTTAACGCAGTGAGGTCTGGGGCTGAGAATCACTGTGGAAGGTGTCAGTCCCACTAGTCTAACGCAGTGAGGTCTGGGGCTGAGAATCACTGTGGAAGGTGTCGGTCTGTAAGATTCGCAATTTTCAGCAAAAATCACGCAAGAAAACTGGATAAAATAAGACTGTTTATTGACCAAAGTAAGCTTGCACAGAAAAACCTTTGATAAAAAGGGCATACAAAATGGCCGCCAGGCCCCGTGATCAGTTTATGAACCATTTTATTTCTGTTACTGCAAGCCAGACAGGCTTGTGGATTGAAGACAGTGAGCCCACGAAAGCCAGTATCTGGGAACCGAAACTCAGAGCAACAGCATACATATTCAATGGATTATAAGTACAGGATGGGGCCCATCAAGATATGGGCGGACAATGTAAAAACACTTATACCCATTTATCGTACAAAGGAAAAACCGTTTAGCAGCCATCAAGGAAAATGTCCGGACCGATCAATATGCGAACCGAGCCGCGGTGACAATGCAAAGGACATTAACAGACATTATCGGCCAGGAAGGCCAGTTTAAGTTATCACCGGCTCCGTTACAAGACAAAGCGCCCCTGCAGGGATTTCTGCCCGCCAAAATTAATACAAAGACAGGACTATGATTTGGCGGGAGATAAGTCTGTCCCAAAAGAGTATAACTATGGATTGAAAGTCCATCTAAAAAACTTCGGACTTCGGGTTACTTGAACAACTTCACTTGACTGGACGGCGGCTGCTTCTTCTTCTTGGACGACTTCAACTTCTTCGGACGGGGCCAGGATCGGCGCCTCTTCCACTTCGGCAGATGCAGAATCGATGAAAACGTTTTCGTCTTTTTAAAGACGGACGGTTTCGGAAAAAGGACAACGTGGCCGGTGTTCAGCCAAACAAGGCTCGGCCACGATGAGAAGACGACAAGGGTGGCCCGGGTACTGGGGTCGGGAGATCATCGACGACCCAGGCCGACGGAGAAGAAACCCTCTGGAGAACCGGCGATCGATGCCACAAGATTCTCCCATGTGCATAACCTGCATCTAGGTCTGCTCCATGAACAAAAATCCACGATTGTGGATCTCAACCTTGACGAGCGCTCATCGAGGCTGGGTCTACCCCACCGCCTCGAGGGAGGAGAGAATATCGACTGCGCCAGAAGCTTCCAATCCACGTGACGACGGGAAGCGGTGTCAAAAGGTCTGCGAACCCCCTTTCTCGCGATTTCGAGAGTGGTGAGCATGATCCCAGGTTCCCCAGGTCGAAACTTAGTTTAGGTATAGGGGAGGGAGTTAAGGGAAATCGTAATGTGTTTCCCCTTTTACGATGTGCCGTGTGTTCCCCATTTCCATAGAGTCAAGTTCATAAATTTGTGCATGATTGTAGTTACTTTAATCTGTGCCTATGACATGTATTTTGTAATGCTTCAAACTGTTCAAAAATAAAAGCATCCATTTCGTGCTATTCAGCCTGGTCTATTGAGTCCTCTTCTCTGCACTACTGTTCTCTGCATCTAAGTCCAAGGTCTAGAACCGTAGGGGGGGGTGGGTCGAACCACTCAAGGGTAATTCTTGCACGAAGCCTGGCAGGGGGCCAGAACGGGCAAGAGAGCAGGAAAAACCCCCTACAGAAATGGCGACTGCGGCAGGACCTTGGCAGCAGGAAAGTAGTGTGTTAGATCAAGATCTGAATAAACGAAATGTGATGGATGAAAGAATAGCAGATTATGTTTTCGGAAAAGTCAACCTCACAAAACAATGGATATCTGGTCTACTAAGGGATAGGCGCCCGCTAGACGCAGCCATCAAGTGGACAGCGGGTAGAGAGCATAAGAAATCTGTAGAAAAGGCGGTCTGGCTGATGTGCTACAAGAAGCAAGTCCAGCTTTTGGACCAGGTAGTTGCAGCACAGACAGTCCAGATCAACGGCTTGCTTAAAGGCGTAGAGGAAAAGGTTGCGGGAGGTCAAAAACTGATTGAATCGCTTGACGCGCTGAACCCGGAACGCCGCTCTGTAATTCGCTGCCACGAAACCCGGGTAGAATATTTAAAATGTCAGGTCGTTGAGGCCAAGGCCAGTGAAGGTAGAATGAGAGAGAGGTGTTCCCGTCTAGCCAAACAAGTAGATGCCCAAGAGGAAAAGCTCCTGGGAGCCAGGGCAGCATATAAGATGGCCATGGAGGATAGATCTGAGAACACCGACCACAGCACTTGCCGCCGGGAGCTAGAGGACCTGAGAAAGGCCCTAGCGAAGGCAAACGGGTTGGTGTGTCTCATAAATCCACCAGCGAGTCAGCTGTTGCTAGCCAAGGAATCCAAAAGACCGATTCCACAAGAGGCTGTTGGGGTACCAACCCCCGAACCTTCTGCACCTCCTGCCTATGAGGAGTCTTGGACTCCGGGACAGGAGACGGAAACGGTAGAGGAAGAGAGCCCTGAGGTAGAGCAACCCCAGACAGTAGAGTCGGGGTCGGCGCCAATGTGTCCAACGAGACACCGGAGGATCGGTCCAAATGAAGAAAATGGCGATGACGGACCCCTTGAGAGTCAGATCATAATGCCTCATAGCGCACGACAGCTAAGAGAGATGATAAGTCACATCCCAAAACTCTCCGAGTCAGGAGATCCCTCCGTGCATTTCAGGGACGTGGAGCAGACCGCAGCAGTCAATGACTGCGACGGGGTTGAACAGTCTAAAATGCTGCTGTTCTCCCTGGACAGTTCGCTCCTCCAGTGTCTCCCTGACGAGAGCAAGAGAGGGCACAGGGACTATGAGTTGCTACGGGATGAGATTCTGGAGATCATGGGAGAGGGGGACGGAACTCCGTTCCTCCGTTTAGAAAAGACAGTGCAGCTAGAGGGAGAACCCCCACGGGTTTTCGCCGACAGGTTGTGGCCAGTGTATCGGCGCAGCTGCCCGGGCGGGCCGGCCCGGGCCGGGCTGGATGGCGAACAAAGGGCTCACTGGCTTTGGTGCCTGGTAGCAGGTTGCCTGCCAGGAGTGAAGGAACAGGCCAAAGCATGGTTTGACCCCACTAACGCCCGCTCCACGGAGGAAGTAGTACTAGATCAGCTCACGATCAGTTATAGAAACAACAAGGGCAAGAAAACGCCTGTTGTGAAAGGAAAGGTGCATGAGGTGAGACCCGCAGCCTCTGCTAAAAAGGAATGGCGTCAGGAGGGAAATCGCCATCCCCAAGCAAATAGCAGTTGTTACGGGTGTGGGAAGGAGGGTCATTGGCGCAAGGACTGTAGGAATCCTTGGAAGGATAAGAGGGAGAGAGCGTTCGCCGCAGCCCAAGATCAAGCCCAAGCCCGAGTCGCCAACGGCCCGAGAGTTTACCCAACACCAGCACAACCACAAGTGCAGGCCGCTGCCCCAACACCAGTCCAGAACCCAACCGTAGCCTCTGCCCCGAATAAAGGGGGTGGTGCGGTTGTGGACCCCGCTGCGATCGAGTCAGTCTTGGAGACTATGCGGTCTCTGATGACCTGGCAGGGGAAGGTAGCGGTTGCTAACAGCCCTATCGCCCCCGAGACCCCAGCCGAAACACCTAAATGACTGACGCCCGCGCAGCCCATCTACTTGTGTCCGCTCCGCTATGACGCTTGGAGAAGACCTGTGGTGGAGATGGAGGTGGAGAAACAAAGGGGTAGTTACCTGTTGGATACGGGAGCTTCATGTACCGTGATCCACACGGACAAACCTTTTGCCTCACCTCTGTCCGCCCAGGCTCCATATTTAGTAGCGGGTTTCACAGGTAGAGCACAGGCTGGCGCGCACTCCCTCCCGCTCTCCATTCAGTTGGGAGCGCTCCACACCACATGGACGTGCATCCTATTGAAGTGGAATGAGGGGGGGGGGGAAGGCATCCTCGGGGCTGATTTCTTGGTGGAACACGGGATCCTCGTGGACCTGAGAAATCACTGTCTCTGGGGAGCCGAGGGCGGTTTAGGTAAGGTAGTCGTAATCCCGGGGAAGGAAGAAAAGGGGGCCCTGTGCACTATGAAGCCGTCAGGAGGTTACGATCTCGAGCTCATGATAACAAACGTCCCAACGGACTTGCAGGCGCGTGTGTCAGAAAATCTGACCGCGTTCGCCACCCACAAGCACGACTGCGGGAGAGTCACTGGGTTCGAAGTCAGCGTAGACGGGGACCCCATGATCCGACCCCAAAAGCAGTATAATTTCCCCAAGAAGGCAGAACCCGACATGGAGACAGCAATATCTTCATTGGTACAGCAGGGCGTGTTGAGGACGATAGCCACCCACGTGAACTCCCCATTATGGCCGGTAAAGAAACCGGACAATTCGTGGAGAGCCACGGTGGACTATAGAGTCCTCAATAGTAATATCCCAGCCTGCGCGCCCACGGTAGCAGCAGTTGCAGACTTAATAGGGAGTATTCCAGCATCGGCGACCACATTCACGGTGCTGGACATCTCGAACGGTTTTTGGTCCATTCCGCTGCGGCGGGAGGACCAGTACAAGTTTGCCTTTACTTTCAAAGGGCAACAGTACACTTGGAACTGCTTACCACAGGGTTTTCACAACAGCCCCAGCATTTTCCATCAGTGCATGGCGGGGAGTTTGAAAGAGTTCAGCCAGCCCAACCAGATAGTGCAGTATGTGGACGACTTACTCCTGTTCACAGATACAAGGGAGCAGCACGGCCCACTGTTAGCCGAATTGTTGGAACTGTTAGAAAGGAAGGGTTTCAAAGTAAACCCAAAGAAAGCCCAGATCGGCCAGCAGGAAGTTAAATTCCTGGGTCTGGCCATCCGCGCTGGGGAAAGAGCCATAGATAAGGCCAGACGGGAATCTATACAAGATCTGCCGATTCCCAACACAGTAACGGGTGTAAGGTCCTTTTTGGGATTGACCGGGTACTGCAGAGATTTCATCGAGGACTATGCTGCCACAGCGGCCCCGCTACTTCGACTCTTACACAAGGGAGTCGAGTGGTCTTGGGACGAGGGGTGCCAGGCAGCATTCGAGAAGTTGAAAAGAGATCTGCAGACCGCGCCAGCCCTAGGGGCCATAGATGGGGGAGAGGAGTTCTTTCTGGAGGTAGCCGCTAGTGGGGACAGCCTGAGCGCAGTGCTGCTCCAAGAGCGGCACGGCAAGCTAAGACCAGTAGTTTATTCCTCCAGGGTGCTCACGGATGTGGAGAGGAGTTTCTCCAATTGCGAACGGCATCTCCTGACCACGCATTGGGCTGTGAACAGATCAGTGATCTTCACAGGGACCTCTCCCATTACGCTCCTCACCCATCACACCCCCACGAAGATGCTTCTGGACGGGAGGATTAAGGATGGGACCGTAAGCAGCGCTCGGATTGCGCGCTGGACCCTCCTCCTTTCCCAGATGGATCTCAAAGTTAAAGGCCTCTGCGCGCCAAGGCTCGCAGCCAATATGGCATATCCCGGGACAGCCCATCAATGTTCCGTAGAAGGGGTATGGGAAGTTAACATAGGTTTACGGGCCGGGATACATCCCACGGGCCGCGAGATCTACGTAGACGGTTCTAGCACTGTAGCTGACGGCAAGCGACTCACAGGGTGTGGAGTTTATGACCCTGCGGCAAACATTGCCCTGGCAATTAAGCTCCCCAGCACTATGAGCGCGCAGCAGGCTGAACTGTCCGCGGTGGCGTACGTGGTTACCCACCCCGAGATTTTCCCAACCCCATACACGATTTGCTCAGACAGCATGTTCACGTGCAATTCGTGTACAGAGTACCTCGCCATCTGGTCCCGACGCGGGTACACCTCCGCGGACGGGCGGCCTTTAACAGTTAAGCCCTTGCTGGAGAAGATCCTAGCAGCTGTGGGGGCGAAAGGAGAGGTGTTCATCCATAAGGTGAAGGCTCACTCCACTACAGAACCCCGCAGTCAGGGCAACCAGCAAGCGGATGCGCTAGCCAGGGAGGGTGCCCGCAACGGCATTCTCTGGGACCCATACGAACCCGGACCCGTGGCGGCGATCCAAGGCAGGGAGGGAATTCCTGGGAACACAGGGGTGACACCGCCCCCAGACCTAAAGACCGTCCAAACCCTGGATCCCGCCCTAAAAGCAGTCCTAAAAGCCATCACAGAGGGCAAACAGGCAGAAGGTCCGTACAGTACGGCAGCCCTCACAGTCAAAGAAGGTATGCTGTTCCGAGAGGAGCAGTGGGTTGTGCCGCAGCAGCACCGAAGGGAATTCCTGCAATTGGCCCACGAGGGTCCAGGAGCGGGACACCCCGGACCTGAGGTCACCTGGCAACGGGTGGAGCAGGCGGGATGGTGGCCGGGACTTCGGGACGATGTCCGCGAGTTCTGCGCAAGCTGTCTTGTGTGTGCTGCTAACAACCCAGACCCCCACAAAAGGAAGGTGCCCATGGGGCACATCAGGAGGGTAGAGGGACCATGGCAGTCGATTCAGGTCGACTACATAGGGCCCCTGCCCGCCGCCCAGGGAGGCTATAAGTACTGCCTTGTCCTGGTAGATGTGTTCACCAAATGGGTAGAAGCCTTCCCGTGCAGAACAGCTACGGCACTGGGTACTGCTAAGATCTTGATTCGGGAAGTGTTCTCACGGTGGGGACTCCCCCGTTTTGTAGAGTCCGACCAAGGGAGTCAGTTCACCGGTCAAGTAATGCAGAACGCCCTCATGCTCTTGGGCATTGAGGGAAAGTGGCACGTAGCATACAATCCCCAGTCATCCGGGATTGTTGAGCGTATGAATCGGACCCTCAAGGAAAAGCTGAGGAAAGAGACAATGGGCTCGCCCCAGAAATGGGCGGAGGTCCTGCCTTTAGTCCTCATGGGGATCCGAGCCAGCCAGTCCAAAAGCACGGGGTATTCCCCGCACGAGTTAATGACTGGAAGGATCATGCGAACACCCACCCATGTGCTAGCCCCGGTGCTCACTGAGGGCCAGCTCCGAGAGGTGAAACGGGACAAATTCGCCCAAACCCTCTTGGAGCGCCTGAGACAGATTTATGGGCAGGCGGCTGGGAACATGGGAAGACAGCACCAGGGAAATAAACTGTTGTTGGAACCTCGGAAACAACAAGAGTGGGTAGTCGGGGACCAGGTCATGGTCCGAAACTACGCCAGGGTAGGGAGTTTTGAACCACTGTACATGGGGCCATACAGCATTGTAGACAAAGCCAGCCCCATGGTTTATGCAGTGAAGACGCCCCGACGTACCAAATGGTTTCACATCAACCAGTGTAAACTGTTTAAACCGGGTACACAAGGGCCACCAAAGGGGACCAGGTCTGAGAACAAAGATCCTCAGCCTGTAACAGAGTCACAGACCACACAGGCTGGAGCAGTAGCCTGCGTGAAGGGAGAGGCCATCCCATTGGAGTGGGAGGTCTCATCTTTTGAATGGGATTTAGGCAGGGGAGAGCCCGAACAGCTCAACCTCGCTTTAGACCCAATCACGGAGGAGGAAGAGTCAGAGGACGGCAGTCCCGCCCTCGACTCAAGCTTGGGGGAGGTAGGGAGTGGGGGTGGAGACTCGTTACCTGTAGGGACAGGTGAGGTGGAGTCGGAAGCCACAGATCCCGACCCCGGGGGGGCGGAGCCTGAGGGAGGGGAGCTGGAGCCGGCAGCTGTGGAGGAACCACAGGCTGTAACGGTAACAGTCACGACCCCAGGTCCATCGACCCCGGGAGCCCAACCCAAAGCAGCCCCTCGTAGGTCGGCTCGAGCGCCCCAGCCCAGAAAATTTTGGCCAGATTCTCCCCATCCTCCCCAACCACGGTTTAAAGCAGCCCCAGGAAGACATGATCCCCGTTCAGCAGCGACAGGCTGCGGGGGATCAAAGCCAAAGATCAATGCAGCCCCACCGTAGGGTGTGGCACACGACAGACCTCACAGGGATTCGGAAAGCCGCCCCACGGAGGGCGGCGCTGTACATAAGTTAAGATAGGTAATTATGGTCATAGTTTAAGGAATGTAAAGTATATGGTGTTAAGAGTACAATTTTGAGGTCTGCCCGGTATGTGTGTTTGTTAGGGAGCGGGGTCCAGGAACCCGCGCGTCCAATTAATTTAGGCCAGCACCTATCGGGAGCCCGGCTACATCATTTTGTTGGTTACAGAAACCTGGGATACGATGGAAAGGATTGTCGTCGCGTTCATGGCGATCGGGTGCGGGTGGGCCTACCGAGGCCGCACCAAGGACGTCATCATTTTCGGGTGCTCCGGGGACACGGCCCCCATCGCAACGGATGGGACGGGGGAGCGAGAGGTAGAGGAAACCGCCACCTACTTCCACCAAGGGAGATGGCCAGGTTGGCTGGGAACGAATTCTACGGAATATTCCAGCAACTTCGGTTTTGCCTACCAAGAGACTTCATTAACGTGCCCTCGAGTGAGGATCCTAGCGCCCAGAGTCAGCGTCACCGTGGGAAAGAGGATTTGTCTGGTGTGCAATGGGAACGTACCACCAAGGCGATGGTGGTGGCTACGAAAGCTGGGAAAGGACATGAGAAACTCTACGGTCGAGTGGGAGCGACTGGGTAATAATACCCATCGGACTATTACGGGAACTCACGGACAATTACGTGTGTGTTGGGACAAATGGTGGGAACCGGATGAGGGAATATATGTCTGTATGTGGGGTTCGAGACACGTCTGCCCCAAGGGCGTGTCCATCTTCTTCCAGAGGCAGTGGCAGGATGAAGGGAAGGGGATCAGATGGGATGTTAGCACTCGAGCGTGCGGAGCCCCATACTCCCCTATTCCGGTGAACGCCACTGAACTCATCACCCGCCCACGCAAGCCCCTGCCCACGCTTCCGGTAACACTAGCCCAGAAAGGAGGGTGCCCAACCACCACCAAGGGACCCGGGAACGGTTTAGTATTGGTACCCACCGGTCAGGTGCTGTACCAAGGGGTACACTACGCGGTGGCCTCAGTGATTTTATATCTCACTGAGGTAAGATTGCCGGAGTGGTGTCCCAAAGAAACGGAACAATTATACCAGGTCCTGTTAACCCGTATGTTTAGACAATTTTACGAATTTGACTTTGCCGACATCGACAGAGACAAATTATACACCACACCGCCAGAAGTTTTGGATCGAGTCGGGAGGCAAAGAAGGGGTACTGTAAATGACATATTCACTGCTTTTAATACCGGGACATCTGTTGTCAACGCTCTAGATAACGTGGAGCTGCAGACACAGATCAACGGTTTAAAAGCCCAGTTAAGGAACATATTGACAGGCGGAAACAAGGTCGTGGGTTCTGAGTTGCATGAGGACCAGGCCATGACACTACACTTTAAGGACATAATTGCTGAGCTGGAGAAACACGCGAGAACGGTAAATGCACTCATTAAGGAGGATCGGAATGCGTCCGATCAAGCTGCGCAAAACGAGGCCTGTGTGCTGTACGGGGCGTGGTTACTGGGCGAGGGCCGCAGTAATCTTGAGGATTTAAAACAGGGTTTGGTCCCGTCCTGGATCAGCAACAAGCACTTGCAAGCGCTCCACCCTTTTGAGAATGCATTAAGCCCGTGCCAGCTCAGACTAGCCGCAGAAGCATACCCAGTTCCAGTGGACTGCGGACATTCGAATCACACTATTATGGGAATAGTAGTAAGAATGCCGGTGTTGGGTCCCGCAGCAAAGCCCGCCCCGGTATACAGAGTAGAGAACATTGGAGTCATTCGGGGGGGCGCACACATTCGTTACGCAGTGGTCCCGCCTTACGTCATCAGATGGGAGCGTATGATGACAGGCACTGACCTCTCGGGATGTCGGAGCCGGGGGGCACACATCATCCTGTGTCCCCAGCACTTGAATGCCTTTTTGAAACCACAGTGTGGGTTCAGAACCGCTAGCGCGAAGCCGGTGAATTGCACCATGGAGGCAATGGCAGAGGACCATGTGCCCCCACAGGTAGCATATATCGGGGGTGGGACATACTGCGTCACCACTGCAGCGCCTCAGTACCGATATGGACAACACGAGTGGTATTCGGTCGGTGATAACAGTTTCTGTTTCAAACCCAGGGCTGAGGTTCAAGTGGCACAACAACGAATTGTTCCCATTCCTGCGCCCTCCACCGTACACATCACTATCAAAGAGAATTTCACAGACTTACAACGATTTGTCGCGCATTTTGGTTATGTCATTCCCCCTCTTCCCGAACACCTCACCAAGATTTTAAAAGCCGTTATAATTTCGCAGAAACATTTCTACACACTGGAGCAGAAGACTTTAGAGATAGGAAAAGACATATTGGACATAACCATCCCACCATGGTGGGACTTGTTCACCAACATAGAGGTCCCCACCTGGATTAGAATAGCATCCCATATCCTAGTAGTATGTCAGGTTTTGATTGTGATATTTTTGCTCTTCGTGCATTGCAAAAGAGGCAAACGCCTCCAGAGGCACGAGAACACAGGAGAATGGAGAGAACGCTATGTGCGAATGGGGGATGCAGATACCCCACTCTAAGCTGCTAGTATAAGATTAAGCGTCCCTCCATTTAAATTTTTTTTGATTGTTTTGGGTTATAAGGAAATAAGTATTGTTATGTTATTAGTTGTTCTTAAGTTTTTTTGGATTAATAAAAGATGCATGCAGATGGCGCAAAAGGGTATCAACCCCTGCCCATCTGACAGGTGAAGGTGTTATAGTTTAAGATTTGCTGTCTATGATTCCAAATGTGCATGAGGTAATTTTCATTTTCTCCGGAAATGGGAACTGCATGTGTCGTGAGGGGCATAGATAGTTAAGTGCCAGGAATGTTTGGATGTGGGGAATCAGGGAAAATTTGCTCATCAAGGATTATTGATACTTTAAGCAAGCTATCAGTATCACAGGGGGGCCTGTAAGATTCGCAATTTTCAGCAAAAATCACGCAAGAAAACTGGATAAAATAAGACTGTTTATTGACCAAAGTAAGCTTGCACAGAAAAACCTTTGATAAAAAGGGCATACAAAATGGCCGCCAGGCCCCGTGATCAGTTTATGAACCATTTTATTTCTGTTACTGCAAGCCAGACAGGCTTGTGGATTGAAGACAGTGAGCCCACGAAAGCCAGTATCTGGGAACCGAAACTCAGAGCAACAGCATACATATTCAATGGATTATAAGTACAGGATGGGGCCCATCAAGATATGGGCGGACAATGTAAAAACACTTATACCCATTTATCGTACAAAGGAAAAACCGTTTAGCAGCCATCAAGGAAAATGTCCGGACCGATCAATATGCGAACCGAGCCGCGGTGACAATGCAAAGGACATTAACAGACATTATCGGCCAGGAAGGCCAGTTTAAGTTATCACCGGCTCCGTTACAAGACAAAGCGCCCCTGCAGAGATTTCTGCCCGCCAAAATTAATACAAAGACAGGACTATGATTTGGCGGGAGATAAGACTGTCCCAAAAGAGTATAACTATGGATTGAAAGTCCATCTAAAAAACTTCGGACTTCGGGTTACTTGAACAACTTCACTTGACTGGACGGCGGCTGCTTCTTCTTCTTGGACGACTTCAACTTCTTCGGACGGGGCCAGGATCGGCGCCTCTTCCACTTCGGCAGATGCAGAATCGATGAAAACGTTTTCGTCTTTTTAAAGACGGACGGTTTCGGAAAAAGGACAACGTGGCCGGTGTTCAGCCAAACAAGGCTCGGCCACGACGAGAAGACGACAAGGGTGGCCCGGGTACTGGGGTCGGGAGATCATCGACGACCCAGGCCGACGGAGAAGAAACCCTCTGGAGAACCGGCGATCGATGCCACAAGATTCTCCCATGTGCATAACCTGCATCTAGGTCTGCTCCATGAACAAAAATCCACGATTGTGGATCTCAACCTTGACGAGCGCTCATCGAGGCTGGGTCTACCCCACCGCCTCGAGGGAGGAGAGAATATCGACTGCGCCAGAAGCTTCCAATCCACGTGACGACGGGAAGCGGTGTCAAAAGGTCTGCGAACCCCCTTTCTCACGATTTCGAGAGTGGTGAGCATGATCCCAGGTTCCCCAGGTCGAAACTTAGTTTAGGTATAGGGGAGGGAGTTAAGGGAAATCGTAATGTGTTTCCCCTTTTACGATGTGCCGTGTGTTCCCCATTTCCATAGAGTCAAGTTCATAAATTTGTGCATGATTGTAGTTACTTTAATCTGTGCCTATGACATGTATTTTGTAATGCTTCAAACTGTTCAAAAATAAAAGCATCCATTTCGTGCTATTCAGCCTGGTCTATTGAGTCCTCTTCTCTGCACTACTGTTCTCTGCATCTAAGTCCAAGGTCTAGAACCGTAGGGGGGGGTGGGTCGAACCACTCAAGGGTAATTCTTGCACGAAGCCTGGCAGGGGGCCAGAACGGGCAAGAGAGCAGGAAAAACCCCCTACAGGTCCCACCAGTCTAACGCAGTGATGTCGGGCTGAGAATCACTGTGGAAGATGTCGGTCCCACCAGTTTAACGCAGTGAGGCCTGGGGCTGAGAATCACTGTGGAAGATGTTGGTCCCACCAGTCTAACGCAGTGAGGTCTGGGGCTGGGAATCACTGTGGAAGATGTCGGTCCCACCAGTTTAACGCAGTGAGGACTGGGGCTGAGAATCACTGTGGAAGATGTCGTTCCCACCAGTTTAATGCAGTGAGGTCTGGGGCTGGGAATCACTGTGGAAGATGTCGGTCCCACCAGTTAAATGCAGTGAGGTCTGGGACTGAGAATCATTGTGGAAGATGTCGGTCCCACCAGTCTAACGCAGTGAGGTCTGGGGCTGCGAATCACTGTGGAAGATGTCGGTCCCAGCAGTTTAACGCAGTGATGTCGGGCTGAGAATCACTGTGGAAGATGTCGGTCCCACCAGTTAACGCAGTGAGGTCTGGGGCTGAGAATCACTGTGGAAGGTGCCAATCCCACCAGTCTAACGCAGTGAGGTCTGGGGCTGAGAATCACTGTGGAAGATGTCGGTCCCACCAGTTTAATGCAGTGATGTCGGGCTGAGAATCACTGTGGAAGATGTCGGTCCCACCAGTTTAACGCAGTGAGGTCTGGGGTTGAGAATCACTGTGGAAGATGTCGGTCCCACCAGTTTAACGCAGTGAGGTCTGGGGCTGGGAATCACTGTGGAAGATTTCGGTCCCACCAGTCTAACGCAGTGAGGTCTGGGGCTGCGAATCACTGTGGAAGATGTCGATCCCACCAGTTTAACGCAGTGAGGTCTGGGGCTGAAAATCACTCTGGAAGATGTCGGTCCCACCAGTTTAACGCAGTGATTTCGGGCTGAGAATCACTGTGGAAGATGTCGGTCCCACCACTTTAACGCAGTGATGTCGGGCTGAGAATCACTGTGGAAGATGTCGGTCCCACCAGTCTAATGCAATGAGGTCTGGGGCTGAGAATCACTGTGGAAGATGTCGGTCCCACCAGTCTAACGCAGTGATGTCGGGCTGAAAATAACTGTGGAAGATGTCGGTCCCACCAGTTTAACGCAGTGATGTCGGGCTGAGAATCACTGTGGAAGATGTCTGTCCCACCAGTCTAACGCAATGAGGCCTGGGGCTGAGAATCACTGTGGAAGATGTCGATCCCACCAGTTTAACGCAGTGAGGTCTGGGGCTGAGAATCACTGTGGAAGATGTCGGTCCCACCAGTTTAACGCAGAGATGTCGGGCTGAGAGTCACTGTGGAAGATGTCGGTCCCACCAGTTTAACGCAGTGAGGTCTGGGGCTGAGAACAACTGTGGATGGTGTCGGTCCCACCAGTTTAACGCAGTGAGGTCTGGGGCTGAGAATCACTGTGGAAGATGTCGGTCCCACCAGTTTAATGCAATGAGGTCTGGGGCTGAGAATCACTGTGGAAGATGTCGGTCCCACCAGTTTAACGCAGAGAGGTCAGGGGCTGAGAATCACTGTGGAAGATGTCGGTCCCACGAGTTTAACGCAGTGAGGTCATGGGCAGAGAATCACTGTGGAAGGTGTCGGTCCCACCAGTTTAACGCAGTGAGGTCTGGGGCTGAGAATCACTGTGGAAGATGTCGTTCCCACCAGTTTAACGCAGTGATGTCGGGCTCAGAATCACTGTGGAAGATGTCGGTCCCACCAGTTTAACGCAGTGAGGTCTGGGGCTGTGAATCATTGTGGAAGATGTCGGTCCCACCAGTTTAACGCAATGAGGTCTGGGGCTGAGAATCACTGTGGAAGATGTCGGTCCCACCAGTTTAACTCAGTGATGTCGGGCTGAAAATCACTGTGGAAGATGTCGGTCCCACCAGTTTAACGCAGAGAGGTCTGGGGCTGAGAATCAATGTGGAAGATGTCGGTCCCACCAGTTTAACGCAGTGAGGTCTGGGGCTGAGAATCACTGTGGATGATGTCGATCCCACCAGTTTAACACAATGAGGTCTGGGGCTGAGAATCACTGTGGGAGATGTCGGTCCCACCAGTTTAACGCAGTGATGTCGGGCTGAGAATCACTGCGGAAGGTGTCAGTCCCACCAGTCTAACGCAGTGAGGCCTGGGGCTGAGAATCACTGTGGAAGATGCCGGTCCCACCAGTTTAACGCAGTGATGTCGGGCTGGGAATCACTGTGGAAGATGTCGGTCGCACCAGTTAACGCAGAGAGGTCTGGGGCTGAGAATCACTGTGGAAGGTGTCGGTCCCACCAGTCTAACGCAGTGATGTCGGGCTGAGAATCACTGTGGAAGATGTCGGTCCCACCAGTTTAACGCAGTGAGGCCTGGGGCTGAGAATCACTGTGGAAGATGTCGGTCCCACCAGTTTAACGCAGTGAGGTCTGGGGCTGAGAATCACTGTGGAAGATGTCGGCCCCACCAGTTCAATGCGGTGATGTCAGGGGCTGGGAATCACTGTGGAAGATGTCAGTCCCACCAGTCTAACGCAGTGAGGTCTGGGGCTGCGAATCACTGTGGAAGATGTCGGTCCCACCAGTTTAACGCAGTGATGTCGGGCTGAGAATCACTGTGGAAGATGTCGGTCCCACCAGTTTAACGCAGTGAGGGCTGGGGCTGAGAATCACTGTGGAAGATGTCCTTCCCACCAGTTTAACGCAGTGATGTCGGGCTGAGAATCACTGTGGAAGATGTCGGTCCCACCAGTTAATGCAGTGAGGTCTGGGGCTGAGAATCACTGTGGAAGATGTCGGTCCCACCAGTCTAAAGCAGTGAGGTCTGGGGCTGAGAATCACTGTGGAAGATGTCGGTCCCACCAGTTTAACGCAGTGAGGCCTGGGGCTGAGAATCACTGTGGAAGATGTCCTTCCCACCAGTTTAACGCAGTGATGTCGGGCTGAGAATCAGTGTGGAAGATGTCGGTCCCACCAGTCTAACGCAGTGATGTTGGGCTGAGAATCACTGTGGAAGATGTCGGTCCCACCAGTTTAACGCAGTGAGGTCTGGGGTTGAGCATCACTGTGGAAGATGTCGGTCCCACCAGTTTAACGCAGTGAGGTCTGGGGCTGGGAATCACTGTGGAAGATGTCGGTCCCACCAGTCTAACGCAGTGAGGTCTGGGGCTGCGAATCACTGTGGAAGATGTCGGTCCCACCAGTCTAACGCAGTGAGGTCTGGGGCTGAGAATCACTGTGGAAGATATCGGTCCCACCAGTTTAACGCAGTGAGGTCTGGGGCTGAGAATCACTGTGGAAGGTGTCGGTCCCACCAGTTTAACGCAGTGAGGTCTGGGGCTGAGAATCACTGTGGAAGATGTTGGTCCCACCATTTTAACGCAGAGAGGTCTGGGACTGAGAATCACTGTGCAAGATGTCGGTCCCAGCAGTTTAACGCAGTGAGGTCATGGGCTGAGAATCACTGTGGAAGGTGTCGGTCCCACCAGTTTAAAGCAGAGAGGTCTGGGGCTGAGAATCACTGTGGAAGATGTCGGTCCCATCTGTTTAACGCAGTGATGTCGGGCTGAGAATCACTGTGGAAGATGTCGGTCCCCCCAGTTTAACGCAGTTCGGTCTGGGGCTGAGAATTATTGTGGAAGATGTCGGTCCCACCAGTTTAACGCAATGAGATCTGGGGCTGAGAATCACTGTGGAAGATGTCGGTCCCACCAGTTTAACGCAGTGATGTCGGGCTGAGAATCACTGTGGAAGATGTCGGTCCCAGCAATTTAAAGCAGAGATGTCTGGGGCTGAGAATCGATGTGGAAGATGTCGGTCCCACCAGTTTAACGCAGTGAGGTCTGGGGCTGAGAATCACTGTGGAAGATGTCGATCCCACCAGTTTAACGCAGTGAGGTCTGGGGCTGAGAATCACTGTGGATGATGTCGGTCCCATCAGTTTAACGCAGTGCGGTCTGCGGCTTCAAATCACTGTTGAAGATGTCGGTCCCACCAGTCTAATGCAGTGATGTCGGGCTTAGAATCACTGTGGAAGTTGTCGGTCCCACCACTTTAACGCAGTGATGTCGGGCTGAGAATCACTGTGGAAGATGTCGGTCCCACCAGTCTAACGCAATGAGGTCTGGGGCTTCAAATCACTGTGGAACATGTCGGTCCCACCAGTCTAATGCAGTGATATCGGGCTGAGAATCACTGTGGAAGATGTCAGTCCCTCCAGTTTAACGCAGTGATGTCGGGCTGTGAATCACTGTGGAAGATGTCGGTCCCACCAGTCTAACGCAATGAGGTCTGGGGCTGAGAATCACTGTGGAAGATGTCGATCCCACCACTTTAACGCAGCGAGGTCTGGGGCTGAGAATCAATGTGGAAGGTGTCGGTCCCGCCAGTTTAACGCAGTGATGTCATGCTGAGAAACACTGTGGAAGATGTCGGTCCCACCAGTTTAACGCAGTGAGGTCTGGGGCTGAGAATCACGGTGGAAGGTGTCGGTCCCACCAGTTTAACGCACTGAGGTCTGGGGCTGAGAATCACTGTGGAAAATGTCGGTCCCACCAGTTTAACTCAATGAGTTCTGGGGCTGAGAATCACTGTGGAAGATGTCGGTCCCACCATTTTAACGCAGAGATGTCTGGGGCTGAGAATCACTGTGGAAGATGTCCTTCCCACCAGTTTGACGCAGTGATGTCATGGGCAGAGAATCACTGTGGAAGGTGTCAGTCCCACCAGTTTAACGCAGAGAGGTCTGGGGCTGAGAATCACTGTGGAAGATGTCGGTCCCACCAGTTTAACGCAGTGATGTCGGGCTGAGAATCACTGTGGAAGATGTCGGACCCACCAGTTTAACGCAGTGAGGTCTGGGGCTGAGAATCATTGTGGAAGATGTCGGTCCCACCAGTTTAACGCAATGAGGTCTGGGGCTGAGAATCACTGTGGAAGATGTCGGTCCCACCAGTTTAACGCAGTGATGTCGGGCGGAAAATCACTGTGGAAGATGTCGGTCCCACCAGTTTAACGCAGAGAGGTCTGGGGCTGAGAATCACTGTGGATGATGTCGATCCCACCAGTTTAACGCAATGAGGTCTGGGGCTGAGAATCACTGTGGAAGATGTCGGACCCACCAGTTTAACGCAGTGAGGTCTGGGGCTGAGAATCATTGTGGAAGATGTCGGTCCCACCAGTTTAACGCAATGAGGTCTGGGGCTGAGAAACAGTGTGGAAGATGTCGGTCCCACCAGTTTAACGCAGTGATGTCGGGCGGAAAATCACTGTGGAAGATGTCGGTCCCACCAGTTTAACGCAGTGAGGTCTGGGGCTGAGAATCACTGTGGAAGATGTCAGTCCCACCAGTCTAACGCAGTGAGGCCTGGGGCTGAGAATCACTGTGGAAGATGTCGGTCCCACCAGTCTAACCCAGTGAGGTCTGGGGCTGAGAATCACTGTGGAAGATGTCGGTCCCAGCAGTTTAACGCAGTGAGGTCTGGGGCGGAGAATCACTGTGGAAGATGTCGGTCCCACCAGTTTAACGCAATGAGGTCTGGAGCTGAGAATCACTGTGGAAGGTGTCAGTCCCAAAAGTTTAACGCAGTGATGTCGAGCTGAGAATCACTGTGGAAGATGTCGGTCCCACCAGTTAACGCAGTGAGGTCTGGGGCTGAGAATCACTGTGGAAGATGTCGGTCCCACCAGTCTAACGCAGTGAGGTCTGGGGCTGAGAATCACTGTGGAAGGTGTCGGTCCCACCAGTCTAACGCAGTGATGCCGGGCTGAGAATCACTGTGGAAGATGTCGGTCCCACCAGTTTAACGCAGTGAGGCCTGGGGCTGAGAATCACTGTGGAAGATGTCGGTCCCACCAGTCTAACGCAGTGAGGTCTGGGGCTGAGAATCACTGTGGAAGATGTCGGTCCCACCAGTTTAACGCAGTGAGGACTGGGGCTGAGAATCACTGTGGAAGATGTCGGTCCCACCTGTTTAATGCAGTGAGGTCTGGGGCTGGGAATCACTGTGGAAGATGTCGGTCCCACCTGTTTAATACAGTGAGGTCTGGGGCTGAGAATCACTGTGGAAGATGTCGGTCCCAGCAGTTTAACGCAGTGATGTCGGGCTGAGAATCACTGTGGAAGATGTCGGTCCCACCAGTTTAACGCAGTGAGGTCTGGGGCTGAGAATCACGGTGGAAGGTGTCGGTCCCACCAGTTTAACGCACTGAGGTCTGGGGCTGAGAATCACTGTGGAAAATGTCGGTCCCACCAGTTTAACTCAATGAGGTCTGGGGCTGAGAATCACTGTGGAAGATGTCGGTCCCACCATTTTAACGCAGAGATGTCTGGGGCTGAGAATCACTGTGGAAGATGTCCTTCCCACCAGTTTGACGCAGTGATGTCATGGGCAGAGAATCACTGTGGAAGGTGTCGGTCCCACCAGTTTAACGCAGAGAGGTCTGGGGCTGAGAATCACTGTGGAAGATGTCGGTCCCACCAGTTTAACGCAGTGATGTCGGGCTGAGAATCACTGTGGAAGATGTCGGACCCACCAGTTTAACGCAGTGAGGTCTGGGGCTGAGAATCATTGTGGAAGATGTCGGTCCCACCAGTTTAACGCAATGAGGTCTGGGGCTGAGAATCACTGTGGAAGATGTCGGTCCCACCAGTTTAACGCAGTGATGTCGGGCGGAAAATCACTGTGGAAGATGTCGGTCCCACCAGTTTAACGCAGAGAGGTCTGGGGCTGAGAATCACTGTGGATGATGTCGATCCCACCAGTTTAACGCAATGAGGTCTGGGGCTGAGAATCACTGTGGAAGATGTCGGACCCACCAGTTTAACGCAGTGAGGTCTGGGGCTGAGAATCATTGTGGAAGATGTCGGTCCCACCAGTTTAACGCAATGAGGTCTGGGGCTGAGAATCACTGTGGAAGATGTCGGTCCCACCAGTTTAACGCAGTGATGTCGGGCGGAAAATCACTGTGGAAGATGTCGGTCCCACCAGTTTAACGCAGTGAGGTCTGGGGCTGAGAATCACTGTGGAAGATGTCAGTCCCACCAGTCTAACGCAGTGATGTCGGGTGAGAATCACTGTGGAAGATGTCGGTCCCACCAGTTTAACGCAGTGAGGCCTGTGGCTGAGAATCACTGTGGAAGATGTCGGTCCCACCAGTCTAACCCAGTGAGGTCTGGGGCTGAGAATCACTGTGGAAGATGTCGGTCCCAGCAGTTTAACGCAGTGAGGTCTGGGGCTGAGAATCACTGTGGAAGATGTCGGTCCCACCAGTTTAACGCAGAGAGATCTGGGGCTGAGAATCACTGTGGAAGATGTTGGTCCCACCAGTTTACGCAGTGAGGTCTGGAGCTGAGAATCACTGTGGAAGGTGTCAGTCCCAAAAGTTTAACGCAGTGATGTCGAGCTGGGAATCACTGTGGAAGATGTCGGTCCCACCAGTTAACGCAGTGAGGTCTGGGGCTGAGAATCACTGTGGAAGATGTCGGTCCCACCAGTCTAACGCAGTGAGGTCTGGGGCTGAGAATCACTGTGGAAGGTGTCGGTCCCACCAGTCTAACGCAGTGATGCCGGGCTGAGAATCACTGTGGAAGATGTCGGTCCCACCAGTTTAACGCAGTGAGGCCTGGGGCTGAGAATCACTGTGGAAGATGTCGGTCCCACCAGTCTAACGCAGTGAGGTCTGGGGCTGAGAATCACTGTGGAAGATGTCGGTCCCACCAGTTTAACGCAGTGAGGACTGGGGCTGAGAATCACTGTGGAAGATGTCGGTCCCACCTGTTTAATGCAGTGAGGTCTGGGGCTGGGAATCACTGTGGAAGATGTCGGTCCCACCTGTTTAATACAGTGAGGTCTGGGGCTGAGAATCACTGTGGAAGATGTCGGTCCCAGCAGTTTAACGCAGTGATGTCGGGCTGAGAATCACTGTGGAAGATGTCGGTCCCACCAGTTTAACGCAGTGAGGTCTGGGGCTGGGAATCACTGTGGAAGATGTCGGTCCCACCAGTTTAACGCAGTGAGGTCTGGGGCTGAGAATCACTGTGGAAGATGTCGATCACACCAGTTTAACGCAGTGAGGTCTGGTGCTGAGAATCACTGTGGAAGATGTCGGTCCCACCAGTTTAACGCAGTGAGGCCTGGGGCTGAGAATCACTGTGGAAGATGTCCTTCCCGCCAGTTTAACGCAGTGATGTCGGGCTGAGAATCACTGTGGAAGATGTCGGTCCCACCAGTTAACGCAGTGAGGTCTGGGGCTGAGAATCACTGTGGAAGATGTCGGTTCCACCAGTCTAAAGCAGTGAGGTCTGGGGCTGAGAATCACTGTGGAAGATGTCGGTCCCACCAGTTTAACGCAGTGAGGTCTGGGGCTGGGAATCACTGTGGAAGATGTCGGTCCCACCAGTCTAACGCAGTGAGGTCAGGGGCTGCGAATCACTGTGGAAGATGTCGATCCCACCAGTTTAACGCAGTGAGGTCTGGGGTTGAGAACCACCAGGAAGATGTCGGTCCCACCAGTTTAACGCAGTTATGTGGGGCTGAGAATCACTGTGGAGGATGTCGGTCCCACCACTTTAACGCAGTGATGTCGGGCTGAGAATAACTGTGGAAGATGTCGGTCCCACCAGTCTAACGCAATGAGGTCTGGGGCTGAGAATCACTGTGGAAGATGTCGGTCCCACCAGTCTAACGCAGTGATGTCGGGCTGAGAATCACTGTGGAAGATGTCGGTACCACCAGTTTAACGCAGTGATGTCGGGCTGAGAATCACTGTGGAAGATGTCTGTCCCACCAGTCTAACGCAATGAGGTCTGGGGCTGAGAATTACTCTGGAAGATGTCGGTCCCACCAGTTTAAAGCAGTGAGGTCTGGGGCAGAGAATCACTGTGGAAGATGTCGGTCCCACCAGTTTAACGCAGTGATGTCGGGCTGAGAATCACTGTGGAAGATGTCGGTCCCACCAGTTTAACGCAGTGAGGTCTGGGGCTGAGAATCACTGTGGATGGTGTCGGTCCCACCAGTTTAACGCAGTGAGGTCTGGGGCTGAGAATCACTGTGGAAGATGTCGGTCCCACCAGTTTAACGCAATGTGGTCTGGGGCTGAGAATCACTGTGGAAGATGTCGGTCCCACCAGTTTAATGCAGAGAGGTTTGGGGCTGAGAGTCACTGTGGAAGATGTCGGTCCCAGCAGTTTAACGCAGTGAGGTCATGGGCTGAGAATCACTGTGGAAGGTGTCGGTCCCACCAGTTTAAAGCAGAGAGGTCTGGGGCTGAGAATCACTGTGGAAGATGTTGGTTCCACCTGTTTAACGCAGTGATGTCGGGCTGAGAATCACTGTGGAAGATGTCGGTCCCACCAGTTTAACGCAGTGAGGTCTGGGGCTGAGAATCATTGTGGAAGATGTCGGTCCCACCATTTTAACGCAATGAGGTCTGGGGCTGAGAATCACTGTGGAAGATGTCGATCCCACCAGTTTAACGCAGTGATGTCGGGCTGAGAACCACTGTGGAAGATGTCGGTCCCACCAGTTTAAAGCAGAGAGGTCTGGGGCTGAGAATCAATGTGGAAGATGTAGGTCTCACCAGTTTAACGCAGTGATGTCTGGGGCTGAGAATCACTGTTGAAGATGTCGGTCCCACCAGTTTAACGCAGTGATGTCGGGCTGAGAATCACTGTGGAAGATGTCGGTCCCACCAGTTTAACGCAGTGAGGTCTGGGGCTGAGAATCACTGTGGAAGATGTCGGTCCCACCAGTTTAATGCAGTGAGGTCTGGGGCTGGGAATCACTGGGGAAAATGTCGGTCCCACCAGTCTAACCCAGTGAGGTCTGGGGCTGCGAATCACTGTAGAAGATGTCGATCCCACCAGTTTAACGCAGTGAGGTCTGAGGCTGAGAATCACTGTGGAAGATGTCGATCCCACCAGTTTAACGCAGTGATGTCGGGCTGAGAATCACTGTGGAAGATGTCGGTCCCACCACTTTAACGCAGTGATGTCGGGCTGAGAATCACTGTGGTAGATGTCGGTCCCACCAGTCTAATGCAGTGATGTCGGGCTGAGAATCACTGTGGAAGATGTCGGTCCCACCAGTTTAATGCAGTGATGTCGGGCTGAGAATCACTGTGGAAGATGTCGGTCCCACCAGTTTAACGCAGTGAGGGCTGGGGCTGGGAATCACTGTGGAAGATGTCGGTCCCACCAGTTTAACGCAGTGAGCTCTGGGGCTGAGAATCACTGTGGAAGATGTCGGTCCCACCAGTTTAACGCAGTGAGGTCTGGTGCTGAGAATCACTGTGGAAGATGTCGGTCCCACCAGTTTAACGCAGTGAGGCCTGGGGCTGAGAATCACTGTGGAAGATGTCCTTCCCACCAGTTTAACGCAGTGATGTCGGGCTGAGAATCACTGTGGAAGATGTCGGTGCCACCAGTTAACGCAGTGAGGTCTGGGGCTGAGAATCACTGTGGAAGATGTCGGTCCCACCAGTCTAAAGAAGTGAGGTCTGGGGCTGAGAATCACTGTGGAAGATGTCGGTCCCACCAGTTTAATGCAGTGAGGCCTGGGGCTGAGAATCTCTGTGGAAGGTGCCAGTCCCACCAGTCTAACGCAGTGATGTCGGGTTGAGAATCACTGTGGAAGATGTCGATCCCACCAGTTTAACGCAGAGAGGTCTGGGGCTGAGAATCAATGTGGAAGGTGTCGGTCCCGCCAGTTTAACGCAGTGATGTCATGCTGAGAATCACTGTGGAAGATGTCGGTCCCACAAGTTTAACGCAGTTAGGTCTGGGGCTGAGAATCACGGTGGAAGGTGTCGGTCCCACCACTTTAACGCACTGAGGTCTGGGGCTGAGAATCACTGTGGAAAATGTCGGTCCCACCAGTTTAACTCAATGAGGTCTGGGGCTGAGAATCACTGTGGAAGATGTCGGTCCAAACATTTTAACGCAGAGAGGTCTGGGGCTGAGAATCACTGTGGAAGATGTCCTTCCCACCAGTTTGACGCAGTGATGTCATGGGCAGAGAATCACTGTGGAAGGTGTCAGTCCCACCAGTTTAACGCAGAGAGGTCTGGGGCTGAGAATCACTGTGGAAGATGTCGGTCCCACCAGTTTAACGCAGTGATGTCGGGCTGAGAATCACTGTGGAAGATGTCGGACCCACCAGTTTAACGCAGTGAGGTCTGGGGCTGAGAATCATTGTGGAAGATGTCGGTCCCACCAGTTTAACGCAATGAGGTCTGTGGCTGAGAATCACTGTGGAAGATGTCGGTCCCACCAGTTTAACGCAGTGATATCGGGCGGAAAATCACTGTGGAAGATGTCGGACCCACCAGTTTAACGCAGAGAGGTCTGGGGCTGAGAATCACTGTGGATGATGTCGATCCCACCAGTTTAACGCAATGAGGTCTGGGGCTGAGAAACACTGTGGAAGCTGTCGGTCCCACCAGTCTAACCCAGTGAGGTCTGGGGCTGAGAATCACTGTGGAAGATGTCGGTCCCAGCAGTTTAACGCAGTGCGGTCTGGGGCTGAGAATCACTGTGGAAGATGTCGGTCCCACCAGTTTAACGCAGAGAGATCTGGGGCTGAGAATCACTGTGGAAGATGTTGGTCCCAGCAGTTTACGCAGTGACGTCTGGAGCTGAGAATCACTGTGGAAGGTGTCAGTCCCACCAGTTTAACGCAGTGATGTCGAGATGGGAATCACTGTGGAAGATGTCGGTCCCACCAGTTAACGCAGTGAGGTCTGGGGCTGAGAATCACTGTGGAAGATGTCGGTCCCACCAGTCTAACGCAGTGAGGTCTGGGGCTGAGAATCACTGTGGAAGGTGTCGGTCCCACCAGTCTAACGCAGTGATGCCGGGCTGAGAATCACTGTGGAAGATGTCGGTCCCACCAGTTTAACGCAGTGAGTCCTGGGGCTGGAAATCGCTGTGGAAGATGTCGGTCCCACCAGTCTAACACAGTGAGGTCTGGGGCTGAGAATCACTGTGGAAGATGTCGGTCCCACCAGTTTAACGCAGTGAGGACTGGGGCTGAGAATCACTGTGGAAGATGTCGGTCCCACCTGTTTAATGCAGTGAGGTCTGGGGCTGGGAATCACTGTGGAAGATGTCGGTCCCACCTGTTTAATGCAGTGAGGTCTGGGGCTGAAAATCACTGTGGAAGATGTCGGTCCCAGCAGTTTAACGCAGTGATGTCGGGCTGAGAATCACTGTGGAAGATGTCGGTCCCACCAGTTTAACGCAGTGAGGTCTGGGGCTGGGAATCACTGTGGAAGATGTCGGTCCCACCAGTTTAACGCAGTGAGGTCTGGGGCTGAGAATCACTGTGGAAGATGTCGATCCCACCAGTTTAACGCAGTGAGGTCTGGTGCTGAGAATCACTGTGGAAGATGTCGGTCCCACCAGTTTAACGCAGTGAGGCCTGGGGCTGAGAATCACTGCAGAAGATGTCCTTCCCGCCAGTTTAACGCGGTGATGTCGGGCTGAGAATCACTGTGGAAGATGTCGGTCCCACCAGTTAACGCAGTGAGGTCTGGGGCTGAGAATCACTGTGGAAGATGTCGGTCCCACCAGTTTAACGCAGTGAGGCCTGGGGCTGAGAATCACTGTGGAAGGTGCCAGTCCCACCAGTCTAACGCAGTGATGTCGGGCTGAGAATCACTGTGGAATATGTCGGTCCCACCAGTTTAACGCAGTGAGGTCTGGGGTTGAGAATCACTGTTGAAGATATCGGTCCCACCAGTTTAACGCAGTGAGGTCTGGGGCTGGGAATCACTGTGGAAGATGTCGGTCCCACCAGTCTAACGCAGTGAGGTCTGGGGCTGCGAATCACTGTGGAAGATGTCGATCCCACCAGTTTAACGCAGTGAGGTCTGGGGCTGAGAATCACCAGGAAGATGTCGGTCCCACCAGTTTAACGCAGTTATGTGGGGCTGAGAATCACTGTGGAGGATGTCGGTCCCACCACTTTAACGCAGTGATGTCGGGCTGAGAATAACTGTGGAAGATGTCGGTCCCACCAGTCTAACGCAATGAGGTCTGGGGCTGAGAATCACTGTGGAAGATGTCGGTCCCACCAGTCTAACGCAGTGATGTCGGGCTGAGAATCACTGTGGAAGGTGTCGGTACCACCAGTTTAACGCAGTGATGTCGGGCTGAGAATCACTGTGGAAGATGTCTGTCCCACCAGTCTAACGCAATGAGGTCTGGGGCTGAGAATTACTCTGGAAGATGTCGGTCCCACCAGTTTAACGCAGTGAGGTCTGGGGCAGAGAATCACTGTGGAAGATGTCGGTCCCACCAATTTAACGCAGAGATGTCGGGCTGAGAATCACTGTGGAAGATGTCGGTCCCACCAGTTTAACGCAGTGAGGTCTGGGGCTGAGAATCACTGTGGATGGTGTCGGTCCCACCAGTTTAACGCAGTGAGGTCTGGGGCTGAGAATCACTGTGGAAGATGTCGGTCCCACCAGTTTAACGCAATGTGGTCTGGGGCTGAGAATCACTGTGGAAGATGTCGGTCCCACCAGTTTAATGCAGAGAGGTTTGGGGCTGAGAGTCACTGTGGAAGATGTCGGTCCCAGCAGTTTAACGCAGTGAGGTCATGGGCTGAGAATCACTGTGGAAGGTGTCGGTCCCACCAGTTTAAAGCAGAGAGGTCTGGGGCTGAGAATCATTGTGGAAGATGTCGGTCCCACCTGTTTAACGCAGTGATGTCGGGCTGAGAATCAATGTGGAAGATGTCGGTCCCACCAGTTTAACGCAGTGAGGTCTGGGGCTGAGAATCATTGTGGAAGATGTCGGTCCCACCATTTTAACGCAATGAGGTCTGGGGCTGAGAATCACTGTGGAAGATGTCGATCCCACCAGTTTAACGCAGTGATGTCGGGCTGAGAACCACTGTGGAAGATGTCGGTCCCACCAGTTTAAAGCAGAGAGGTCTGTGGCTGAGAATCAATGTTGAAGATGTCGGTCCCAGCAGTTTAACGCAGTGATGTCGGGCTGAGAATCACTGTGGAAGATGTCGGTCCCACCAGTTTAATGCAGTGAGGTCTGGGGCTGGGAATCACTGTGGAAGATGTCGATCCCACCAGTTTAACGCAGTGAGGTCTGAGGCTGAGAATCACTGTGGAAGATGTCGATCCCACCAGTTTAACGCAGTGATGTCGGGCTTCAAATCACTGTGGAAGATGTCGGTCCCACTACTTTAACGCAGTGATGTCGGGCTGAGAATCACTGTGGAAGATGTCGGTCCCACCAGTCAAACGCAGTGAGGTCTGGGGCTGCGAATCACTGTAGAAGATGTCGATCCCACCAGTTTAACGCAGTGAGGTCTGAGGCTGAGAATCACTGTGGAAGATGTCGATCCCACCAGTTTAACGCAGTGATGTCGGGCTGAGAATCACTGTGGAAGATGTCGGTCCCACTACTTTAACGCAGTGATGTCGGGCTGAGAATCACTGTGGAAGATGTCGGTCCCACCAGTCAAACGCAGTGATGTCGGGCTGAGAATCACTGTGGAAGATGTCGGTCCCACCAGTTTAATGCAGTGATGTCGGGCTGAGAATCACTGTGGAAGATGTCGGTCCCACCAGTTTAACGCAGTGAGGGCTGGGGCTGGGAATCACTGTGGAAGATGTCGGTCCCACCAGTTTAACGCAGTGAGGTCTGGTGCTGGGAATCACTGTGGAAGATGTCGGTCCCACCAGTTTAACGCAGTGAGGCCTGGAGCTGAGAATCACTGTGGAAGATGTCCTTCCCACCAGTTTAACGCAGTGATGTCGGGCTGAGAATCACTGTGGAAGATGTCGGTGCCACCAGTTAACGCAGTGAGGTCTGGGGCTGAGAATCACTGTGGAAGATGTCGGTCCCACCAGTCTAAAGAAGTGAGGTCTGGGGCTGAGAATCACTGTGGAAGATGTCGGTCCCACCAGTTTAATGCAGTGAGGCCTGGGGCTGAGAATCTCTGTGGAAGGTGCCAGTCCCACCAGTCTAACGCAGTGATGTCGGGCTGAGAATGACTGTGGAAGATGTCGGTCCCACCAGTTTAACGCATTGAGGTCTGGTGTTGAGAATGACTGTGGAAGTTGTCGGTCCCACCAGTTTAACGCAGTGAGGTCTGGGGCTGGGAATCACTGTGGAAGATGTCGGTCCCACCAGTCTAACGCAGTGAGGTCTGGGGCTGCGAATCACTGTGGAAGATGTCGATCCCACCAGTTTAACGCAGTGAGGTCTGGGGCTGAGAATCACTCTGGAAGATGTCGGTCCCATCAGTTTAACGCAGTGATGTCGGGCTGAGAATCACTGTGGAAGATGTCGGTCCCACCACTTTAACGCAGTGATTTCGGGCTGAGAATCACTGTGGAAGATGTCGGTCCCACCAGTCTAAAGCAATGAGGTCTGGGGCTGAGAATCACTGTGGAAGATGTCGGTCCCACCAGTCTAACGCAGTGATGTCGGGCTGAGAATCACTGTGGAAGATGATGGTCCCACCAGTTTAATGCAGTGATGTCGGGCTGAGAATCACTGTGGAGGATGTCGGTCCCACCAGTTTAACGCAGTGAGGTCTGGGGCTGAGAATCACGGTGGATGGTGTCGGTCCCACCAGTTTAACGCAGTGAGGTCTGGGGCTGAGAATCACTGTGGAAGATGTCGGTCCCACCAATTTAACGCAATGTGGTCTGGGGCTGAGAATCACTGTGGAAGATGTCGGTCCCACCAGTTTAACGCAGTGAGGTCTGGTGCTGAGAATCACTGTGGAAGATGTCGGTCCCACCAGTTTAACGCAGTGAGGCCTGGGGCTGAGAATCACTGTGGAAGATGTCCTTCCCACCAGTTTAACGCAGTGATGTCGGGCTGAGAATCACTGTGGAAGATGTCGGTGCCACCAGTTAACGCAGTGAGGTCTGGGGCTGAGAATCACTGTGGAAGATGTCGGTCCCACCAGTCTAAAGAAGTGAGGTCTGGGGCTGAGAATCACTGTGGAAGATGTCGGTCCCACCAGTTTAATGCAGTGAGGCCTGGGGCTGAGAATCTCTGTGGAAGGTGCCAGTCCCACCAGTCTAACGCAGTGATGTCGGGTTGAGAATCACTGTGGAAGATGTCGATCCCACCAGTTTAACGCAGAGAGGTCTGGGGCTGAGAATCAATGTGGAAGGTGTCGGTCCCGCCAGTTTAACGCAGTGATGTCATGCTGAGAATCACTGTGGAAGATGTCGGTCCCACAAGTTTAACGCAGTTAGGTCTGGGGCTGAGAATCATGGTGGAAGGTGTCGGTCCCACCACTTTAACGCACTGAGGTCTGGGGCTGAGAATCACTGTGGAAAATGTCGGTCCCACCAGTTTAACTCAATGAGGTCTGGGGCTGAGAATCACTGTGGAAGATGTCGGTCCAAACATTTTAACGCAGAGAGGTCTGGGGCTGAGAATCACTGTGGAAGATGTCCTTCCCACCAGTTTCACGCAGTGATGTCATGGGCAGAGAATCACTGTGGAAGGTGTCAGTCCCACCAGTTTAACGCAGAGAGGTCTGGGGCTGAGAATCACTGTGGAAGATGTCGGTCCCACCAGTTTAACGCAGTGATGTCGGGCTGAGAATCACTGTGGAAGATGTCGGACCCACCAGTTTAACGCAGTGAGGTCTGGGGCTGAGAATCATTGTGGAAGATGTCGGTCCCACCAGTTTAACGCAATGAGGTCTGTGGCTGAGAATCACTGTGGAAGATGTCGGTCCCACCAGTTTAACGCAGTGATATCGGGCGGAAAATCACTGTGGAAGATGTCGGACCCACCAGTTTAACGCAGAGAGGTCTGGGGCTGAGAATCACTGTGGATGATGTCGATCCCACCAGTTTAACGCAATGAGGTCTGGGGCTGAGAAACACTGTGGAAGCTGTCGGTCCCACCAGTCTAACCCAGTGAGGTCTGGGGCTGAGAATCACTGTGGAAGATGTCGGTCCCAGCAGTTTAACGCAGTGCGGTCTGGGGCTGAGAATCACTGTGGAAGATGTCGGTCCCACCAGTTTAACGCAGAGAGATCTGGGGCTGAGAATCACTGTGGAAGATGTTGGTCCCAGCAGTTTACGCAGTGACGTCTGGAGCTGAGAATCACTGTGGAAGGTGTCAGTCCCACCAGTTTAACGCAGTGATGTCGAGATGGGAATCACTGTGGAAGATGTCGGTCCCACCAGTTAACGCAGTGAGGTCTGGGGCTGAGAATCACTGTGGAAGATGTCGGTCCCACCAGTCTAACGCAGTGATGTCTGGGGCTGAGAATCACTGTGGAAGGTGTCGGTCCCACCAGTCTAACGCAGTGATGCCGGGCTGAGAATCACTGTGGAAGATGTCGGTCCCACCAGTTTAACGCAGTGAGTCCTGGGGCTGGAAATCGCTGTGGAAGATGTCGGTCCCACCAGTCTAACGCAGTGAGGTCTGGGGCTGAGAATCACTGTGGAAGATGTCGGTCCCACCAGTTTAACGCAGTGAGGACTGGGGCTGAGAATCACTGTGGAAGATGTCGGTCCCACCTGTTTAATGCAGTGAGGTCTGGGGCTGGGAATCACTGTGGAAGATGTCGGTCCCACCTGTTTAATGCAGTGAGGTCTGGGGCTGAAAATCACTGTGGAAGATGTCGGTCCCAGCAGTTTAACGCAGTGATGTCGGGCTGAGAATCACTGTGGAAGATGTCGGTCCCACCAGTTTAACGCAGTGAGGTCTGGGGCTGGGAATCACTGTGGAAGATGTCGGTCCCACCAGTTTAACGCAGTGAGGTCTGGGGCTGAGAATCACTGTGGAAGATGTCGATCCCACCAGTTTAACGCAGTGAGGTCTGGTGCTGAGAATCACTGTGGAAGATGTCGGTCCCACCAGTTTAACGCAGTGAGGCCTGGGGCTGAGAATCACTGCAGAAGATGTCCTTCCCGCCAGTTTAACGCGGTGATGTCGGGCTGAGAATCACTGTGGAAGATGTCGGTCCCACCAGTTAACGCAGTGAGGTCTGGGGCTGAGAATCACTGTGGAAGATGTCGGTCCCACCAGTTTAACGCAGTGAGGCCTGGGGCTGAGAATCACTGTGGAAGGTGCCAGTCCCACCAGTCTAACGCAGTGATGTCGGGCTGAGAATCACTGTGGAATATGTCGGTCCCACCAGTTTAACGCAGTGAGGTCTGGGGTTGAGAATCACTGTGGAAGATATCGGTCCCACCAGTTTAACGCAGTGAGGTCTGGGGCTGGGAATCACTGTGGAAGATGTCGGTCCCACCAGTCTAACGCAGTGAGGTCTGGGGCTGCGAATCACTGTGGAAGATGTCGATCCCACCAGTTTAACGCAGTGAGGTCTGGGGCTGAGAATCACCAGGAAGATGTCGGTCCCACCAGTTTAACGCAGTTATGTGGGGCTGAGAATCACTGTGGAGGATGTCGGTCCCACCACTTTAACGCAGTGATGTCGGGCTGAGAATAACTGTGGAAGATGTCGGTCCCACCAGTCTAACGCAATGAGGTCTGGGGCTGAGAATCACTGTGGAAGATGTCGGTCCCACCAGTCTAACGCAGTGATGTCGGGCTGAGAATCACTGTGGAAGGTGTCGGTACCACCAGTTTAACGCAGTGATGTCGGGCTGAGAATCACTGTGGAAGATGTCTGTCCCACCAGTCTAACGCAATGAGGTCTGGGGCTGAGAATTACTCTGGAAGATGTCGGTCCCACCAGTTTAACGCAGTGAGGTCTGGGGCAGAGAATCACTGTGGAAGATGTCGGTCCCACCAATTTAACGCAGAGATGTCGGGCTGAGAATCACTGTGGAAGATGTCGGTCCCACCAGTTTAACGCAGTGAGGTCTGGGGCTGAGAATCACTGTAGATGGTGTCGGTCCCACCAGTTTAACGCAGTGAGGTCTGGGGCTGAGAATCACTGTGGAAGATGTCGGTCCCACCAGTTTAACGCAATGTGGTCTGGGGCTGAGAATCACTGTGGAAGATGTCGGTCCCACCAGTTTAATGCAGAGAGGTTTGGGGCTGAGAGTCACTGTGGAAGATGTCGGTCCCAGCAGTTTAACGCAGTGAGGTCATGGGCTGAGAATCACTGTGGAAGGTGTCGGTCCCACCAGTTTAAAGCAGAGAGGTCTGGGGCTGAGAATCACTGTGGAAGATGTCGGTCCCACCTGTTTAACGCAGTGATGTCGGGCTGAGAATCAATGTGGAAGATGTCGGTCCCACCAGTTTAACGCAGTGAGGTCTGGGGCTGAGAATCATTGTGGAAGATGTCGGTCCCACCATTTTAACGCAATGAGGTCTGGGGCTGAGAATCACTGTGGAAGATGTCGATCCCACCAGTTTAACGCAGTGATGTCGGGCTGAGAACCACTGTGGAAGATGTCGGTCCCACCAGTTTAAAGCAGAGAGGTCTGGGGCTGAGAATCAATGTGGAAGATGTCGGTCCCACCAGTTTAACGCAGTGATGTCGGGCTGAGAATCACTGTTGAAGATGTCGGTCCCAGCAGTTTAACGCAGTGATGTCGGGCTGAGAATCACTGTGGAAGATGTCGGTCCCACCAGTTTAATGCAGTGAGGTCTGGGGCTGGGAATCACTGTGGAAGATGTCGATCCCACCAGTTTAACGCAGTGAGGTCTGAGGCTGAGAATCACTGTGGAAGATGTCGATCCCACCAGTTTAACGCAGTGATGTCGGGCTTCAAATCACTGTGGAAGATGTCGGTCCCACTACTTTAACGCAGTGATGTCGGGCTGAGAATCACTGTGGAAGATGTCGGTCCCACCAGTCAAACGCAGTGAGGTCTGGGGCTGCGAATCACTGTAGAAGATGTCGATCCCACCAGTTTAACGCAGTGAGGTCTGAGGCTGAGAATCACTGTGGAAGATGTCGATCCCACCAGTTTAACGCAGTGATGTCGGGCTGAGAATCACTGTGGAAGATGTCGGTCCCACTACTTTAACGCAGTGATGTCGGGCTGAGAATCACTGTGGAAGATGTCGGTCCCACCAGTCAAACGCAGTGATGTCGGGCTGAGAATCACTGTGGAAGATGTCGGTCCCACCAGTTTAATGCAGTGATGTCGGGCTGAGAATCACTGTGGAATTTGTCGGTCCCACCAGTTTAACGCAGTGAGGGCTGGGGCTGGGAATCACTGTGGAAGATGTCGGTCCCACCAGTTTAACGCAGTGAGGTCTGGTGCTGGGAATCACTGTGGAAGATGTCGGTCCCACCAGTTTAACGCAGTGAGGCCTGGAGCTGAGAATCACTGTGGAAGATGTCCTTCCCACCAGTTTAACGCAGTGATGTCGGGCTGAGAATCACTGTGGAAGATGTCGGTGCCACCAGTTAACGCAGTGAGGTCTGGGGCTGAGAATCACTGTGGAAGATGTCGGTCCCACCAGTCTAAAGAAGTGAGGTCTGGGGCTGAGAATCACTGTGGAAGATGTCGGTCCCACCAGTTTAATGCAGTGAGGCCTGGGGCTGAGAATCTCTGTGGAAGGTGCCAGTCCCACCAGTCTAACGCAGTGATGTCGGGCTGAGAATGACTGTGGAAGATGTCGGTCCCACCAGTTTAACGCATTGAGGTCTGGGGTTGAGAATGACTGTGGAAGTTGTCGGTCCCACCAGTTTAACGCAGTGAGGTCTGGGGCTGGGAATCACTGTGGAAGATGTCGGTCCCACCAGTCTAACGCAGTGAGGTCTGGGGCTGCGAATCACTGTGGAAGATGTCGATCCCACCAGTTTAACGCAGTGAGGTCTGGGGCTGAGAATCACTCTGGAAGATGTCGGTCCCATCAGTTTAACGCAGTGATGTCGGGCTGAGAATCACTGTGGAAGATGTCGGTCCCACCACTTTAACGCAGTGATTTCGGGCTGAGAATCACTGTGGAAGATGTCGGTCCCACCAGTCTAAAGCAATGAGGTCTGGGGCTGAGAATCACTGTGGAAGATGTCGGTCCCACCAGTCTAACGCAGTGATGTCGGGCTGAGAATCACTGTGGAAGATGATGGTCCCACCAGTTTAATGCAGTGATGTCGGGCTGAGAATCACTGTGGAGGATGTCGGTCCCACCAGTTTAACGCAGTGAGGTCTGGGGCTGAGAATCACGGTGGATGGTGTCGGTCCCACCAGGTTAACGCAGTGAGGTCTGGGGCTGAGAATCACTGTGGAAGATGTCGGTCCCACCAATTTAACGCAATGTGGTCTGGGGCTGAGAATCACTGTGGAAGATGTCGGTCCCACCAGTTTCATGCAGAGAGGTCTGGGGCTGAGAGTCACTGTGGAAGATGTCGGTCCCAGCAGTTTAACGCAGTGAGGTCATGGGCTGAGAATCACTGTGGAAGGTGTCGGTCCCACCAGTTTAAAGCAGAGAGGTCTGGGGCTGAGAATCACTGTGGAAGATGTCGGTCCCACCTGTTTAACGCAGTGATGTCGGGCTGAGAATCACTGTGGAAGATGTCGGTCCCACCAGTTTAACGCAGTGAGATCTGGGGCTGAGAATCATTGTGGAAGATGTCGGTCCCACCAGTTTAACGCAGTGAGGTCTGTGGCTGAGAATCACTGTGGAAGATGTCGATCCCACCAGTTGAACGCAGTGATGTCGGGCTGAGAACCACTGTGGAAGATGTCGGTCCCACCAGTTTAAAGCAGAGAGGTCTGGGGCTGAGAATCACTGTGGAAGATGTCGATCCCACCAGTTTAACGCAGTGATGTCGGGCTGAGAACCACTGTGGAAGATGTCGGTCCCACCAGTTTAAAGCAGAGAGGTCTGGGGCTGAGAATCACTGTGGAAGATGTCGGTCCCACCAGTTTAACGCAGTGAGGTCTGGGGCTGAGAATCACTGTGGAAGATGTCGGTCCCACCAGTTTAATGCAGTGAGGTCTGGGGCTGGGAATCACTGGGGAAAATGTCGGTCCCACCAGTCTAACGCAGTGAGGTCTGGGGCTGCGAATCACTGTAGAAGATGTCGATCCCACCAGTTTAACGCAGTGAGGTCTGAGGCTGAGAATCACTGTGGAAGATGTCGATCCCACCAGTTTAACGCAGTGATGTCGGGCTGGGAATCACTGTGGAAGATGTCGGTCCCACCAGTTTAACGCAGTGATGTCGGGCTGGGAATCACTGTGGAAGATGTCGGTCCCACCACTTTAATGCAGTGATGTCGGGCTGGGAATCACTGTAGAAGATGTCGCTCCCACCAGTCAAACGCAGTGAGGTCTGGGGCTGAGAATCACTGTGGAAGATGTCGGTCCCACCAGTCTAACGCAGTGAGGGCTGGGGCTGGGAATCACTGTGGAAGATGTCGGTCCCACCAGTTTAATGCAATGAGCTCTGGGGCTGAGAATCACTGTGGAAGATGTCGGTCTCACCAGTTTAACGCAGTGAGGTCTGGTGCTGAGAATCACTGTGGAAGATGTCGGTCCCACCAGTTTAACGCAGTGAGTCCTGGGGCTGAGAATCACTGTGGAAGATGTCCTTCCCACCAGTTTAACGCAGTGATGTCGGGCTGAGAATCACTGTGGAAGATGTCGGTGCCACCAGTTAACGCAGTGAGGTCTGGGGCTGAGAATCACTGTGGAAGATGTCGGTCCCACCAGTCTAAAGAAGTGAGGTCTGGGGCTGAGAATCACTGTGGAAGATGTCGGTCCCACCAGTTTAATGCAGTGAGGCCTGGGGCTGAGAATCTCTGTGGAAGGTGCCAGTCCCACCAGTCTAACGCAGTGATGTCGGGCTGAGAATGACTGTGGAAGATGTCGGTCCCACCAGTTTAACGCATTGAGGTCTGGGGTTGAGAATCACTGTGGAAGATGTCGGTCCCACCAGTTTAACGCAGTGAGGTCTGGGGCTGGGAATCACTGTGGAAGATGTCGGTCCCACCAGTCTAACGCAGTGAGGTCTGGGGCTGCGAATCACTGTGGAAGATGTCGATCCCACCAGTTTAACGCAGTGAGGTCTGGGGCTGAGAATCACTCTGGAAGGTGTCGGTCCCACCTGTTTAACGCAATGATGTCGGGCTGAGAATCACTGTGGAAGATGTCGGTCCCACCACTTTAACGCAGTGATGTCGGGCTGAGAATCACTGTGGAAGATGATGGTCCCACCAGTTTAATGCAGTGATGTCGGGCTGAGAATCATTGTGGAAGATGTCTGTCCCACCAGTCTAACGCAATCAGGTCTGGGGCTGAGAATCACTGTGGAAGATGTCGGTCCCACCAGTTTAACGCAGAGATGTCGGGCTGAGAGTCACTGTGGAAGATGTTGGTCCCACCAGTTTAACGCAGTGAGGCCTGGGGCTGAGAATCACTGTGGAAGGTGTCGGTCCCACCAGTTTAACGCAGTGAGGTCTGGGGCTGAGAATCACTGTGGAAGATGTCGGTCACACCAGTTTAACGCAATGAGGTCTGGGGCTGAGAATCACTGTGGAAGATGTCGGTCCCACCAGTTTAACGCAGAGAGGTCTGGGGCTGAGAATCACTGTGGAAGATGTCGGTCCCACCAGTCTAAATCAGGGAGGTCTGGGGCTGAGAATCACTGTGGATTATGTCGGTCCCACCAGTTTAACGCAGTGAGGTCTGGGGTTGAGAATCACTGTGGAAGATATCGCTCCCACCAGTTTAACGCAGTGAGGTCTGGGGCTGGGAATCACTGTGGAAGATGTCGGTCACACCAGTCTAACGCAGTGAGGTCTGGGGCTGCGAATCACTGTGGAAGATGTCGGTCCCACCAGTTTAACGCAGTGATGTTGGGCTGAGAATTACTCTGGAAGATGTCGGTCCCACCAGTTTAACGCAGTGAGGTCTGGGGCTGAGAATCACTGTGGAAGATGTCGGTCCCACCAGTTTAACGCAGAGATGTCGGGCTGAGAGTCACTGTGGAAGATGTCGGTCCCACCAGTTTAACGCAGTGAGGTCTGGGGCTGAGAATCACTGTGGAAGGTGTCGGTCCCACCAGTTTAATGCAGTGAGATCTGGGGCTGAGAATCACTGTGGAAGATGTCGGTCCCACCAGTTTAACGCAATGAGGTCTGGGGCTGAGAATCACTGTGGAAGATGTCGGTCCCACCAGATTAACGCAGAGAGGTCTGGGGCTGAGAATCACTGTGGACGATTTCGGTCCCAGCAGTTTAACGCAGTGAGGTCATGGGCTGAGAATCACTGTGGAAGATGTCGATCCCACCAGTTTAACGCAGTGATGTCGGGCTGAGAACCACTGTGGAAGATGTCGGTCCCACCAGTTTAAAGCAGAGAGGTCTGGGGCTGAGAATCAATGTGGAGGATGTCGGTCCCACCAGTTTAACGCAGTGATGTCGGGCTGAGAATCATTGTTGAAGATGTCGGTCCCACCAGTTTAACGCAGTGATGTCGGGCTGAGAATCACTGTGGAAGATGTCGGTCCCACCAGTTTAACGCAGTGAGGTCTGGGGCTGAGAATCACTGTGGAAGATGTCGGTCACAACAGTCTAACGCAGTGAGGTCTGGGGCTGCGAATCACTGTAGAAGATGTCGATCCCACCAGTTTAACGCAGTGAGGTCTGAGGCTGAGAATCACTGTGGAAGATGTCGATCCCACCAGGTTAACGCAGTGATGTCGGGCTGAGAATCACTGTGGAAGATGTCGGTCCCACCACTTTAACGCAGTGATGTCGGGCTGAGAATCACTGTGGAAGATGTCGGTCCCACCAGTCAAACGCAGTGATGTCGGGCTGAGAATCACTGTGGAAGATGTCGTTCCCACCAGTTTAACGCAGTGATGTCGGGCTGAGAATCACTGTGGAAGATGTCGGTCCCACCAGTTTAACGCAGTGAGGTCTGGTGCTGAGAATCACTGTGGAAGATGTCGTTCCCACCAGTTTAACGCAGTGAGGCCTGGGGCTGAGAATCACTGTGGAAGATGACCTTCCCACCAGTTTAACGCAGTGATGTCGGGCTGAGAATCACTGTGGAAGATGTCGGTGCCAGCAGTTAACGCAGTGAGGTCTGGGGCTGAGAATCACTGTGGAAGATGTCGGTCCCACCAGTCTAAAGAAGTGAGGTCTGGGGCTGAGAATCACTGTGGAAGATGTCGGTCCCACCAGTTTAATGCAGTGAGGCCTGGGGCTGAGAATCTCTGTGGAAGGTGCCAGTCCCACCAGTTTAATGCAGTGATGTCGGGCTGAGAATCATTGTGGAAGATGTCTGTCCCACCAGTCTAATGCAATCAGGTCTGGGGCTGAGAATCACTGTGGAAGATGTCGGTCCCACCAGTTTAACGCAGAGATGTCGGGCTGAGAGTCACTGTGGAAGATGTTGGTCCCACCATTTTAACGCAGTGAGGCCTGGGGCTGAGAATCACTGTGGAAGGTGTCGGTCCCACCAGTTTAACGCAGTGAGGTCTGGGGCTGAGAATCACTGTGGAAGATGTCGGTCACACCAGTTTAACGCAATGAGGTCTGGGGCTGAGAATCACTGTGAAAGATGTCGGTCCCACCAGTTTAACGCAGAGAGGTCTGGGGCTGAGAATCACTGTGGAAGATGTCGGTCCCACCAGTCTAACGCAGTGATGTCGGGCTGAGAATCACTGTGGATTATGTCGGTCCCACCAGTTTAACGCAGTGAGGTCTGGGGTTGAGAATCACTGTGGAAGATATCGGTCCCACCAGTTTAACGCAGTGAGGTCTGGGGCTGGGAATCACTGTGGAAGATGTCGGTCCCACCAGTCTAACGCAGTGAGGTCTGGGGCTGCGAATCACTGTGGAAGATGTCGATCCCACCAGTTTAACGCAGTGAGGTCTGGGGCTGAGAATCACCCTGGAAGATGTCGGTCCCACCAGTTTAACGCAGTGATGTTGGGCTGAGAATCACTGTGGAAGATGTCGGTCCCACCACTTTAACGCAGTGATGTCGGGCTGAGAATAACTGTGGAAGATCTCGGTCCCACCAGTCTAACGCAATGAGGTCTGGGGCTGAGAATCACTGTGGAAGATGTCGGTCCCACCAGTCTAACGCAGTGATGTTGGGCTGAGAATCACTGTGTAAGATGTCGGTCCCACCAGTTTAACGCAGTGATGTTGGGCTGAGAATCACTGTGGAAGATGTCTGTCCCACCAGTCTAACGCAATGAGGTCTGGGGCTGAGAATTACTCTGGAAGATGTCGGTCCCACCAGTTTAACGCAGTGAGGTCTGGGGCTGAGAATCACTGTGGAAGATTTCGGTCCCACCAGTTTAACGCAGAGATGTCGGGCTGAGAGTCACTGTGGAAGATGTCGGTCCCACCAGTTTAACGCAGTGAGGTCTGGGGCTGAGAATCACTGTGGAAGGTGTCGGTCCCACCAGTTTAATGCAGTGAGATCTGGGGCTGAGAATCACTGTGGAAGATGTCGGTCCCACCAGTTTAACGCAATGAGGTCTGGGGCTGAGAATCACTGTGGAAGATGTCGGTCCCACCAGATTAACGCAGAGAGGTCTGGGGCTGAGAATCACTGTGGACGATTTCGGTCCCAGCAGTTTACCGCAGTGAGGTCATGGGCTGAGAATCACTGTGGAAGATGTCGATCCCACCAGTTTAACGCAGTGATGTCGGGCTGAGAACCACTGTGGAAGATGTCGGTCCCACCAGTTTAAAGCAGAGAGGTCTGGGGCTGAGAATCAATGTGGAGGATGTCGGTCCCACCAGTTTAACGCAGTGATGTCGGGCTGAGAATCATTGTTGAAGATGTCGGTCCCACCAGTTTAACGCAGTGATGTCGGGCTGAGAATCACTGTGGAAGATGTCGGTCCCACCAGTTTAACGCAGTGAGGTCTGGGGCTGAGAATCACTGTGGAAGATGTCGGTCACAACAGTCTAACGCAGTGAGGTCTGGGGCTGCGAATCACTGTAGAAGATGTCGATCCCACCAGTTTAACGCAGTGAGGTCTGAGGCTGAGAATCACTGTGGAAGATGTCGATCCCACCAGGTTAACGCAGTGATGTCGGGCTGAGAATCACTGTGGAAGATGTCGGTCCCACCACTTTAACGCAGTGATGTCGGGCTGAGAATCACTGTGGAAGATGTCGGTCCCACCAGTCAAACGCAGTGATGTCGGGCTGAGAATCACTGTGGAAGATGTCGTTCCCACCAGTTTAACGCAGTGATGTCGGGCTGAGAATCACTGTGGAAGATGTCGGTCCCACCAGTTTAACGCAGTGAGGTCTGGTGCTGAGAATCACTGTGGAAGATGTCGTTCCCACCAGTTTAACGCAGTGAGGCCTGGGGCTGAGAATCACTGTGGAAGATGACCTTCCCACCAGTTTAACGCAGTGATGTCGGGCTGAGAATCACTGTGGAAGATGTCGGTGCCAGCAGTTAACGCAGTGAGGTCTGGGGCTGAGAATCACTGTGGAAGATGTCGGTCCCACCAGTCTAAAGAAGTGAGGTCTGGGGCTGAGAATCACTGTGGAAGATGTCGGTCCCACCAGTTTAATGCAGTGAGGCCTGGGGCTGAGAATCTCTGTGGAAGGTGCCAGTCCCACCAGTTTAATGCAGTGATGTCGGGCTGAGAATCATTGTGGAAGATGTCTGTCCCACCAGTCTAATGCAATCAGGTCTGGGGCTGAGAATCACTGTGGAAGATGTCGGTCCCACCACTTTAACGCAGAGATGTCGGGCTGAGAGTCACTGTGGAAGATGTTGGTCCCACCATTTTAACGCAGTGAGGCCTGGGGCTGAGAATCACTGTGGAAGGTGTCGGTCCCACCAGTTTAACGCAGTGAGGTCTGGGGCTGAGAATCACTGTGGAAGATGTCGGTCACACCAGTTTAACGCAATGAGGTCTGGGGCTGAGAATCACTGTGAAAGATGTCGGTCCCACCAGTTTAACGCAGAGAGGTCTGGGGCTGAGAATCACTGTGGAAGATGTCGGTCCCACCAGTCTAACGCAGTGATGTCGGGCTGAGAATCACTGTGGATTATGTCGGTCCCACCAGTTTAACGCAGTGAGGTCTGGGGTTGAGAATCACTGTGGAAGATATCGGTCCCACCAGTTTAACGCAGTGAGGTCTGGGGCTGGGAATCACTGTGGAAGATGTCGGTCCCACCAGTCTAACGCAGTGAGGTCTGGGGCTGCGAATCACTGTGGAAGATGTCGATCCCACCAGTTTAACGCAGTGAGGTCTGGGGCTGAGAATCACCCTGGAAGATGTCGGTCCCACCAGTTTAACGCAGTGATGTTGGGCTGAGAATCACTGTGGAAGATGTCGGTCCCACCACTTTAACGCAGTGATGTCGGGCTGAGAATAACTGTGGAAGATCTCGGTCCCACCAGTCTAACGCAATGAGGTCTGGGGCTGAGAATCACTGTGGAAGATGTCGGTCCCACCAGTCTAACGCAGTGATGTTGGGCTGAGAATCACTGTGTAAGATGTCGGTCCCACCAGTTTAACGCAGTGATGTTGGGCTGAGAATCACTGTGGAAGATGTCTGTCCCACCAGTCTAACGCAATGAGGTCTGGGGCTGAGAATTACTCTGGAAGATGTCGGTCCCACCAGTTTAACGCAGTGAGGTCTGGGGCTGAGAATCACTGTGGAAGATTTCGGTCCCACCAGTTTAACGCAGAGATGTCGGGCTGAGAGTCACTGTGGAAGATGTCGGTCCCACCAGTTTAACGCAGTGAGGGCTGGGGCTGAGAATCACTGTGGAAGGTGTCGGTCCCACCAGTTTACCGCAGTGAGATCTGGGGCTGAGAATCACTGTGGAAGATGTCGGTCCCACCAGTTTAACGCAATGTGGTCTGGGGCTGAGAATCACTGTGGAAGATGTCGGTCCCACCAGTTTAACGCAGTGAGGTCATGGGCTGAAAATTACTGTGGAAGGTGCCGGTCCCACCAGTTTAAAGCAGAGAGGTCTGGGGCTGAGAATCACTGTGGAAGATATCGGTCCCACCAGTTTAACGCAGTGAGGTCTGGGGCTGAGAATCATTGTGGAAGATGTCGGTCCCACCATTTTAACGCAATGAGGTCTGGGGCTGAGAATCACTGTGGAAGATGTCGATCCCACCAGTTTAACGCAGTGATGTCGGGCTGAGAACCACTGTGGAAGAAGTCGGTCCCACCAGTTTAAAGCAGAGAGGTCTGGGGCTGAGAATCAATGTGGAAGATGTCGGTCCCACCAGTTTAACGCAGTGATGTCGGGCTGAGAATCACTGTGGAAGATGTCGGTCCCACCAGTTTAACGCAGTGAGGTCTGGGGCTGAGAATCACTGTGGAAGATGTCGGTCCCACCAGTTTAACACAGTGAGGTCTGGGGCTGAGAATCACTGTGGAAGATGTCGGTCCCACCAGTTTAATGCAGTGAGGTCTGGGGCTGGGAATCACTGGGGAAAATGTCGGTCCCACCAGTTTAATGCAGTGATGTCGGGCTGCGAATCACTGTGGAAGATGTCGATCCCACCAGTTTAACGCAGTGAGGTCTGGGGCTGAGAATCACTGTGGAAGATGTCGGTCCCAGCAGTTTAACGCAGTGATGTCGGGCTGAGAATCACTGTGGAAGATGTCGGTCCCACCAGTTTAATGCAGTGATGTCGGGCTGCGAATCACTGTGGAAGATGTCGGTCCCACCAGTTTAACGCAGTGAGGGCTGGGGCTGGGAATCACTGTGGAAGATGTCGGTCCCACCAGTTTAACGCAGTGAGCTCTGGGGCTGAGAATCACTGTGGAAGATGTCGGTCCCACCAGTTTAACGCAGTGAGGTCTGGTGCTGAGAATCACTGTGGAAGATGTCGGTCCCACCAGTTTAACGCAGTGAGGCCTGGGGCTGAGAATCACTGTGGAAGATGTCCTTCCCACCAGTTTAATGCAGTGATGTCGGGCTGAGAATCACTGTGGAAGATGTCGGTCCCACCAGTTAACGCAGTGAGGTCTGGGGCTGAGAATCACTGTGGAAGATGTCGGTCCCACCAGTCTAAAGCAGTGAGGTCTGGGGCTGAGAATCACTGTGGAAGATGTCGGTCCCACCAGTTAACGCAGTGAGGTCTGGGGCTGAGAATCACTGTGGAAGATGTCGGTCCCACCAGTCTAAAGCAGTGAGGTCTGGGGCTGAGAATCACTGTGGAAGATGTCGGTCCCACCAGTTTAACGCAGAGAGGTCTGGGGCTGAGAATCACTGTGGAAGATGTCGGTCCCAGCAGTTTAACGCAGTGAGGTCATGGGGTGAGAATCACTGTGGAAGGTGTCGGTCCCACCAGTTTAAAGCAGAGAGGTCTGGGGCTGAGAATCACTGTGGAAGATGTCGGTCCCACCTGTTTAACGCAGTGATGTCGGGCTGAGAATCACTGTGGAAGATGTCGGTCCCACCAGTTTAACGCAGTGAGGTCTGGGGCTGAGAATCATTGTGGAAGATGTCGGTCCCACCATTTTAACGCAATGAGGTCTGGGGCTGAGAATCACTGTGGAAGATGTCGATCCCACCAGTTTAACGCAGTGATGTCGGGCTGAGAACCACTGTAGAAGATGTCGGTCCCACCAGTTTAAAGCAGAGAGGTCTGGGGCTGAGAATCAATGTGGAAGATGTCGGTCCCACCAGTTTAACGCAGTGATGTCGGGCTGAGAATCACTGTGGAAGATGTCGGTCCCACCAGTTTAACGCAGTGATGTCGGGCTGAGAATCACTGTGGAAGATGTCGGTCCCACCAGTTTAACACAGTGAGGCCTGGGGCTGAGAATCACTGTGGAAGATGTCGGTCCCACCAGTTTAATGCAGTGAGGTCTGGGGCTGGGAATCACTGGGGAAAATGTCGGTCCCACCAGTCTAATGCAGTGAGGTCTGGGGCTGCGAATCACTGTGGAAGATGTCGATCCCACCAGTTTAACGCAGTGAGGTCTGGGGCTGAAAATCACTGTGGAAGATGTCGGTCCCACCAGTTTAACGCAGTGGTGTCGGGCTGAGAACCACTGTGGAAGATGTCGGTCCCACCAGTTTAAAGGAGAGAGGTCTGGGGCTGAGAATCAATCTGGAAGATGTCGGTCCCACCAGTTTAACGCAGTGATGTCGTGCTGAGAATCACTGTGGAAGATGTCGGTCCCACCAGTTTAACGCAGTAATGTCGGGCTGAGAATCACTGTGGAAGATGTCGGTCCCACCAGTTTAACGCAGTGAGGTCTGGGGCTGGGAATCACTGTGGAAGATGTCGGTCCCACAAATTTAACGCAGTGATGTCGGGCTGAGAATAACTGTGGAAGATCTCGGTCCCACCAGTCTAATGCAATGAGCTCTGGGGCTGAGAATCACTGTGGAAGATGTCGGTCCCACCAGTCTAACGCAGTGATGTCGGGCTGAGAATCACTGTGGAAGATGTCGGTCCCACCAATTTAACGCAGTGATGTCGGGCTGAGAATCACTGTGGAAGATGTCTGTCCCACCAGTTTAACGCAGTGAGGTCTGGGGCTGAGAATTACTCTGGAAGATGTCGGTCCCACCAGTTTAACGCAGTGAGGTCTGGGGCGGAGAATCACTGTGGAAGATGTCGGACCCAGCAGTTTAACGCAGTGATGTCGGGCTGAGAATCACTGTGGAAGATGTCGGTCCCACCACTTTAACGCAGTGATGTCGGGCTGAGAATCACTGTGGAAGATGTCGGTCCCACCAGTCTAACGCAATGAGGTCTGGGGCTGAGAATCACTGAGGAAGACGTCGGTCCCACCAGTCTAACGCAGTGATGTCGGGCTGAGAATCACTGTGGAAGATGTCGGTCCCACCAGTTTAATGCAGTGATGTCGGGCTGAGAATCACTGTGGAAGATGTCGGTCCCACCAGTTTAACGCAGTGAGGGCTGGGGCTGGGAATCACTGTGGAAGATGTCGGTCCCACCAGTTTAACGCAGTGAGCTCTGGGGCTGAGAATCACTGTGGAAGATGTCGGTCCCACCAGTTTAACGCAGTGAGGTCTGGTGCTGAGAATCACTGTGGAAGATGTCGGTCCCACCAGTTTAACGCAGTGAGGCCTGGGGCTGAGAATCACTGTGGAAGATGTCCTTCACACCAGTTTAACGCAGTGATGTCGGGCTGAGAATCACTGTGGAAGATGTCGGTCCCACCAGTTAACGCAGTGAGGTCTGGGGCTGAGAATCACTGTGGAAGATGTCGGTCCCACCAGTCTAAAGCAGTGAGGTCTGGGGCTGAGAATCACTGTGGAAGATGTCGGTCCCACCAGTTTAACGCAGTGAGGCCTGGGGCTGAGAATCACTGTGGAAGGTGCCAGTCCCACCACTCTAACGCAGTGATGTCGGGCTGAGAATCACTGTGGAAGATGTCGGTCCCACCAGTTTAACGCAGTGAGGTCTGGGGTTGAGAATCACTGTGGAAGATGTCGGTCCCACCAGTTTAATGCAGTGAGGTCTGGGGCTGGGAATCACTGTGGAAGATGTCGGTCCCACCAGTTTAATGCAGTGAGGTCTGGGGCTGGGAATCACTGTGGAAGATGTCGGTCCCACCAGTTTAACGCAGAGAGGTCTGGGGCTGAGAATCACTATGGAAGATGTCGGTCCCAGCAGTTTAACGCAGTGAGGTCATGGGCTGAGAATCACTGTGGAAGGTGTCTGTCCCACCAGTTTAAAGCAGAGAGGTCTGGGGCTGAGAATCACTGTGGAAGATGTCGGTCCCACCTGTTTAACGCAGTGATGTCGGGCTGAGAATCACTGTGGAAGATGTCGGTTCCACCAGTTTAAGGCAGTGAGGTCTGGGGCTGAGAATCATTGTGGAAGATGTCGGTCCCACCATTTTAACGCAATGAGGTCTGGGGCTGAGAATCACTGTGGAAGATGTCGATCCCACCAGTTTAACGCAGTGATGTCGGGCTGAGAACCACTGTAGAAGATGTCGGTCCCACCAGTTTAAAGCAGAGAGGTCTGGGGCTGAGAATCAATGTGGAAGATGTCGGTCCCACCAGTTTAACGCAGTGATGTCGGGCTGAAAATCACTGTGGAAGATGTCGGTCCCACCAGTTTAACGCAGTGATGTCGGGCTGAGAATCACTGTGGAAGATGTCGGTCCCACCAGTTTAACACAGTGAGGCCTGGGGCTGAGAATCACTGTGGAAGATGTCGGTCCCACCAGTTTAATGCAGTGAGGTCTGGGGCTGGGAATCACTGGGGAAAATGTCGGTCCCACCAGTCTAACGCAGTGAGGTCTGGGGCTGCGAATCACTGTGGAAGATGTCGATCCCACCAGTTTAACACAGTGAGGTCTGGGGCTGAGAATCACTGTGGAAGATGTCGGTCCCACCAGTTTAACGCAGTGATGTCGGGCTGAGAATCACTGTGGAAGATGTCGGTCCCACCACTTTAACGCAGTGATGTCGGGCTGAGAATCACTGTGGAAGATGTCGGTCCCACCAGTTTAACGCAGTGAGGTCTGTGGCTGAGAATCACTGTGGAAGACGTCGGTCCCATCAGTTTAACGCAGTGAGGCCTGGGGCTGAGAATCACTGTGGAAGGTGCCCGTCCCACCAGTCTAACGCAGTGATGACGGGCTGAGAATCACTGTGGAAGATGTCGGTCCCACCAGTTTAACGCAGTGAGGTCTGGGGTTGAGAATCACTGTGGAAGATGTCGGTCCCACCAGTTTAACGCAGTGAGGTCTGGGGCTGGGAATCACTGTGTAAGATGTCGGTCCCACCAGTTTAACGCAGTGAGGTCTGGGGCTGCGAATCACTGTGGAAGATGTCGATCCCACCAGTTTAACGCAGTGAAGTCTGGGGCTGAGAATCACTCTGGAAGATGTCGGTCCCACCAGTTTAACGCAGTGATGTCGGGCTGAGAATCACTGTGGAAGATGTCGGACCCACCAGTCTAACGCAATGAGGTCTGGGGCTGAGAATCACTGTGGAAGATGTCGGTCCCACCAGTTTAACGCAGTGAGGTCTGGGGCTGAGAATCACTGTGGAAGATGTCGGTCCCAGCAGTTTAACGCAGTGAGGTCATGGGGTGAGAATCACTGTGGAAGGTGTCGGTCCCACCAGTTTAAAGCAGAGAGGTCTGGGGCTGAGAATCACTGTGGAAGATGTCGGTCCCACCTGTTTAACGCAGTGATGTCGGGCTGAGAATCACTGTGGAAGATGTCGGTCCCACCAGTTTAACGCAGTGAGGTCTGGGGCTGAGAATCATTGTGGAAGATGTCGGTCCCACCATTTTAACGCAATGAGGTCTGGGGCTGAGAATCACTGTGGAAGATGTCGATCCCACCAGTTTAACGCAGTGATGTCGGGCTGAGAACCACTGTAGAAGATGTCGGTCCCACCAGTTTAAAGCAGAGAGGTCTGGGGCTGAGAATCAATGTGGAAGATGTCGGTCCCACCAGTTTAACGCAGTGATGTCGGGCTGAGAATCACTGTGGAAGATGTCGGTCCCACCAGTTTAACGCAGTGATGTCGGGCTGAGAATCACTGTGGAAGATGTCGGTCCCACCAGTTTAACACAGTGAGGCCTGGGGCTGAGAATCACTGTGGAAGATGTCGGTCCCACCAGTTTAATGCAGTGAGGTCTGGGGCTGGGAATCACTGGGGAAAATGTCGGTCCCACCAGTCTAATGCAGTGAGGTCTGGGGCTGCGAATCACTGTGGAAGATGTCGATCCCACCAGTTTAACGCAGTGAGGTCTGGGGCTGAAAATCACTGTGGAAGATGTCGGTCCCACCAGTTTAACGCAGTGGTGTCGGGCTGAGAACCACTGTGGAAGATGTCGGTCCCACCAGTTTAAAGGAGAGAGGTCTGGGGCTGAGAATCAATCTGGAAGATGTCGGTCCCACCAGTTTAACGCAGTGATGTCGTGCTGAGAATCACTGTGGAAGATGTCGGTCCCACCAGTTTAACGCAGTAATGTCGGGCTGAGAATCACTGTGGAAGATGTCGGTCCCACCAGTTTAACGCAGTGAGGTCTGGGGCTGGGAATCACTGTGGAAGATGTCGGTCCCACAACTTTAACGCAGTGATGTCGGGCTGAGAATAACTGTGGAAGATCTCGGTCCCACCAGTCTAACGCAATGAGCTCTGGGGCTGAGAATCACTGTGGAAGATGTCGGTCCCACCAGTCTAACGCAGTGATGTCGGGCTGAGAATCACTGTGGAAGATGTCGGTCCCACCAATTTAACGCAGTGATGTCGGGCTGAGAATCACTGTGGAAGATGTCTGTCCCACCAGTTTAACGCAGTGAGGTCTGGGGCTGAGAATTACTCTGGAAGATGTCGGTCCCACCAGTTTAACGCAGTGAGGTCTGGGGCGGAGAATCACTGTGGAAGATGTCGGTCCCACCAGTTTAATGCAGTGAGGTCTGGGGCTGGGAATCACTGTGGAAGATGTCGGTCCCACCAGTTTAATGCAGTGAGGTCTGGGGCTGGGAATCACTGTGGAAGATGTCGGTCCCACCAGTTTAACGCAGAGAGGTCTGGGGCTGAGAATCACTATGGAAGATGTCGGTCCCAGCAGTTTAACGCAGTGAGGTCATGGGCTGAGAATCACTGTGGAAGGTGTCTGTCCCACCAGTTTAAAGCAGAGAGGTCTGGGGCTGAGAATCACTGTGGAAGATGTCGGTCCCACCTGTTTAACGCAGTGATGTCGGGCTGAGAATCACTGTGGAAGATGTCGGTTCCACCAGTTTAAGGCAGTGAGGTCTGGGGCTGAGAATCATTGTGGAAGATGTCGGTCCCACCATTTTAACGCAATGAGGTCTGGGGCTGAGAATCACTGTGGAAGATGTCGATCCCACCAGTTTAACGCAGTGATGTCGGGCTGAGAACCACTGTAGAAGATGTCGGTCCCACCAGTTTAAAGCAGAGAGGTCTGGGGCTGAGAATCAATGTGGAAGATGTCGGTCCCACCAGTTTAACGCAGTGATGTCGGGCTGAAAATCACTGTGGAAGATGTCGGTCCCACCAGTTTAACGCAGTGATGTCGGGCTGAGAATCACTGTGGAAGATGTCGGTCCCACCAGTTTAACACAGTGAGGCCTGGGGCTGAGAATCACTGTGGAAGATGTCGGTCCCACCAGTTTAATGCAGTGAGGTCTGGGGCTGGGAATCACTGGGGAAAATGTCGGTCCCACCAGTCTAACGCAGTGAGGTCTGGGGCTGCGAATCACTGTGGAAGATGTCGATCCCACCAGTTTAACACAGTGAGGTCTGGGGCTGAGAATCACTGTGGAAGATGTCGGTCCCACCAGTTTAACGCAGTGATGTCGGGCTGAGAATCACTGTGGAAGATGTCGGTCCCACCACTTTAACGCAGTGATGTCGGGCTGAGAATCACTGTGGAAGATGTCGGTCCCACCAGTTTAACGCAGTGAGGTCTGTGGCTGAGAATCACTGTGGAAGACGTCGGTCCCATCAGTTTAACGCAGTGAGGCCTGGGGCTGAGAATCACTGTGGAAGGTGCCCGTCCCACCAGTCTAACGCAGTGATGACGGGCTGAGAATCACTGTGGAAGATGTCGGTCCCACCAGTTTAACGCAGTGAGGTCTGGGGTTGAGAATCACTGTGGAAGATGTCGGTCCCACCAGTTTAACGCAGTGAGGTCTGGGGCTGGGAATCACTGTGTAAGATGTCGGTCCCACCAGTTTAACGCAGTGAGGTCTGGGGCTGCGAATCACTGTGGAAGATGTCGATCCCACCAGTTTAACGCAGTGAAGTCTGGGGCTGAGAATCACTCTGGAAGATGTCGGTCCCACCAGTTTAACGCAGTGATGTCGGGCTGAGAATCACTGTGGAAGATGTCGGACCCACCAGTCTAACGCAATGAGGTCTGGGGCTGAGAATCAGTGTGGAAGATGTCGGTCCCACCAGTTTAACGCAATGCGGTCTGGGGCTGAGAATCACTGTGGAAGATGTCGGTCCGACCAGTTTAACGCAGAGAGGTCTGGGGCTGAGAATCACTGTGGAAGATGTTGGTCCCAGCAGTTTAACGCAGTGAGGTCATGGGCTGAGAATCACTGTGGAAGGTGTCGGTCCCACCAGTTTAAAGCAGAGAGGTCTGGGGCTGAGAATCACTGTGGAAGATGTCGGTCCCACCTGTTTAACGCATTGATGTCAGGCTGAGAATCACTGTGGAAGATGTCGGTCCCACCAGTTTAACACAGTGAGGTCTGGGGCTGAGAATCATTGTGGAAGATGTCGGTCCCACCAGTTTAACGCAATGAGGTCTGGGGCTGAGAATCACTGTGGAAGATGTCGATCCCACCAGTTTAACGCATTGGTGTCGGGCTGAGAACCACTGTGGAAGATGTCGGTCCCACCAGTTTAAAGCAGAGAGGTCTGGGGCTGAGAATCAATGTGGAAGATGTCGGTCCCACCAGTTTAACGCAGTGATGTCGTGCTGAGAATCACTGTGGAAGATGTCGGTCCCACCAGTTTAACGCAGTGAGGCCTGGGGCTGAGAGTCACTGTGGAAGATGTCCTTCACACCAGTTTAACGCAGTGATGTCGGGCTGAGAATCACTGTGGAAGATGTCGGTCCCACCAGTTAACGCAGTGAGGTCTGGGGCTGAGAATCACTGTGGAAGATGTCGGTCCCACCAGTCTAAAGCAGTGAGGTCTGGGGCTTAGAATCACTGTGGAAGATGTCGGTCCCACCAGTTTAACGCAGTGAGGCCTGGGGCTGAGAATCACTGTGGAAGGTGCCAGTCCCACCACTCTAACGCAGTGATGTCGGGCTGAGAATCACTGTGGAAGATGTCGGTCCCACCAGTTTAACGCAGTGAGGTCTGGGGTTGAGAATCACTGTGGAAGATGTCGGTCTCACCAGTTTAATGCAGTGAGGTCTGGGGCTGGGAATCACTGTGGAAGATGTCGGTCCCACCAGTTTAATGCAGTGAGGTCTGGGGCTGGGAATCACTGTGGAAGATGTCGATCCCACCAGTTTAACGCAGAGAGGTCTGGGGCTGAGAATCACTATGGAAGATGTCGGTCCCAGCAGTTTAACGCAGTGAGGTCATGGGCTGAGAATCACTGTGGAAGGTGTCTGTCCCACCAGTTTAAAGCAGAGAGGTTTGGGGCTGAGAATCACTGTGGAAGATGTCGGTCCCACCTGTTTAACGAAGTGATGTCGGGCTGAGAATCACTGTGGAAGATGTCGGTTCCACCAGTTTAACGCAGTGAGGTCTGGGGCTGAGAATCATTGTGGAAGATGTCGGTCCCACCATTTTAACGCAATGAGGTCTGGGGCTGAGAATCACTGTGGAAGATGTCGATCCCACCAGTTTAACACAGTGATGTCGGGCTGAGAACCATTGTGGAAGATGTCGATCCCACCAGTTTAACACAGTGATGTCGGGCTGCGAATCACTGTAGAAGATGTCGGTCCCACCAGTTTAAAGCAGAGAGGTCTGGGGCTGAGAATCAATGTGGAAGATGTCGGTCCCACCAGTTTAACGCAGTGATGTCGGGCTGAGAATCACTGTGGAAGATGTCGGTCCCACCAGTTTAACGCAGTGATGTCGGGCTGAGAATCACTGTGGAAGATGTCGGTCCCACCAGTTTAACACAGTGAGGCCTGGGGCTGAGAATCACTGTGGAAGATGTCGGTCCCACCAGTTTAATGCAGTGAGGTCTGGGGCTGGGAATCACTGGGGAAAATGTCGGTCCCACCAGTCTAACGCAGTGAGGTCTGGGGCTGCGAATCACTGTGGAAGATGTCGATCCCACCAGTTTAACGCAGTGAGGTCTGGGGCTGAGAATCACTGTGGAAGATGTCGGTCCCACCAGTTTAACGCAGTGATGTCGGGCTGAGAATCACTGTGGAAGATGTCGGTCCCACCACTTTAACGCAGTGATGTCGGGCTGAGAATCACTGTGGAAGATATCGGTCCCACCAGTCTAACGCAATGAGGTCTGGGGCTGAGAATCACTGAGGAAGATGTCGGTCCCACCAGTCTAACGCAGTGATGTCGGGCTGAGAATCCCTGTGGAAGATGTAGGTCCCACCAGTTTAATGCAGTGATGTCGGGCTGAGAATCACTGTGGAAGATGTCGGTCCCACCAGTTTAACGCAGTGAGCTCTGGGGCTGAGAATCACTGTGGAAGATGTCGGTCCCACCAGTTTAACGCAGTGAGGTCTGGTGCTGAGAATCACTGTGGAAGATGTCGGTCCCACCAGTTTAACGCAGTGAGGCCTGGGGCTGAGAATCACTGTGGAAGGTGCCCGTCCCACCAGTCTAACGCAGTGATGACGGGCTGAGAATCACTGTGGAAGATGTCGGTCCCACCAGTTTAACGCAGTGAGGCCTGGGGCTGAGAATCACTGTGGAAGGTGCCCGTCCCACCAGTCTAACGCAGTGATGACGGGCTGAGAATCACTGTGGAAGATGTCGGTCCCACCAGTTTAACGCAGTGAGGTCTGGGGTTGAGAATCACTGTGGAAGATGTCGGTCCCACCAGTTTAACGCAGTGAGGCCTGGGGCTGAGAATCACTGTGGAAGGTGCCCGTCCCACCAGTCTAACGCAGTGATGACGGGCTGAGAATCACTGTGGAAGATGTCGGTCCCACCAGTTTAACGCAGTGAGGTCTGGGGTTGAGAATCACTGTGGAAGATGTCGGTCCCACCAGTTTAACGCAGTGAGGTCTGGGGCTGGGAATCACTGTGGAAGATGTCGGTCCCACCAGTTTAACGCAGTGAAGTCTGGGGCTGAGAATCACTCTGGAAGATGTCGGTCCCACCAGTTTAACGCAGTGATGTCGGGCTGAGAATCACTGTGGAAGATGTCGGACCCACCAGTCTAACGCAATGAGGTCTGAGGCTGAGAATCACTGTGGAAGATGTCGGTCCCACCAGTCTAACGCAGTGATGTCTGGGGCTGCGAATCACTGTGGAAGATGTCGATCCCACCAGTTTAACGCAGTGAAGTCTGGGGCTGAGAATCACTCTGGAAGATGTCGGTCCCACCAGTCTAACGCAGTGAGGTCTGGGGCTGCGAATCACTGTGGAAGATGTCGATCCCACCAGTTTAACGCAGTGAAGTCTGGGGCTGAGAATCACTCTGGAAGATGTCGGTCCCACCAGTTTAACGCAGTGATGTCGGGCTGAGAATCACTGTGGAAGATGTCGGACCCACCAGTCTAACGCAATGAGGTCTGAGGCTGAGAATCACTGTGGAAGATGTCGGTCCCACCAGTCTAACGCAGTGATGTCGGGCTGAGAATCACTGTGGAAGATGTCGGTCCCACCAGTTTAACGCAGTGAGGTCTGAGGCTGAGAATCACTGTGGAAGGTGTCGGTCCCACCAGTTTAACGCAGTGAGGTCTGGGGCTGAGAATCACTGTAGAAGATGTCGGTCACACCAGTTTAACGCAATGCGGTCTGGGGCTGAGAATCACTGTGGAAGATGTCGGTCCGACCAGTTTAACGCAGAGAGGTCTGGGGCTGAGAATCACTGTGGAAGATGTTGGTCCCAGCAGTTTAACGCAGTGAGGTCATGGGCTGAGAATCACTGTGGAAGGTGTCGGTTCCACCAGTTTAAAGCAGAGAGGTCTGGGGCTGAGAATCACTGTGGAAGATGTCGGTCCCACCTGTTTAACGCATTGATGTCAGGCTGAGAATCACTGTGGAAGATGTCGGTCCCACCAGTTTAACACAGTGAGGTCTGGGGCTGAGAATCATTGTGGAAGATGTCGGTCCCACCAGTTTAACGCAATGAGGTCTGGGGCTGAGAATCACTGTGGAAGATGTCGATCCCACCAGTTTAACGCAGTGGTGTCGGGCTGAGAACCACTGTGGAAGATGTCGGTCCCACCAGTTTAAAGCAGAGAGGTCTGGGGCTGAGAATCAATGTGGAAGATGTCGGTCCCACCAGTTTAACGCAGTGATGTCGGGCTGAGAATCACTGTGGAAGATGTCGGACCCACCAGTCTAACGCAATGAGGTCTGAGGCTGAGAATCACTGTGGAAGATGTCGGTCCCACCAGTCTAACGCAGTGATGTCTGGGGCTGCGAATCACTGTGGAAGATGTCGATCCCACCAGTTTAACGCAGTGAAGTCTGGGGCTGAGAATCACTCTGGAAGATGTCGGTCCCACCAGTCTAACGCAGTGAGGTCTGGGGCTGCGAATCACTGTGGAAGATGTCGATCCCACCAGTTTAACGCAGTGAAGTCTGGGGCTGAGAATCACTCTGGAAGATGTCGGTCCCACCAGTTTAACGCAGTGATGTCGGGCTGAGAATCACTGTGGAAGATGTCGGACCCACCAGTCTAACGCAATGAGGTCTGAGGCTGAGAATCACTGTGGAAGATGTCGGTCCCACCAGTCTAACGCAGTGATGTCGGGCTGAGAATCACTGTGGAAGATGTCGGTCCCACCAGTTTAACGCAGTGAGGTCTGAGGCTGAGAATCACTGTGGAAGGTGTCGGTCCCACCAGTTTAACGCAGTGAGGTCTGGGGCTGAGAATCACTGTAGAAGATGTCGGTCACACCAGTTTAACGCAATGCGGTCTGGGGCTGAGAATCACTGTGGAAGATGTCGGTCCGACCAGTTTAACGCAGAGAGGTCTGGGGCTGAGAATCACTGTGGAAGATGTTGGTCCCAGCAGTTTAACGCAGTGAGGTCATGGGCTGAGAATCACTGTGGAAGGTGTCGGTTCCACCAGTTTAAAGCAGAGAGGTCTGGGGCTGAGAATCACTGTGGAAGATGTCGGTCCCACCTGTTTAACGCATTGATGTCAGGCTGAGAATCACTGTGGAAGATGTCGGTCCCACCAGTTTAACACAGTGAGGTCTGGGGCTGAGAATCATTGTGGAAGATGTCGGTCCCACCAGTTTAACGCAATGAGGTCTGGGGCTGAGAATCACTGTGGAAGATGTCGATCCCACCAGTTTAACGCAGTGGTGTCGGGCTGAGAACCACTGTGGAAGATGTCGGTCCCACCAGTTTAAAGCAGAGAGGTCTGGGGCTGAGAATCAATGTGGAAGATGTCGGTCCCACCAGTTTAACGCAGTGATGTCGTGCTGAGAATCACTGTGGAAGATGTCGGTCCCACCAGTTTAACGCAGTGATGTCGGGCTGAGAATCACTGTGGAAGATGTCGGTCCCACCAGTTTAACGCAGTGAGGTCTGGGGCTGAGAATCACTGTGGAAGATGTCGGTCCCACCAGTTTAACGCAGTGAGGTCTGGGGCTGGGAATCACTGTGGAAGATGTCGGTCCCACAACTTTAACGCAGTGATGTCGGGCTGAGAATAACTGCAGAAGATCTCGGTCCCAGCAGTCTGACGCAATCAGCTCTGGGGCTGAGAATCACTGTGGAAGATGTCGGTCCCACCAGTTTAACGCAGAGATGTCGGGCTGAGAGTCACTGTGGAAGATGTCGGTCCCACCAGTTTAACGCAGTGAGGTCTGAGGCTGAGAATCACTGTGGAAGGTGTCGGTCCCACCAGTTTAACGCGGTGAGGTCTGGGGCTGAGAATCACTGTAGAAGATGTCGGTCACACCAGTTTAACGCAATGCGGTCTGGGGCTGAGAATCACTGTGGAAGATGTCGGTCCCACCAGTTTAACGCAGAGAGGTCTGGGGCTGAGAATCACTGTGGAAGATGTTGGTCCCAGCAGTTTAACGCAGTGAGGTCATGGGCTGAGAATCACTGTGGAAGGTGTCGGTCCCACCAGTTTAACGCATTGATGTCAGGCTGAGAATCACTGTGGAAGATGTAGTTCCCACCAGTTTAACACAGTGAGGTCTGGGGCTGAGAATCATTGTGGAAGATGTCGGTCCCACCAGTTTAACGCAATGAGGTCTGGGGCTGAGAATCACTGTGGAAGATGTCGATCCCACCAGTTTAACGCAGTGGTGTCGGGCTGAGAACCACTGTGGAAGATGTCGGTCCCACCAGTTTAAAGCAGAGAGGTCTGGGGCAGATAATCAATGTGGAAGATGTCGGTCCCACCAGTTTAACGCAGTGATGTCGTGCTGAGAATCACTGTGGAAGATGTCGGTCCCACCAGTTTAACGCAGTGATGTCGGGCTGAGAATCACTGTGGAAGATGTCGGTCCCACCAGTTTAACGCAGTGAGGTCTGGGGCTGAGAATCACTGTGGAAGATGTCGGTCCCACCAGTTTAACGCAGTGAGGTCTGGGGCTGGGAATCACTGTGGAAGATGTCGGTCCCACAACTTTAACGCAGTGATGTCGGGCTGAGAATAACTGTAGAAGATCTCGGTCCCACCAGTCTAACGCAATGAGCTCTGGGGCTGAGAATCACTGTGGAAGATGTCGGTCCCACCAGTCTAACGCAGTGATGTCGGGCTGAGAATCACTGTGGAAGATGTCGGTCCCACCAACTTAACGCAGTGATGTCGGGCTGAGAATCACTGTGGAAGATGTCGGTCCCACCAGTTGAACGCAGAGATGTCGGGCTGAGAGTCACTGTGGAAGATGTCGGTCCCACCAGTTTAACGCAGTGAGGCCTGGGGCTGAGAATCACTGTGGAAGGTGTCGGTCCCACCAGTTTAACGCAGTGAGGTCTGGGGCTGAGAATCACTGTGGAAGATGTCGGTCCCACCAGTTTAACGCAATGTGGTCTGGGGCTGGGAATCACTGTGGAAGATGTCGGTCCCAGCAGTTTAACGCAGTGAGGTCATGGGCTGAGAATCACTGTGGAAGGTGTCGGTCCCACCAGTTTAAAGCAGAGAGGTCTGGGGCTGAGAATCACTGTGGAAGATGTCGGTCCCACCTGTTTAACGCAGTGATGTCTGGGGCTGAGAATCACTGTGGAAGATGTCGGTCCCAGCAGTTTAACGCAGTGATGTCGGGCTGAGAATCACTGTGGAAGATGTCGGTCCCACCTGTTTAACGCAGTGATGTCTGGGGCTGAGAATCACTGTGGAAGATGTCGGTCCCAGCAGTTTAACGCAGTGATGTCGGGCTGAGAATCACTGTGGAAGATGTCGGTCCCACCAGTTTAACGCAGTGAGGTCTGGGGCTGAGAATCACTGTGGAAGGTGTCGGTCCCACCAGTTTAACGCAGTGAGGTCTGGGGCTGAGAATCACTGTGGAAGATGTCGGTCCCACCAGTTTAACGCAATGTGGTCTGGGGCTGAGAATCACTGTGGAAGATGTCGGTCCCAACAGTTTAACGCAGAGAGGTCTGGGGCTGAGAATCACTGTGGAAGATGTCGGTCCCAGCAGTTTAACGCAGTGAGGTCATGGGCTGAGAATCACTGTGGAAGGTGTCGGTCCCACCAGTTTAAAGCAGAGAGGTCTGGGGCTGAGAATCACTGTGGACGATGTCGGTCCCACCTGTTTATCGCAGTGATGTCGGGCTGAGAATCACTGTGGAAGATGTCGGTCCCACCAGTTTAACGCAGTGAGGTCTGGGGCTGAGAATCATTGTGGAAGATGTCAGTCCCACCATTTTAACGCAATGAGGTCTGGGGCTGAGAATCACTGTGGAAGATGTCGGTCCCACCAGTCTAACGCAGTGAGGTCTGGGGCTGAGAATCACTGTGGAAGATGTCGGTCCCACCAGTCTAACGCAGTGAGGTCTGGGGCTGAGAATCACTGTGGAAGGTGTCAGTCACACCAGTCTAACGCAGTGAGGTCTGGGGCTGAGAATCACTGTGGAAGATGTCGGTACCACCAGTTTAGGGCAGTGAGGTCTGGGGCTGAGAATCACTGTGGAAGGTGTCAGTCACACCAGTCTAACGCAGTGAGGTCTGAGGCTGAGAATCACTGTGGAAGATGTCGATCCCACCAGTTTAACGCAGTGATGTCGAGCTGAGAATCACTGTGGAAGATGTTGGTCCCACCAGTTTATCGCAGGGAGGTCTGGGGCTGAGAATCACTCTGGAAGATGTCAGTCCCACCAGTTTAACGCAGTGAGGCCTGGGGCTGAGAATCACTGTGGAAGGTGTCAGTCCCACCAGTTTAACGCAGTGAGGCCTGGGGCTGAGAATCACTGTGGAAGATGTCGGTCCCACCAGTTTAACTCAGTGCTGTCGGGCTGAGAATCACTGTGGAAGATGTCGGTCCCACCAGTTAACGCAGTGAGGTCTGAGGCTGAGAATCACTGTGGAAGATGTCGGTCCCACCAGTCTAACGCAGTGAGGTTTGGGGCTGAGAATCACTGTGGAAGATGTCGGTCCCACCAGTTTAAAGCAGTGAGGTCTGGGGCTGAGAATCACCGTGGAAGATGTCGGTCCCATCAGTTTAACGCAGTGATGTCGGGCTGAGAATCACTGTGGAAGATGTCGGTCCCACCAGTTTAACGCAGAGAGGTCTGGGGCTGAGAATCACTGTGGAAGATGTCGGTCCCATCAGCTTAACGCAGAGAGGTCTGGGGCTGAGAATCACTGTGGAAGATGTCGGTCCCACCACTTTAACGCAGTGATGTTGGGCTGAGAATCACTGTGGAAGATGTCGGTCCCACCAGTCGAACGCAATGAGGTCTGGGGCTTCAAATCACTGTGGAAGATGTCAGTCCCTCCAGTTTAACGCAGTGATGTCGGGCTGTGAATCACTGTGGAAGATGTCGATCCCACCAGTTTAACGCAGTGATGTCGGGCTGAGAATCACTGTGGAAGATGTCGTTCCCACCAGTTTAATGCAGTGATGTCGGGCTGAGAATCACTGTGGAAGATGTCGGTCCCACCAGTTTAATGCAGTGAGTTCTGGGGCTGAGAATCACTGTGGAAGATGTCGGTCCCACCAGTTTAACGCAGTGAGGTCTGGGGCTGAGAATCACTGTGGAAGATGTCGGTCCCACCAGTCTAACGCAGTGAGGTCTGGGGCTGAGAATCACTGTGGAAGATGTCGGTCCCACCAGTCTAACGCAGTGAGGTCTGGGGCTGAGAATCACTGTGGAAGGTGTCAGTCACACCAGTCTAACGCAGTGAGGTCTGGGGCTGAGAATCACTGTGGAAGATGTCGGTACCACCAGTTTAGGGCAGTGAGGTCTGGGGCTGAGAATCACTGTGGAAGGTGTCAGTCACACCAGTCTAACGCAGTGAGGTCTGAGGCTGAGAATCACTGTGGAAGATGTCGATCCCACCAGTTTAACGCAGTGATGTCGAGCTGAGAATCACTGTGGAAGATGTTGGTCCCACCAGTTTATCGCAGGGAGGTCTGGGGCTGAGAATCACTCTGGAAGATGTCAGTCCCACCAGTTTAACGCAGTGAGGCCTGGGGCTGAGAATCACTGTGGAAGGTGTCAGTCCCACCAATTTAACGCAGTGAGGCCTGGGGCTGAGAATCACTGTGGAAGATGTCGGTCCCACCAGTTTAACTCAGTGCTGTCGGGCTGAGAATCACTGTGGAAGATGTCGGTCCCACCAGTTAACGCAGTGAGGTCTGAGGCTGAGAATCACTGTGGAAGATGTCGGTCCCACCAGTCTAACGCAGTGAGGTCTGGGGCTGAGAATCACTGTGGAAGATGTCGGTCCCACCAGTTTAAAGCAGTGAGGTCTGGGGCTGAGAATCACCGTGGAAGATGTCGGTCCCATCAGTTTAACGCAGTGATGTCGGGCTGAGAATCACTGTGGAAGATGTCGGTCCCACCAGTTTAACGCAGAAAGGTCTGGGGCTGAGAATCACTGTGGAAGATGTCGGTCCCACCAGCTTAACGCAGAGAGGTCTGGGGCTGAGAATCACTGTGGAAGATGTCGGTCCCACCAGTTTAATGCAGTGAGGCCTGGGGCTGAGAATCACTGTGGAAGATGTCGGTCCCACCAGTTTAACGCAGTGATGTCGGGCTGAGAATCACTGTGGAAGATGTCGGTCCCACCAGTCTAACGCAGTGAGGTCTGGGGCTGAGAATTACTGTGGAAGGTGCCAGTCCCACCAGTCTAACGCAGTGATGTCGGGCTGAGAATCACTGTGGAAGATGTCGGTTCCACCAGTTTAAGGCAGTGAGGTCTGGGGCTGAGAATCATTGTGGAAGATGTCGGTCCCACCATTTTAACGCAATGAGGTCTGGGGCTGAGAATCACTGTGGAAGATGTCGATCCCACCAGTTTAACGCAGTGATGTCGGGCTGAGAACCACTGTAGAAGATGTCGGTCCCACCAGTTTAAAGCAGAGAGGTCTGGGGCTGAGAATCAATGTGGAAGATGTCGGTCCCATCAGTTTAACGCAGTGATGTCGGGCTGAAAATCACTGTGGAAGATGTCGGTCCCACCAGTTTAACGCAGTGATGTCGGGCTGAGAATCACTGTGGAAGATGTCGGTCCCACCAGTTTAACACAGTGAGGCCTGGGGCTGAGAATCACTGTGGAAGATGTCGGTCCCACCAGTTTAATGCAGTGAGGTCTGGGGCTGGGAATCACTGGGGAAAATGTCGGTCCCACCAGTCTAACGCAGTGAGGTCTGGGGCTGCGAATCACTGTGGAAGATCTCGATCCCACCAGTTTAACGCAGTGAGGTCTGGGGCTGAGAATCACTGTGGAAGATGTCGGTCCCACCAGTTTAACGCAGTGATGTCGGGCTGAGAATCACTGTGGAAGATGTCGGTCCCACCACTTTAACGCAGTGATGTCGGGCTGAGAATCACTGTGGAAGATATCGGTCCCACCAGTCTAACGCAATGAGGTCTGGGGCTGAGAATCACTGAGGAAGATGTCGGTCCCACCAGTCTAACGCAGTGATGTCGGGCTGAGAATCCCTGTGGAAGATGTAGGTCCCACCAGTTTAATGCAGTGATGTCGGGCTGAGAATCACTGTGGAAGATGTCGGTCCCACCAGTTTAACGCAGTGAGCTCTGGGGCTGAGAATCACTGTGGAAGATGTCGGTCCCACCAGTTTAACGCAGTGAGGTCTGGGGTTGAGAATCACTGTGGAAGATGTCGGTCCCACCAGTTTAACGCAGTGAGGTCTGGGGCTGGGAATCACTGTGTAAGATGTCGGTCCCACCAGTCTAACGCAGTGAGGTCTGGGGCTGCGAATCACTGTGGAAGATGTCGATCCCACCAGTTTAACGCAGTGAAGTCTGGGGCTGAGAATCACTCTGGAAGATGTCGGTCCCACCAGTTTAACGCAGTGATGTCGGGCTGAGAATCACTGTGGAAGATGTCGGACCCACCAGTCTAACGCAATGAGGTCTGGGGCTGAGAATCAGTGTGGAAGATGTCGGTCCCACCAGTCTAACGCAGTGATGTCGGGCTGAGAATCACTGTGGAATATGTCGGTCCCACCAGTTTAACGCAGTGAGGTCTGAGGCTGAGAATCACTGTGGAAGGTGTCGGTCCCACCAGTTTAACGCAGTGAGGTCTGGGGCTGAGAATCACTGTAGAAGATGTCGGTCACACCAGTTTAACGCAATGCGGTCTGGGGCTGAGAATCACTGTGGAAGATGTCGGTCCGACCAGTTTAACGCAGAGAGGTCTGGGGCTGAGAATCACTGTGGAAGATGTTGGTCCCAGCAGTTTAACGCAGTGAGGTCATGGGCTGAGAATCACTGTGGAAGGTGTCGGTCCCACCAGTTTAAAGCAGAGAGGTCTGGGGCTGAGAATCACTGTGGAAGATGTCGGTCCCACCTGTTTAACGCATTGATGTCAGGCTGAGAATCACTGTGGAAGATGTCGGTCCCACCAGTTTAACACAGTGAGGTCTGGGGCTGAGAATCATTGTGGAAGATGTCGGTCCCACCAGTTTAACGCAATGAGGTCTGGGGCTGAGAATCACTGTGGAAGATGTCGATCCCACCAGTTTAACGCATTGGTGTCGGGCTGAGAACCACTGTGGAAGATGTCGGTCCCACCAGTTTAAAGCAGAGAGGTCTGGGGCTGAGAATCAATGTGGAAGATGTCGGTCCCACCAGTTTAACGCAGTGATGTCGTGCTGAGAATCACTGTGGAAGATGTCGGTCCCACCAGTTTAACGCAGTGAGGCCTGGGGCTGAGAGTCACTGTGGAAGATGTCCTTCACACCAGTTTAACGCAGTGATGTCGGGCTGAGAATCACTGTGGAAGATGTCGGTCCCACCAGTTAACGCAGTGAGGTCTGGGGCTGAGAATCACTGTGGAAGATGTCGGTCCCACCAGTCTAAAGCAGTGAGGTCTGGGGCTTAGAATCACTGTGGAAGATGTCGGTCCCACCAGTTTAACGCAGTGAGGCCTGGGGCTGAGAATCACTGTGGAAGGTGCCAGTCCCACCACTCTAACGCAGTGATGTCGGGCTGAGAATCACTGTGGAAGATGTCGGTCCCACCAGTTTAACGCAGTGAGGTCTGGGGTTGAGAATCACTGTGGAAGATGTCGGTCCCACCAGTTTAATGCAGTGAGGTCTGGGGCTGGGAATCACTGTGGAAGATGTCGGTCCCACCAGTTTAATGCAGTGAGGTCTGGGGCTGGGAATCACTGTGGAAGATGTCGGTCCCACCAGTTTAACGCAGAGAGGTCTGGGGCTGAGAATCACTATGGAAGATGTCGGTCCCAGCAGTTTAACGCAGTGAGGTCATGGGCTGAGAATCACTGTGGAAGGTGTCTGTCCCACCAGTTTAAAGCAGAGAGGTTTGGGGCTGAGAATCACTGTGGAAGATGTCGGTCCCACCTGTTTAACGAAGTGATGTCGGGCTGAGAATCACTGTGGAAGATGTCGGTTCCACCAGTTTAACGCAGTGAGGTCTGGGGCTGAGAATCATTGTGGAAGATGTCGGTCCCACCATTTTAACGCAATGAGGTCTGGGGCTGAGAATCACTGTGGAAGATGTCGATCCCACCAGTTTAACACAGTGATGTCGGGCTGAGAACCACTGTAGAAGATGTCGGTCCCACCAGTTTAAAGCAGAGAGGTCTGGGGCTGAGAATCAATGTGGAAGATGTCGGTCCCACCAGTTTAACGCAGTGATGTCGGGCTGAGAATCACTGTGGAAGATGTCGGTCCCACCAGTTTAACGCAGTGATGTCGGGCTGAGAATCACTGTGGAAGATGTCGGTCCCACCAGTTTAACACAGTGAGGCCTGGGGCTGAGAATCACTGTGGAAGATGTCGGTCCCACCAGTTTAATGCAGTGAGGTCTGGGGCTGGGAATCACTGGGGAAAATGTCGGTCCCACCAGTCTAACGCAGTGAGGTCTGGGGCTGCGAATCACTGTGGAAGATGTCGATCCCACCAGTTTAACGCAGTGAGGTCTGGGGCTGAGAATCACTGTGGAAGATGTCGGTCCCACCAGTTTAACGCAGTGATGTCGGGCTGAGAATCACTGTGGAAGATGTCGGTCCCACCACTTTAACGCAGTGATGTCGGGCTGAGAATCACTGTGGAAGATATCGGTCCCACCAGTCTAACGCAATGAGGTCTGGGGCTTCAAATCACTGTGGAAGATGTCAGTCCCTCCAGTTTAACGCAGTGATGTCGGGCTGTGAATCACTGTGGAAGATGTCGATCTCACCAGTTTAACGCAGTGATGTCGGGCTGAGAATCACTGTGGAAGATGTCGTTCCCACCAGTTTAATGCAGTGATGTCGGGCTGAGAATCACTGTGGAAGATGTCGGTCCCACCAGTTTAATGCAGTGAGTTCTGGGGCTGAGAATCACTGTGGAAGATGTCGGTCCCACCAGTTTAACGCAGTGAGGTCTGGGGCTGAGAATCACTGTGGAAGATGTCGGTCCCACCAGTCTAACGCAGTGAGGTCTGGGGCTGAGAATCACTGTGGAAGATGTCGGTCCCACCAGTCTAACGCAGTGAGGTCTGGGGCTGAGAATCACTGTGGAAGGTGTCAGTCACACCAGTCTAACGCAGTGAGGTCTGGGGCTGAGAATCACTGTGGAAGATGTCGGTACCACCAGTTTAGGGCAGTGAGGTCTGGGGCTGAGAATCACTGTGGAAGGTGTCAGTCACACCAGTCTAACGCAGTGAGGTCTGAGGCTGAGAATCACTGTGGAAGATGTCGATCCCACCAGTTTAACGCAGTGATGTCGAGCTGAGAATCACTGTGGAAGATGTTGGTCCCACCAGTTTATCGCAGGGAGGTCTGGGGCTGAGAATCACTCTGGAAGATGTCAGTCCCACCAGTTTAACGCAGTGAGGCCTGGGGCTGAGAATCACTGTGGAAGGTGTCAGTCCCACCAATTTAACGCAGTGAGGCCTGGGGCTGAGAATCACTGTGGAAGATGTCGGTCCCACCAGTTTAACTCAGTGCTGTCGGGCTGAGAATCACTGTGGAAGATGTCGGTCCCACCAGTTAACGCAGTGAGGTCTGAGGCTGAGAATCACTGTGGAAGATGTCGGTCCCACCAGTCTAACGCAGTGAGGTCTGGGGCTGAGAATCACTGTGGAAGATGTCGGTCCCACCAGTTTAAAGCAGTGAGGTCTGGGGCTGAGAATCACCGTGGAAGATGTCGGTCCCATCAGTTTAACGCAGTGATGTCGGGCTGAGAATCACTGTGGAAGATGTCGGTCCCACCAGTTTAACGCAGAAAGGTCTGGGGCTGAGAATCACTGTGGAAGATGTCGGTCCCACCAGCTTAACGCAGAGAGGTCTGGGGCTGAGAATCACTGTGGAAGATGTCGGTCCCACCAGTTTAATGCAGTGAGGCCTGGGGCTGAGAATCACTGTGGAAGATGTCGGTCCCACCAGTTTAACGCAGTGATGTCGGGCTGAGAATCACTGTGGAAGATGTCGGTCCCACCAGTCTAACGCAGTGAGGTCTGGGGCTGAGAATTACTGTGGAAGGTGCCAGTCCCACCAGTCTAACGCAGTGATGTCGGGCTGAGAATCACTGTGGAAGATGTCGGTTCCACCAGTTTAAGGCAGTGAGGTCTGGGGCTGAGAATCATTGTGGAAGATGTCGGTCCCACCATTTTAACGCAATGAGGTCTGGGGCTGAGAATCACTGTGGAAGATGTCGATCCCACCAGTTTAACGCAGTGATGTCGGGCTGAGAACCACTGTAGAAGATGTCGGTCCCACCAGTTTAAAGCAGAGAGGTCTGGGGCTGAGAATCAATGTGGAAGATGTCGGTCCCATCAGTTTAACGCAGTGATGTCGGGCTGAAAATCACTGTGGAAGATGTCGGTCCCACCAGTTTAACGCAGTGATGTCGGGCTGAGAATCACTGTGGAAGATGTCGGTCCCACCAGTTTAACACAGTGAGGCCTGGGGCTGAGAATCACTGTGGAAGATGTCGGTCCCACCAGTTTAATGCAGTGAGGTCTGGGGCTGGGAATCACTGGGGAAAATGTCGGTCCCACCAGTCTAACGCAGTGAGGTCTGGGGCTGCGAATCACTGTGGAAGATCTCGATCCCACCAGTTTAACGCAGTGAGGTCTGGGGCTGAGAATCACTGTGGAAGATGTCGGTCCCACCAGTTTAACGCAGTGATGTCGGGCTGAGAATCACTGTGGAAGATGTCGGTCCCACCACTTTAACGCAGTGATGTCGGGCTGAGAATCACTGTGGAAGATATCGGTCCCACCAGTCTAACGCAATGAGGTCTGGGGCTGAGAATCACTGAGGAAGATGTCGGTCCCACCAGTCTAACGCAGTGATGTCGGGCTGAGAATCCCTGTGGAAGATGTAGGTCCCACCAGTTTAATGCAGTGATGTCGGGCTGAGAATCACTGTGGAAGATGTCGGTCCCACCAGTTTAACGCAGTGAGCTCTGGGGCTGAGAATCACTGTGGAAGATGTCGGTCCCACCAGTTTAACGCAGTGAGGTCTGGGGTTGAGAATCACTGTGGAAGATGTCGGTCCCACCAGTTTAACGCAGTGAGGTCTGGGGCTGGGAATCACTGTGTAAGATGTCGGTCCCACCAGTCTAACGCAGTGAGGTCTGGGGCTGCGAATCACTGTGGAAGATGTCGATCCCACCAGTTTAACGCAGTGAAGTCTGGGGCTGAGAATCACTCTGGAAGATGTCGGTCCCACCAGTTTAACGCAGTGATGTCGGGCTGAGAATCACTGTGGAAGATGTCGGACCCACCAGTCTAACGCAATGAGGTCTGGGGCTGAGAATCAGTGTGGAAGATGTCGGTCCCACCAGTCTAACGCAGTGATGTCGGGCTGAGAATCACTGTGGAATATGTCGGTCCCACCAGTTTAACGCAGTGAGGTCTGAGGCTGAGAATCACTGTGGAAGGTGTCGGTCCCACCAGTTTAACGCAGTGAGGTCTGGGGCTGAGAATCACTGTAGAAGATGTCGGTCACACCAGTTTAACGCAATGCGGTCTGGGGCTGAGAATCACTGTGGAAGATGTCGGTCCGACCAGTTTAACGCAGAGAGGTCTGGGGCTGAGAATCACTGTGGAAGATGTTGGTCCCAGCAGTTTAACGCAGTGAGGTCATGGGCTGAGAATCACTGTGGAAGGTGTCGGTCCCACCAGTTTAAAGCAGAGAGGTCTGGGGCTGAGAATCACTGTGGAAGATGTCGGTCCCACCTGTTTAACGCATTGATGTCAGGCTGAGAATCACTGTGGAAGATGTCGGTCCCACCAGTTTAACACAGTGAGGTCTGGGGCTGAGAATCATTGTGGAAGATGTCGGTCCCACCAGTTTAACGCAATGAGGTCTGGGGCTGAGAATCACTGTGGAAGATGTCGATCCCACCAGTTTAACGCATTGGTGTCGGGCTGAGAACCACTGTGGAAGATGTCGGTCCCACCAGTTTAAAGCAGAGAGGTCTGGGGCTGAGAATCAATGTGGAAGATGTCGGTCCCACCAGTTTAACGCAGTGATGTCGTGCTGAGAATCACTGTGGAAGATGTCGGTCCCACCAGTTTAACGCAGTGAGGCCTGGGGCTGAGAGTCACTGTGGAAGATGTCCTTCACACCAGTTTAACGCAGTGATGTCGGGCTGAGAATCACTGTGGAAGATGTCGGTCCCACCAGTTAACGCAGTGAGGTCTGGGGCTGAGAATCACTGTGGAAGATGTCGGTCCCACCAGTCTAAAGCAGTGAGGTCTGGGGCTTAGAATCACTGTGGAAGATGTCGGTCCCACCAGTTTAACGCAGTGAGGCCTGGGGCTGAGAATCACTGTGGAAGGTGCCAGTCCCACCACTCTAACGCAGTGATGTCGGGCTGAGAATCACTGTGGAAGATGTCGGTCCCACCAGTTTAACGCAGTGAGGTCTGGGGTTGAGAATCACTGTGGAAGATGTCGGTCCCACCAGTTTAATGCAGTGAGGTCTGGGGCTGGGAATCACTGTGGAAGATGTCGGTCCCACCAGTTTAATGCAGTGAGGTCTGGGGCTGGGAATCACTGTGGAAGATGTCGGTCCCACCAGTTTAACGCAGAGAGGTCTGGGGCTGAGAATCACTATGGAAGATGTCGGTCCCAGCAGTTTAACGCAGTGAGGTCATGGGCTGAGAATCACTGTGGAAGGTGTCTGTCCCACCAGTTTAAAGCAGAGAGGTTTGGGGCTGAGAATCACTGTGGAAGATGTCAGTCCCACCTGTTTAACGAAGTGATGTCGGGCTGAGAATCACTGTGGAAGATGTCGGTTCCACCAGTTTAACGCAGTGAGGTCTGGGGCTGAGAATCATTGTGGAAGATGTCGGTCCCACCATTTTAACGCAATGAGGTCTGGGGCTGAGAATCACTGTGGAAGATGTCGATCCCACCAGTTTAACACAGTGATGTCGGGCTGAGAACCACTGTAGAAGATGTCGGTCCCACCAGTTTAAAGCAGAGAGGTCTGGGGCTGAGAATCAATGTGGAAGATGTCGGTCCCACCAGTTTAACGCAGTGATGTCGGGCTGAGAATCACTGTGGAAGATGTCGGTCCCACCAGTTTAACGCAGTGATGTCGGGCTGAGAATCACTGTGGAAGATGTCGGTCCCACCAGTTTAACACAGTGAGGCCTGGGGCTGAGAATCACTGTGGAAGATGTCGGTCCCACCAGTTTAATGCAGTGAGGTCTGGGGCTGGGAATCACTGGGGAAAATGTCGGTCCCACCAGTCTAACGCAGTGAGGTCTGGGGCTGCGAATCACTGTGGAAGATGTCGATCCCACCAGTTTAACGCAGTGAGGTCTGGGGCTGAGAATCACTGTGGAAGATGTCGGTCCCACCAGTTTAACGCAGTGATGTCGGGCTGAGAATCACTGTGGAAGATGTCGGTCCCACCACTTTAACGCAGTGATGTCGGGCTGAGAATCACTGTGGAAGATATCGGTCCCACCAGTCTAACGCAATGAGGTCTGGGGCTGAGAATCACTGAGGAAGATGTCGGTCCCACCAGTTTAATGCAGTGATGTCGGGCTGAGAATCCCTGTGGAAGATGTCGGTCCCACCAGTTTAATGCAGTGATGTCGGGCTGAGAATCACTGTGGAAGATGTCGGTCCCACCAGTTTAATGCAGTGATGTCGGGCTGAGAATCACTGTGGAAGATGTCGGTCCCACCAGTTTAATGCAGTGATGTCGGGCTGAGAATCACTGTGGAAGATGTCGGTCCCACCAGTTTAATGCAGTGATGTCGGGCTGAGAATCACTGTGGAAGATGTCGGTCCCACCAGTTTAATGCAGTGATGTCGGGCTGAGAATCACTGTGGAAGATGTCGGTCCCACCAGTCTAACGCAATGAGGTCTGGGGCTGAGAATCACTGAGGAAGATGTCGGTCCCACCAGTCTAACGCAGTGATGTCGGGCTGAGAATCCCTGTGGAAGATGTAGGTCCCACCAGTTTAATGCAGTGATGTCGGGCTGAGAATCACTGTGGAAGATGTCGGTCCCACCAGTTTAACGCAGTGAGGTCTGGGGCTGAGAATCACTGTGGAAGATGTCGATCCCACCAGTTTAACGCAGTGAAGTCTGGGGCTGAGAATCACTCTGGAAGATGTCGGTCCCACCAGTTTAACGCAGTGAGGTCTGGGGCTGAGAATCACTGTGGAAGATGTCGATCCCACCAGTTTAACGCAGTGAAGTCTGGGGCTGAGAATCACTCTGGAAGATGTCGGTCCCACCAGTTTAACGCAGTGATGTCGGGCTGAGAATCACTGTGGAAGATGTCGATCCCACCAGTTTAACGCAGTGAAGTCTGGGGCTGAGAATCACTCTGGAAGATGTCGGTCCCACCAGTTTAACGCAGTGATGTCGGGCTGAGAATCACTGTGGAAGATGTCGGACCCACCAGTCTAACGCAATGAGGTCTGAGGCTGAGAATCACTGTGGAAGATGTCGGTCCCACCAGTCTAACGCAGTGATGTCGGGCTGAGAATCACTGTGGAAGATGTCGGTCCCACCAGTTTAACGCAGTGAGGTCTGAGGCTGGGAATCACTGTGGAAGGTGTCGGTCCCACCAGTTTAACGCAGTGAGGTCTGGGGCTGAGAATCACTGTAGAAGATGTCGGTCACACCAGTTTAACGCAATGCGGTCTGGGGCTGAGAATCACTGTGGAAGATGTCGGTCCGACCAGTTTAACGCAGAGAGGTCTGGGGCTGAGAATCACTGTGGAAGATGTTGGTCCCAGCAGTTTAACGCAGTGAGGTCATGGGCTGAGAATCACTGTGGAAGGTGTCGGTTCCACCAGTTTAAAGCAGAGAGGTCTGGGGCTGAGAATCACTGTGGAAGATGTCGGTCCCACCTGTTTAACGCATTGATGTCAGGCTGAGAATCACTGTGGAAGATGTCGGTCCCACCAGTTTAACACAGTGAGGTCTGGGGCTGAGAATCATTGTGGAAGATGTCGGTCCCACCAGTTTAACGCAATGAGGTCTGGGGCTGAGAATCACTGTGGAAGATGTCGATCCCACCAGTTTAACGCAGTGGTGTCGGGCTGAGAACCACTGTGGAAGATGTCGGTCCCACCAGTTTAAAGCAGAGAGGTCTGGGGCTGAGAATCAATGTGGAAGATGTCGGTCCCACCAGTTTAACGCAGTGATGTCGTGCTGAGAATCACTGTGGAAGATGTCGGTCCCACCAGTTTAACGCAGTGATGTCGGGCTGAGAATCACTGTGGAAGATGTCGGTCCCACCAGTTTAACGCAGTGAGGTCTGGGGCTGAGAATCACTGTGGAAGATGTCGGTCCCACCAGTTTAACGCAGTGAGGTCTGGGGCTGGGAATCACTGTGGAAGATGTCGGTCCCACAACTTTAACGCAGTGATGTCGGGCTGAGAATAACTGCAGAAGATCTCGGTCCCACCAGTCTGACGCAATCAGCTCTGGGGCTGAGAATCACTGTGGAAGATGTCGGTCCCACCAGTTTAACGCAGAGATGTCGGGCTGAGAGTCACTGTGGAAGATGTCGGTCCCACCAGTTTAACGCAGTGAGGTCTGAGGCTGAGAATCACTGTGGAAGGTGTCGGTCCCACCAGTTTAACGCAGTGAGGTCTGGGGCTGAGAATCACTGTAGAAGATGTCGGTCACACCAGTTTAACGCAATGCGGTCTGGGGCTGAGAATCACTGTGGAAGATGTCGGTCCCACCAGTTTAACGCAGAGAGGTCTGGGGCTGAGAATCACTGTGGAAGATGTTGGTCCCAGCAGTTTAACTCAGTGAGGTCATGGGCTGAGAATCACTGTGGAAGGTGTCGGTCCCACCAGTTTAAAGCAGAGAAGTCTGGGGCTGAGAATCACTGTGGAAGATGTCGGTCCCACCTGTTTAACGCATTGATGTCAGGCTGAGAATCACTGTGGAAGATGTAGTTCCCACCAGTTTAACACAGTGAGGTCTGGGGCTGAGAATCATTGTGGAAGATGTCGGTCCCACCAGTTTAACGCAATGAGGTCTGGGGCTGAGAATCACTGTGGAAGATGTCGATCCCACCAGTTTAACGCAGTGGTGTCGGGCTGAGAACCACTGTGGAAGATGTCGGTCCCACCAGTTTAAAGCAGAGAGGTCTGGGGCAGATAATCAATGTGGAAGATGTCGGTCCCACCAGTTTAACGCAGTGATGTCGTGCTGAGAATCACTGTGGAAGATGTCGGTCCCACCAGTTTAACGCAGTGATGTCGGGCTGAGAATCACTGTGGAAGATGTCGGTCCCACCAGTTTAACGCAGTGAGGTCTGGGGCTGAGAATCACTGTGGAAGATGTCGGTCCCACCAGTTTAACGCAGTGAGGTCTGGGGCTGGGAATCACTGTGGAAGATGTCGGTCCCACAACTTTAACGCAGTGATGTCGGGCTGAGAATAACTGTAGAAGATCTCGGTCCCACCAGTCTAACGCAATGAGCTCTGGGGCTGAGAATCACTGTGGAAGATGTCGGTCCCACCAGTCTAACGCAGTGATGTCGGGCTGAGAATCACTGTGGAAGATGTCGGTCCCACCAACTTAACGCAGTGATGTCGGGCTGAGAATCACTGTGGAAGATGTCGGTCCCACCAGTTGAACGCAGAGATGTCGGGCTGAGAGTCACTGTGGAAGATGTCGGTCCCACCAGTTTAACGCAGTGAGGCCTGGGGCTGAGAATCACTGTGGAAGGTGTCGGTCCCACCAGTTTAACGCAGTGAGGTCTGGGGCTGAGAATCACTGTGGAAGATGTCGGTCCCACCAGTTTAACGCAATGTGGTCTGGGGCTGGGAATCACTGTGGAAGATGTCGGTCCCAGCAGTTTAACGCAGTGAGGTCATGGGCTGAGAATCACTGTGGAAGGTGTCGGTCCCACCAGTTTAAAGCAGAGAGGTCTGGGGCTGAGAATCACTGTGGAAGATGTCGGTCCCACCTGTTTAACGCAGTGATGTCTGGGGCTGAGAATCACTGTGGAAGATGTCGGTCCCACCAGTTTAACGCAGTGAGGTCTGGGGCTGAGAATCACTGTGGAAGGTGTCGGTCCCACCAGTTTAACGCAGTGAGGTCTGGGGCTGAGAATCACTGTGGAAGATGTCGGTCCCACCAGTTTAACGCAATGTGGTCTGGGGCTGAGAATCACTGTGGAAGATGTCGGTCCCAACAGTTTAACGCAGAGAGGTCTGGGGCTGAGAATCACTGTGGAAGATGTCGGTCCCAGCAGTTTAACGCAGTGAGGTCATGGGCTGAGAATCACTGTGGAAGGTGTCGGTCCCACCAGTTTAAAGCAGAGAGGTCTGGGGCTGAGAATCACTGTGGACGATGTCGGTCCCACCTGTTTATCGCAGTGATGTCGGGCTGAGAATCACTGTGGAAGATGTCGGTCCCACCAGTTTAACGCAGTGAGGTCTGGGGCTGAGAATCATTGTGGAAGATGTCAGTCCCACCATTTTAACGCAATGAGGTCTGGGGCTGAGAATCACTGTGGAAGATGTCGGTCCCACCAGTCTAACGCAGTGAGGTCTGGGGCTGAGAATCACTGTGGAAGATGTCGGTCCCACCAGTCTAACGCAGTGAGGTCTGGGGCTGAGAATCACTGTGGAAGGTGTCAGTCACACCAGTCTAACGCAGTGAGGTCTGGGGCTGAGAATCACTGTGGAAGATGTCGGTACCACCAGTTTAGGGCAGTGAGGTCTGGGGCTGAGAATCACTGTGGAAGGTGTCAGTCACACCAGTCTAACGCAGTGAGGTCTGAGGCTGAGAATCACTGTGGAAGATGTCGATCCCACCAGTTTAACGCAGTGATGTCGAGCTGAGAATCACTGTGGAAGATGTTGGTCCCACCAGTTTATCGCAGGGAGGTCTGGGGCTGAGAATCACTCTGGAAGATGTCAGTCCCACCAGTTTAACGCAGTGAGGCCTGGGGCTGAGAATCACTGTGGAAGGTGTCAGTCCCACCAGTTTAACGCAGTGAGGCCTGGGGCTGAGAATCACTGTGGAAGATGTCGGTCCCACCAGTTTAACTCAGTGCTGTCGGGCTGAGAATCACTGTGGAAGATGTCGGTCCCACCAGTTAACGCAGTGAGGTCTGAGGCTGAGAATCACTGTGGAAGATGTCGGTCCCACCAGTCTAACGCAGTGAGGTTTGGGGCTGAGAATCACTGTGGAAGATGTCGGTCCCACCAGTTTAAAGCAGTGAGGTCTGGGGCTGAGAATCACCGTGGAAGATGTCGGTCCCATCAGTTTAACGCAGAGAGGTCTGGGGCTGAGAATCACTGTGGAAGATGTCGGTCCCACCAGCTTAACGCAGAGAGGTCTGGGGCTGAGAATCACTGTGGAAGATGTCGGTCCCACCACTTTAACGCAGTGATGTTGGGCTGAGAATCACTGTGGAAGATGTCGGTCCCACCAGTCGAACGCAATGAGGTCTGGGGCTTCAAATCACTGTGGAAGATGTCAGTCCCTCCAGTTTAACGCAGTGATGTCGGGCTGTGAATCACTGTGGAAGATGTCGATCCCACCAGTTTAACGCAGTGATGTCGGGCTGAGAATCACTGTGGAAGATGTCGTTCCCACCAGTTTAATGCAGTGATGTCGGGCTGAGAATCACTGTGGAAGATGTCGGTCCCACCAGTTTAATGCAGTGAGTTCTGGGGCTGAGAATCACTGTGGAAGATGTCGGTCCCACCAGTTTAACGCAGTGAGGTCTGGGGCTGAGAATCACTGTGGAAGATGTCGGTCCCACCAGTCTAACGCAGTGAGGTCTGGGGCTGAGAATCACTGTGGAAGATGTCGGTCCCACCAGTCTAACGCAGTGAGGTCTGGGGCTGAGAATCACTGTGGAAGGTGTCAGTCACACCAGTCTAACGCAGTGAGGTCTGGGGCTGAGAATCACTGTGGAAGATGTCGGTACCACCAGTTTAGGGCAGTGAGGTCTGGGGCTGAGAATCACTGTGGAAGGTGTCAGTCACACCAGTCTAACGCAGTGAGGTCTGAGGCTGAGAATCACTGTGGAAGATGTCGATCCCACCAGTTTAACGCAGTGATGTCGAGCTGAGAATCACTGTGGAAGATGTTGGTCCCACCAGTTTATCGCAGGGAGGTCTGGGGCTGAGAATCACTCTGGAAGATGTCAGTCCCACCAGTTTAACGCAGTGAGGCCTGGGGCTGAGAATCACTGTGGAAGGTGTCAGTCCCACCAATTTAACGCAGTGAGGCCTGGGGCTGAGAATCACTGTGGAAGATGTCGGTCCCACCAGTTTAACTCAGTGCTGTCGGGCTGAGAATCACTGTGGAAGATGTCGGTCCCACCAGTTAACGCAGTGAGGTCTGAGGCTGAGAATCACTGTGGAAGATGTCGGTCCCACCAGTCTAACGCAGTGAGGTCTGGGGCTGAGAATCACTGTGGAAGATGTCGGTCCCACCAGTTTAAAGCAGTGAGGTCTGGGGCTGAGAATCACCGTGGAAGATGTCGGTCCCATCAGTTTAACGCAGTGATGTCGGGCTGAGAATCACTGTGGAAGATGTCGGTCCCACCAGTTTAACGCAGAAAGGTCTGGGGCTGAGAATCACTGTGGAAGATGTCGGTCCCACCAGCTTAACGCAGAGAGGTCTGGGGCTGAGAATCACTGTGGAAGATGTCGGTCCCACCAGTTTAATGCAGTGAGGCCTGGGGCTGAGAATCACTGTGGAAGATGTCGGTCCCACCAGTTTAACGCAGTGATGTCGGGCTGAGAATCACTGTGGAAGATGTCGGTCCCACCAGTCTAACGCAGTGAGGTCTGGGGCTGAGAATTACTGTGGAAGGTGCCAGTCCCACCAGTCTAACGCAGTGATGTCGGGCTGAGAATCACTGTGGAAGATGTCGGTCCCACCAGTCGAACGCAGTGCGGTCTGGGGCTGCGAATCACTGTGGAAGATGTCGGTCCCACCAGTTTAAAGCAGTGATGTTGGGTTGAGAATCACTGTGGAAGATGTCGGTCCCACCAGTTAACGCAGTGAGGTCTGGGGCTGCGAATCACTGTGGAAGATGTCGGTCCCACTAGTCTAAAGCAGTGAGGTCTGGGGCTGAGATTCACTGTGGAAGATGTCGGTCCCACCAGCTTAACGCAGTGAGGCCTGGGGCTGAGAATCACTGTGGAAGATGTCGGTCCCACCAGATTAACGCAGTGGGGCCTGGGGCTGAGAATCACTGTGGAAGGTGCCAGTCCCACCAGTCTAACGCAGTGATGTCGGGCTGAGAATCACTGTGGAAGATGTCGGTCCCACCGGTTTATCGCAGTGATGTCTGGGGCTGAGAATCACTGTGGAAGGTGTCGGACCCACCAGTTTAAAGCAGAGAGGTCTGGGGCTGAGAATCACTGTGGAAGATGTCGGTCCCAACAGTTTAACGCAATGAGGTCTGGGGCTGAGAATCACTGAGGAAGATGTCGGTCCCACCAGTTTAACGCAGTGATGTCGGGCTCAGAATCACTGTGGAAGATGTCGGTTCCACCAGTTTAACGCAGTGATGTCGGGCTGAGAATCACTGTGGAAGATGTCGGCCCCACCAATTTAACGCAGTGAGGTCTGGGGCTGAGAATCACTGTGGAGGAGGTCGGCCCCACCAGTTTAACGCAGTGAGGTCTGGGGCTGGGAATCACTGTGGAAGATGTCGGTCCCACCAGTCTAACGCAGTGAGGTCTGGGGCTGCGAATCACTGTGGAAGATGTCGATCCCAGCTGTTTAACGCAGTGAGGGCTGGGGCTGAGAATCACTGTGGAAGCTGTCGGTCCCACCAGTTTAACGCAGTGATGTCGGGCTGAGAATCACTGTGGAAGATGTCGGGCCCACCACTTTAACGCAGTGATGTCGGGCTGAGAATCAGTGTGGAAGATGTCGGTCCCACCAGTCTAACGCAATGAGGTCTGGGGCTGTGAATCACTGTGGAAGATGTCGGCCCCACCAGTCTAACGCAGTGACGTCGGGCTGAGAATCACTGTGGAAGATGTCGGTCGCACGACTTTAACGCAGTGATGTCGGGCTGAGAATCACTGTGGAAGATGTCGGTCCCACCAGTCTAACGCAATGAGGTCTGGGTCTGAGAATCACTGTGGAAGATGTCGGTCCCACCAGTCTAACGCAGTGATGTCGGGCTGAGAATCACTGTGGAAGATGTCGGTCCCACCAGTTTAACGCAGTGATGTCGGGCTGAGAATCACTGTGGAAGATGTCGGTCCCACCAGTCTAACGCAATGAGGTCTGGGGCTGAGAATCACTGTGGAAGATTTCGATCCCACCAGTTTAACGCAGTGAGGTCTGGGGCTGAGAATCACTGTGGAAGATGTCGGTCCCACCAGTTTAACGCAGAGATGTCGGGCTGAGAATCACTGGGGAAGATGTCGGTCCCACCAGTTTAACGCAGTGAGGTCTGGGGCTGAGAATCACTGTGGAAGATGTCGGTCCCACCAGTTAAACGCAATGAGGTCTGGGGCTGAGAAACACTGTGGAAGATGTCGGTCCCACCAGTTTAACGCAGAGAGGTCTGGGGCTGAGAATCACTGTGGAAGATGTTGGTCCCACCAGTTTAAAGCAGAGAGGTCTGGGGCTGAGAATCACTGTGGAAGATGTCGGTCCCACCAGTTTAACGCAGAGAGGTCTGGGGCTGAGAATCACTGTGGAAGATGTTGGTCCCACCAGTTTAACGCAGAGAGGTCATGGGCTGAGAATCACTTTGGAAGGTGTCGGTCCCACCAGTTTAAAGCAGAGAGGTCTGGGGCTGAGAATCACTGTGGAAGGTGTCGGTCCCACCAGTTGAACGCAATGAGGTCTGGGGCTGAGAATCACTGTGGAAGATGTCGGTCCCACCAGTTTAACGCAATGAGTTCTGGGGCTGAGAATCACTGTGGAAGATGTCGGTCCCACCAGTTTAACGCAGAGTGGTCTGGGGCTGAGAATCTCTGTGGAAGATGTCGGTCCGAGCAGTTTAACGCAGTGATGTCGGGCTGAGAATCACTGTGGAAGATGTCGGTCCGACCAGTTTATCGCAGTGATGTCTGGGGCTGAGAATCACTGTGGAAGATGTCGGTCCCACCAGTTTATCGCAGTGATGTCTGGGGCTGAGAATCACTGTGGAAGATGTCGGTCCCACCAGTTTATCGCAGTGATGTCTGGGGCTGAGAATCACTGTGGAAGGTGTCGGACCCCCCAGTTTAAAGCAGAGAGATATGGGGCTGAGAATCACTGTGGAAGATGTCGGTCCCACCAGTTTAACGCAATGAGGTCTGGGGCTGAGAATCACTGTGGAAGATGTCGGTCCCACCAGTTTAACGCAGTGATGTCTGGCTGAGAATCACTGTGGAAGATGTCGGTCCCACCAATTTAACGCAGTGAGGTCTGGGGCTGAGAATCACTGTGGAAGATGTCGGTCCCACCAGTTTAACGCAGTGAGGTCTGGGGCTGGGAATCACTGTGGAAGATGTCGGTCCCACCAGTCTAACGCAGTGAGGTCTGGGGCTGCGAATCACTGTGGAAGGTGTCGATCCCAGCTGTTTAACGCAGTGAGGTCTGGGGCTGAGAATCACTGTGGAAGGTGTCGGTCCCACCAGTTTAACGCAGTGATGTCGGGCTGAGAATCACTGTGGAAGATGTCGGTCCCACCAATCTAACGCAATGAGGTCTGGGGCTGTGAATCACTGTGGAAGATGTCGGTCCCACCAGTTTAACGCAGTGAGGTCTGGGGCTGAGAATCACTGTGGAAGGTGTCGGTCCCACCAGTCTAACGCAGTGACGTCGGGCTGAGAATCACTGTGGAAGATGTCGGTCCCACCAGTTTAACGCAGTGATGTCGGGCTGAGAATCACTGTGGAAGATGTCGGTCCCACCAGTCTAACGCAATGAGGTCTCGGGCTGAGAATCACTGTGGAAGATGTCGATCCCACCAGTTTAACGCAGTGAGGTCTGGGGCTGAGAATCACTGTGGAAGATGTCGGTCCCACCAGTTTAACGCAGTGAGATCTGGGGCTGAGAATCACTGTGGAAGATGTCGGTCCCACCAGTTTAACACAGTGAGGTCTGGGGCTGAGAATCACTGTGGAAGATGTCGGTCCCACCAGTTTAACGCAATGAGGTCTGGGGCTGAGAATCACTGTGGAAGATGTCGGTCCCACCAGTTTAACGCAGAGAGGTCTGGGGCTGAGAATCACCGTGGAAGATGTCGGTCCCAACAGTTTAACGCAGTGAGGTCATGGGCTGAGAATCACTGTGGAAGGTGTCAGTCCCACCAGTTTGAAACAGAGAGGCCTGGGGCTAAGAATCACTGTGGAAGATGTCGGTCCCACCTGTTTAACGCAGTGATGTCGGGCTGAGAATCACTGTGGAAGATGTCGGTTCCACCAGTTTATCGCAGTGAGGTCTGGGGCTGAGAATCATTGTGGAAGATGTCGGTCCCACCAGTTTAACGCAATGAGGTCTGGGGCTGAGAATCACTGTGGAAGATATCGGTCCCACCAATTTAACGCAGTGATGTCGGGCTGAGAATCACTGTGGAAGATGTCTGACCCACCAGTTTAACGCAGTGATGTCGGGCTGAGAATCACTGTGGAAGATGTCGGTCCCACCAGCTTAACGCAGTGAGGTCTGGGGCTGAGAATCACTGTGGAAGATGTCGGTCCCACCAGTTTAATGCAGTGAGTTCGGAGGCTGAGAATCTCTGTGGAAGATGTCGGTCCCACCAGCTTAACGCAGCGAGGTCTGGGGCTGAGAATCACTGTGGAAAGTGTCGGTCCCACCAGTTTAACGCAGTGAGGTCTGGGGCTGAGAATCACTGTGGAAGATGTCGGTCCCACCAGTTTAACGCAGTGAGGCCTGGGGCTGAGAATCACTGTGGAAGGTGTCGGTCCCACCAGTCTAACGCTGTGAGGTCTGAGGCTGAGAATCACTGTGGAAGATGTCGGTCCCACCAGTTTAACGCAGTGAGGCCTGGGGCTGAGAATCACTGTGGAAGATGTCGGTCCCACCAGTTTAACGCAGTGATGTCGGGCTGAGAAACACTGTGGAATATATCGGTCCCACCAGTTTAACGCAGTGAGGTCTGGGGCTGAGAATCACTGTGGAAGATGTCGGTCCCACCGTTTAACGCAGTGATGTCGGGCTGAGAATCACTGTGGAAGATGTCGGTCCCACCAATTTATCGCAGTTAGGTCTGGGGCTGAGAATCACTGTGCAAGGTGTCAGTCACACCAGTCTAACGCAGTGAGGTCTGAGGCTGAGAATCACTGTGGAAGATGTCGATCCCACCATTTTGACGCAGTGATGTCGGGCTGAGAATCACTGTGGATGATGTCAGTCCCACCAGTTTATCGCAGTGAGGTCTGGGGCTGAGAATCACTGTGGAAGGTGTCTGTCCCACCAGTTTAACGCAGTGAGGCCTGGGGCTGAGAATCACTGTGGAAGATGTCGGTCCCACCAGTTTAACTCAGTGATGTCGGGCTGAGAATCACTGTGGAAGATGTCGGTCCCACCAGTTAACGCAGTGAGGTCTGAGGCTGAGAATGACTGTGGAAGATGTCAGTCCCACCAGTCTAAAGCAGTGAGGTCTGGGGCTGAGAATCACTGTGGAAGATGTCGGGCCCACCAGTCTAATGCAGTGAGGTCTGGGGCTGAGAATCACTGTGGAAGATGTCGGTCCCACCAGATTAACGCAGTGAGGCCTTGGGCTGAGAATCACTGTGGAAGGTGTCGGTCCCACCAGTCTAACGCTGTGAGGTCTGAGGCTGAGAATCTCTGTGGAAGATGTCGGTCCGAGCAGTTTAACGCAGTGATGTCGGGCTGAGAATCACTGTGGAAGATGTCGGTCCCACCAGTTTAACGCAGTGATGTCTGGGGCTGAGAATCACTGTGGAAGATGTCGGTCCCACCAGTTTATCGCAGTGATGTCTGGGGCTGAGAATCACTGTGGAAGGTGTCGGACCCACCAGTTTAAAGCAGAGAGGTCTGGGGCTGAGAATCACTGTGGAAGATGTCGGTCCCACCAGTTTAACGCAATGAGGTCTGGGGCTGAGAATCACTGTGGAAGATGTTGGTCCCACCAGTTTAACGCAGTGATGTCTGGCTGAGAATCACTGTGGAAGATGTCGGTCCCACCAATTTAACGCAGTGAGGTCTGGGGCTGAGAATCACTGTGGAAGATGTCGGTCCCACAAGTTTAACGCAGTGAGGTCTGGGGCTGGGAATCACTGTGGAAGATGTCGGTCCCACCAGTCTAAAGCAGTGAGGTCTGGGGCTGCGAATCACTGTGGAAGGTGTCGGTCCCACCAGTTTAACGCAGTGATGTCGGGCTGAGAATCATTGTGGAAGATGTCGGTCCCACCAATCTAACGCAATGAGGTCTGGGGCTGCGAATCACTGTGGAAGGTGTCGATCCCAGCTGTTTAACGCAGTGAGGTCTGGGGCTGAGAATCACTGTGGAAGATGTCGGTCCCACCAGTCTAACGCAGTGAGGTCTGGGGCTGCGAATCACTGTGGAAGGTGTCGATCCCAGCTGTTTAACGCAGTGAGGTCTGGGGCTGAGAATCACTGTGGAAGATGTCGGTCCCACCAGTCTAACGCAGTGACGTCGGGCTGAGAATCACTGTGGAAGATGTCGGTCCCACCAGTTTAACGCAGTGATGTCGGGCTGAGAATCACTGTGGAAGATGTCGGTCCCACCAGTTTAACGCAGTGATGTCGGGCTGAGAATCACTGTGGAAGATGTCGGTCCCACCAGTCTAACGCAATGAGGTCTGGGGCTGAGAATCACTGTGGAAGATGTCGATCCCACCAATTTAACGCAGTGAGGTCTGGGGCTGAGAATCACTGTGGAAGATGTCGGTCACACCAGTTTAACGCAGAGATGTTGGGCTGAGAATCACTGTGGAAGATGTCGGTCACACCAGTTTAACGCAGAGATGTTGGGCTGAGAATCACTGTGGAAGATGTCGGTCCCAGCAGTTTAACGCAGTGAGGTCATGGGCTGAGAATCACTGTGGAAGGTGTCGGTCCCACCAGTTTAAAACAGAGAGGCCTGGGGCTGAGAATCACTGTGGAAGATGTCGGTCCCACCTGTTTAATGCAGTGATGTCGGGCTGAGAATCACTGTGGAAGATGTCGGTTCCACCAGTTTAAGGCAGTGAGGTCTGGGGCTGAGAATCACTGTGGAAGATGTCGGTCCCACCACTTTAACGCAGTGATGTCGGGCTGAGAATCACTGTGGAAGATGTCTGTCCCACCAGTTTAACGCAGTGAGGCCTGGGGCTGAGAATCACTGTGGAAGATGTCGGTCCCACCAGTTTAACTCAGTGATGTCGGGCTGAGAATCACTGTGGAAGATGTCGGTCCCACCAGTTAACGCAGTGAGGTCTGAGGCTGAGAATGACTGTGGAAGATGTCAGTCCCACCAGTCTAAAGCAGTGAGGTCTGGGGCTGAGAATCACTGTGGAAGATGTCGGGCCCACCAGTCTAATGCAGTGAGGTCTGGGGCTGAGAATCACTGTGGAAGATGTCGGTCCCACCAGATTAACGCAGTGAGGCCTTGGGCTGAGAATCACTGTGGAAGGTGTCGGTCCCACCAGTCTAACGCTGTGAGGTCTGAGGCTGAGAATCTCTGTGGAAGATGTCGGTCCGAGCAGTTTAACGCAGTGATGTCGGGCTGAGAATCACTGTGGAAGATGTCGGTCCCACCAGTTTAACGCAGTGATGTCTGGGGCTGAGAATCACTGTGGAAGATGTCGGTCCCACCAGTTTATCGCAGTGATGTCTGGGGCTGAGAATCACTGTGGAAGGTGTCGGACCCACCAGTTTAAAGCAGAGAGGTCTGGGGCTGAGAATCACTGTGGAAGATGTCGGTCCCACCAGTTTAACGCAATGAGGTCTGGGGCTGAGAATCACTGTGGAAGATGTTGGTCCCACCAGTTTAACGCAGTGATGTCTGGCTGAGAATCACTGTGGAAGATGTCGGTCCCACCAATTTAACGCAGTGAGGTCTGGGGCTGAGAATCACTGTGGAAGATGTCGGTCCCACAAGTTTAACGCAGTGAGGTCTGGGGCTGGGAATCACTGTGGAAGATGTCGGTCCCACCAGTCTAAAGCAGTGAGGTCTGGGGCTGCGAATCACTGTGGAAGGTGTCGGTCCCACCAGTTTAACGCAGTGATGTCGGGCTGAGAATCATTGTGGAAGATGTCGGTCCCACCAATCTAACGCAATGAGGTCTGGGGCTGCGAATCACTGTGGAAGGTGTCGATCCCAGCTGTTTAACGCAGTGAGGTCTGGGGCTGAGAATCACTGTGGAAGATGTCGGTCCCACCAGTCTAACGCAGTGAGGTCTGGGGCTGCGAATCACTGTGGAAGGTGTCGATCCCAGCTGTTTAACGCAGTGAGGTCTGGGGCTGAGAATCACTGTGGAAGATGTCGGTCCCACCAGTCTAACGCAGTGACGTCGGGCTGAGAATCACTGTGGAAGATGTCGGTCCCACCAGTTTAACGCAGTGATGTCGGGCTGAGAATCACTGTGGAAGATGTCGGTCCCACCAGTTTAACGCAGTGATGTCGGGCTGAGAATCACTGTGGAAGATGTCGGTCCCACCAGTCTAACGCAATGAGGTCTGGGGCTGAGAATCACTGTGGAAGATGTCGATCCCACCAATTTAACGCAGTGAGGTCTGGGGCTGAGAATCACTGTGGAAGATGTCGGTCACACCAGTTTAACGCAGAGATGTTGGGCTGAGAATCACTGTGGAAGATGTCGGTCACACCAGTTTAACGCAGAGATGTTGGGCTGAGAATCACTGTGGAAGATGTCGGTCCCAGCAGTTTAACGCAGTGAGGTCATGGGCTGAGAATCACTGTGGAAGGTGTCGGTCCCACCAGTTTAAAACAGAGAGGCCTGGGGCTGAGAATCACTGTGGAAGATGTCGGTCCCACCTGTTTAATGCAGTGATGTCGGGCTGAGAATCACTGTGGAAGATGTCGGTTCCACCAGTTTAAGGCAGTGAGGTCTGGGGCTGAGAATCACTGTGGAAGATGTCGGTCCCACCACTTTAACGCAGTGATGTCGGGCTGAGAATCACTGTGGAAGATGTCGGTCCCACCAGTTTAACGCAGTGATGTCGGGCTGAGAATCACTGTGGAAGATGTCGGTCCCACCAGTTTAACGCAGTGAGGTCTGGGGCTGAGAATCACTGTGCAAGATGTCGGACCCACCAGTTTAATGCAGTGAGTTCTGGGGCTGAGAATCACTGTGGAAGATGTCGGTCCCACCAGTTTAACGCAGTGAGGTCTGGGGCTGAGAATCACTGTGGAAGGTGTCGGTCCCACCAGTTTAACGCAGTGATGTCTGGGGCTGAGAATCACTGTGGAAGATGTCGTTCCCTCCAGTTTAACGCAGTGAGGCCTGGGGCTGAGAATCACTGTGGAAGGTGTCGGTCCCACCAGTCTAACGCTGTGAGGTCTGAGGCTGAGAATCACTGTGGAAGATGTCGGTCCCACCAGTTTAACGCAGTGAGGCCTGGGGCTGAGAATCACTGTGGAAGATGTCGGTCCCACCAGTTTAACGCAGTGATGTCGGGCTGAGAATCACTGTGGAAGATGTCGGTCCCACCAGTTTAACGCAGTGAGGTCTGGGGCTGAGAATCACTGTGGAAGATGTCGGTCCCACCAGTTTAACACAGTGATGTCGGGCTGAGAATCACTGTGGAAGATGTCGGTCCCACCAATTTATCGCAGTGAGGTCTGGGGCTGAGAATCACTGTGCAAGGTGTCAGTCACACCAGTCTAACGCAGTGAGGTCTGAGGCTGAGAATCACTGTGGAAGATGTCGATCCCACCATTTTGACGCAGTGATGTCGGGCTGAGAATCACTGTGGAAGATGTCAGTCCCACCAGTTTATCGCAGTGAGGTCTGGGGCTGAGAATCACTGTGGAAGGTGTCTGTCCCACCAGTTTAACGCAGTGAGGCCTGGGGCTGAGAATCACTGTGGAAGATGTCGGTCCCACCAGTTTAACTCAGTGATGTCGGGCTGAGAATCACTGTGGAAGATGTCGGTCCCACCAGTTAACGCAGTGAGGTCTGAGGCTGAGAATCACTGTGGAAGATGTCGGTCCCACCAGTCTAAAGCAGTGAGGTCGGGGGCTGAGAATCACAGTGGAAGATGTCGGTCCCACCAGTCTAACGCAGTGAGGTCTGGGGCTGAGAATCACTGTGGAAGATGTCGGTCCCACCAGTTTAACGCAGTGAGGCCTGGGGCTGAGAATCACTGTGGAAGGTGTCGGTCCCACCAGTCTAACGCTGTGAGGTCTGAGGCTGAGAATCTCTGCGGAAGATGTCGGTCCGAGCAGTTTAACGCAGTGATGTCGGGCTGAGAATCACTGTGGAAGATGTCGGTCCCACCAGTTTAACGCAGTGATGTCTGGGGCTGAGAATCACTGTGGAAGATGTCGGTCCCACCAGTTTATCGCAGTGATGTCTGGGGCTGGGAATCACTGTGGAAGCTGTCGGACCCACCAGTTTAAAGCAGAGAGGTCTGGGGCTGAGAATCGCTGTGGAAGATGTCGGTCCCACCAGTTTAACGCAATGAGGTCTGGGGCTGAGGATCACTGTGGAAGATGTCGGTCCCACCAGTTTAACGCAGTGATGTCTGGCTGAGAATCACTGTGGAAGATGTCGGTCCCACCAATTTAATGCAGTGAGGTCTGGGGCTGAGAATCACTGTGGAAGATGTCGGTCCCACCAGTTTAACGCAGTGAGGTCTGGGGCTGGGAATCACTGTGGAAGATGTCGGTCCCACCAGTTTAACGCAGTGAGGTCTGGGGCTGCGAATCACTGTGGAAGGTGTCGATCCCAGTTGTTTAACGCAGTGAGGTCTGGGGCTGAGAATCACTGTGGAAGGTGTCGGTCCCACCAGTTTAACGCAGTGATGTCGGGCTGAGAATCACTGTGGAAGATGTCGGTCCCACCAATCTAACGCAATGAGGTCTGGGGCTGTGAATCACTGTGGAAGATGTCGGTCCCACCAGTCTAACGCAGTGACGTCGGGCTGAGAATCACTGTGGAAGATGTCGGTCCCACCAGTTTAACGCAGTGATGTCGGGCTGAGAATCACTGTGGAAGATGTCGGTCCCACCAGTCTAACGCAATGAGGTCTGGGGCTGAGAATCACTGTGGAAGATGTCGATCCCACCAGTTTAACGCAGTGAGGTCTGGGGCTGAGAATCACTGTCGACGATGACGGTCACACCAGTTTAACGCAGAGATGTTGGGCTGAGAATCACTGTGGAAGATGTCGGTCCCACCAGTTTAACACAGTGAGGTCTGGGGCTGAGAATCACTGTGGAAGATGTCGGTCCCACCAGTTTAACGCAATGACATCTGGGGCTGAGAATCACTGTGGAAGATGTCGGTCCCACCAGTTTAACGCAGAGAGGTCTGGGGCTGAGAATCACTGTGGAAGATGTCGGTCCCAGCAGTTTAACGCAGTGAGGTCATGGGCTGAGAATCACTGTGGAAGGTGTCGGTCCCACCAGTTTAACGCAGAGAGGTCTGGGGCTGAGAATCACTGTGGAAGATGTCGGTCCCAGCAGTTTAACGCAGTGAGGTCATGGGCTGAGAATCACTGTGGAAGGTGTCGGTCCCACCAGTTTAACGCAGAGAGGTCTGGGGCTGAGAATCACTGTGGAAGATGTCGGTCCCAGCAGTTTAACGCAGTGAGGTCTGGGGCTGAGAATCACTGTGGAAGATGTCGGTCCCACCTGTTTAATGCAGTGATGTCGGGCTGAGAATCACTGTGGAAGATGTCGGTTCCACCAGTTTAAGGCAGTGAGGTCTGGGGCTGAGAATCATTGTGGAAGATGTCGGTCCCACCAGTTTAACGCAATGAGGTCTGGGGCTGAGAATCACTGTGGAAGATGTCGGTCCCACCAGTTTAACGCAGTGATGTCGCGCTGAGAATCACTGTGGAAGATGTCGGTCCCACCAGCTTAACGCAGTGACGTCTGGGGCTGAGAATCACTGTGCAAGATGTCGGACCCACCAGTTTAATGCAGTGAGTTCTGGGGCTGAGAATCACTGTGGAAGTTGTCGGTCCCACCAGTTTAACGCAGTGAGGTCTGGGGCAGAGAATCACTGTGGAAGGTGTCGGTCCCACCAGTTTAACGCAGTGAGGTCTGGGTCTGAGAATCACTGTGGAAGATGTCGGTCCCACCAGTTTAACACAGTGAGGCCTGGGGCTGAGAATCACTGTGGAAGGTGTCGGTCCCACCAGTCTAACGCTGTGAGGTCTGAGGCTGAGAATCACTGTGGAAGATGTCGGTCCCACCAGTTTAACGCAGTGAGGTCTGGGGCTGGGAATCACTGTGGAAGATGTCGGTCCCACCAGTTTAACGCAGCGAGGTCTGGTGCTGAGAATCACTGTGGAAGGTGTCGGTCCCACCAGTTTAACGCACTGATGTCGGGCTGAGAATCACTGTGGAAGATGTCGGTCCCACCAGTCTAACGCAGTGACGTCGGGCTGAGAATCACTGTGGAAGATGTCGGTCCCACCAGTTTAACGCAGTGATGTCGGGCTGAGAATCACTGTGGAAGATGTCGGTCCCACCAGTCTAACGCAATGAGGTCTGGGGCTGAGAATCACTGTGGAAGATGTCGATCCCACCAGTTTAACGCAGTGAGGTCTGGGGCTGAAAATCACTGTGGAAGATGTCGGTCACATCAGTTTAACGCAGAGATGTTGGGCTGAGAATCACTGTGGAAGATGTCGGTCCCACCAGTTTAACGCAGTGAGGTCTGGGGCTGAGAATCACTGTGGAAGATGTCGGTCCCACCAGTTTAACACAGTGAGGTCTGGGGCTGAGAATCACTGTGGAAGATGTCGGTCCCACCAGTTTAACGCAATGACATCTGGGGCTGAGAATCACTGTGGAAGATGTCGGTCCCACCAGTTTAACGCAGAGAGGTCTGGGGCTGAGAATCACTGTGGAAGATGTCGGTCCCAGCAGTTTAACGCAGTGAGGTCATGGGCTGAGAATCACTGTGGAAGATGTCGGTCCCACCAGTTTAACGCAGAGAGCTCTGGGGCTGAGAATCACTGTGGAAGATGTCGGTCCCAGCAGTTTAACGCAGAGAGGTCTGGGGCTGAGAATCACTGTGGAAGATGTCGGTCCCACCAGTCTAACGCAGTGAGGTCTGGGGCTGAGTATCACTGAGGAAGGTGCCAGTCCCACCAGTCCAACGCAGTGATGTCGGGCTGAGAATCACTGTGGAAGATGTCGGTCTCACCAGTTTAACGCAGTGAGGTCTGGGGCTGAGAATCACTGTGGAAGATGTCGGTCCCACCAGTTTAAAGCAGTGAGGTCTGGGGCTGAGAATCACTGTGGAAGATGTCGGTCTCACCAGTTGAACGCAGTGAGGCCTGGGGCTGAGAATCACTGTGGAAGGTGCCAGTCCCACCAGTCTAACGCAGTGATGTCGGGCTGAGAATCACTGTGGAAGTTGTCGGTCCCACCAGTTTAACGCAGAGAGGTCTGGGGCAGATAATCACTGTGGAAGATGTCGGTCCCACCAGTTTAACGCAGTGAGGTCTGGGGCTGAGAATCACTGTGGAAGATGTCGGTCCCACCAGTTTAACGCATTGAGGTCTGGGGCTGGGAATCACTTTGGAAGATGTCGGCCCCACCAGTCTAACGCAGTGAGGTCTGGGGCTGCGAATCACTGTGGAAGATGTCGGTCCCACCAGTTTAACGCAGTGATGTCGGGCTGAGAATCATTGTGGAAGATGTCGGTCCCACCAGTTTAACGCAGTGAGGTCTGGGGCTGGGAACCACTGTGGATGATGTCGGCCCCACCAGTTTAACGCAGTGAGCTCTGGGGCTGAGAATCACTGTGGAAGATGTCGGTCCCACCAGTTTAGCGCAGTGAGGTCTGGGGCTGGGAATCACTGTGGAAGATGTCGGTCCCACCAGTTTAACGCAGTGAGGTCTGGGGCTGCGAATCACTTTGGAAGATGTCGGTCCCACCAGTCTAACGCAGTGAGGTCTGGGGCTGCGAATCACTGTGGAAGATGTCGATCCCAGCAATTTAACGCAGAGATGTCGGGCTGAGAATCATTGTGGAAGATGTCGGTCCCACCAATTTAACGCAATGATGTCGGGCTGAGAATCACTGTGGAAGATGTCGGTCCCACCAGTCTAACGCAATGAGGCCTGGGGCTGAGAATCACTGTGGAAGATGTCGGTCCCACCAGTCTAACGCAGTGATGTCGGGCTGAGAATCACTGTGGAAGATGTCGGTCCCACCAGTTTAACGCAGTGATGTCGGGCTGAGAATCACTGTGGAAGATGCCGGTCCCACAAGTCTAACGCAATGAGGTCTGGGGCTGAGAATCACTGTGGAAGATGTCGATCCCACCAGTTTAACGCAGTAAGGTCTGGGGCTGAGAATCACTGTGGAAGATGTCGGTCCCACCAGTTTAACGCAGAGATGTCGGGCTGAGAATCACTGTGGAAGATGTCGGTCCCACCAGTTTAACGCAGTGAGGTCTGGGGCTGAGAATCATTGTGGAAGATGTCGGTCCCACCAGTTTAACGCAATGAGATCTGGGGCTGAGAAACACTGTGGAAGATGTCGGTCCCACCACTTTAACGCAGTGATGTCGGGCTGAGAATCAATGTGGAAGATGTCGGTCCCACCAGTCGAACGCAATGAGGTCTGGGGCTTTAAATCACTGTGGAAAATGTCAGTCCCTCCAGTGTAACGCAGTGATGTCGGGCTGTGAATCACTGTGGAAGATGTCGGTCCCACCAGTCTAACGCAATGAGGTCTGGGGCTGGGAATCACTGTGGAAGATGTCGATCCCACCAGTTTAACGCAGTGAGGTCTGGGGCTGAGAATCACTGTGGAAGATGTCGGTCACATCAGTTTAACGCAGAGATGTTGGGCTGAGAATCACTGTGGAAGATGTCGGTCCCACCAGTTTAACGCAGTGAGGTCTGGGGCTGAGAATCACTGTGGAAGATGTCGGTCCCACCAGTTTAACACAGTGAGGTCTGGGGCTGAGAATCACTGTGGAAGATGTCGGTCCCACCAGTTTAACGCAATGACATCTGGGGCTGAGAATCACTGTGGAAGATGTCGGTCCCAGCAGTTTAACGCAGAGAGGTCTGGGGCTGAGAATCACTGTGGAAGATGTCGGTCCCACCAGTCTAACGCAGTGAGGTCTGGGGCTGAGTATCACTGAGGAAGGTGCCAGTCCCACCAGTCCAACGCAGTGATGTCGGGCTGAGAATCACTGTGGAAGATGTCGGTCTCACCAGTTTAACGCAGTGAGGTCTGGGGCTGAGAATCACTGTGGAAGATGTCGGTCCCACCAGTTTAACGCAATGATGTCGGGCTGAGAATCACTGTGGAAGATGTCGGTCCCACCAGTCTAACGCAATGAGGCCTGGGGCTGAGAATCACTGTGGAAGATGTCGGTCCCACCAGTCTAACGCAGTGATGTCGGGCTGAGAATCACTGTGGAAGATGTCGGTCCCACCAGTTTAACGCAGTGATGTCGGGCTGAGAATCACTGTGGAAGATGCCGGTCCCACAAGTCTAACGCAATGAGGTCTGGGGCTGAGAATCACTGTGGAAGATGTCGATCCCACCAGTTTAACGCAGTAAGGTCTGGGGCTGAGAATCACTTTGGAAGATGTCGGTCCCACCAGTCTAACGCAGTGAGGTCTGGGGCTGCGAATCACTGTGGAAGATGTCGATCCCAGCAATTTAACGCAGAGATGTCGGGCTGAGAATCATTGTGGAAGATGTCGGTCCCACCAATTTAACGCAATGATGTCGGGCTGAGAATCACTGTGGAAGATGTCGGTCCCACCAGTCTAACGCAATGAGGCCTGGGGCTGAGAATCACTGTGGAAGATGTCGGTCCCACCAGTCTAACGCAGTGATGTCGGGCTGAGAATCACTGTGGAAGATGTCGGTCCCACCAGTTTAACGCAGTGATGTCGGGCTGAGAATCACTGTGGAAGATGCCGGTCCCACAAGTCTAGCGCAATGAGGTCTGGGGCTGAGAATCACTGTGGAAGATGTCGATCCCACCAGTTTAACGCAGTAAGGTCTGGGGCTGAGAATCACTGTGGAAGATCTCGGTCCCACCAGTTTAACGCAGAGATGTCGGGCTGAGAATCACTGTGGAAGATGTCGGTCCCACCAGTTTAACGCAGTGAGGTCTGGGGCTGAGAATCATTGTGGAAGATGTCGGTCCCACCAGTTTAACGCAATGAGATCTGGGGCTGAGAAACACTGTGGAAGATGTCGGTCCCACCACTTTAACGCAGTGATGTCGGGCTGAGAATCAATGTGGAAGATGTCGGTCCCACCAGTCGAACGCAATGAGGTCTGGGGCTTTAAATCACTGTGGAAAATGTCAGTCCCTCCAGTGTAACGCAGTGATGTCGGGCTGTGAATCACTGTGGAAGATGTCGGTCCCACCAGTCTAACGCAATGAGGTCTGGGGCTGGGAATCACTGTGGATGATGTCGATCCCACCAGTTTAACGCAGTGATGTCGGGCTGAGAATCACTGTGGAAGATGTCGATCCCACCAGTTTAACGCAGTGAGGTCTGGGGCTGAGAATCACTGTGGAAGATGTCGGTCACATCAGTTTAACGCAGAGATGTTGGGCTGAGAATCACTGTGGAAGATGTCGGTCCCAGCAGTTTAACGCAGAGAGGTCTGGGGCTGGGAATCACTGTGGAAGATGTCGATCCCACCAGTTTAACGCAATGACATCTGGGGCTGAGAATCACTGTGGAAGATGTCGGTCCCACCAGTTTAACGCAGAGAGGTCTGGGGCTGAGAATCACTGTGGAAGATGTCGGTCCCAGCAGTTTAACGCAGTGAGGTCATGGGCTGAGAATCACTGTGGAAGATGTCGGTCCCACCAGTTTAACGCAGAGAGGTCTGGGGCTGAGAATCACTGTGGAAGATGTCGGTCCCAGCAGTTTAACGCAGAGAGGTCTGGGGCTGAGAATCACTGTGGAAGATGTCGGTCCCACCAGTCTAACGCAGTGAGGTCTGGGGCTGAGTATCACTGAGGAAGGTGCCAGTCCCACCAGTCCAACGCAGTGATGTCGGGCTGAGAATCACTGTGGAAGATGTCGGTCTCACCAGTTTAACGCAGTGAGGTCTGGGGCTGAGAATCACTGTGGAAGATGTCGGTCCCACCAGTTTAACGCAATGATGTCGGGCTGAGAATCACTGTGGAAGGTGCCAGTCCCACCAGTCTAACGCAGTGATGTCGGGCTGAGAATCACTGTGGAAGATTTCGGTCCCAGCAGTTTAACGCAGTTATGTCGGGCTGAGAATCATTGTGGAAGATGTCGGTCCCACCAGTTTAACGCAGTGAGGTCTGGGGCTGGGAACCACTGTGGAAGATGTCGGCCCCACCAGTTTAACGCAGTGAGCTCTGGGGCTGAGAATCACTGTGGAAGATGTCGGTCCCACCAGTTTAGCGCAGTGAGGTCTGGGGCTGGGAATCACTGTGGAAGATGTCGGTCCCACCAGTTTAACGCAGTGAGGTCTGGGGCTGCGAATCACTTTGGAAGATGTCGGTCCCACCAGTCTAACGCAGTGAGGTCTGGGGCTGCGAATCACTGTGGAAGATGTCGATCCCAGCAATTTAACGCAGAGATGTCGGGCTGAGAATCATTGTGGAAGATGTCGGTCCCACCAATTTAACGCAATGATGTCGGGCTGAGAATCACTGTGGAAGATGTCGGTCCCACCAGTCTAACGCAATGAGGCCTGGGGCTGAGAATCACTGTGGAAGATGTCGGTCCCACCAGTCTAACGCAGTGATGTCGGGCTGAGAATCACTGTGGAAGATGTCGGTCCCACCAGTTTAACGCAGTGATGTCGGGCTGAGAATCACTGTGGAAGATGCCGGTCCCACAAGTCTAACGCAATGAGGTCTGGGGCTGAGAATCACTGTGGAAGATGTCGATCCCACCAGTTTAACGCAGTAAGGTCTGGGGCTGAGAATCACTGTGGAAGATGTCGGTCCCACCAGTTTAACGCAGAGATGTCGGGCTGAGAATCACTGTGGAAGATGTCGGTCCCACCAGTTTAACGCAGTGAGGTCTGGGGCTGAGAATCATTGTGGAAGATGTCGGTCCCACCAGTTTAACGCAATGAGATCTGGGGCTGAGAAACACTGTGGAAGATGTCGGTCCCACCACTTTAACGCAGTGATGTCGGGCTGAGAATCAATGTGGAAGATGTCGGTCCCACCAGTCGAACGCAATGAGGTCTGGGGCTTTAAATCACTGTGGAAAATGTCAGTCCCTCCAGTGTAACGCAGTGATGTCGGGCTGTGAATCACTGTGGAAGATGTCGGTCCCACCAGTCTAACGCAATGAGGTCTGGGGCTGGGAATCACTGTGGAAGATGTCGATCCCACCAGTTTAAGGCAGAGAGGTCTGGGGCTGAGAATCACTGTGGAAGATGTCGGTACCACCAGTTTAAGGCAGTGAGGTCTGGGGCTGAGAATCACTGTGGAAGATGTCGATCCCACCAGTTTAGCGCAGTGATGTCGAGCTGAGAATCACTGTGGAAGATGTTGGTCCCACCAGTTTATCGCAGGGAGGTCTGGGGCTGAGAATCACTGTGGAAGATGTCGGTCCCACCAGTTTAATGCAGTGAGGCCTGGGGCTGAGAATCACTGTGGAAGGTGTCAGTCCCACCAGCTAAAGGCAGTGAGGCCTGGGGCTGAGAATCACTGTGGAAGATGTCGGTCCCACCAGTTATCTCAGTGCTGTCGGGCTGAGAATCACTGTGGAAGATGTCGGTCCCACCAGTTAACGCAGTGAGGTCTGAGGCTGAGAATCACTGTTTAAGATGTCGGTCCCACCAGTCTAACGCAGTGAGGTCTGGGGCTGAGAATCACTGTGGAAGATGTCATTCCCACCAGTTTAAAGCAGTGAGGTCTGGGGCTGAGAATCACTGTGGAAGATGTCGGTCCCATCAGTTTAACGCAGTGATGTCGGGCTGAGAATCACTGTGGAAGATGTCGGTCCCACCAGTTTAACGCAGAGGGGTCTGGGGCTGAGAATCACTGTGGAAGGTGCCAGTCCCACCAGTCTAACGCAGTGAGGTCTGGGGCTGAGAATCACTGTGGAAGGTGCCAGTCCCACCAGTCTAACGCAGTGATGTCGGGCTGAGAATCACTGTGGAAGATTTCGGTCCCAGCAGTTTAACGCAGTGAGGCCTGGGGCTGAGAATCACTGTGGAAGGTGCCAGTCCCACCAGTCTAACGCAGTGATGTCGGGCTGAGAATCACTGTGGAATATGTCGGTCCCACCAGATTATCGCAGTGATGTCTGGGGCTGAGAATCACTGTGGAAGGTGTCGGACCCACCAGTTTAAAGCAGAGAGGTCTGGGGCTGAGAATCACTGTGGAAGATGTCGGTCCCAACAGTTTAACGCAATGAGGTCTGGGGCTGAGAATCACTGTGGAAGATGTCGGTCCCACCAGTTTAACGCAGTGATGTCGGGCTGAGAATCACTGTGGAAGATGTCGGTCCCACCAGTTTAACGCAGTGATGTCGGGCTGAGAATCACTGTGGAAGATGTCGGTCCCACCAATTTAACGCAGTGAGGTCTGGGGCTGAGAATCACTGTGGAGGATGTCGGTCCCACCAGTTTAACGCAGTGAGGTCTGGGGCTGGGAATCACTGTGGAAGATGTCGGTCCCACCAGTCTAACGCAGTGAGGTCTGGGGCTGCGTATCACTGTGGTAGATGTCGATCCCAGCTGCTTAACGCAGTGAGGTCTGGGGCTGAGAATCGCTGTGGAAAGTGTCGGTCCCACCAGTTTAACGCAGTGATGTCGTGCTGAGAATCACTGTGGAAGATGCCGGTCCCACCAGTCTAACGCAATGAGGTCTGGGGCTGTGAATCACTGTGGAAGATGTCGGTCCCACCAGTCTAACGCAGTGACGTCGGGCTGAGAATCACTGTGGAAGATGTCGGTCCCACCACTTTAACGCAGTGATGTCGGGCTGAGAATCACTGTGGAAGATGTCGGTCCCACCAGTCTAACGCAATGAGGTCTGGGGCTGAGAATCACTGTGGAAGATGTCGGTCCCACCAGTCTAACGCAGTGATGTCGGGCTGAGAAGCACTGTGGAAGATGTCGGTCCCACCAGTTTAATGCAGTGATGTCGGGCTGAGAATCACTGTGGAAGATGTCGGTCCCACCAGTCTAACGCAATGAGGTCTGGGGCTGAGAATCACTGTGGAAGATTTCGATCCCACCAGTTTAACGCAGTGAGTTCTGGGGCTGAGAATCACTGTGTAAGATGTCGGTCCCACCAGTTTAAAGCAGAGATGTCGGGCTGAGAATCACTGGGGAAAATGTCGGTCCCACCAGTTTAACGCAATGATGTCTGGGGCTGAGAATCACTGCGGAAGATGTCGGTCCCACCAGTTTAACGCAGAGTGGTCTGGGGCTGAGAATCACTGTGGAAGATGTCGGTCCCAGCAGTTTAACGCAGTGATGTCGGGCTGAGAATCACTGTGGAAGTTGTCGGTCCCACCAGTTTAACGCAGTGATGTCTGGGGCTGAGAATCACTGTGGAAGATGTCGGTCCCACCAGTTTATCGCAGTGATGTCTGGGGCTGAGAATCACTGTGGAAGATGTCGGTCCCACCAGTTTAACGCAATGAGGACTGGGGCTGAGAATCACTGTGGAAGATGTCGGTCCCACCAGTTTAACGCAGTGATGTCGGGCTGAGAATCACTGTGGAAGATGTCGGTCCCACCAGTTTAACGCAGTGATGTCGGGCTGAGAATCACTGTGGAAGATGTCGGTCCCACCAATTTAACGCAGTGAGGTCTGGGGCTGAGAATCACTGTGGAAGATGTCGGTCCCACCAGTTTAACGCAGTGAGGTCTGGGGCTGGGAATCACTGTGGAAAATGTCGGTCCCATCAGTCTAACGCAGTGAGGTCTGGGGCTGCGAATCACTGTGGAAGATGTCGATCCCAGCTGTTTAACGCAGTGAGGTCTGGGGCTGAAAATCACTGTGGAAGGTGTCGGTCCCACCAGTTTAACGCAGTGATGTCGGGCTGAGAATCACTGTGGAAGATGTCGGTCCCACCAGTCTAACGCAATGATATCTGGGGCCGTGAATCACTGTGGAAGATGTCGGTCCCACCAGTCTAACGCAGTGACGTCGGGCTGAGAATCACTGTGGAAGATGTCGGACCCACCAGTTTAACGCAGTGATGTCGGGCTGAGAATCACTGTGGAAGATGTCGGTCCCACCAGTTTAACGCAATGAGGTCTGGGGCTGAGAATCATTGTGGAAGATGTTGGTCCCACCAGTTTAACGCAATGAGGTCTGGGGCTGAGAATCACTGTGGAAGATGTTGATCCCACCAGTTTAACGCAGTGAGGTCTGGGGCTGAGAATCACTGTGGAAGATGTCGGTCCCACCAGTTTAACGCAGAGATGTCGGGCTGAGAATCACTGTGGAAGATGTCGCTCCCACCAGTTTAACGCAGTGAGGTCTGGGGCTGAGAATCACTGTGGAAGATGTCGGTCCCACCAGTTTAACACAGTGAGGTCTGGGGCTGAGAATCACTGTGGAAGATGTCGGTCCCACCTGCTTTAACGCAATGAGGTCTGGGGCTGAGAATCACTGTGGAAGATTTCGGTCCCACCAGTTTAACGCAGAGAGGTCTGGGGCTGAGAGTCACTGTGGAAGATGTCGGTCCCACCAGTTTAGCGCAGAGGGGTCTGGGGCTGAGAATCACTGTGGAAGGTGCCAGTCCCACCAGTCTAACGCAGTGAGGTCTGGGGCTGAGAATCACTGTGGAAGGTGCCAATCCCACCAGTCTAACGCAGTGATGTCGGGCTGAGAATCACTGTGGAACATGTCGGTCCCAGCAGTTTAACGCAGTGAGGCCTGGGGCTGAGAATCACTGTGGAAGGTGCCAGTCCCACCAGTCTAACGCAGTGAGGTCTGGGGCTGAGAATCACTGTGGAAGGTGTCGGTCCCACCAGTTTAACGCAGTGATGTCGTGCTGAGAATCACTGTGGAAGATGTCGGTCCCACCAGTCTAACGCAATGAGGTCTGGGGCTGAGAATCACTGTGTAAGATGTCGGTCCCACCAGTTTAAAGCAGAGATGTCGGGCTGAGAATCACTGGGGAAAATGTCGGTCCCACCAGTTTAACGCAATGATGTCTGGGGCTGAGAATCACTGTGGAAGATGTCGGTCCCACCAGTTTAACGCAGAGAGGTCTGGGGCTGAGAATCACTGTGGAAGATGTCGGTCCCAGCAGTTTAACGCAGTGATGTCGGGCTGAGAATCACTGTGGAAGTTGTCGGTCCCACCAGTTTAACGCAGTGATGTCTGGGGCTGAGAATCACTGTGGAAGATGTCGGTCCCACCAGTTTATCGCAGTGATGTCTGGGGCTGAGAATCACTGTGGAAGATGTCGGTCCCACCAGTTTAACGCAATGAGGACTGGGGCTGAGAATCACTGTGGAAGATGTCGGTCCCACCAGTTTAACGCAGTGATGTCGGGCTGAGAATCACTATGGAAGATGTCGGTCCCACCAGTTTAACGCAGTGATGTCGGGCTGAGAAACACTGTGGAAGATGTCGGTCCCACCAATTTAACGCAGTGAGGTCTGGGGCTGAGAATCACTGTGGAAGATGTCGGTCCCACCAGTTTAACGCAGTGAGGTCTGGGGCTGGGAATCACTGTGGAAAATGTCGGTCCCATCAGTCTAACGCAGTGAGGTCTGGGGCTGCGAATCACTGTGGAAGATGTCGATCCCAGCTGTTTAACGCAGTGAGGTCTGGGGCTGAAAATCACTGTGGAAGGTGTCGGTCCCACCAGTTTAACGCAGTGATGTCGGGCTGAGAATCACTGTGGAAGATGTCGGTCCCACCAGTCTAACGCAATGATATCTGGGGCCGTGAATCACTGTGGAAGATGTCGGTCCCACCAGTCTAACGCAGTGACGTCGGGCTGAGAATCACTGTGGAAGATGTCGGTCCCACCAGTTTAACGCAGTGATGTCGGGCTGAGAATCACTGTGGAAGATGTCGGTCCCACCAGTCTAACGCAGTGAGGTCTGGGGCTGAGAATCACTGTGGAAGATGTTGATCCCACCAGTTTAACGCAGTGAGGTCTGGGGCTGAGAATCACTGTGGAAGATGTCGGTCCCACCAGTTTAACGCAGAGATGTCGGGCTGAGAATCACTGTGGAAGATGTCGGTCCCACCAGTTTAACGCAGTGAGGTCTGGGGCTGAGAATCACTGTGGAAGATGTCGGTCCCACCAGTTTAACACAGTGAGGTCTGGGGCTGAGAATCACTGTGGAAGATGTCGGTCCCACCAGCTTTAACGCAATGAGGTCTGGGGCTGAGAATCACTGTGGAAGATTTCGGTCCCACCAGTTTAACGCAGAGAGGTCTTAGGCTGAGAATCACTGTGGAAGATGTCGGTTCCAGCAGTTTAACGCAGTGATGTCATGGGCTGAGAATCACTGTGGAAGGTGTCGGTTCCACCTGTTTAACGCAGTGATGTCGGGCTGAGAATCATTGTGGAAGATGTCGGTCCCACCAGTTTAACGCAGTGAGGTCTGGGGCTGAGAATCATTGTGGAAGATGTCGGTCCCACCAGTTTAACGCAGTGATGTCGGGCTGAGAATCATTGTGGAAGATGTCGGTCCCACCAGTTTAACGCAGTGAGGTCTGGGGCTGAGAATCATTGTGGAAGATGTCGGTCCCACCAGTTTAACGCAATGAGGTCTGGGGCTGAGAATCACTGTGGAAGATATCGGTCCCACCAGTTTAACGCAGTGATGTCGGGCTGAGAATCATTGTGGAAGATGTCGGTCCCACCAGTTTAACGCAGTGAGGTCTGGGGCTGAGAATCACTGTGGAAGATATCGGTCCCACCAGTTTAACGCAGTGATGTCGGGCTGAGAATCATTGTGGAAGATGTCGGTCCCACCAGTTTAACGCAGTGAGGTCTGGGGCTGAGAATCATTTGTGGAAGATGTCGGTCCCACCAGTTTAACGCAGTGATGTCGGGCTGAGAATCATTGTGGAAGATGTCGGTCCCACCAGTTTAACGCAGTGAGGTCTGGGGCTGAGAATCATTGTGGAAGATGTCGGTCCCACCAGTTTAACGCAATGAGGTCTGGGGCTGAGAATCACTGTGGAAGATGTCGGTCCCACCTGTTTAACGCAGTGATGTCGGGCTGAGAATCATTGTGGAAGATGTCGGTCCCACCAGTTTAACGCAGTGAGGTCTGGGGCTGAGAATCATTGTGGAAGATGTCGGTCCCACCAGTTTAACGCAATGAGGTCTGGGGCTGAGAATCACTGTGGAAGATATCGGTCCCACCAGTTTAACGCAGTGATGTCGGGCTGAGAATCACTGTGGAAGATGTCGGTCCCACCAGTTTAACGCAGTGAGGTCTGGGGCTGAGAATCACTGTGGAATATGTCGGTCCCACCAGTTTAACGCAGTGAGTTCTGGGGCTGAGAATCACTGTGTAAGATGTCGGTCCCACCAGTTTAACGCAGTGAGGTCTGGGGCTGAGAATCACTGTGGAAGGTGTCGGTCCCACCAGTTTAATGCAGTGAGGTCTGGGGCTGAGAATCACTGTGGAAGATCTCGGTCCCACCAGTTTAACGCAGTGAGGCCTGGGGCTGAGAATCACTGTGGAAGATGTCGATCCCACCAGTTTAACGCAGTGAGTTCTGGGGCTGAGAATCACTGTGTAAGATGTCGGTCCCACCAGTCGAACGCAATGAGGTCTGGGGCTTCAAATCACTGTGGAAGATGTCAGTTCCTCCAGTGTAACGCAGTGATGTCGGGCGTTGAATCACTGTGGAAGATGTCGGTCCCACCAGTCTAATGCAATGAGGTCTGGGGCTGAGAATCACTGTGGAAGATGTCGATCCCACCAATTTAATGCAGAGAGGTCTGGGGCTGAGAATCACTGTGAAAGATGTCGGTACCACCAGTTTAAGGCAGTGAGGTCTGGGGCTGAGAATCACTGTGGAAGGTGTCAGTCAGACCAGTCTAACGCAGTGAGGTCTGGGGCTGAGAATCACTGTGGAAGATGTCGGTCCCACCAGTTTATCGCAGGGAGGTCTGGGGCTGAGAATCACTGTGGAAGATGTCGGTCCCACCAGTTTAACGCAGTGAGGCCTGGGGCTGAGAATCACTGTGGAAGGTGTCAGTCCCACCAGTTTAACGCAGTGAGGCCTGGGGCTGAGAATCACTGTGGAAGATGTCGGTCCCATCAGTTTAACTCAGTGCTGTCGGGCTGAGAATCACTGTGGAAGATGTCGGTCCCACCAGTTTAACGCAGAGAGGTCTGGGGCTGAGAATCACTGTGGAAGATGTCGGTCCCACCAGTTTAACGCAGTGAGGCCTGGGGCTGAGAATCACTGTGGAAGATGTCGGTCCCACCAGTCTAACGCAGTGATGTCGGGCTGAGAATCACTGTGGAAGATGTCGGTCCCACCAGTCTAACGCAGTGAGGTCTGGGGCTGAGAATCACTGTGGAAGGTGCCAGTCCCACCAGTCTGACGCAGTGATGTCGGGCTGAGAATCACTGTGGAAGATGTCGGTCCCACCAGTTTAACGCAGTGAGGTCTGGGGCTGGGAATCACTGTGGAAGATATCGGTCCCACCAGTCTAACGCAGTGATGTTGGGCTGAGAATCACTGTGGAAGATGTCGGTCCCACCACTTTAACGCAGTGAGGTCTGGGGCTGGGAATCACTGTGGAAAATGTCGGTCCCATCAGTCTAACGCAGTGAGGTCTGGGGCTGCGAATCACTGTGGAAGATGTCGATCCCAGCTGTTTAACGCAGTGAGGTCTGGGGCTGAAAATCACTGTGGAAGGTGTCGGTCCCACCAGTTTAACGCAGTGATGTCGGGCTGAGAATCACTGTGGAAGATGTCGGTCCCACCAGTCTAACGCAATGATATCTGGGGCCGTGAATCACTGTGGAAGATGTCGGTCCCACCAGTCTAACGCAGTGACGTCGGGCTGAGAATCACTGTGGAAGATGTCGGTCCCACCAGTTTAACGCAGTGATGTCGGGCTGAGAATCACTGTGGAAGATGTCGGTCCCACCAGTCTAACGCAGTGAGGTCTGGGGCTGAGAATCACTGTGGAAGATGTTGATCCCACCAGTTTAACGCAGTGAGGTCTGGGGCTGAGAATCACTGTGGAAGATGTCGGTCCCACCAGTTTAACGCAGAGATGTCGGGCTGAGAATCACTGTGGAAGATGTCGCTCCCACCAGTTTAACGCAGTGAGGTCTGGGGCTGAGAATCACTGTGGAAGATGTCGGTCCCACCAGTTTAACACAGTGAGGTCTGGGGCTGAGAATCACTGTGGAAGATGTCGGTCCCACCAGCTTTAACGCAATGAGGTCTGGGGCTGAGAATCACTGTGGAAGATTTCGGTCCCACCAGTTTAACGCAGAGAGGTCTTAGGCTGAGAATCACTGTGGAAGATGTCGGTCCCAGCAGTTTAACGCAGTGAGGTCATGGGCTGAGAATCACTGTGGAAGGTGTCGGTTCCACCAGTTTAAAACAGGGAGGTCTGGGGCTGAGAATCACTGTGGAAGGTGTCGGTCCCACCAGTTTAATGCAGTGAGGTCGGGCTGAGAATCACTGTGGAAGATCTCGGTCCCACCAGTTTAACGCAGTGAGGCCTGGGGCTGAGAATCACTGTGGAAGATGTCGATCCCACCAGTTTAACGCAGTGAGTTCTGGGGCTGAGAATCACTGTGTAAGATGTCGGTCCCACCAGTCGAACGCAATGAGGTCTGGGGCTTCAAATCACTGTGGAAGATGTCAGTTCCTCCAGTGTAACGCAGTGATGTCGGGCGTTGAATCACTGTGGAAGATGTCGGTCCCACCAGTCTAATGCAATGAGGTCTGGGGCTGAGAATCACTGTGGAAGATGTCGATCCCACCAATTTAATGCAGAGAGGTCTGGGGCTGAGAATCACTGTGAAAGATGTCGGTACCACCAGTTTAAGGCAGTGAGGTCTGGGGCTGAGAATCACTGTGGAAGGTGTCAGTCAGACCAGTCTAACGCAGTGAGGTCTGGGGCTGAGAATCACTGTGGAAGATGTCGGTCCCACCAGTTTATCGCAGGGAGGTCTGGGGCTGAGAATCACTGTGGAAGATGTCGGTCCCACCAGTTTAACGCAGTGAGGCCTGGGGCTGAGAATCACTGTGGAAGGTGTCAGTCCCACCAGTTTAACGCAGTGAGGCCTGGGGCTGAGAATCACTGTGGAAGATGTCGGTCCCATCAGTTTAACTCAGTGCTGTCGGGCTGAGAATCACTGTGGAAGATGTCGGTCCCACCAGTTTAACGCAGAGAGGTCTGGGGCAGGGAATCACTGTGGAAGATGTCAGTCCCACCAGTTTAACGCAGTTAGGCCTGGGGCTGAGAATCACTGTGGAAGATGTCGGTCCCACCAGTCTAACGCAGTGATGTCGGGCTGAGAATCACTGTGGAAGATGTCGGTCCCACCAGTCCAACGCAGTGAGGTCTGGGGCTGAGAATCACTGTGGAAGGTGCCAGTCCCACCAGTCTGACGCAGTGATGTCGGGCTGAGAATCACTGTGGAAGATGTCGGTCCCACCAGTTTAACGCAGTGAGGTCTGGGGCTGGGAATCACTGTGGAAGATATCGGTCCCACCAGTCTAACGCAGTGATGTTGGGCTGAGAATCACTGTGGAAGATGTCGGTCCCACCACTTTAACGCAGTGAGGTCTGGGGCTGGGAATCACTGTGGAAGATGTCGGTCCCACCAGTCGAACGCAGTGCGGTCTGGGGCTGCGAATCACTGTGGAAGATGTCGGTCCCACCAGTTTAACACAGTGATGTCGGGCTGAGAATCACTGTGGAAGATGTCGGTCCCACCAGTTAACGCAGTGAGGTCTGGGGCTGAGAATCACTGTGGAAGATGTCGGTCCCACCAGTCTAAAGCAGTGAGGTCTGGGGCTGAGAATCACTGTGGAAGATGTCGGTCCCACCAGTTTAACGCAGTGAGGACTGGGGCTGAGAATCACTGTGGAAGGTGCCAGTCCCACCAGTCTAACGCAGTGATGTCGGGCTGAGAATCACTGTGGGAGATGTCGGTCCCACCAGTTTAACGCAGTGAGGCCTGGGGCTGAGAATCACTGTGGAAGATGCCAGTCCCACCAGTCTAACGCAGTGATGTCGGGCTGAGAATCACTGTGGAAGATGTCGGTCCCACCAGTTTATCGCAGTGATGTCTGGGGCTGAGAATCACTGTGGAAGGTGTCGGACCCACCAGTTTAAAGTAGAGATGTCTGGGGCTGGGAATCACTGTGGAAGATGTCGGTCCCATCAGTTTAACGCAATGAGGTCTGGGGCTGAGAATCACTGTGGAAAATGTCGGTCCCACCAGTTTAACGCAGTGATGTCGGGCTGAGAATCACTGTGGAAGATGTCGGTCCCACCAATTTAACGCAGTGAGGTCTGGGGCTGAGAATCACTGTGGAGGATGTCGGTCCCACCAGTTTAACGCAGTGAGGTCTGGGGCTGGGAATCACTGTGGAAGATATCGGTCCCACCAGTCTAACGCAGTGATGTTGGGCTGAGAATCACTGTGGAAGATGTCGGTCCCACCACTTTAACGCAGTGAGGTCTGGGGCTGGGAATCACTGTGGAAGATGTCGGTCCCACCAGTCGAACGCAGTGCGGTCTGGGGCTGCGAATCACTGTGGAAGATGTCGGTCCCACCAGTTTAACACAGTGATGTCGGGCTGAGAATCACTGTGGAAGATGTCGGTCCCACCAGTTAACGCAGTGAGGTCTGGGGCTGAGAATCACTGTGGAAGATGTCGGTCCCACCAGTCTAAAGCAGTGAGGTCTGGGGCTGAGAATCACTGTGGAAGATGTCGGTCCCACCAGTTTAACGCAGTGAGGACTGGGGCTGAGAATCACTGTGGAAGGTGCCAGTCCCACCAGTCTAACGCAGTGATGTCGGGCTGAGAATCACTGTGGGAGATGTCGGTCCCACCAGTTTAACGCAGTGAGGCCTGGGGCTGAGAATCACTGTGGAAGATGCCAGTCCCACCAGTCTAACGCAGTGATGTCGGGCTGAGAATCACTGTGGAAGATGTCGGTCCCACCAGTTTATCGCAGTGATGTCTGGGGCTGAGAATCACTGTGGAAGGTGTCGGACCCACCAGTTTAAAGTAGAGATGTCTGGGGCTGGGAATCACTGTGGAAGATGTCGGTCCCATCAGTTTAACGCAATGAGGTCTGGGGCTGAGAATCACTGTGGAAAATGTCGGTCCCACCAGTTTAACGCAGTGATGTCGGGCTGAGAATCACTGTGGAAGATGTCGGTCCCACCAATTTAACGCAGTGAGGTCTGGGGCTGAGAATCACTGTGGAGGATGTCGGTCCCACCAGTTTAACGCAGTGAGGTCTGGGGCTGGGAATCACTGTGGAAGATGTCGGTCCCACCAGTCTAACGCAGTGAGGTCTGGGGCTGAGAATCACTGTGGAAGGTGTCGGCCCCACCAGTTAAACGCAGTGATGTCGGGCTGAGAAGCACTGTGGAAGATGTCGGTCCCACCAGTCTAACGCAATGAGGTCTGGGGCTGAGAATCACTGTGGAAGATGTCGGTCCCACCAGTCTAACGCAGAGAAGTCTGGGGCTGAGAATCACTGTGGAAGATGTCGGTCCCACCAGTTTAACGCAGTTATGTCGGGCTGAGAATCACTGTGGAAGATGTCGGTCCCACCAGTCTAACGCAATGCGGTCTGGGGCTGAGAATCACTGTGGAAGATTTCGATCCCACCAGTTTAACGCAGTGAGTTCTGGGGCTGAGAATCACTGTGGAAGATGTCGGTCCCACCAGTTTAACGCAGAGATGTCGGGCTGAGAATCACTGGGGAAGATGTCGGTCCCACCAGTTTAACGCAGTGAGGTCTGGGGCTGAGAATCACTGTGGAAGATGTCGGTCCCACCAGTTTAACGCAATGAGGTCTGGGGCTGAGAATCACTGTGGAAGATGTCGGTCCCAACAGTTTAACACAGAGAGGGCTGGGGCTGAGAATCACTGTGGAAGATGTCGGTCCCAGCAGTTTAACGCAGTGATGTCGGGCTGAGAATCACTGTGGAAAATGTCGGTCCCACCAGTTTATCGCAGTGATGTCTGGGGCTGAGAATCACTGTGGAAGATGTCGGTCCCACCAGTTTAACGCAATGAGGTCTGGGGCTGAGAATCACTGTGGAAGATGTCGGTCCCACCAGTTTAACGCAGTGATGTCGGGCTGAGAATCACGGTGGAAGATGTCGGTCCCACCAGTTTAACGCAGTGATGTCGGGCTGAGAATCACTGTGGAAGATGTCGGTCCCACCAATTTAACGCAGTGATTTCTGGGGCTGAGAATCACTGTGGAAGATGTCGGTCCCACCAGTTTAACGCAGTGAGGTCTGGGGCTGGGAATCACTGTGGAAGATGTCGGTCCCACCAGTCTAACGCAGTGAGGTCTGGGGCTGCGAATCACTGTGGAAGATGTCGATCCCACCTGTTTAACGCAGTGAGGTCTGGGGCTGAGAATCACTGTGGAAGGTGTCGGTCCCACCAGTTTAACGCAGTGATGTCGGGCTGAGAATCACTGTGGAAGATGTCGGTCCCATCAGACTAACGCAATGATATCTTGGGCTGTGAATCACTGTGGAAGATGTCGGTCCCACCAGTCTAACGAAGTGACGTCGGGCTGAGAATCACTGTGGAAGATGTCGGTCCCACCAGTTTAACGCAGTGATGTCGGGCTGAGAATCTCTGTGGAAGATGTCGGTCCCACCAGTCTAACGCAATGAGATCTGGGGCTGAGAATCACTGTGGAAGATGTCGATCCCACCAGTTTAACGCAGTGATGTCGGGCTGAGAATCACTGTGGAAGATGCCGGTCCCACCAGTCTAACGCAGTGAGGTCTGGGGCTGAGAATCACTGTGGAAGATGTCGGTCCCACCAGTCTAACGCAATGAGGTCTGGGGCTGAGAATCACTGTGGAAGATGTCGATCCCACCAGTTTAACGCAGTGAGGTCTGGGGCTGAGAATCACTGTGGAAGATGTCGGTCCCACCAGTTTAACGCAGAGATGTCGGGCTGAGAATCACTGTGGAAGATGTCGGTCCCACCAGTTTAACACAGTGAGGTCTGCGGCTGAGAATCACTGTGGAAGATGTCGGTCCCACCAGCTTTAACGCAATGAGGTCTGGGGCTAAGAATCACTGTGGAAGATGTCGGTCCCACCAGTTTAACGCAGAGAGGTCTGGGGCTGAGAATCACTGTGGAAGATGTCGGTCCCAGCAGTTTAACGCAGTGAGGTCATGGGCTGAGAATCACTGTGGAAGGTGTCGGTTGCACCAGTTTAAAACAGAGAGGTCTGGGGCTGAGAATCACTGTGGAAGATGTCGGTCCCACCTGTTTAACACAGTGATGTCGGGCTGAGAATCACTGTGGAAGATGTCGGTCCCACCAGTTTAACGCAGTGAGGTCTGGGGCTGAGAATCATTGTGGAAGATGTCGGTCCCACCAGTTTAACGCAATGAGGTCTGGGGCTGTGAATCACTGTGGAAGATATCGGTCCCACCACTTTAACGCAGTGATGTCGGGCTGAGAATCACTGTGGAAGATGTCGGTCCCACCAGTTTAAAGCAGTGAGGTCTGGGGCTGAGAATCACTGTGGAATATGTCGGACCCACCAGTTTAACGCAGTGAGTTCTGGGGCTGTGAATCACTGTGTAAGATGTCGGTCCCACCAGTTTAACGCAGTGAGGTCTGGGTCTGAGAATCACTGTGGAAGCTGTCGGTCCCACCAGTTTAATGCAGTGAGGTCTGGGGCTGAGAATCACTGTGGAATATGTCGGTCCCACCAGTTTAACGCAGTGAGGCCTGGGGCTGAGAATCACTGTGGAAGGTGTCGGTCCCACCAGTCTAACGCTGTGAGATCTGAGGCTGAGAATCACTGTGGAAGATGTCGGTCCCACCAGTTTAACGCAGTACGGCCTGGGGCTGAGAATCACTGTGGAAGATGTCGGTCCCACCAGTCTAACGCAGTGATGTCGGGCTGAGAATCACTGTGGAAGATGTCGGTCCCACCAGTCTAACGCAGTGAGGTCTGGGGCTGGGAATCACTGTGGAAGGTGCCAGTCCCACCAGTCTGACGCAGTGATGTCAGGCTGAGAATCACTGTGGAAGATGTCGGTCCCACCAGTTTAACGCAGTGAGGTCTGGGGCTGAGAATCACTGTGGAAGATGTCGGTCCCACCAGTTTAACACAGTGAGGTCTGCGGCTGAGAATCACTGTGGAAGATGTCGGTCCCACCAGCTTTAACGCAATGAGGTCTGGGGCTAAGAATCACTGTGGAAGATGTCGGTCCCACCAGTTTAACGCAGAGAGGTCTGGGGCTGAGAATCACTGTGGAAGATGTCGGTCCCAGCAGTTTAACGCAGTGAGGTCATGGGCTGAGAATCACTGTGGAAGGTGTCGGTTGCACCAGTTTAAAACAGAGAGGTCTGGGGCTGAGAATCACTGTGGAAGATGTCGGTCCCACCTGTTTAACACAGTGATGTCGGGCTGAGAATCACTGTGGAAGATGTCGGTCCCACCAGTTTAACGCAGTGAGGTCTGGGGCTGAGAATCATTGTGGAAGATGTCGGTCCCACCAGTTTAACGCAATGAGGTCTGGGGCTGTGAATCACTGTGGAAGATATCGGTCCCACCACTTTAACGCAGTGATGTCGGGCTGAGAATCACTGTGGAAGATGTCGGTCCCACCAGTTTAAAGCAGTGAGGTCTGGGGCTGAGAATCACTGTGGAATATGTCGGACCCACCAGTTTAACGCAGTGAGTTCTGGGGCTGTGAATCACTGTGTAAGATGTCGGTCCCACCAGTTTAACGCAGTGAGGTCTGGGTCTGAGAATCACTGTGGAAGCTGTCGGTCCCACCAGTTTAATGCAGTGAGGTCTGGGGCTGAGAATCACTGTGGAATATGTCGGTCCCACCAGTTTAACGCAGTGAGGCCTGGGGCTGAGAATCACTGTGGAAGGTGTCGGTCCCACCAGTCTAACGCTGTGAGATCTGAGGCTGAGAATCACTGTGGAAGATGTCGGTCCCACCAGTTTAACGCAGTACGGCCTGGGGCTGAGAATCACTGTGGAAGATGTCGGTCCCACCAGTCTAACGCAGTGATGTCGGGCTGAGAATCACTGTGGAAGATGTCGGTCCCACCAGTCTAACGCAGTGAGGTCTGGGGCTGGGAATCACTGTGGAAGGTGCCAGTCCCACCAGTCTGACGCAGTGATGTCAGGCTGAGAATCACTGTGGAAGATGTCGGTCCCACCAGTTTAACGCAGTGAGGTCTGGGGCTGAGAATCACTGTGGAAGATGTCGGTCCCACCAGTTTAACGCAGTGAGGTCTGGGGCTGGGAATCACTGTGGAAGATGTCGGTCCCACCAGTCTAACGCAGTGATGTTGGGCTGAGAATCACTGTGGAAGATGTCGGTCCCACCACTTTAACGCAGTGAGGTCTGGGGCTGGGAATCACTGTGGAAGATGTCGGTCCCACCAGTTTAACGCAGAGAGGTCTGGGGCTGCGAATCACTGTGGAAGATGTCGGTCCCACCAGTTTAACGCAGTGATGTCGGGATGAGAATCACTGTGGAAGATGTCGGTCCCACCAGTTAACGCAGTGAGGTCTGGGGCTGAGAATCACTGTGGAAGATGTCGGTCCCACCAGTCTAAAGCAGTGAGGTCTGGGGCTGAGAATCACTGTGGAAGATGTCGGTCCCACCAGTTTAACGCAGTGAGGCCTGGGGCTGAGAATCACTGTGGAAGGTGCCAGTCCCACTAGTCTAACGAAGTGACGTCGGGCTGAGAATCACTGTGGAAGATGTCGGTCCCACCAGTTTAACGCAGTGATGTCGGGCTGAGAATCTCTGTGGAAGATGTCGGTCCCACCAGTCTAACGCAATGAGATCTGGGGCTGAGAATCACTGTGGAAGATGTCGATCCCACCAGTTTAACGCAGTGATGTCGGGCTGAGAATCACTGTGGAAGATGCCGGTCCCACCAGTCTAACGCAGTGAGGTCTGGGGCTGAGAATCACTGTGGAAGATGTCGGTCCCACCAGTCTAACGCAATGAGGTCTGGGGCTGAGAATCACTGTGGAAGATGTCGATCCCACCAGTTTAACGCAGTGAGGTCTGGGGCTGAGAATCACTGTGGAAGATGTCGGTCCCACCAGTTTAACGCAGAGATGTCGGGCTGAGAATCACTGTGGAAGATGTCGGTCCCACCAGTTTAACACAGTGAGGTCTGCGGCTGAGAATCACTGTGGAAGATGTCGGTCCCACCAGCTTTAACGCAATGAGGTCTGGGGCTAAGAATCACTGTGGAAGATGTCGGTCCCACCAGTTTAACGCAGAGAGGTCTGGGGCTGAGAATCACTGTGGAAGATGTCGGTCCCAGCAGTTTAACGCAGTGAGGTCATGGGCTGAGAATCACTGTGGAAGGTGTCGGTTGCACCAGTTTAAAACAGAGAGGTCTGGGGCTGAGAATCACTGTGGAAGATGTCGGTCCCACCTGTTTAACACAGTGATGTCGGGCTGAGAATCACTGTGGAAGATGTCGGTCCCACCAGTTTAACGCAGTGAGGTCTGGGGCTGAGAATCATTGTGGAAGATGTCGGTCCCACCAGTTTAACGCAATGAGGTCTGGGGCTGTGAATCACTGTGGAAGATATCGGTCCCACCACTTTAACGCAGTGATGTCGGGCTGAGAATCACTGTGGAAGATGTCGGTCCCACCAGTTTAAAGCAGTGAGGTCTGGGGCTGAGAATCACTGTGGAATATGTCGGACCCACCAGTTTAACGCAGTGAGTTCTGGGGCTGTGAATCACTGTGTAAGATGTCGGTCCCACCAGTTTAACGCAGTGAGGTCTGGGTCTGAGAATCACTGTGGAAGCTGTCGGTCCCACCAGTTTAATGCAGTGAGGTCTGGGGCTGAGAATCACTGTGGAATATGTCGGTCCCACCAGTTTAACACAGTGAGGCCTGGGGCTGAGAATCACTGTGGAAGGTGTCGGTCCCACCAGTCTAACGCTGTGAGATCTGAGGCTGAGAATCACTGTGGAAGATGTCGGTCCCACCAGTTTAACGCAGTACGGCCTGGGGCTGAGAATCACTGTGGAAGATGTCGGTCCCACCAGTCTAACGCAGTGATGTCGGGCTGAGAATCACTGTGGAAGATGTCGGTCCCACCAGTCTAACGCAGTGAGGTCTGGGGCTGGGAATCACTGTGGAAGGTGCCAGTCCCACCAGTCTGACGCAGTGATGTCAGGCTGAGAATCACTGTGGAAGATGTCGGTCCCACCAGTTTAACGCAGTGAGGTCTGGGGCTGAGAATCACTGTGGAAGATGTCGGTCCCACCAGTTTAACACAGTGAGGTCTGCGGCTGAGAATCACTGTGGAAGATGTCGGTCCCACCAGCTTTAACGCAATGAGGTCTGGGGCTAAGAATCACTGTGGAAGATGTCGGTCCCACCAGTTTAACGCAGAGAGGTCTGGGGCTGAGAATCACTGTGGAAGATGTCGGTCCCAGCAGTTTAACGCAGTGAGGTCATGGGCTGAGAATCACTGTGGAAGGTGTCGGTTGCACCAGTTTAAAACAGAGAGGTCTGGGGCTGAGAATCACTGTGGAAGATGTCGGTCCCACCTGTTTAACACAGTGATGTCGGGCTGAGAATCACTGTGGAAGATGTCGGTCCCACCAGTTTAACGCAGTGAGGTCTGGGGCTGAGAATCATTGTGGAAGATGTCGGTCCCACCAGTTTAACGCAATGAGGTCTGGGGCTGTGAATCACTGTGGAAGATATCGGTCCCACCACTTTAACGCAGTGATGTCGGGCTGAGAATCACTGTGGAAGATGTCGGTCCCACCAGTTTAAAGCAGTGAGGTCTGGGGCTGAGAATCACTGTGGAATATGTCGGACCCACCAGTTTAACGCAGTGAGTTCTGGGGCTGTGAATCACTGTGTAAGATGTCGGTCCCACCAGTTTAACGCAGTGAGGTCTGGGTCTGAGAATCACTGTGGAAGCTGTCGGTCCCACCAGTTTAATGCAGTGAGGTCTGGGGCTGAGAATCACTGTGGAATATGTCGGTCCCACCAGTTTAACGCAGTGAGGCCTGGGGCTGAGAATCACTGTGGAAGGTGTCGGTCCCACCAGTCTAACGCTGTGAGATCTGAGGCTGAGAATCACTGTGGAAGATGTCGGTCCCACCAGTTTAACGCAGTACGGCCTGGGGCTGAGAATCACTGTGGAAGATGTCGGTCCCACCAGTCTAACGCAGTGATGTCGGGCTGAGAATCACTGTGGAAGATGTCGGTCCCACCAGTCTAACGCAGTGAGGTCTGGGGCTGGGAATCACTGTGGAAGGTGCCAGTCCCACCAGTCTGACGCAGTGATGTCAGGCTGAGAATCACTGTGGAAGATGTCGGTCACACCAGTTTAACGCAGTGAGGTCTGGGGCTGAGAATCACTGTGGAAGATGTCGGTCCCACCAGTTTAACGCAGTGAGGTCTGGGGCTGGGAATCACTGTGGAAGATGTCGGTCCCACCAGTCTAACGCAGTGATGTTGGGCTGAGAATCACTGTGGAAGATGTCGGTCCCACCACTTTAACGCAGTGAGGTCTGGGGCTGGGAATCACTGTGGAAGATGTCGGTCCCACCAGTTTAACGCAGAGAGGTCTGGGGCTGCGAATCACTGTGGAAGATGTCGATCCCACCAGTTTAACGCAGTGATGTCGGGCTGAGAATCACTGTGGAAGATGCCGGTCCCACCAGTCTAACGCAATGAGATCTGGGGCTGAGAATCACTGTGGAAGATGTCGATCCCACCAGTTTAACGCAGTGATGTCGGGCTGAGAATCACTGTGGAAGATGCCGGTCCCACCAGTCTAACGCAGTGAGATCTGGGGCTGAGAATCACTGTGGAAGATGTCGGTCCCACCAGTCTAACGCAATGAGGTCTGGGGCTGAGAATCACTGTGGAAGATGTCGATCCCACCAGTTTAACGCAGTGAGGTCTGGGGCTGAGAATCACTGTGGAAGATGTCGGTCCCACCAGTTTAACGCAGAGATGTCGGGCTGAGAATCACTGTGGAAGATGTCGGTCCCACCAGTTTAACACAGTGAGGTCTGGCGCTGAGAATCACTGTGGAAGATGTCGGTCCCACCAGCTTTAACGCAATGAGGTCTGGGGCTAAGAATCACTGTGGAAGATGTCGGTCCCACCAGTTTAACGCAGAGAGGTCTGGGGCTGTGAATCACTGTGGAAGATGTCGGTCCCAGCAGTTTAACGCAGTGAGGTCTGGGGCTAAGAATCACTGTGGAAATGTCGGTCCCACCAGTTTAACGCAGTGAGGTCTGGGGCTAAGAATCACTGTGGAAGATGTCGGTCCCACCAGTTTAACGCAGTGAGGTCATGGGCTGAGAATCACTGTGGAAGGTGTCGGTTGCACCAGTTTAAAACAGAGAGGTCTGGGGCTGAGAATCACTGTGGAAGATGTCGGTCCCACCTGTTTGACACAGTGATGTCGGGCTGAGAATCACTGTGGAAGATGTCGGTCCCACCAGTTTAACGCAGTGAGGTCTGGGGCTGAGAATCATTGTGGAAGATGTCGGTCCCACCAGTTTAACGCAATGAGGTCTGGGGCTGTGAATCACTGTGGAAGATATCGGTCCCACCACATTAACGCAGTGATGTCGGGCTGAGAATCACTGTGGAAGATGTCGGTCCCACCAGTTTAACGCAGTGAGGTCTGGGGCTGAGAATCACTGTGGAATATGTCGGACCCACCAGTTTAACGCAGTGAGTTCTGGGGCTGAGAATCACTGTGTAAGATGTCGGTCCCACCAGTTTAACTAGTGAGGTCTGGGGCTGAGAATCACTGTGGAAGCTGTCGGTCCCACCAGTTTAATGCAGTGAGGTCTGGGGCTGAGAATCACTGTGGAATATGTCGGTCCCACCAGTTTAACGCAGTGAGGCCTGGGGCTGAGAATCACTGTGGAAGGTGTCGGTCCCATCAGTCTAACGCTGTGAGGTCTGAGGCTGAGAATCACTGTGGAAGATGTCGGTCCCACCAGTTTAACGCAGTACGGCCTGGGGCTGAGAATCACTGTGGAAGATGTCGGTCCCACCAGTCTAACGCAGTGATGTCGGGCTGAGAATCACTGTGGAAGATGTCGGTCCCACCAGTCTAACGCAGTGAGGTCTGGGGCTGGGAATCACTGTGGAAGGTGCCAGTCCCACCAGTCTGACGCAGTGATGTCGGGCTGAGAATCACTGTGGAAGATGTCGGTCCCACCAGTTTAACGCAGTGAGGTCTGGGGCTGAGAATCACTGTGGAAGATGTCGGTCCCACCAGTTTAACGCAGTGAGGTCTGGGGCTGGGAATCACTGTGGAAGATGTCGGTCCCACCAGTCTAACGCAGTGATGTTGGGCTGAGAATCACTGTGGAAGATGTCGGTCCCACCACTTTAACGCAGTGAGGTCTGGGGCTGGGAATCACTGTGGAAGATGTCGGTCCCACCAGTTTAACGCAGAGAGGTCTGGGGCTGCGAATCACTGTGGAAGATGTCGGTCCCACCAGTTTAACGCAGTGATGTCGGGCTGAGAATCACTGTGGAAGATGTCGGTCCCACCAGTTAACGCAGTGAGGTCTGGGGCTGAGAATCACTGTGGAAGATGTCGGTCCCACCAGTCTAAAGCAGTGAGGTCTGGGGCTGAGAATCACTGTGGAAGATGTCGGTCCCACCAGTTTAACGCAGTGAGGCCTGGGGCTGAGAATCACTGTGGAAGGTGCCAGTCCCACCAGTCTAACGCAGTGATGTCGGGCTGAGAATCACTGTGGGAGATGTCGGTCCCACCAGTTTAACGCAGTGAGGCCTGGGGCTGAGAATCACTGTGGAAGGTGCCAGTCCCACCAGTCTAACGCAGTGATGTCGGGCTGAGAATCACTGTGGAAGATGTCGGTCCCACCAGTTTATCGCAGTGATGTCTGGGGCTGAGAATCACTGTGGAAGGTGTCGGACCCACCAGTTTAAAGCAGAGATGTCTGGGGCTGGGAATCACTGTGGAAGATGTCGGTCCCACCAGTTTAACGCAATGAGGTCTGGGGCTGAGAATCACTGTGGAAGATGTCGGTCCCACCAGTTTAACGCAGTGATGTCGGGCTGAGAATCACTGTGGAAGATGTCGGTCCCACCAGTTTAACGCAGTGATGTCGGGCTGAGAATCACTGTGGAAGATGTCGGTCCCACCAATTTAACGCAGTGAGGTCTGGGGCTGAGAATCACTGTGGAGGATGTCGGTCCCACCAGTTTAACGCAGTGAGGTCTGGGGCTGGGAATCACTGTGGAAGATGTCGGTCCCACCAGTCTAACGCAGTGAGGTCTGGGGCTGAGAATCACTGTGGAAGGTGTCGGTCCCACCAGTTTAACGCAGTGATGTCGGGCTGAGAATCACTGTGGAAGATGTCGGTCCCACCAGTCTAACGCAATTAGGTCTGGGGCTGAGAATCACTGTGGAAGATGTCGGTCCCAACAGTCTAACGCAGAGAGGTCTGGGGCTGAGAATCACTGTGGAAGATGTCGGTCCCACCAATTTAACGCAGTGATGTCGGGCTGAGAATCACTGTGGAAGATGTCGGTCCCACCAGTCTAACGCAATGCGGTCTGGGGCTGAGAATCACTGTGGAAGATTTCGATCCCACCAGTTTAACGCAGTGAGTTCTGGGGCTGAGAATCACTGTGGAAGATGTCGGTCCCACCAGTTTAACGCAGAGATGTCGGGCTGAGAATCACTGGGGAAGATGTCGGTCCCACCAGTTTAACGCAGTGAGGTCTGGGGCTGAGAATCACTGTGGAAGATGTCGGTCCCACCAGTTTAACGCAATGAGGTCTGGGGCTGAGAATCACTGTGGAAGATGTCGGTCCCACCAGTTTAACGCAGAGAGGTCTGGGGCTGAGAATCGCTGTGGAAGATGTCGGTCCCACCAGTTTATCGCAGTGATGTCTGGGGCTGAGAATCACTGTGGAAGATGTCGGTCCCACCAGTTTAACGCAATGAGGTCTGGGGCTGAGAATCACTGTGGAAGATGTCGGTCCCACCTGTTTAACGCAGTGATGTCGGGCTGAGAATCACTGTGGAAGATGTCGGTCCCACCAGTTTAACGCAGTGATGTCGGGCTGAGAATCACTGTGGAAGATGTCGATCCCACCAATTTAACGCAGTGAGGTCTGGGGCTGAGAATCACTGTGGAAGATGTCGGTCCCACCAGTTTAACGCAGTGAGGTCTGGGGCTGGGAATCACTGTGGAAGATGTCGGTCCCACCAGTCTAACGCAGTGAGGTCTGGCACTGCGAATCACTTTGGAAGATGTCGATCCCAGCTGTTTAACGCAGTGAGGTCTGGGGCTGAGAATCACTGTGGAAGGTGTCGGTCCCACCAGTTTAATGCAGTGATGTCGGGCTGAGAATCACTGTGGAAGATGTCGGTCCCATCAGTCTAACGCAATGATATCTTGGGCTGTGAATCACTGTGGAAGATGTCGGTCCCACCAGTCTAACGCAGTGATGTCGGGCTGAGAATCACTGTGGAAGATGTCGGTCCCACCAGTTTAACGCAGTGATGTCGGGCTGAGAATCTCTGTGGAAGATGTCGGTCCCACCAGTCTAACGCAATGAGGTCTCGGGCTGAGAATCACTGTGGAAGATGTCGATCCCACCAGTTTAACGCAGTGATGTCGGGCTGAGAATCACTGTGGAAGATGCCGGTCCCACCAGTCTAACGCAGTGAGGTCTGGGGCTGAGAATCACTGTGGAAGATGTCGGTCCCACCAGTCTAACGCAATGAGGTCTGGGGCTGAGAATCACTGTGGAAGGTGTCGGTTCCACCAGTTTAAAACAGAGAGGTCTGGGGCTGAGAATCACTGTGGAAGATGTCGGTCCCACCTGTTTAACGCAGTGATGTCGGGCTGAGAATCACTGTGGAAGATGTCGGTCCCACCAGTTTAACGCAGTGAGGTCTGGGGCTGAGAATCATTGTGGAAGATGTCAGTCCCACCAGTTTAACGCAATGAGGTCTGGGGCTGTGAATCACTGTGGAAGATATCGGTCCCACCACTTTAACGCAGTGATGTCGGGCTGAGAATCACTGTGGAAGATGTCGGTCCCACCAGTTTAACGCAGTGAGGTCTGGGGCTGAGAATCACTGTGGAATATGTCGGACCCACCAGTTTAACGCAGTGAGTTCTGGGGCTGAGAATCACTGTGTAAGATGTCGGTCCCACCAGTTTAACGCAGTGAGGTCTGGGGCTGAGAATCACTGTGGAAGGTGTCGGTCCCACCAGTTTAATGCAGTGAGGTCTGGGGCTGAGAATCACTGTGGAATATGTCGGTCCCACCAGTTTAATGCAGTGAGGCCTGGGGCTGAGAATCACTGTGGAAGGTGTCGGTCCCAACAGTCTAACGCTGTGAGGTCTGAGGCTGAGAATCACTGTGGAAGATGTCGGACCCACCAGTTTAACGCAGTACGGCCTGGGGCTGAGAATCACTGTGGAAGATGTCGGTCCCACCAGTTTAACGCAGTGATGTCGGGCTGAGAATCGCTGTGGAAGATATCGGTCCCACCAGTTTAACGCAGTGAGGTCTGGGGCTGAGAATCACTGTGGAAGATGTCGGTCCCACCAGTTTAACGCAGTGAGGTCTGGGGAATCACTGTGGAAGGTGTCAGTCACACCAGTCTAACGCAGTGAGGTCTGAGGCTGAGAATCACTGTGGAAGATGTCGATCCCACCAGTTTAACGCAGTGATGTCGGGCTGAGAATCACTGTGGAAGATGTCGGTCCCACCAGTTTAACGCAGTGAGGTCTGGGGCTGAGAATCACTGTGGAAGGTGTCTGTCCCACCAGTTTAACGCAGTGAGGCCTGGGGCTGAGAATCCCTGTGGAAGATGTCGGTCCCACCAGTTTAACTCAGTGATGTCGGGCTGAGAATCACTGTGGAAGATGTCGGTCCCACCAGTTAACGCAGTGAGGTCTGAGGCTGAGAATCACTGTGGAAGATGTCGGTCCCACCAGTCTAACGCAGTGAGGTCTGGGGCTGAGAATCACTATGGAAGATGTCGGTCCCACCAGTCTAACGCAGTGAGGTCTGGGGCTGAGAATCACTGTGGATGGTGCCAGTCCCACCAGTCTAACGCAGTGATGTTGGGCTGAGAATCACTATGGAAGATGTCAGTCCCACCAGTTTAACGCAGTGAGGTTTGGGGCTGAGAATCACTGTGGAAGATGTCGTTCCCACCAGTTTAACGCAGTGAGGTCTGGGGCTGAGAATCACTGTGGAAGATGTCGGTCTCACCAGTTTAACGCAGTGAGGCCTGGGGCTGAGAATCACTGTGGAAGGTGCCAGTCCCACCAGTCTGACGCAGTGATGTCGGGCTGAGAATCACTGTGGAAGATGTCGGTCCCACCACTTTAACGCAGTGATGTCGGGCTGAGAATCACTGTGGAAGATGTCGGTCCCACCAGTCTAACGCAATGAGGCCTGGGGCTGAGACTCACTGTGGAAGATGTCAGTCCCACCAGTCTAACGCAGTCATGTCGGGCGGAGAATCACTGTGGAAGATGTCGGTCCCACCAGTTTAACGCAGTGATGTCGGGCTGAGAATCACTGTGGAAAATGTCGGTCCCACAAGTCTAACGCAGTGAGGTCTGGGGCTGAGAATTATTGTGGAAGATGTCGGTCTCACCAGTTTAACGGTGAGGCCTGGGGCTGAGAATCACTGTGGAAGGTGCCAGTCGCACCAGTCTGACGCAGTGATGTCGGGCTGAGAATCACTGTGGAAGTTGTCGGTCCCACCAGTTTAACGCAGCGAGGTCTGGGGCTGAGAATCACTGTGGAAGATGTCGGTCCCACCAGTTTAACGCAGTGAGGTATGGGGCTGAGAATCACTATGGAAGATGTCGGTCCCACCAGTTTAACGCAGTGAGGTCTGGGGCTGGGAATCACTGTGGAAGATGTCGGCCCCACCAGTCTAACGCAGTGAGGTCTGGGGCTGCGAATCACTGTGGAAGATGTAGGTCCCACCAGTTTAACGCAGTGATGTCGGGCTGGGAATCACTGTGGAAGATGTCGGTCCCACCAGTTTAACGCAGTGAGGTCTGGGGCTGGGAATCACTGTGGAAGATGTCGGTCCCACCAGTTTAACGCAGTGAGCTCTGGGGCTGAGAATCACTGTGGAAGATGTCGGTCCCACCAGTTTAACGCAGTGAGGTCTGGGGCTGGGAATCACTGTGGAAGATGTCGTTCCCACCAGTTTAACGCAGTGAGGTCTGGGGCTGAGAATCACTTTGGAAGATGTCGGTCCCACCAGTCTAACACAGTGAGGTCTGGGGCTGCGAATCACTGTGGAAGATGTCGGTCCCACTAGTTTAACGCAGTGATGTCGGGCTGAGAATCACTGTGGAAGATGTCGGTCCCACCACTTTAACGCAGTGATGTCGGGCTGAGAATCACTGTGGAAGATGTCGGTCCCACCAGTCTAACGCAATGAGGCCTGGGGCTGAGAATCACTGTGGAAGATGTCAGTCCCACCAGTCTAACGCAGTCATGTCGGGCGGAGAATCACTGTGGAAGATGTCGGTCCCACCAGTTTAACGCAGTGATGTCGGGCTGAGAATCACTGTGGTAGATGTCGGTCCCACAAGTCTAACGCAATGAGCTCTGGGGCTGAGAATCACTGTGGAAGATGTCGATCCCACCAGTTTAACGCAGTGAGGTCTGGGGCTGAGAATCACTGTGGAAGATGTCGGTCCCACCAGTTTAACGCAGAGATGTCGGGCTGAGAATCACTGTGGAAGATGTCGGTCCCACCAGTTTAACGCAGAGAGGTCTGGGGCTCAGAATCACTGTGGAAGATGTCGGTCCCAGCAGTTTAACACAGTGAGGTCATGGGCTGAGAATCACTGTGGAAGGTGTCGGTTCCACCAGTTTAAAACAGAGAGGTCTGGGGCTGAGAATCACTGTGGAAGATGTCGGTCCCACCTGTTTAACGCAGTGATGTCGGGCTGAGAATCACTGTGGAAGATGTCGGTCCCAGCTGTTTAACGCAGTGAGGTCATGGGCTGAGAATCACTGTGGAAGGTGTCGGTTCCACCAGTTTAAAACAGAGAGGTCTGGGGCTGAGAATCACTGTGGAAGATGTCGGTCCCACCTGTTTAACGCAGTGATGTCGGGCTGAGAATCACTGTGGAAGATGTCGGTCCCACCAGTTTAACGCAGTGAGGTCTGGGGCTGAGAATCATTGTGGAAGATGTCGGTCCCACCAGTTTAACGCAATGAGGTCTGGGGCTGAGAATCACTGTGGAAGATATCGGTCCCACCACTTTAACGCAGTGATGTCGGGCTGAGAATCACTGTGGAAGATGTCGGTCCCACCAGTTTAACGCAGTGAGGTCTGGGGCTGAGAATCACTGTGGAATATGTCGGTCCCACCAGTTTAACGCAGTGAGTTCTGGGGCTGAGAATCACTGTGGAAGATGTCGGTCCCACCAGTTTAACGCAGTGAGGTCTGGGGCTGAGAATCACTGTGGAAGGTGTCGGTCCCACCAGTTTAATGCAGTGAGGTCTGGGGCTGAGAATCACTGTGGAATATGTCGGTCACACCAGTTTAACGCTGTGAGGTCTGAGGCTGAGAATCACTGTGGAAGATGTCGGTCCCACCAGTTTAACGCAGTACGGCCTGGGGCTGAAAATCACCGTGGAAGATGTCGGTCCCACCAGTTTAACGCAGTGATGTCGGGCTGAGAATCGCTGTGGAAGATATCGGTCCCACCAGTTTAACGCAGTGAGGTCTGGGGCTGAGAATCACTGTGGAAGATATCGGTCCCACCAGTTTAACGCAGTGAGGTCTGGGGCTGAGAATCACTGTGGAAGATGTCGATCCCACCAGTTTAACGCAGTGATGTCGGGCTGAGAATCACTGTGGAAGATGTCGGTCCCACCAGTTTATCGCAGTGAGGTCTGGGGCTGAGTATCACTGTGGAAGGTGTCTGTCCCACCAGTTTAACGCAGTGAGGCCTGGGGCTGATAATCACTGTGGAAGATGTCGGTCCCACCAGTCTAACGCAGTGATGTCGGGCTGAGAATCACTGTGGAAGATGTCGGTCCCACCAGTTAACGCAGTGAGGTCTGAGGCTGAGAATCACTGTGGAAGATGTCGGTCGCACCAGTCTAACGCAGTGAGGTCTGGGGCTGAGAATCACTGTGGAAGATGTCAGACCCACCAGTTTAACGCAGTGAGGTTTGGGGCTGAGAATCCCTGTGGAAGATGTCGGTCCCAACAGTTTAACGCAGTGAGGTCTGGGGCTGAGAATCACTGTGGAAGATGTCGGTCTCACCAGTTTAACGCAGTGAGGCCTGGGGCTGAGAATCACTGTGGAAGGTGCCAGTCCCACCAGTCTGACGCAGTGATGTAGGGCTGAGAATCACTGTGGAAGTTGTCGGTCCCACCAGTTTAACGCAGAGAGGTCTGGGGCTGAGAATCACTGTGGAAGATGTCGGTCCCACCAGTTTAACGCAGTGAGGTATGGGGCTGAGAATCACTTTGGAAGATGTCGGTCCCACCAGTTTAACGCAGTGAGGTCTGGGGCTGGGAATCACTGTGGAAGATGTCGGCCCCACCAGTCTAACGCAGTGAGGTCTGGGGCTGAGAATCACTGTGGAAGATGTCGGTCCCACCAGTTTAACGCAGTGATGTCGGGCTGAGAATCACTGTGGAAGATGTCGGTCCCACCAGTTTAACGCAGTGAGGTCTGGGGCTGGGAATCACTGTGGAAGATGTCGGTCCCACCAGTTTAACGCAGTGAGCTCTGGGGCTGAGAATCACTGTGGAAGATGTCGGTCCCACCAGTTTAACGCAGTGAGGTCAGGGGCTGGGAATCACTGTGGAAGATGTCGGTCCCACCAGTTTAACGCAGTGAGGTCTGGGGCTGAGAATCACTTTGGAAGATGTCGGTCCCACCAGTCTAACGCAGTGAGGTCTGGGGCTGCGAATCACTGTGGAAGATGTCGGTCCCACCAGTTTAACGCAGTGATGTCGGGCTGAGAATCACTGTGGAAGATGTCGGTCCCACCACTTTAACGCAGTGATGTCGGGCTGAGAATCACTGTGGAAGATGTCGGTCCCACCAGTCTAACGCAATGAGGCCTGGGGCTGAGGATCACTGTGGAAGATGTCAGTCCCACCAGTCTAACGCAGTCATGTCGGGCTGAGAATAACTGTGGAAGATGTCGGTCCCACCAGTTTAACGCAGTGATGTCGGGCTGAGAATCACTGTGGAAGATGTCGGTCCCACAAGTCTAACGCAATGAGGTCTGGGGCTGAGAATCACTGTGGAAGATGTTGATCCCACCAGTTTAACGCAGTGAGGTCTGGGGCTGAGAATCACTGTGGAAGATGTCGGTCCCACCAGTTTAACGCAGAGATGTCGGGCTGAGAATCACTGTGGAAGATGTCGGTCCCACCAGTTTAACGCAGTGAGGTCTGGGGCTGAGAATCACTGTGGAAGGTGTCGGTCCCACCAGTTTAACGCAGTGAGGTCTGGGGCTGAGAATCACTGTGGAAGATGTCGGTCCCACCAGTTTAACGCAGAGAGGTCTGGGGCTGAGAATCACTGTGGAAGATGTCGGTCCCAGCATGTTAACGCAGTGAGGTCATGGGCTGAGAATCACTGTGGAAGGTGTCGGTCCCACCAGTTTAACGCAGTGAGGTCTGGGGCTGAGAATCACTGTGGAAGATGTCGGTCCCACCTGTTTAACGCAGTGATGTCGGGCTGAGAATCACTGTGGAAGATGTCGGTCCCACCAGTTTAACGCAGTGAGGTCTGGGGCTGAGAATCATTGTGGAAGATGTCGGTCCCACCAGTTTAACGCAATGAGATCTGGGGCTGAGAAACACCGTGGAAGATGTCGATCCCACCAGTTTAACGCAGTGAGGTCTGGGGCTGAGAATCACTGTGGAAGATGTCGGTCCCACCACTTTAAAGCAGTGATGTCGGGCTGAGAATCACTGTGGAAGATGTCGATCCCACCAGTCGAACGCAATGAGGTCTGGGGCTTCAAATCACTGTGGAAGATGTCGGTCCCACCAGTTTAATGCAGTGATGTCGGGCTGAGAATCGCTGTGGAAGATATCGGTCCCACCAGTTTAACGCAGTGAGGTCTGGGGCTGAGAATCACTGTGGAAGATGTCGGTCCCACCAGTTTAACGCAATGAGGTCTGGGGCTGAGAATCACTGTGGAAGATGTCGGTCCCACCACTTTAACGCAGTGATGTCGGGCTGAGAATCACTGTGGAAGATGTCGGTCCCACCAGTCTAACGCAATGAGGCCTGGGGCTGAGAATCACTGTGGAAGATGTCAGTCCCACCAGTCTAACGCAGTCATGTCGGGCGGAGAATCACTGTGGAAGATGTCGGTCCCACCAGTTTAACGCAGTGATGTCGGGCTGAGAATCACTGTGGTAGATGTCGGTCCCACAAGTCTAATGCAATGAGGTCTGGGGCTGAGAATCACTATGGAAGATGTCGATCCCACCAGTTTAACGCAGTGAGGTCTGGGGCTGAGAATCACTGTGGAAGATGTCGGTCCCACCAGTTTAACGCAGAGATGTCGGGCTGAGAATCACTGTGGAAGATGTCGGTCCCACCAGTTTAACGCAGTGAGGTCTGGGGCTGAGAATCACTGTGGAAGGTGTCGGTCCCACCAGTTTAACGCAGTGAGGTCTGGGGCTGAGAATCACTGTGGAAGATGTCCGTCCCACCAGTTTAACGCAGAGAGGTCTGGGGCTGAGAATCACTGTGGAAGATGTCGGTCCCAGCAGTTTAACACAGTGAGGTCATGGGCTGAGAATCACTGTGGAAGGTGTCGGTTCCACCAGTTTAAAACAGAGAGGTCTGGGGCTGAGAATCACTGTGGAAGATGTCGGTCCCACCAGTTTAACGCAGTGAGGTCTGGGGCTGAGAATCACTGTGGAAGATGTCGGTCCCACCAGTTTAACGCAGAGAGGTCTGGGGCTGAGAATCGCTGTGGAAGATGTCGGTCCCAGCAGTTTAACGCAGTGAGGTCATGGGCTGAGAATCACTGTGGAAGGTGTCGGTTCCACCAGTTTAAAACAGAGAGGTCTGGGGCTGAGAATCACTGTGGAAGATGTCGGTCCCACCTGTTTAACGCAGTGATGTTGGGCTGAGAATCACTGTGGAAGATGTCGGTCCCACCAGTTTAACGCAGTGAGGTCTGGGGCTGAGAATCATTGTGGAAGATGTCGGTCCCACCAGTTTAACGCAATGAGGTCTGGGGCTGAGAATCACTGTGGAAGATATCGGTCCCACCACTTTAACGCAGTGAGGTCTGGGGCTGAGAATCACTGTGGAATATGTCGGTCCCACCAGTTTAACGCAGTGAGTTCTGGGGCTGAGAATCACTGTGTAAGATGTCGGTCCCACCAGTTTAACGCAGTGAGGTCTGGGGCTGAGAATCACTGTGGAAGGTGTCGGTCCCACCAGTTTAATGCAGTGAGGTCTGGGGCTGAGAATCGCTGTGGAATATGTCGGTCCCACCAGTTTAACGCTGTGAGGTCGGAGGCTGAGAATCACTGTGGAAGATGTCGGTCCCACCAGTTTAACGCAGTACGGCCTGGGGCTGAAAATCACTGTGGAAGATGTCGGTCCCACCAGTTTAACGCAGTGATGTCGGGCTGAGAATCGCTGTGGAAGATATCGGTCCCACCAGTTTAACGCAGTGAGGTCTGGGGCTGAGAATCACTGTGGAAGATATCGGTGCCACCAGTTTAACGCAGTGAGGTCTGGGGCTGAGTATCACTGTGGAAGATGTCGATCCCACCAGTTTAACGCAGTGATGTCGGGCTGAGAATCACTGTGGAAGATGTCAGTCCCACCAGTTTATCGCAGTGAGGTCTGGGGCTGAGTATCACTGTGGAAGGTGTCTGTCCCACCAGTTTAACGCAGTGAGGCCTGGGGCTGATAATCACTGTGGAAGATGTCGGTCCCACCAGTCTAACGCAGTGATGTCGGGCTGAGAATCACTGTGGAAGATGTCGGTCCCACCAGTTAACGCAGTGAGGTCTGAGGCTGAGAATCACTGTGGAAGATGTCGGTCCCACCAGTCTAACGCAGTGAGGTCTGGGGCTGAGAATCACTGTGGAAGATGTCGGTCCCACAAGTCTAACGCAGTGAGGTCTGGGGCTGAGAATCACTGTGGATGGTGCCAGTCCAACCAGTCTAACGCAGTGATGTCGGGCTGAGAATCACTGTGGAAGATGTCGGTCCCACCAGTTAACGCAGTGAGGTCTGAGGCTGAGAATCACTGTGGAAGATGTCGGTCCCACCAGTCTAACGCAGTGAGGTCTGGGGCTGAGAATCACTGTGGATGGTGCCAGTCCCACCAGTCTAACGCAGTGATGTCGGGCTGAGAATCATTGTGGAAGATGTCAGTCCCACCAGTTTAACGCAGTGAGGTTTGGGGCTGAGAATTCCTGTGGAAGATGTCGGTCCCAACAGTTTAACGCAGTGAGGTCTGGGGCTGAGAATCACTGTGGAAGATGTCGGTCTCACCAGTTTAACGCAGTGAGGTCTGGGGCTGAGAATCACTGTGGAAGATATCGGTCTCACCAGTTTAACGCAGTGAGGCCTGGGGCTGAGAATCACTGTGGAAGGTGCCAGTCCCACCAGTCTGACGCAGTGATGTCGGGCTGAGAATCACTGTGGAAGTTGTCGGTCCCACCAGTTTAACGCAGAGAGGTCTGGGGCTGAGAATCACTGTGGAAGATGTCGGTCCCACCAGTTTAACGCAGTGAGGTATGGGGCTGAGAATCACTTTGGAAGATGTCGGTCCCACCAGTTTAACGCAGTGAGGTCTGGGGCTGGGAATCACTGTGGAAGATGTCGGCCCCACCAGTCTAACGCAGTGAGGTCTGGGGCTGAGAATCACTGTGGAAGATGTCGGTCCCACCAGTTTAACGCAGTGATGTCGGGCTGAGAATCACTGTGGAAGATGTCGGTCCCACCAGTTTAACGCAGTGAGGTCTGGGGCTGGGAATCACTGTGGAAGATGTCGGTCCCACCAGTTTAACGCAGTGAGCTCTGGGGCTGAGAATCACTGTGGAAGATGTCGGTCCCACCAGTTTAACGCAGTGAGGTCAGGGGATGGGAATCACTGTGGAAGATGTCGGTCCCACCAGTTTAACGCAGTGAGGTCTGGGGCTGAGAATCACTTTGGAAGATGTCGGTCCCACCAGTCTAACGCAGTGAGGTCTGGGGCTGCGAATCACTGTGGAAGATGTCGGTCCCACCAGTTTAACGCAGTGATGTCGGGCTGAGAATCACTGTGGAAGATGTCGGTCCCACCACTTTAACGCAGTGATCTCGGGCTGAGAATCACTGTGGAAGATGTCGGTCCCACCAGTCTAACGCAATGAGGCCTGGGGCTGAGGATCACTGTGGAAGATGTCAGTCCCACCAGTCTAACGCAGTCATGTCGGGCTGAGAATCACTGTGGAAGATGTCGGTCCCACCAGTTTAACGCAGTGATGTCGGGCTGAGAATCACTGTGGAAGATGTCGGTCCCACAAGTCTAACGCAATGAGGTCTGGGGCTGAGAATCACTGTGGAAGATGTGGATCCCACCAGTTTAACGCAGTGAGGTCTGGGGCTGAGAATCACTGTGGAAGATGTCGGTCCCACCAGTTTAACGCAGAGATGTCGGGCTGAGAATCACTGTGGAAGATGTCGGTCCCACCAGTTTAACGCAGTGGGGTCTGGGGCTGAGAATCACTGTGGAAGGTGTCGGTCCCACCAGTTTAACGCAGTGAGGTCTGGGGCTGAGAATCACTGTGGAAGATGTCGGTCCCACCAGTTTAACGCAGAGAGGTCTGGGGCTGAGAATCACTGTGGAAGATGTCGGTCCCAGCAGTTTAACGCAGTGAGGTCATGGGCTGAGAATCACTGTGGAAGGTGTCGGTCCCACCAGTTTAACGCAGTGAGGTCTGGGGCTGAGAATCACTGTGGAAGATGTCGGTCCCACCTGTTTAACGCAGTGATGTCGGGCTGAGAATCACTGTGGAAGATGTCGATCCCACCAGTTTAACGCAGTGAGGTCTGGGGCTGAGAATCACTGTGGAAGATGTCGGTCCCACCACTTTAAAGCAGTGATGTCGGGCTGAGAATCACTGTGGAAGATGTCGGTCCCACCAGTCGAACGCAATGAGGTCTGGGGCTTCAAATCACTGTGGAAGATGTCGGTCCCACCAGTTTAACGCAGTGATGTCGGGCTGAGAATCGCTGTGGAAGATATCGGTCCCACCAGTTTAACGCAGTGAGGTCTGGGGCTGAGAATCACTGTGGAAGATGTCGGTACCACCAGTTTAAAACAGAGAGGTCTGGGGCTGAGAATCACTGTGGAAGATGTCGGTCCCACCTGTTTAACGCAGTGATGTCGGGCTGAGAATCACTGTGGAAGATGTCGGTCCCACCAGTTTAACGCAATGAGGTCTGGGGCTGAGAATCACTGTGGAGGATATCGGTCCCAGCACTTTAACGCAGTGATGTCGGGCTGAGAATCACTGTGGAAGATGTCGGTCCCACCAGTTTAACGCAGTGAGGTCTGGGGCTGAGAATCACTTTGGAATATGTCGGTCCCACCAGTTTAACGCAGTGAGTTCTGGGGCTGCGAAATACTGTGTAAGATGTCGGTCCCACCAGTTTAACGCAGTGAGGTCTGGGGCTGAGAATCACTGTGGAATATGTCGTTCCCACCAGTTTAACGCAGTGAGGCCTGGGGCTGAGAATCACTGTGGAAGGTGTCGGTCCCACCAGTCTTACGCTGTGAGGTCTGAGGCTGAGAATCACTGTGGAAGATGTCGGTCCCACCAGTTTAACGCAGTACGGCCTGGGGCTGAGAATCACTGTGGAAGATGTCGGTCCCACCAGTTTAACGCAGTGATGTCGGGCTGAGAATCGCTGTGGAAGATATCGGTCCCACCAGTTTAACGCAGTGAGGTCTGGGGCTGAGAATCACTGTGGAAGATGTCGGTCCCACCAGTTTAAAGCAGTGAGGTCTGGGGCTGAGAATCACTGTGGAAGGTGTCAGTCACACCAGTCTAACGCAGTGAGGTCTGAGGCTGAGAATCACTGTGGAAGCTGTCGATCCCACCAGTTTAACGCAGTGATGTCGGGCTGAGAATCACTGTGGAAGATGTCGGTCCCACCAGTTTATCGCAGTGAGGTCTGGGGCTGAGAATCACTGTGGAAGGTGTCTGTCCCACCAGTTTAACGCAGTGAGGCCTGGGGCTGAGAATCACTGTGGAAGATGTCGGTCCCACCAGTTTAACTCAGTGATGTCGGGCTGAGAATCACTGTGGAAGATGTCGGTCCCACCAGTTAATGCAGTGAGGTCTGAGGCTGAGAATCACTGTGGAAGATGTCGGTCCCACCAGTCTAACGCAGTGAGGTCTGGGGTTGAGAATCACTGTGGATGGTGCCAGTCCCACCAGTCTAACGCAGTGATGTTGGGCTGAGAATCACTGTGGAAGATGTCAGTCCCACCAGTTTAACGCAGTGAGGTTTGGGGCTGAGAATCACTGTGGAAGATGTCGGTCCCACCAGTTTAACGCAGTGAGGTCTGGGGCTGAGAATCACTGTGGAAGATGTCGGTCTCACCAGTTTAACGCAGTGAGGCCTGGGGCTGAGAATCACTGTGGAAGGAGCCAGTCCCACCAGTCTGACGCAGTGATGTCGGGCTGAGAATCACTGTGGAAGTTGTCGGTCCCACCACTTTAACGCAGTGATGTCGGGCTGAGAATCACTGTGGAAGATGTCGGTCCCACCAGTCTAACGCAATGAGGCCTGGTGCTGAGACTCACTGTGGAAGATGTTAGTCCCACCAGTCTAACGCAGTCATGTCGGGCGGAGAATCACTGTGGAAGATGTCGGTCCCAGCAGTTTAACGCAGTGATGTCGGGCTGAGAATCTCTGTGGAAAATGTCGGTCCCACAAGTCTAACGCAGTGAGGTCTGGGGCTGAGAATCATTGTGGAAGATGTCGGTCTCACCAGTTTAACGCAGTGAGGCCTGGGGCTGAGAATCACTGTGGAAGGTGCCAGTCCCACCAGTCTGACGCAGTGATGTCGGGCTGAGAATCACTGTGGAAGTTGTCGGTCCCACCAGTTTAAGGCAGTGAGCTCTGGGGCTGAGAATCACTGTGGAAGATGTCGGTCCCACCAGTTTAACGCAGTGAGGTCTGGGGCTGGGAATCACTGTGGAAGATGTCGTTCCCACCAGTTTAACGCAGTGATGTCGGGCTGAGAATCACTGTGGAAGATGTCGGTCCCACCACTTTAACGCAGTGATGTCAGGCTGAGAATCACTGTGGAAGATGTCGGTCCCACCAGTCTAACGCAATGAGACCTGGGGCTGAGAATCACTGTGGAAGATGTCAGTCCCACCAGTCTAACGCAGTCATGTCGGGCGGAGAATCACTGTGGAAGATGTCGGTCCCACCAGTTTAACGCAGTGATGTCGGGCTGAGAATCACTGTGGTAGATGTCGGTCCCACAAATCTAACGCAATGAGGTCTGGGGCTGAGAATCACTGTGGAAGATGTCGATCCCACCAGTTTAACGCAGTGAGGTCTGGGGCTGAGAATCACTGTGGAAGATGTCGGTCCCACCAGTTTAACGCAGAGATGTCGGGCTGAGAATCACTGTGGAAGATGTCGGTCCAACCAGTTTAACGCAGTGAGGTCTGGGGCTGAGAATCACTGTGGAAGGTGTCGGTCCCACCAGTTTAACGCAGTGAGGTCTGGGGCTGAGAATCACTGTGGAAGATGTCGGTCCCACCAGTTTAACGCAGAGATGTCGGGCTGAGAATCACTGTGGAAGATGTCGGTCCCACCAGTTTAACGCAGTGAGGTCTGGGGCTGAGAATCACTGTGGAAGGTGTCAGTCCCACCAGTTTAACGCAGTGAGGTCTGGGACTGAGAATCACTGTGGAAGATGTCGGTCCCACCAGTTTAACGCAGAGAGGTCTGGGGCTGAGAATCACTGTGGAAGATGTCGGTCCCAGCAGTTTAACGCAGTGAGGTCATGGGCTGAGAATCACTGTGGAAGGTGTCGGTTCCACCAGTTTAACGCAGTGAGGTCTGGGGCTGAGAATCACTGTGGAAGATGTCGGTCCCACCTGTTTAACGCAGTGATGTCGGGCTGAGAATCACTGTGGAAGATGTCGGTCCCACCAGTCGAACGCAATGAGGTCTGGGGCTGAGAATCACTGTGGAAGATGTCAGTCCCTCCAGTTTAACGCAGTGATGTCGGGGTGTGAATCACTGTGGAAGATGTCGGTCCCACCAGTCTAATGCAATGAGGTCTGGGGCTGAGAATCACTGTGGAAAATGTCGATTCCCACCAGTTTAACGCAGAGAGGTCTGGGGCTGAGAATCACTGTGGAAGATGTTGGTACCACCAGTTTAAGGCAGTGAGGTCTGGGGCTGAGAATCACTGTGGAAGATGTCGATCCCACCAGTTTAACACAGTGATGTCGAGCTGAGAATCACTGTGGAAGATGTCGGTCCCACCAGTTTAACGCAGTGAGGCCTGGGGCTGAGAATCACTGTGGAAGGTGTCAGTCCCACCAGTTTAACGCAGTGAGGCCTGGGGCTGAGAATCACTGTGGAAGATGTCGGTCCCATCAGTTTAACGCAGTGATGTCGGGCTGAGAATCACTGTGGAAGATGTTGGTCCCACCAGTTTGATGCAGAGAGTTCTGGGGCTGAGAATCACTGTGGAAAATGTCGGTCCCACCAGTTTAACGCAGTGACGTCTGGGGCTGAGAATCACTGTGGAAGATGTCGGTCCCACCAGTCTAACGCAGTGATGTCGGGCTGAGAATCACTGTGGAAGATGTCGGTACCACCAGTCAAACGCAGTGATGTCGGGCTGAGAATCACTGTGGAAGATGTCGGTCCCACCAGCTTAACGCAGAGAGGTCTGGGGCTGAGAATCACTGTGGAAGAAGTCGGTCCCACCAGTTTAACGCAGTGAGGCCTTGGGCTGAGAATCACTGTGGAAGATGTCGGTCCCACCAGTTTAACGCAGTGATGTCGGGCTGAGAATCACTGTGGAAGATGTCGGTCCCACCAGTCTAACGCAGTGAGGTCTGGGGCTGAGAATCACTGTGGAAGGTGCCAGTCCCACCAGTCTAACGCAGTGATGTCGGGCTGAGAATCACTGTGGAAGATGTCGCTCCCACCAGTTTAACGCAGTGAGGTCTGGGGCTGAGAATCACTGTGGAAGATGTCGGTCCCACCAGTTTAACGCAGTGAGGTCTGCGGCTGCGACTCACTGTGGAAGATGTCGGTCCCAACAGTTTAACGCAGTGAGGTCTGGGGCTGAGAATCACTGTGGAAGATGTCGGTCTCACCAGTTTAACGCAGTGAGGCCTGGGGCTGAGAATCACTGTGGAAAGTGCCAGTCCCACCAGTCTGACGCAGTGATGTCGGGCTGAGAATCACTGTGGAAGATGTCGGTCCCACCAGTCTAACGCAATGAGGCCTGGGGCTGAGACTCACTGTGGAAGATGTCAGTCCCACCAGTCTAACGCAGTCATGTCGGGCGGAGAATCACTGTGGAAGATGTCGGTCCCACCAGTTTAACGCAGTGATGTCGGGCTGAGAATCACTGTGGAAAATGTCGGTCCCACAAGTCTAACGCAGTGAGGTCTGGGGCTGAGAATCATTGTGGAAGATGTCGGTCTCACCAGTTTAACGCAGTGAGGCCTGGGGCAGAGAATCACTGTGGAAGGTGCCAGTCCCACCAGTCTGACGCAGTGATGTCGGGCTGAGAATCACTGTGGAAGTTGTCGGTCCCACCGTTTAACGCAGCGAGGTCTGGGGCTGAGAATCACTGTGGAAGATGTCGGTCCCACCAGTTTAACGCAGTGAGGTATGGGGCTGAGAATCACTGTGGAAGATGTCGGTCCCACCAGTTTAACGCAGTGAGCTCTGGGGCTGAGAATCACTGTGGAAGATGTCGGTCCCACCAGTTTAACGCAGTGAGGTCTGGGGCTGAGAATCACTGTGGAAGATGTCGGTCTCACCAGTTTAACGCAGTGAGGCCTGGGGCTGAGAATCACTGTGGAAGGAGCCAGTCCCACCAGTCTGACGCAGTGATGTCGGGCTGAGAATCACTGTGGAAGATGTCGGTCCCACCACTTTAACGCAGTGATGTCGGGCTGAGAATCACTGTGGAAGATGTCGGTCCCACCAGTCTAACGCAATGAGGCCTGGTGCTGAGACTCACTGTGGAAGATGTTAGTCCCACCAGTCTAACGCAGTCATGTCGGGCGGAGAATCACTGTGGAAGATGTCGGTCCCAGCAGTTTAACGCAGTGATGTCGGGCTGAGAATCTCTGTGGAAAATGTCGGTCCCACAAGTCTAACGCAGTGAGGTCTGGGGCTGAGAATCATTGTGGAAGATGTCGGTCTCACCAGTTTAACGCAGTGAGGCCTGGGGCTGAGAATCACTGTGGAAGGTGCCAGTCCCACCAGTCTGACGCAGTGATGTCGGGCTGAGAATCACTGTGGAAGTTGTCGGTCCCACCAGTTTAAGGCAGTGAGCTCTGGGGCTGAGAATCACTGTGGAAGATGTCGGTCCCACCAGTTTAACGCAGTGAGGTCTGGGGCTGGGAATCACTGTGGAAGATGTCGTTCCCACCAGTTTAACGCAGTGATGTCGGGCTGAGAATCACTGTGGAAGATGTCGGTCCCACCACTTTAACGCAGTGATGTCAGGCTGAGAATCACTGTGGAAGATGTCGGTCCCACCAGTCTAACGCAATGAGACCTGGGGCTGAGAATCACTGTGGAAGATGTCAGTCCCACCAGTCTAACGCAGTCATGTCGGGCGGAGAATCACTGTGGAAGATGTCGGTCCCACCAGTTTAACGCAGTGATGTCGGGCTGAGAATCACTGTGGTAGATGTCGGTCCCACAAATCTAACGCAATGAGGTCTGGGGCTGAGAATCACTGTGGAAGATGTCGATCCCACCAGTTTAACGCAGTGAGGTCTGGGGCTGAGAATCACTGTGGAAGATGTCGGTCCCACCAGTTTAACGCAGAGATGTCGGGCTGAGAATCACTGTGGAAGATGTCGGTCCAACCAGTTTAACGCAGTGAGGTCTGGGGCTGAGAATCACTGTGGAAGGTGTCGGTCCCACCAGTTTAACGCAGTGAGGTCTGGGGCTGAGAATCACTGTGGAAGATGTCGGTCCCACCAGTTTAACGCAGAGATGTCGGGCTGAGAATCACTGTGGAAGATGTCGGTCCCACCAGTTTAACGCAGTGAGGTCTGGGGCTGAGAATCACTGTGGAAGGTGTCAGTCCCACCAGTTTAACGCAGTGAGGTCTGGGACTGAGAATCACTGTGGAAGATGTCGGTCCCACCAGTTTAACGCAGAGAGGTCTGGGGCTGAGAATCACTGTGGAAGATGTCGGTCCCAGCAGTTTAACGCAGTGAGGTCATGGGCTGAGAATCACTGTGGAAGGTGTCGGTCCCACCAGTTTAACGCAGTGAGGTCTGGGGCTGAGAATCACTGTGGAAGATGTCGGTCCCACCTGTTTAACGCAGTGATGTCGGGCTGAGAATCACTGTGGAAGATGTCGGTCCCACCAGTCGAACGCAATGAGGTCTGGGGCTGAGAATCACTGTGGAAGATGTCAGTCCCTCCAGTTTAACGCAGTGATGTCGGGGTGTGAATCACTGTGGAAGATGTCGGTCCCACCAGTCTAATGCAATGAGGTCTGGGGCTGAGAATCACTGTGGAAAATGTCGATTCCCACCAGTTTAACGCAGAGAGGTCTGGGGCTGAGAATCACTGTGGAAGATGTCGGTACCACCAGTTTAAGGCAGTGAGGTCTGGGGCTGAGAATCACTGTGGAAGATGTCGATCCCACCAGTTTAACACAGTGATGTCGAGCTGAGAATCACTGTGGAAGATGTCGGTCCCACCAGTTTAACGCAGTGAGGCCTGGGGCTGAGAATCACTGTGGAAGGTGTCAGTCCCACCAGTTTAACGCAGTGAGGCCTGGGGCTGAGAATCACTGTGGAAGATGTCGGTCCCATCAGTTTAACGCAGTGATGTCGGGCTGAGAATCACTGTGGAAGATGTTGGTCCCACCAGTTTGATGCAGAGAGTTCTGGGGCTGAGAATCACTGTGGAAAATGTCGGTCCCACCAGTTTAACGCAGTGACGTCTGGGGCTGAGAATCACTGTGGAAGATGTCGGTCCCACCAGTCTAACGCAGTGATGTCGGGCTGAGAATCACTGTGGAAGATGTCGGTACCACCAGTCAAACGCAGTGATGTCGGGCTGAGAATCACTGTGGAAGATGTCGGTCCCACCAGCTTAACGCAGAGAGGTCTGGGGCTGAGAATCACTGTGGAAGATGTCGGTCCCACCAGTTTAACGCAGTGAGGCCTTGGGCTGAGAATCACTGTGGAAGATGTCGGTCCCACCAGTTTAACGCAGTGATGGCGGGCTGAGAATCACTGTGGAAGATGTCGGTCCCACCAGTCTAACGCAGTGAGGTCTGGGGCTGAGAATCACTGTGGAAGGTGCCAGTCCCACCAGTCTAACGCAGTGATGTCGGGCTGAGAATCACTGTGGAAGATGTCGGTCCCACCAGTTTAACGCAGTGAGGTCTGGGGCTGAGAATCACTGTGGAAGATGTCGGTCCCACCAGTTTAACGCAGTGAGGTCTGCGGCTGCGAATCACTGTGGAAGATGTCGGTCCCAACAGTTTAACGCAGTGAGGTCTGGGGCTGAGAATCACTGTGGAAGATGTCGGTCTCACCAGTTTAACGCAGTGAGGCCTGGGGCTGAGAATCACTGTGGAAAGTGCCAGTCCCACCAGTCTGACGCAGTGATGTCGGGCTGAGAATCACTGTGGAAGATGTCGGTCCCACCAGTCTAACGCAATGAGGCCTGGGGCTGAGACTCACTGTGGAAGATGTCAGTCCCACCAGTCTAACGCAGTCATGTCGGGCGGAGAATCACTGTGGAAGATGTCGGTCCCACCAGTTTAACGCAGTGATGTCGGGCTGAGATTCACTGTGGAAAATGTCGGTCCCACAAGTCTAACGCAGTGAGGTCTGGGGCTGAGAATCATTGTGGAAGATGTCGGTCTCACCAGTTTAACGCAGTGAGGCCTGGGGCAGAGAATCACTGTGGAAGGTGCCAGTCCCACCAGTCTGACGCAGTGATGTCGGGCTGAGAATCACTGTGGAAGTTGTCGGTCCCTCCGTTTAACGCAGCGAGGTCTGGGGCTGAGAATCACTGTGGAAGATGTCGGTCCCACCAGTTTAACGCAGTGAGGTATGGGGCTGAGAATCACTGTGGAAGATGTCGGTCCCACCAGTTTAACGCAGTGAGCTCTGGGGCTGAGAATCACTGTGGAAGATGTCGGTCCCACCAGTTTAACGCAGTGAGGTATGGGGCTGAGAATCACTGTGGAAGATGTCGGTCCCACCAGTTTAACGCAGTGAGCTCTGGGGCTGAGAATCACTGTGGAAGATGTCGGTCCCACCAGTTCAACGCAGTGAGGTCTGGGGCTGGGAATCACTGTGGAAGATGTCGTTCCCACCAGTTTAACGCAGTGATGTCGGGCTGAGAATCACTGTGGAAGATGTCGGTCCCACCACTTTAACGCAGTGATGTCGGGCTGAGAATCACTGTGGAAGATGTCGGTCCCACCAGTCTAACGCAATGAGGCCTGGGGCTGAGAATCACTGTGGAAGATGTCAGTCCCTCCAGTCTAACGCAGTCATGTCGGGCGGAGAATCACTGTGGAAGATGTCGGTCCCACAAGTCTAACGCAATGAGGTCTGGGGCTGAGAATCACTGTGGAAGATGTCGATCCCACCAGTTTAACGCAGTGAGGTCTGGGGCTGAGAATCACTGTGGAAGATGTCGGTCCCACCAGTTTAACGCAGAGATGTCGGGCTGAGAATCACTGTGGAAGATGTCGGTCCCACCAGTTTAACGCAGTGAGGTCTGGGGCTGAGGATCACTGTGGAAGGTGTCGGTCCCACCAGTTTAACGCAGTGAGGTCTGGGGCTGAGAATCACTGTGGAAGATGTCGGTCCCACCAGTTTAACGCAGAGATGTCGGGCTGAGAATCACTGTGGAAGATGTCGGTCCCACCAGTTTAACGCAGTGAGGTCTGGGGCTGAGAATCACTGTGGAAGGTGTCGGTCCCACCAGTTTAACGCAGTGAGGTCTGGGGCTGAGAATCACTGTGGAAGATGTCGGTCCCACCACTTTAACGCAGAGAAGTCTGGGGCTGAGAATCACTGTGGAAGATGTCGGTCCCAGCAGTTTAACGCAGTGAGGTCATGGGCTGAGAATCACTGTGGAAGGTGTCGGTCCCACCAGTTTAACGCAGTGAGGTCTGGGGCTGAGAATCACTGTGGAAGATGTCGGTCCCACCTGTTTAACGCAGTGATGTCGGGCTGAGAATCACTGTGGAAGATGTCGGTCGCACCAGTTTAACGCAGTGAGGTCTGGGGCTGAGAATCATTGTGGAAGATGTCGGTCCCACCAGTTTAACGCAATGAGATCTGGGGCTGAGAAACACTGTGGAAGATGTCGATCCCACCAGTTTAACACAGTGAGGTCTGGGGCTGAGAATCACTGTGGAAGATGTCGGTCCCACCACTTTAACGCAGTGATGTCGGGCTGGGAATCACTGTGGAAGATGTCGGTCCCACCAGTCGAACCCAATGAGGTCTGCGGCTTCAAATCACTGTGGAAGATGCCGGTCCCACCAGTCTAATGCAGTGATGTCGGGCTGAGAATCACTGTGGAAGATGTCGGTCCCACCACTTTAACGCAGTGATGTCGGGCTGAGAATCACTGTGGAAGATGTCGGTCCCACCAGTCGAACGCAATGAGGTCTGGGGCTGAGAATCACTGTGGAAGATGTCAGTCCCTCCAGTTTAACGCAGTGATGTCGGGGTGTGAATCACTGTGGAAGATGTCGGTCCCACCAGTCTAATGCAATGAGGTCTGGGGCTGAGAATCACTGTGGAAAATGTCGATTCCCACCAGTTTAATGCAGAGAGGTCTGGGGCTGAGAATCACTGTGGAAGATGTCGGTACCACCAGTTTAAGGCAGTGAGGTCTGGGGCTGAGAATCACTGTGGAAGGTGTCAGTCACACCAGTCGAACGCAGTGAGGTCTGAGGCTGAGAATCACTGTGGAAGATGTCGATCCCACCAGTTTAACGCAGTGATGTCGAGCTGAGAATCACTGTGGAAGATGTCGGGCCCACCAGTTTATCGCAGGGAGGTCTGGGGCTGAGAATCACTGTGGAAGATGTCGGTCCCACCAGTTTAACGCAGTGAGGCCTGGGGCTGAGAATCACTGTGGAAGGTGTCAGTCCCACCATTTTGACGCAGAGAGTTCTGGGGCTGAGAATCACTGTGGAAAATGTCGGTCCCACCAGTTTAACGCAGTGACGTCTGGGGCTGAGAATCACTGTGGAAGATGTCGGTCGCACCAGTTTAAAGCAGTGATGTCGGGCTGAGAATCACTGTGGAAGATATCGGTCCCACCAGTCTAACGCAGTGATGTCGGGCTGAGAATCACTGTGGAAGATGTCGGTCCCACCAGCTTAACGCAGAGAGGTCTGGGGCTGAGAATCACTGTGGAAGATGTCGGTCCCACCAGTTTAACGCAGTGAGGCCTTGGGCTGAGAATCACTGTGGAAGATGTCGGTCCCACCAGTTTAACGCAGTGATGTCGGGCTGAGAATCACTGTGGAAGATGTCGGTCCCACCAGTCTAACGCAGTGAGGTCTGGGGCTGAGAATCACTGTGGAAGGTGCCAGTCCCACCAGTCTAACGCAGTGATGTCGGGCTGAGAATCACTGTGGAAGATGTCGGTCCCACCAGCTTAACGCAGTGAGGTCTGGGGCTGAGAATCACTGTGGAAGATGTCGGTCCCACCAGTTTAACGCAGTGAGGTCTGCGGCTGCGAATCACTGTGGAAGATGTCGGTCCCACCAGTTTAACGCAGTGAGGTCTGCGGCTGAGAATCACTGTGGAAGATGTCGGTCCCACCAGTCTAACGCAGCGATTTTGGGCTGAGAATCACTGTGGAAGATGTCAGTCCCACCAGTTTAACGCAGGGAGGTCTGGGGCTGGGAATCACTGTGGAAGATGTTGGTCCCACCAGTTTAACGCAGTGAGGTCTGGGGCTGAGAATCACTGTGGAAGATGTCGGTCCCACCAGTTTAACGCAGGGAGGTCTGGGGCTGGGAATCACTGTGGAAGATGTTGGTCCCACCAGTTTAACGCAGTGAGGTCTGGGGCTGAGAATCACTGTGGAAGATGTCGGTCCCACCAGTTTAACGCAGTGAGGTCTGGGGCTGGGAATCACTGTGGAAGATGTCGGTCCCACCAGTTTAACGCAGTGAGATCTGGGGCTGAGAATCACTGTGGAAGATTTCGGTCCCACCAGTCTAACGCAGTGAGGTCTGGGGCTGAGAATCACTGTGGAAGATGTCGATCCCACCAGTTTAACGCAGTGAGGTCTGGGGCTGAGAATCACTGTGGAAGATGTCGGTCCCACCAGTTTAACGCAGTGATGTCGGGCTGAGAATCACTGTGGAAGATGTCGGTCCCACCACTTTAACGCAGTGATGTCGGGCTGAGAATCACTGTGCAAGATGTCGATCCCACCAGTCTAACGCAATGAGGCCTGGGGCTGAGAATCACTGTGGAAGATGTCGGTCCCACCAGTCTAACGCAGTGATGTCGGGCTGAGAATCACTGTGGAAGATGTCGGTCCCACCAGTTTAACGCAGTGATGTCGGGCTGAGAATCACTGTGGAAGATGTTGGTCCCACAAGTCTAACGCAATGAGGCCTGGGGCTGAGAATCACTGTGGAATTTGTCGGTCAAACCAGTTTAACGCAGTGAGGTCTGGGGCTGAGAATCACTGTGGAAGATGTCGGTCCCACCAGCTTAACGCAGAGAGGTCTGGGGCTGGGAATCACTGTGGAAGATGTCGGTCCCACCAGTTTAACGCAGTGAGGTCTGGGGCTGCGAATCACTGTGGAAGATGTCGGTCCCACAAGTCTAACGCAATGAGGTCTGGGGCTGAGAATCACTGTGGAATTTGTCGGTCAAACCAGTTTAACGCAGTGAGGTCTGGGGCTGAGAATCACTGTGGAAGATGTCGGTCCCACCAGCTTAACGCAGAGAGGTCTGGGGCTGGGAATCACTGTGGAAGATGTCGGTCCCACCAGTTTAACGCAGTGAGGTCTGGGGCTGCGAATCACTGTGGAAGGTGTCGGTCCCACCAGTTTAACGCAGTGAGGTCTGGGGCTGGGAATCACTGTGGAAGATGTCAGTCCCACCAGTTTAACGCAGTGAGCTCTGGGGCTGAGAATCACTGTGGAAGATGTCAGTCCCACCAGTCTAACGCAGTCATGTCGGGCGGAGAATCACTGTGGAAGATGTCGGTCCCACAAGTCTAACGCAATGAGGTCTGGGGCTGAGAATCACTGTGGAAGATGTCGATCCCACCAGTTTAACGCAGTGAGGTCTGGGGCTGAGAATCACTGTGGAAGATGTCGGTCCCACCAGTTTAACGCAGAGATGTCGGGCTGAGAATCACTGTGGAAGATGTCGGTCCCACCAGTTTAACGCAGTGAGGTCTGGGGCTGAGGATCACTGTGGAAGGTGTCGGTCCCACCAGTTTAACGCAGTGAGGTCTGGGGCTGAGAATCACTGTGGAAGATGTCGGTCCCACCAGTTTAACGCAGAGATGTCGGGCTGAGAATCACTGTGGAAGATGTCGGTCCCACCAGTTTAACGCAGTGAGGTCTGGGGCTGAGAATCACTGTGGAAGGTGTCGGTCCCACCAGTTTAACGCAGTGAGGTCTGGGGCTGAGAATCACTGTGGAAGATGTCGGTCCCACCAGTTTAACGCAGAGAGGTCTTGGGCTGAGAATCACTGTGGAAGATGTCGGTCCCAGCAGATTAACGCAGTGAGGTCATGGGCTGAGAATCACTGTGGAAGGTGTCGGTCCCACCAGTTTAACGCAGTGAGGTCTGGGGCTGAGAATCACTGTGGAAGATGTCGGTCCCACCTGTTTAACGCAGTGATGTCGGGCTGAGAATAACTGTGGAAGATGTCGGTCCCACCAGTTTAACGCAGTGAGGTCTGGGGCTGAGAATCATTGTGGAAGATGTCGGTCCCACCAGTTTAACGCAATGAGATCTGGGGCTGAGAAACACTGTGGAAGATGTCGATCCCACCAGTTTAACACAGTGAGGTCTGGGGCTGAGAATCACTGTGGAAGATGTCGGTCCCACCACTTTAACGCAGTGATGTCGGGCTGAGAATCACTGTGGAAGATGTCGGTCCCACCAGTCGAACCCAATGAGGTCTGCGGCTTCAAATCACTGTGGAAGATGTCGGTCCCACCAGTCTAATGCAGTGAAGTCGGGCTGAGAATCACTGTGGAAGATGTCGGTCCCACCACTTTAACGCAGTGATGTCGGGCTGAGAATCACTGTGGAAGATGTCGGTCCCACCAGTCGAACGCAATGAGGTCTGGGGCTGAGAATCACTGTGGAAGATGTCAGTCCCTCCAGTTTAACGCAGTGATGTCGGGGTGTGAATCACTGTGGAAGATGTCGATTCCCACCAGTTTAACGCAGAGAGGTCTGGGGCTGAGAATCACTGTGGAAGATGTCGGTACCACCAGTTTAAGGCAGTGAGGTCTGGGGCTGAGAATCACTGTGGAAGGTGTCAGTCACACCAGTCTAACGCAGTGAGGTCTGAGGCTGAGAATCACTGTGGAAGATGTCGATCCCACCAGTTTAACGCAGTGATGTCGAGCTGAGAATCACTTTGGAAGATGTCGGTCCCACCAGTTTATCGCAGGGAGGTCTGAGGCTGAGAATCACTGTGGAAGATGTCGGTCCCACCAGTTTAACGCAGTGAGGCCTGGGGCTGAGAATCACTGTGGAAGGTGTCAGTCCCACCAGTTTAACGCAGTGAGGCCTGGGGCTGAGAATCACTGTGGAAGATGTCGGTCCCACCAGTTTAACTCAGTGCTGTCGGGCTGAGAATCACTGTGGAAGATGTCGGTCCCACCAGTTAACGCAGTGAGGTCTGAGGCTGAGAATCACTGTGGAAGATGTCGGTCCCACCAGTCTAACGCAGTGAGGTCTGGGGCTGAGAATCACTGTGGAAGATGTCGGTCCCACCAGTTTAAAGCAGTGAGGTCTGGGGCTGTGAATCACTGTGGAAGATGTCGGTCCCACCAGTTTAACGCAGAGATGTCGGGCTGAGAATCACTGTGGAAGATGTCGGTCCCACCAGTTTGACGCAGAGAGGTCTGGGGCTGAGAATCACTGTGGAAAATGTCGGTCCCACCAGTTTAACGCAGTGACGTCTGGGGCTGAGAATCACTGTGGAAGATGTCGGTCCCACCAGTCTAACGCAGTGATGTCGGGCTGAGAATCACTGTGGAAGATGTCGGTCCCACCAGCTTAACGCAGAGAGGTCTGGGGCTGAGAATCACTGTGGAAGATGTCGGTCCCACCAGTTTAACGCAGTGAGGCCTTGGGCTGAGAATCACTGTGGAAGATGTCGGTCCCACCAGTTTAACGCAGTGATGTCGGGCTGAGAATCACTGTGGAAGATGTCGGTCCCACCAGTCTAACGCAGTGAGGTCTGGGGCTGAGAATCACTGTGGAAGGTGCCAGTCCCACCAGTCTAACGCAGTGATGTCGGGCTGAGAATCACTGTGGAAGATGTCGGTCCCACCAGTTTAACGCAGTGAGGTCTGCGGCTGCGAATCACTGTGGAAGATGTCGGTCCCACCAGTTTAACGCAGTGAGGTCTGGGGCTGAGATTCACTGTGGAAGATGTCGGTCCCACCAGTCTAACGCAGTGATGTTGGGCTGAGAATCACTGTGGAAGATGTCGGTCCCACCAGTTTAACGCAGGGAGGTCTGGGGCTGGGAATCACTGTGGAAGATGTCGGTCCCACCAGTCGAACGCAGTGCGGTCTGGGGCTGCGAATCACTGTGGAAGATGTCGGTCCCACCAGTTTAACGCAGTGATGACGGGCTGAGAATCACTGTGGAAGATGTCGATCCCACCAGTTTAACGCAGTGAGGTCTGGGGCTGGGAATCACTGTGGAAGATGTCGGTCCCACCAGTTTAACGCAGTGAGGTCTGGGGCTGAGAATCACTGTGGAAGATGTCGGTCCCACCTTTTTAACGCAGTGAGGTCTGGGGCTGGGAATCACTGTGGAAGATGTCGGTCCCACCAGTTTAACGCAGTGAGGTCTGGGGCTGAGAATCACTGTGGAAGATGTCGGTTCCACCAGTCTAACGCAGTGAGGTCTGGGGCTGCGAATCACTGTGGAAGATGTCGATCCCACCAGTTTAACGCAGTGAGGTCTGGGGCTGAGAATCACTGTGGAAGATGTCGGTCCCACCAGTTTAACGCAGTGATGTCGGGCTGAGAATCACTGTGGAAGATGTCGGTCCCACCACTTTAACGCAGCGATGTCGGGCTGGGAATCACTGTGGAAGATGTCGGTCCCACCAGTCTAACGCAATGAGGCCTCGGGCTGAGAATCACTGTGGAAGATGTCGGTCCCACCAGTCTAACGCAATGAGGTCTGGGGCTGAGAATCACTGTGGAAGATGTCGGTCCCACCAGTTTAACGCAGTGATGTCGGGCTGAGAATCACTGTGGAAGATGTCGGTCCCACCAGTCTAACGCAATGAGGTCTGGGGCTGAGAATCACTGTGGAAGATGTCGGTCCCACCAGTTTAACACAGAGAGGTCTGGGGCTGAGAATCACTGTGGAAGATGTCGGTCCCACCAGTTTAACACAGAGAGGTCTGGGGCTGAGAATCACTGTGGAAGATGTCGGTCCCAGCAGTTTAATGCAGTGAGGTCATGGGCTGAGAATCACTGTGGAAGGTGTCGGTCCCACCAGTTTAACGCAGTGAGGTCTGGGGCTGAGAATCACTGTGGAAGATGTCGGTCCCACCTGTTTAACGCAGTGATGTCGGGCTGAGAATCACTGTGGAAGATGTCGGTCCCACCAGTTTAACGCAGTGAGGTCTGGGGCTGAGAATCATTGTGGAAGATGTCGGTCCCACGAGTTTAACGCAATGAGATCTGGGGCTGAGAAACACTGTGGAAGATGTCGATCCCACCAGTTTAACGCAGTGAGGTCTGGGGCTGAGAATCACTGTGGAAGATGTCGGTCCCACCACTTTAACGCAGTGATGTCGGGCTGAGAATCACTGTGGAAGATGTCGGTCCCACCAGTCGAATGCAATGAGGTCTGGGGCTTCAAACCACTGTGGAAGATGTCGGTCCCACCAGTCTAATGCAGTGATGTCGGGCTGAGAATCACTGTGGAAGATGTCGGTCCCACCACTTTAACGCAGTGATGTCGGGCTGAGAATCACTGTGGAAGATGTCGGTCCCACCAGTCGAACGCAATGAGGTCTGGGGCTGAGAATCACTGTGGAAGATGTCAGTCCCTCCAGTTTAACGCAGTGATGTCGGGGTGTGAATCACTGTGGAAGATGTCAGTCCCACCAGTCTAATGCAATGAGGTCTGGGGCTGAGAATCACTGTGGAAGATGTCGATTCCCACCAGTTTAACGCAGAGAGGTCTGGGGCTGAGAATCACTGTGGAAGATGTCGGTACCACCAGTTTAAGGCAGTGAGGTCTGAGGCTGAGAATCACTGTGGAAGATGTCGATCCCACCAGTTTAACGCAGTGATGTCGAGCTGAGAATCACTGTGGAAGATGTCGGTCCCACCAGTTTATCGCAGGGAGGTCTGGGGCTGAGAATCACTGTGGCAGATGTCGGTCCCACCAGTTTAACGCAGTGAGGCCTGGGGCTGAGAATCACTGTGGAAGGTGTCAGTCCCACCAGTTTAACGCAGTGAGGCCTGGGGCTGAGAATCACTGTGGAAGATGTCGGTCCCACCAGTTTAACTCAGTGCTGTCGGGCTGAGAATCACTGTGGAAGATGTCGGTCCCACCAGTTAACGCAGTGAGGTCTGAGGCTGAGAATCACTGTGGAAGATGTCGGTCCCACCAGTCTAACGCAGTGAGGTCTGGGGCTGAGAATCACTGTGGAAGATGTCGGTCCCACCAGTTTAAAGCAGTGAGGTCTGGGGCTGAGAATCACTGTGGAAGATGTCGGTCCCATCAGTTTAACGCAGAGATGTCGGGCTGAGAATCACTGTGGAAGATGTCGGTCCCACCAGTTTGACGCAGAGAGGTCTGGGGCTGAGAATCACTGTGGAAAATGTCGGTCCCACCAGTTTAACGCAGTGACGTCTGGGGCTGAGAATCACTGTGGAAGATGTCGGTCCCACCAGTCTAACGCAGTGATGTCGGGCTGAGAATCATTGTGGAAGATGTCGGGCCCACCAGTCTAACGCAGTGATGTCGGGCTGAGAATCACTGTGGAAGATGTCGGTCCCACCAGCTTAACGCAGAGAGGTCTGGGGCTGAGAATCACTGTGGAAGATGTCGGTCCCACCAGTTTAACGCAGTGAGGCCTTGGGCTGAGAATCACTGTGGAAGATGTCGATCCCACCAGTTTAACGCAGTGATGTCGGGCTGAGAATCACTATGGAAGATGTCGGTCCCACCAGTCTAACGCAGTGAGGTCTGGGGCTGAGAATCGCTGTGGAAGGTGCCAGTCCCACCAGTCTAACGCAGTGATGTCGGGCTGAGAATCACTGTGGAAGATGTCGGTCCCAGCAGTTTAACGCAGTGAGGTCTGGGGCTGAGAATCACTGTGGAAGATGTCGGTCCCACCAGTTTAACGCAGTGAGGTCTGCGGCTGCGAATCACTGTGGAAGATGTCGGTCCCACCAGTTTAACGCAGTGAGGTCTGGGGCTGAGAATCACTGTGGAAGATGTCGGTCCCACCAGTTTAACGCAGGGAGGTCTGGGGCTGGGAATCACTGTGGAAGATGTCGGTCCCACCAGTCGAACGCAGTGCGGTCTGGGGCTGCGAATCACTGTGGAAGATGTCGGTCCCACCAGTTTAACGCAGTGATGTCGGGCTGAGAATCACTGTGGAAGATGTCGATCCCACCAGTTTAACGCAGTGAGGTCTGGGGCTGGGAATCACTGTGGAAGATGTCGGTCCCACCAGTTTAACGCAGTGAGGTCTGGGGCTGAGAATCACTGTGGAAGATGTCGGTCCCACCTGTTTAACGCAGTGAGGTCTGGGGCTGGGAATCACTGTGGAAGATGTCGGTCCCACCAGTTTAACGCAGTGAGGTCTGGGGCTGAGAATCACTGTGGAAGATGTCGGTCCCACCAGTCTAACGCAGTGAGGTCTGGTGCTGCGAATCACTGTGGAAGATGTCGATCCCACCAGTTTAACGCAGTGAGGTCTGGGGCTGAGAATCACTGTGGAAGATGTCGGTCCCACCAGTTTAACGCAGTGATGTCGGGCTGAGAATCACTGTGGAAGGTGTCGGTCCCACCACTTTAACGCAGTGATGTCGGGCTGGGAATCACTGTGGAAGATGTCGGTCCCACCAGTCTAACGCAATGAGGCCTCGGGCTGAGAATCACTGTGGAAGATGTCGGTCCCACCTGTCGAACGCAGTGATGTCGGGCTGAGAATCACTGTGGAAGATGTCGGTCCCACCAGTTTAACGCAGTGATGTCGGGCTGAGAATCACTGTGGAAGATGTCGGTCCCACAAGTCTAACGCAATGAGGCCTGGGGCTGAGAATCACTGTGGAAGATGTCGGTCCCACAAGTCTAAAGCAATGAGGTCTGGGGCTGAGAATCACTGTGGAAGTTGTCGGTCCCACCAGTATAACGCAGTGAGGTCTGGGGCTGAGAATCACTGTGGAAGATGTCGGTCCCACCAGCTTAACGCAGAGAGGTCTGGGGCTGAGAATCACTGTGGAAGATGTCGGTCCCACCTGTTTAACGCAGTGATGTCGGGCTGAGAATCACTGTGGAAGATGTCGGTCCCACCAGTTTAACGCAGGGAGGTCTGGGGCTGAGAATCATTGTGGAAGATGTCGGTCCCACCAGTTTAACGCAATGAGATCTGGGGCTGAGAATCACTGTGGAAGATGTCGATCCCACCAGTTTAACGCAGTGAGGTCTGGGGCTGAGAATCACTGTGGAAATGTCGGTCCCATCAGTTTAACGCAGTGATGTCGGGCTGAGAATCACTGTGGAAGATGTCGGTCCCACCACTTTAACGCAGTGATGTCGAGCTGAGAATCACTGTGGAAGATGTCGGTCCCACCAGTCTAACGCAATGAGGTCTGGGGCTTCAAATCACTGTGGAAGATGTCGGTCCCGCCAGTTTAACGCAGTGATGTCATGCTGAGAATCACTGTGGAAGATGTCGGTCCCACCAGTTTAACGCAGAGATGTCGGGCTGAGAATCACTGTGGAAGATGTCGGTCCCACCAGTTTAACGCAGAGAGGTCTGGGGCTGAGAATCAATGTGGAAGGTGTCGGTCCCGCCAGTTTAACGCAGTGATGTCATGCTGAGAATCACTGTGGAAGATGTCGGTCCCACCAGTTTAACGCAGAGATGTCGGGCTGAGAATCACTGTGGAAGATGTCGGTCCCACCAGTTTAACGCAGTGAGGTCTGGGGCTGAGAATCACTGTGGAAGAAGTCGGTCCCACCAGTTTAACTCAATGAGGTGTGGGGCTGAGAATCACTGTGGAAGATGTCGGTCCCACCATTTTAACGCAGAGAGGTCTGGGGCTGAGAATCACTGTGGAAGATGTCGGTCCCATCAGTTTAACGCAGTGATGTCGGGCTGAGAATCACTGTGGAAGATGTCGGTCCCACCAGTGTAATGCAGTGATGTCGGGCTGAGAATCACTGTGGAAGATATCGGTCCCACCACTTTAACGCAGTGATGTCGGGCTGAGAATCACTGTGGAAGATGTCGGTCCCACCTGTGTAATGCAGTGATGTCGGGCTGAGAATCACTGTGGAAGATGTCAGTCCCTCCAGTTTAACGCAGTGATGTCGGGCTGTGAATCACTGTGGAAGATGTCGGTCCCACCAGTCTAACGCAATGAGGTCTGGGGCTGAGAATCACTGTGGAAGGTGTCAGTCCCACCAGTTTAACGCAGAGAGGTCTGGGGCTGAGAATCACTGTGGAAGATGTCGGTCCCACCAGTTTAACGCAGTGATGTAGGGCTGAGAATCACTGTGGAAGATGTCGGTCCCAGCAGTTTAACGCAGTGAGGTCTGGGGCTGAGAATCACTGTGGAAGATGTCGGTCCCACCAGTTTAATGCAGTGATGTCGGGATGAAAATCACTGTGGAAGATGTCGGTCCCGCCAGTTTAACGCAGTGAGGTCGGGGACTGAGAATCACTGCGGAAGATGTCGGTCCCACCAGTTTAACGCAGTGATGTCGGGCTGAGAATCAATGTGGAAGGTGTCAGCCCCAACAGTTTAACGCAGAGAGTTCTGGGGTTGAGAATCACTGTGGAAGATGTCAGTCCCACCAGTTTAACGCAGTGTGGTCTGGGGCTGAGAATCACTCTGGAAGGTGTCAGTCCCACCAATTTAACGCAGTGAGGTCTGTGGCTGAGAATCACTGTGGAAGGTGTCAGTCCCACCAGTCTAACGCAGTGATGTCGGGCTGAGAATCACTGTGGAAGAAGTCGGTCCCACCAGTTTAATGCAGTGAGGTCTGGGGCTGGGAATCACTGTGGAAGATGTCGATCCCACCAGTTTAACGCAGAGAGGTCTGGGGCTGAGAATCAATGTGGAAGGTGTCGGTCCCGCCAGTTTAACGCAGTGATGTCATGCTGAGAATCACTGTGGAAGATGTCGGTCCCACCAGTTTAACGCAGAGATGTCGGGCTGAGAATCACTGTGGAAGATGTCGGTCCCACCAGTTTAGCGCAGTGAGGTCTGGGGCTGAGAATCACTGTGGAAGATGTCGGTCCCACCAGTTTAACTCAATGAGGTGTGGGGCTGAGAATCACTGTGGAAGATGTCGTTCCCACCATTTAACGCAGAGAGGTCTGGGGCTGAGAATCACGGTGGAAGATGTCGGTCCCATCAGTTTAACGCAGTGATGTCGGGCTGAGAATCACTGTGGAAGATATCGGTCCCACCACTTTAACGCAGTGATGTCGGGCTGAGAATCACTGTGGAAGATGTCGGTCCCACCAGTCTAACGCAATGAGGTCTGGGGCTGAGAATCACTGTGGAAGATGTTGGTCCCACCAGTGTAATGCAGTGATGTCGGGCTGAGAATCACTGTGGAAGATGTCAGTCCCTCCAGTTTAACGCAGTGATGTCGGGCTGAGAATCACTGTGGAAGATGTCGGTCCCAGCAGTTTAACGCAGTGAGGTCTGGGGCTGAGAATCACTGTGGAAGATGTCGGTCCCACCAGTTTAACGCAATGAGGTCTGGGGCTGAGAATCACTGTGGAAGATGTCGGTCCCACCAGTTTAATGCAGTGATGTCGGGATGAAAATCACTGTGGAAGATGTCGGTCCCACCAGTTTAACGCAGAGAGGTCTGGGGCTGCAATCAATGTGGAAGATGTCGGCCCACCAGTTTAACGCAGTGAGGTCGGGGGCTGAGAATCACTGTGGATGATGTCGATCCCACCAGTTTAATGCAATGAGGTCTGGGGCTGAGAATCACTGTGGAAGATGTCGGTCCCACCAGTTTAACGCAGTGATGTCGGGCTGAGAGTCAATGTGGAAGGTGTCAGTCCCACCAGTTTAACGCAGAGAGTTCTGGGGCTGAGAATCACTGTGGAAGATGTCAGTCCCACCAGTTTAACGCAGTGAGGTCTGGGGCTGAGAATCACTGTGGAAGGTGTCAGTCCCACCAGTCTAACGCAGTGATGTCCTGCTGAGAATCACTGTGGAAGGTGTCAGTCCCACCAGTCTAACGCAGTGATGTCGGGCTGAGAATCACTGTGGAAGATGTCGGTCCCACCAGTTTAATGCAGTGAGGTCTGGGGCTGGGAATCACTGTGGAAGATGTCGGTCCCACCAGTTTAACGCAGTGAGGTCTGGGACTGAGAATCACTGTGGAAGATGTCGGTCCCACCAGTTTAACGCAATGAGGTCTGGGGCTGAGAATCACTGTGGAAGATGTCGGTCAAAGCAGTTTAACGCAGTGAGGTCTGGGACTGAGAATCACTGTGGAAGATGTCGGTCCCACCAGTTTAACGCAGTGAGGTCTGGGGCTGAGAATCACTGCGGAAGATGTCGGTCCCACCAGTTTAACGCAGTGCGGTCTGGGTCTGAGAATCACTGTGGAAGTTGTCGGTCCCATCAGTTTAACGCAGTGAGGTCTGGGGCTAGGAATCACTGTGGAAGATGTCGGTCCCACCAGTTTAACGCAGTGATGTCGGGCTGAGAATCACTGTGGAAGATGTCGGTGCCACCAGTTTAACGCAGTGAGGTCTGGGGCTGAGAATCACTGTGGAAGATGTTGGTCCCACCAGTTTAACGCATTGATGTCGGGCTGAGAATCACTGTGGAAGATGTCGGTCCCACCAGTTTAACGCAGAGTGGTCTGGGGCTGAGAATCACTGTGGAAGATGTCGGTCCCACCAGTTTAACGCAATGAGGTCTGGGGCTGAGAATCACTGTGGAAGATGTCGGTCCCACCAGTTTAACGCAGAGTGGTCTGGGGCTGAGAATCACTGTGCAAGATGTCGGTCCCACCAGTTTAACGCAGTGATGTCGGGCTGAGAATCACTGTGGAAGATGTCGGTGCCACTAGTCTAACGCAGTGAGGCCTGGGGCTGAGAATCACTGTGGAAGATGTCGGTCCCACCAGTTTAACGCAGAGAGGTCTGGGGCTGAGAATCACTGTGGAAGATGTCGGCCCCACCAGTTTAACGCAGTGAGGTCTGGGGCTGAGAATCACTGTGGAAGATGTCGGTCCCACCAGTTTAACACAGTGAGGTTTGGAGCTGGGAATCACTGTGGAAGATGTTGGTCCCACCAGTTTAACGCAGTGAGGTCTGGGGCTGAGAATCACTGTGGAAGATGTCGGTCCCACCAGTTTAATGCAGTGAGGTCTGGCGCTGAGTATCACTGTGGAAAATGTCGTTCCCACCAGTTTAACGCAGTGATGTCGGGCTGAGAATCACTGTGGAAGATGTCGGTCCCACCAGTTTAACGCAGAGTGGTCTGGGGCTGAGAATCACTGTGGAAGATGTCGGTCCCACCAGTTTAACGCAGTGAGGTCTGGGGCTGAGAATCACTGTGGAAGATGTCGGTCCCACCAGTTTAACGCAGAGAGGTCTGGGGCTGAGAATCAATGTGGAAGATGTCGGTCCCACCAGTTTAACGCAGTGAGGTCTGGGGCTGAGAATCACTGTGGAAGATGTCGGTCCCACCAGTTTAACACAGTGAGGTTTGGAGCTGGGAATCACTGTGGAAGATGTCGGTCCCACCAGTTTAATGCAGTGAGGTCTGGGGCTGAGAATCACTGTGGAAGATGTCGGTCCCACCAGTTTAACGCAGTGAGGTCTGGGGCTGCGAATCACTGTGGAAGATGTCGGTCCCACCAGTTTAACGCAGAGAGGTCTGGCGCTGAGTATCACTGTGGAAAATGTCGGTCCCACCAGTTTAACGCAGTGATGTCGGGCTGAGAATCACTGTGGAAGATGTCGGTCCCACCAGTTTAACGCAATGAGGTCTGGGGCTGTGAATCACTGTGGAAGATATCGGTCCCACCAGTTTAACGCAGTGAGGTCTGGGGCTGAGAATCATTGTGGAAGATGTCGGCCCCACAAGTTTAACGCAATGAGGTCTGGGGCTGTGAATCACTGTGGAAGATGTCGGTCCCACCAGTTTAACGCAGTGATGTCGGGATGAGAATCACTGTGGAAGATGTCGGTCCCACCAGTCTAACGCAATGAGGTCTGGGGCTGAGAATCACTGTGGAAGGTGTCAGTCCCACCAGTTTAACGCAGAGAGGTCTGGGGCTGAGAATCACTGTGGAAGATGTCGGTCCCACCAGTTTAACGCAGTGATGTAGGGCTGAGAATCACTGTGGAAGATGTCGGTCCCAGCAGTTTAACGCAGTGAGGTCTGGGGCTGAGAATCACTGTGGAAGATGTCGGTCCCACCAGTTTAATGCAGTGATGTCGGGATGAAAATCACTGTGGAAGATGTCGGTCCCGCCAGTTTAACGCAGTGAGGTCGGGGACTGAGAATCACTGCGGAAGATGTCGGTCCCACCAGTTTAACGCAGTGATGTCGGGCTGAGAATCAATGTGGAAGGTGTCAGCCCCAACAGTTTAACGCAGAGAGTTCTGGGGTTGAGAATCACTGTGGAAGATGTCAGTCCCACCAGTTTAACGCAGTGTGGTCTGGGGCTGAGAATCACTCTGGAAGGTGTCAGTCCCACCAATTTAACGCAGTGAGGTCTGTGGCTGAGAATCACTGTGGAAGGTGTCAGTCCCACCAGTCTAACGCAGTGATGTCGGGCTGAGAATCACTGTGGAAGAAGTCGGTCCCACCAGTTTAATGCAGTGAGGTCTGGGGCTGGGAATCACTGTGGAAGATGTCGATCCCACCAGTTTAACGCAGAGAGGTATGGGGCTGAGAATCAATGTGGAAGGTGTCGGTCCCGCCAGTTTAACGCAGTGATGTCATGCTGAGAATCACTGTGGAAGATGTCGGTCCCACCAGTTTAACGCAGAGATGTCGGGCTGAGAATCACTGTGGAAGATGTCGGTCCCACCAGTTTAGCGCAGTGAGGTCTGGGGCTGAGAATCACTGTGGAAGATGTCGGTCCCACCAGTTTAACTCAATGAGGTGTGGGGCTGAGAATCACTGTGGAAGATGTCGTTCCCACCATTTAACGCAGAGAGGTCTGGGGCTGAGAATCACGGTGGAAGATGTCGGTCCCATCAGTTTAACGCAGTGATGTCGGGCTGAGAATCACTGTGGAAGATATCGGTCCCACCACTTTAACGCAGTGATGTCGGGCTGAGAATCACTGTGGAAGATGTCGGTCCCACCAGTCTAACGCAATGAGGTCTGGGGCTGAGAATCACTGTGGAAGATGTTGGTCCCACCAGTGTAATGCAGTGATGTCGGGCTGAGAATCACTGTGGAAGATGTCAGTCCCTCCAGTTTAACGCAGTGATGTCGGGCTGAGAATCACTGTGGAAGATGTCGGTCCCAGCAGTTTAACGCAGTGAGGTCTGGGGCTGAGAATCACTGTGGAAGATGTCGGTCCCACCAGTTTAACGCAATGAGGTCTGGGGCTGAGAATCACTGTGGAAGATGTCGGTCCCACCAGTTTAATGCAGTGATGTCGGGATGAAAATCACTGTGGAAGATGTCGGTCCCACCAGTTTAACGCAGAGAGGTCTGGGGCTGCAATCAATGTGGAAGATGTCGGCCCACCAGTTTAACGCAGTGAGGTCGGGGGCTGAGAATCACTGTGGATGATGTCGATCCCACCAGTTTAATGCAATGAGGTCTGGGGCTGAGAATCACTGTGGAAGATGTCGGTCCCACCAGTTTAACGCAGTGATGTCGGGCTGAGAGTCAATGTGGAAGGTGTCAGTCCCACCAGTTTAACGCAGAGAGTTCTGGGGCTGAGAATCACTGTGGAAGATGTCAGTCCCACCAGTTTAACGCAGTGAGGTCTGGGGCTGAGAATCACTGTGGAAGGTGTCAGTCCCACCAGTCTAACGCAGTGATGTCCTGCTGAGAATCACTGTGGAAGGTGTCAGTCCCACCAGTCTAACGCAGTGATGTCGGGCTGAGAATCACTGTGGAAGATGTCGGTCCCACCAGTTTAATGCAGTGAGGTCTGGGGCTGGGAATCACTGTGGAAGATGTCGGTCCCACCAGTTTAACGCAGTGAGGTCTGGGACTGAGAATCACTGTGGAAGATGTCGGTCCCACCAGTTTAACGCAATGAGGTCTGGGGCTGAGAATCACTGTGGAAGATGTCGGTCAAAGCAGTTTAACGCAGTGAGGTCTGGGACTGAGAATCACTGTGGAAGATGTCGGTCCCACCAGTTTAACGCAGTGAGGTCTGGGGCTGAGAATCACTGCGGAAGATGTCGGTCCCACCAGTTTAACGCAGTGCGGTCTGGGTCTGAGAATCACTGTGGAAGTTGTCGGTCCCATCAGTTTAACGCAGTGAGGTCTGGGGCTAGGAATCACTGTGGAAGATGTCGGTCCCACCAGTTTAACGCAGTGAGGTCTGGGGCTGAGAATCACTGTGGAAGGTGTCGTTCCCACCAGTTTAACGCAGTGAGGTCTGGGGCTGAGAATAACTGTGGAAGGTGTCAGTCCCACCAGTTTAACGGAGTGAGGTCTGGGGCTGAGAATCACTGTGGAAGGTGTCGGTCGCACCAGTTTAACGCAGTGAGTCCTGGGGCTGAGAATCACTGTGGAAGATGTCGGTCCCACCAGTTTAACGCAGTGATGTCGGGCTGAGAATCACTGTGGAAGATGTCGGTGCCACCAGTTTAACGCAGTGAGGTCTGGGGCTGAGAATCACTGTGGAAGATGTTGGTCCCACCAGTTTAACGCATTGATGTCGGGCTGAGAATCACTGTGGAAGATGTCGGTCCCACCAGTTTAACGCAGAGTGGTCTGGGGCTGAGAATCACTGTGGAAGATGTCGGTCCCACCAGTTTAACGCAGTGAGGTCTGGGGCTGAGAATCACTGTGGAAGATGTCGGTCCCACCAGTTTAACGCAGAGTGGTCTGGGGCTGAGAATCACTGTGCAAGATGTCGGTCCCACCAGTTTAACGCAGTGATGTCGGGCTGAGAATCACTGTGGAAGATGTCGGTGCCACTAGTCTAACGCAGTGAGGCCTGGGGCTGAGAATCACTGTGGAAGATGTCGGTCCCACCAGTTTAACGCAGAGAGGTCTGGGGCTGAGAATCACTGTGGAAGATGTCGGCCCCACCAGTTTAACACAGTGAGGTTTGGAGCTGGGAATCACTGTGGAAGATGTTGGTCCCACCAGTTTAACGCAGTGAGGTCTGGGGCTGAGAATCACTGTGGAAGATGTCGGTCCCACCAGTTTAATGCAGTGAGGTCTGGCGCTGAGTATCACTGTGGAAAATGTCGGTCCCACCAGTTTAACGCAGTGATGTCGGGCTGAGAATCACTGTGGAAGATGTCGGTCCCACCAGTTTAACGCAGAGTGGTCTGGGGCTGAGAATCACTGTGGAAGATGTCGGTCCCACCAGTTTAACGCAGTGAGGTCTGGGGCTGAGAATCACTGTGGAAGATGTCGGTCCCACCAGTTTAACGCAGAGAGGTCTGGGGCTGAGAATCAATGTGGAAGATGTCGGTCCCACCAGTTTAACGCAGTGAGGTCTGGGGCTGAGAATCACTGTGGAAGATGTCGGTCCCACCAGTTTAACACAGTGAGGTTTGGAGCTGGGAATCACTGTGGAAGATGTCGGTCCCACCAGTTTAACGCAGTGAGGTCTGGGGCTGAGAATCACTGTGGAAGATGTCGGTCCCACCAGTTTAACGCAGTGAGGTCTGGGGCTGCGAATCACTGTGGAAGATGTCGGTCCCACCAGTTTAACGCAGAGAGGTCTGGCGCTGAGTATCACTGTGGAAAATGTCGGTCCCACCAGTTTAACGCAGTGATGTCGGGCTGAGAATCACTGTGGAAGATGTCGGTCCCACCAGTTTAACGCAATGAGGTCTGGGGCTGTGAATCACTGTGGAAGATATCGGTCCCACCAGTTTAACGCAGTGAGGTCTGGGGCTGAGAATCATTGTGGAAGATGTCGGCCCCACAAGTTTAACGCAATGAGGTCTGGGGCTGTGAATCACTGTGGAAGATGTCGGTCCCACCAGTTTAACGCAGTGATGTCGGGATGAGAATCACTGTGGAAGATGTCGTTCCCAACAGTTTAACGCAGAGAGGTCTGGGGCTGAGAATCACTGTGGAAGATGTCGGTCCCTCCAGTTTAACGCAGTGATGTCGGGCTGAGAATCACTTTGGAAGATGTCGGTCCCACAAGTTTAACGCAGAGAGTTCTGGGGCTGAGAATCACTGTGGAAGTTGTCGGTCCCACCAGTTTAACGCAGTGAGGTCTGGGGCTGAGAATCACTGTGGATGATGTCGATCCCACCAGTTTAATGCAATGAGGTCTGGGGCTGAGAATCACTGTGGAAGATGTCGGTCCCACCAGTTTAACGCAGTGATGTCGGGCTGAGAGTCAATGTGGAAGGTGTCAGTCCCACCAGTTTAACGCAGAGAGTTCTGGGGCTGAGAATCACTGTGGAAGATGTCAGTCCCACCAGTTTAACGCAGTGAGGTCTGGGGCTGAGAATCACTGTGGAAGGTGTCAGTCCCACCAGTCTAACGCAGTGATGTCCTGCTGAGAATCACTGTGGAAGGTGTCAGTCCCACCAGTCTAACGCAGTGATGTCGGGCTGAGAATCACTGTGGAAGATGTCGGTCCCACCAGTTTAATGCAGTGAGGTCTGGGGCTGGGAATCACTGTGGAAGATGTCGGTCCCACCAGTTTAACGCAGTGAGGTCTGGGACTGAGAATCACTGTGGAAGATGTCGGTCCCACCAGTTTAACGCAATGAGGTCTGGGGCTGAGAATCACTGTGGAAGATGTCGGTCAAAGCAGTTTAACGCAGTGAGGTCTGGGACTGAGAATCACTGTGGAAGATGTCGGTCCCACCAGTTTAACGCAGTGAGGTCTGGGGCTGAGAATCACTGCGGAAGATGTCGGTCCCACCAGTTTAACGCAGTGCGGTCTGGGTCTGAGAATCACTGTGGAAGTTGTCGGTCCCATCAGTTTAACGCAGTGAGGTCTGGGGCTAGGAATCACTGTGGAAGATGTCGGTCCCACCAGTTTAACGCAGTGAGGTCTGGGGCTGAGAATCACTGTGGAAGGTGTCGTTCCCACCAGTTTAACGCAGTGAGGTCTGGGGCTGAGAATAACTGTGGAAGGTGTCAGTCCCACCAGTTTAACGGAGTGAGGTCTGGGGCTGAGAATCACTGTGGAAGGTGTCGGTCGCACCAGTTTAACGCAGTGAGTCCTGGGGCTGAGAATCACTGTGGAAGATGTCGGTCCCACCAGTTTAACGCAGTGATGTCGGGCTGAGAATCACTGTGGAAGATGTCGGTGCCACCAGTTTAACGCAGTGAGGTCTGGGGCTGAGAATCACTGTGGAAGATGTTGGTCCCACCAGTTTAACGCATTGATGTCGGGCTGAGAATCACTGTGGAAGATGTCGGTCCCACCAGTTTAACGCAGAGTGGTCTGGGGCTGAGAATCACTGTGGAAGATGTCGGTCCCACCAGTTTAACGCAGTGAGGTCTGGGGCTGAGAATCACTGTGGAAGATGTCGGTCCCACCAGTTTAACGCAGAGTGGTCTGGGGCTGAGAATCACTGTGCAAGATGTCGGTCCCACCAGTTTAACGCAGTGATGTCGGGCTGAGAATCACTGTGGAAGATGTCGGTGCCACTAGTCTAACGCAGTGAGGCCTGGGGCTGAGAATCACTGTGGAAGATGTCGGTCCCACCAGTTTAACGCAGAGAGGTCTGGGGCTGAGAATCACTGTGGAAGATGTCGGCCCCACCAGTTTAAAGCAGTGAGGTCTGGGGCTGAGAATCACTGTGGAAGATGTCGGTCCCACCAGTTTAACACAGTGAGGTTTGGAGCTGGGAATCACTGTGGAAGATGTTGGTCCCACCAGTTTAACGCAGTGAGGTCTGGGGCTGAGAATCACTGTGGAAGATGTCGGTCCCACCAGTTTAATGCAGTGAGGTCTGGCGCTGAGTATCACTGTGGAAAATGTCGGTCCCACCAGTTTAACGCAGTGATGTCGGGCTGAGAATCACTGTGGAAGATGTCGGTCCCACCAGTTTAACGCAGAGTGGTCTGGGGCTGAGAATCACTGTGGAAGATGTCGGTCCCACCAGTTTAACGCAGTGAGGTCTGGGGCTGAGAATCACTGTGGAAGATGTCGGTCCCACCAGTTTAACGCAGAGATGTCTGGGGCTGAGAATCAATGTGGAAGATGTCGGTCCCACCAGTTTAACGCAGTGAGGTCTGGGGCTGAGAATCACTGTGGAAGATGTCGGTCCCACCAGTTTAACACAGTGAGGTTTGGAGCTGGGAATCACTGTGGAAGATGTCGGTCCCACCAGTTTAACGCAGTGAGGTCTGGGGCTGAGAATCACTGTGGAAGATGTCGGTCCCACCAGTTTAACGCAGTGAGGTCTGGGGCTGCGAATCACTGTGGAAGATGTCGGTCCCACCAGTTTAACGCAGAGAGGTCTGGCGCTGAGTATCACTGTGGAAAATGTCGGTCCCACCAGTTTAACGCAGTGATGTCGGGCTGAGAATCACTGTGGAAGATGTCGGTCCCACCAGTTTAAAGCAATGAGGTCTGGGGCTGTGAATCACTGTGGAAGATATCGGTCCCACCAGTTTAACGCAGTGAGGTCTGGGGCTGAGAATCATTGTGGAAGATGTCGGCCCCACAAGTTTAACGCAATGAGGTCTGGGGCTGTGAATCACTGTGGAAGATGTCGGTCCCACCAGTTTAACGCAGTGATGTCGGGATGAGAATCACTGTGGAAGATGTCGTTCCCAACAGTTTAACGCAGAGAGGTCTGGGGCTGAGAATCACTGTGGAAGATGTCGGTCCCTCCAGTTTAACGCAGTGATGTCGGGCTGAGAATCACTGTGGAAGATGTCGGTCCCACAAGTTTAACGCAGAGAGTTCTGGGGCTGAGAATCACTGTGGAAGTTGTCGGTCCCACCAGTTTAACGCAGTGAGGTCTGGGGCTGAGAATCACTGTGGATGATGTCGATCCCACCAGTTTAATGCAATGAGGTCTGGGGCTGAGAATCACTGTGGAAGATGTCGGTCCCACCAGTTTAACGCAGTGATGTCGGGCTGAGAGTCAATGTGGAAGGTGTCAGTCCCACCAGTTTAACGCAGAGAGTTCTGGGGCTGAGAATCACTGTGGAAGATGTCAGTCCCACCAGTTTAACGCAGTGAGGTCTGGGGCTGAGAATCACTGTGGAAGGTGTCAGTCCCACCAGTCTAACGCAGTGATGTCCTGCTGAGAATCACTGTGGAAGGTGTCAGTCCCACCAGTCTAACGCAGTGATGTCGGGCTGAGAATCACTGTGGAAGATGTCGGTCCCACCAGTTTAATGCAGTGAGGTCTGGGGCTGGGAATCACTGTGGAAGATGTCGGTCCCACCAGTTTAACGCAGTGAGGTCTGGGACTGAGAATCACTGTGGAAGATGTCGGTCCCACCAGTTTAACGCAATGAGGTCTGGGGCTGAGAATCACTGTGGAAGATGTCGGTCAAAGCAGTTTAACGCAGTGAGGTCTGGCGCTGAGAATCACTGTGGAAGATGTCGGTCCCACCAGTTTAGCGCAGTGATGTCGGGCTGAGAATCACTGTGGAATATGTCGTTCCCACCAGTTTAACGCAGAGAGTTCTGGGGCTGAGTATCACTGTGGAAGTTGTCGGTCCCATCAGTTTAACGCAGTGAGGTCTGGGGCTGAGTATCACTGTGGAAGATGTCGCTCCCACCAGTTTAACGCAGTGAGGTCTGGGGCTGAGAATCACTGTGGAAGATGTCGGTCCCACCAGTTTAACGCAGTGAGGTCTGGGGCTGAGAATCACTGTGGAAGGTGTCAGTCCCACCAGTTTAACGCAGTGAGGTCTGGGGCTGAGAATCATTGTGGAAGATGTCGGTCCCACCAGTTTAACGCAATGAGGTCTGGGGCTGAGAATCACTGTGGAAGATGTCGGTCCCACCAGTTAATGCAGAGAGGTCTGGGGCTGAGAACCACTGTGGAAGATGTCGGTCCCACCAGTTTATCGCAGTGAGGTCTGGGGCTGAGAATCAATGTGGAAAATGTCGGTCCCACCAGTTTAACGCAGTGAGGTCTGGGGCTGAGAATCACTGTGGAAGATGTCGGTCCCACCAGTTTAACGCAGTGAGGTCTGGGGCTGGGAATCACTGTGGAAGTTGTCGGTCCCATCAGTTTAACGCAGTGAGGTCTGGGGCTGAGAATCACTGTGGAAGATGTCGGTCCCACCAGTTTAACGCAGTGAGGTCTTGGACTGAGAATCACTGTGGAAGGTGTCGGTCCCATCAGTTTAATGCAGTGAGGTCTGGGGCTGAGAATCACTGTGGAAGGTGTCAGTCCCACCAGTTTAACGCAGTGAGGTCTGGGGCTGAGAATCACTGTGGAAGGTGTCGGTGCCACCAGTTTAACGCAGTGAGTCCTGGGGCTGAGAATCACTGTGGAAGATGTCGGTCCCACCAGTTTAACGCAGTGATGTCGGGCTGAGAATCACTCTGGAAGATGTCGGTACCACCAGTTTAGCGCAGTGAGGTCTGGGGCTGAGAATCACTGTGGAAGATGTCGGTCCCACCAGTTTAACGCAGAGAGGTCTGGGGCTGAGAATCACTGTGGAAGATGTCGGCCCCACCAGTTTAACGCAGTGAGGTCTGGGGCTGAGAATCACTGTGGAAGATGTCGGTCCCACCAGTTTAACGCTGTGATGTCGGGCTGAGAATCACTGTGGAAGTTGTCGGTCCAGCCAGTTTAACGCAGTGAGTTCTGGGGCTGGGAATCACTGTGGAAGATGTCGGTCCCACCAGTCTAACGCAGTGAGGTCTGGGGCTGCGAATCACTGTGGACGATGTCGGTCCCACCAGTTTAACGCAGAGAGGTCTGGGGCTGCCAATCACTGTGGAAGGTGTCAGTCCCACCAGTCTAACACAGTGAGGTCTGGGGCTGAGAATCACTGTGGAAGATGTCGGTCCCACCAGTTTAACGCAGTGATGTCGGGCTGAGAATCACTGTGGAAGATGTCGGTGCCACCAGTCTAACGCAGTGAGGCCTGGGGCTGAGAATCACCGTGGAAGATGTCGGTCCCACCAGTTTAACGCAGAGAGGTCTGGGGCTGAGAATCACTGTGGAAGATGTCGGTCCCACCAGTTTAACGCAGTGAGGTCTGGGGCTGAGAATCACTGTGGAAGATATCGGTCCCATCAATTTAACGCAGTGAGGCCTGGGGCTGAGAATCATTGTGGAAGGTGTCGGTCCCACCAGTTTAACGCAGTGAGGTCTGGGGCTGAGAATCACTGTGGAAGATGTCGGTCCCACCAGTTTAACGCAGAGAGATCTGGGGCTGAGAATCACTGTGGAAGATGTCGGTCCCACCAGTTTAACGCAGTGATGTCGGGCTAAGAATCACTGTGGAAGATGTCGGTCCCACCAGTTTAACGCAGTGAGGTCTGGGGCTGAGAATCACTGTGGAAGATGTCGGTCCCACCAGTTTAACACAGTGAGGTTTGGAGCTGGGAATCACTGTGGAAGATGTCGGTCCCACCAGTTTAACGCAGTGAGGTCTGGGGCTGAGAATCACTGTGGAAGATGTCGGTCCCACCAGTTTAACGCAGTGAGGTCTGGGGCTGCGAATCACTGTGGAAGATGTCGGTCCCACCAGTTTAACGCAGAGAGGTCTGGCGCTGAGTATCACTGTGGAAAATGTCGGTCCCACCAGTTTAACGCAGTGATGTCGGGCTGAGAATCACTGTGGAAGATATCGGTCCCACTAGTTTAACGCAATGAGGTCTGGGGCTGTGAATCACTGTGGAAGATATCGGTCCCACCAGTTTAACGCAGTGAGGTCTGGGGCTGAGAATCATTGTGGAAGATGTCGGCCCCACAAGTTTAACGCAATGAGGTCTGGGGCTGTGAATCACTGTGGAAGATGTCGGTCCCACCAGTTTAACGCAGTGATGTCGGGATGAGAATCACTGTGGAAGATGTCGTTCCCAACAGTTTAACGCAGAGAGGTCTGGGGCTGAGAATCACTGTGGAAGATGTCGGTCCCTCCAGTTTAACGCAGTGATGTCGGGCTGAGAATCACTGTGGAAGATGTCGGTCCCACAAGTTTAACGCAGAGAGTTCTGGGGCTGAGAATCACTGTGGAAGTTGTCGGTCCCACCAGTTTAACGCAGTGAGGTCTGGGGCTGAGAATCACTGTGGAAGATGTCGGTCCCACAAGTTTAACGCAGAGAGTTCTGGGGCTGAGAATCACTGTGGAAGGTGTCAGTCCCACCAGTTTAACGCAGTGAGGTCTGGGGCTGAGAATCATTGTGGAAGATGTCGAGCCCACCAGTTTAACGCAATGAGGTCTGGGGCTGAGAATCACTGTGGAAGATGTCGGTCCCACCAGTTTAACGCAATGAGGTCTGGGGCTGAGAATCACTGTGGAAGATGTCAGTCCCACCAGTTTAACGCAGTGATGTCGGGCTGAGAATCACTGTGGAAGATGTCGTTCCCACCAGTTTAAAGCAGAGAGGTCTGGCGCTGAGAATCACTGTGGAAGATGTCGGTCCCACCAGTTTAACGCAGTGATGTCGGGCTGAGAATCACTGTGGAATATGTCGTTCCCACCAGTTTAACGCAGAGAGTTCTGGGGCAGAGTATCACTGTGGAAGTTGTCGGTCCCATCAGTTTAACGCAGTGAGGTCTGGGGCTGAGTATCACTGTGGAAGATGTCGCTCCCACCAGTTTAACGCAGTGAGGTCTGGGGCTGAGAATCACTGTGGAAGATGTCGGTCCCACCAGTTTAACGCAGTGAGGTCTGGGGCTGAGAATCACTGTGGAAGGTGTCAGTCCCACCAGTTTAACGCAGTGAGGTCTGGGGCTGAGAATCATTGTGGAAGATGTCGGTCCCACCAGTTTAACGCAATGAGGTCTGGGGCTGAGAATCACTGTGGAAGATGTCGGTCCCACCAGTTAATGCAGAGAGGTCTGGGGCTGAGAACCACTGTGGAAGATGTCGGTCCCACCAGTTTATCGCAGTGAGGTCTGGGGCTGAGAATCAATGTGGAAAATGTCGGTCCCACCAGTTTAACGCAGTGAGGTCTGGGGCTGAGAATCACTGTGGAAGATGTCGGTCCCACCAGTTTAACGCAGTGAGGTCTGGGGCTGAGAATCACTGTGGAAGTTGTCGGTCCCATCAGTTTAACGCAGTGAGGTCTGGGGCTGAGAATCACTGTGGAAGATGTCGGTCCCACCAGTTTAACGCAGTGAGGTCTTGGACTGAGAATCACTGTGGAAGGTGTCGGTCCCATCAGTTTAATGCAGTGAGGTCTGGGGCTGAGAATCACTGTGGAAGGTGTCAGTCCCACCAGTTTAACGCAGTGAGGTCTGGGGCTGAGAATCACTGTGGAAGGTGTCGGTGCCACCAGTTTAACGCAGTGAGTCCTGGGGCTGAGAATCACTGTGGAAGATGTCGGTCCCACCAGTTTAACGCAGTGATGTCGGGCTGAGAATCACTCTGGAAGATGTCGGTCCCACCAGTTTAACGCAGTGAGGTCTGGGGCTGAGAATCACTGTGGAAGATGTCGGTCCCACCAGTTTAACGCAGAGAGGTCTGGGGCTGAGAATCACTGTGGAAGATGTCGGCCCCACCAGTTTAACGCAGTGAGGTCTGGGGCTGAGAATCACTGTGGAAGATGTCGGTCCCACCAGTTTAACGCTGTGATGTCGGGCTGAGAATCACTGTGGAAGTTGTCGGTCCAGCCAGTTTAACGCAGTGAGGTCTGGGGCTGGGAATCACTGTGGAAGATGTCGGTCCCACCAGTCTAACGCAGTGAGGTCTGGGGCTGCGAATCACTGTGGACGATGTCGGTCCCACCAGTTTAACGCAGAGAGGTCTGGGGCTGCCAATCACTGTGGAAGGTGTCAGTCCCACCAGTCTAACACAGTGAGGTCTGGGGCTGAGAATCACTGTGGAAGATGTCGGTCCCACCAGTTTAACGCAGTGATGTCGGGCTGAGAATCACTGTGGAAGATGTCGGTGCCACCAGTCTAACGCAGTGAGGCCTGGGGCTGAGAATCACCGTGGAAGATGTCGGTCCCACCAGTTTAACGCAGAGAGGTCTGGGGCTGAGAATCACTGTGGAAGATGTCGGTCCCACCAGTTTAACGCAGTGAGGTCTGGGGCTGAGAATCACTGTGGAAGATATCGGTCCCATCAATTTAACGCAGTGAGGCCTGGGGCTGAGAATCATTGTGGAAGGTGTCGGTCCCACCAGTTTAACGCAGTGAGGTCTGGGGCTGAGAATCACTGTGGAAGATGTCGGTCCCACCAGTTTAACGCAGAGAGTTCTGGGGCTGAGAATCACTGTGGAAGATGTCGGTCCCAACAGTTTAACGCAGTTAGGTCTGGGGCTGAGAATCACTGTGGAAGATGTCGGTCCCACCAGTTTAATGCAGTGAGGTCTGGGGCTGAGAATCACTGTGGAAGATGTCGGTCCCACCAATTTAAAGCAGTGATGTCGGTCTGCGAATCACTCTGGAAGATGTCGGTCCCACCAGTTTAACGCAGTGAGGTCTGGGGCTGAGAATCACTGTGCAAGATGTCGGTCCCACCAGTTTAACGCAGTGAGGACTGGGGCTGAGAATCACTGTGGATGGTGCCAGTCCCACCAGTCTAACACAGTGATGTCGGGCTGAGAATCACTGTGGAAGATGTCGGTCCCACCAGTTTAACGCAGAGAGATCTGGGGCTGAGAATCACTGTGGAAGATGTCGGTCCCACCAGTTTAAAGCAGTGAGATCTGGGGCTGAGAATCACTGTGGAAGGTGTTGGTCCAACCAGTTTACCGCAGTGAGGTCTGGGGCTGGGAATCACTGTGGAAGATGTCGGTCCCACCAGTCTAACGCAGTGAGGTCTGGGGCTGCGAATCACTGTGGAAGATGTCGGTCCCACCAGTCTAACGCAGTGATGTCGGGCTGAGAATAACTGTGGAAGATGTCGGTCCCACCAGTTTAACGCAGTGAGGTCTGGGGCGGAGAATCACTGTGGAAGGTGTCGGTCCCACGAGTTTAACGCAGAGAGGTCTGGGGCTGAGAATCACTGTGGAAAATGTCGGTCCCATCAGTTTAACGCAGTGATGTTGGGCTGAGAATCACTGTGGAAGATGTCGATCCCAGCAGTTTACGCAGTGAGGTCTGGGGCTGAGAATCATTGTGGAAGATGTCGGTCCCACCAGTTCAACGCAATGAGGTCTGGGGCTGAGAATCACTGTGGAAGATGTCGGTCCCACCAGTTTAACGCAGAGAGTTCTGGGGCTGAGAATCACTGTGGAAGTTGACGGTCCCACCAGTTTAACGCAGTGAGGTCTGGGGATGAGAATCACTGTGGAAAATGTCGGTCCCACCAGTTTAACGCAGTGAGGTCTGGGGCTGAGAATCACTGTGGAAGGTGTCAGTCCCACCACTTTAACGCAGTGAAGTCTGGGGCTGAGAATCACTGTGGAAGATGTCGGTCCCACCAGTTTAACGCAGTGATGTCGGGCTGAGAATCACTGTGGAAGATGTCGGTCCTACCAGTTTAACGCAGTGAGGTCTGAGGCTGAGAATCACTGTGGAAGATGTCGGTCCCACCAGTTTAACGCAGTGATGTCGGGCTGAGAATCATTGTGGAATATGTCGGTCCCACCAGTTTAACGCAGAGAGTTCTGGGGCTGAGAATCACTGTGGAAGTTGTCGGTCCCATCAGTTTAACGCAGTGAGGTCTGGGGCTGAGAATCACTGTGGAAGATGTCAGTCCCACCAGTTTAACGCAGTGAGGTCTGGGGCTGAGAATCACTGTGGAAGCTGTCGGTCCCACCAGTTTAACTCAGTGAGGCCTGGAGCTGAGAATCACTGTGGAAGGTGTCGGTCCCACCAGTTTAACGCACTGATGTCGGGCTGAGAATCACTCTGGAAGATGTCGGTCCCACCAGTTTAACGCAGTGATGTCGGGCTGAGAATCACTCTGGAAGATGTCGGTCCCACCAGTTTAACGCAGTGATGTCGGGCTGAGAATCACTCTGGAAGATGTCGGTCCCACCACTTTAACGCAGTGATGTCTGGCTGAGAATCACTGTGGAAGATGTCGGTCCCACCAGTTTAACGCAGAGAGATCTGGGGCTGAGAATCACTGTGGAAGTTGTTGGTCACACCAGTTTAACGCAGTGAGGTCTGGGGCTGAGAATCACTGTGGAAGATGTCGGTCCAACCAGTTTAACGCAGTGAGGTCTGGGGCTGGGAATCACTGTGGAAGATGTCGGTCCCACCAGTCTAACGCAGTGAGGTCTGGGGCTGCGAATCACTGTGGAAGATGTCGGTCCCACCAGTTTAACGCAGAGAGGTCTGGGGCTGCCAATCACTGTGGAAGGTGTCAGTCCCACCAGTCTAACACAGTGAGGTCTGGGGCTGAAAATCCCTGTGGAAGATGTCGGTCCCACCAGTTTAACGCAGTGATGTCGGGCTGAGAATCATTCTGGAAGATGTCGGTCCCACCAGTTTAACGCAGTGAGGTCTGGGGCTGAGAATCACTGTGGAAGATGTCGGTCCCACCAGTTTAACGCAGTGATATCGGGCTGAGAATCACTGTGGAAGATGTCGGTCCCACCAGTTTAACGCAGTGAAGTCTGGGGCTGAGAATCACTGTGGAAGTTGTCGGTCCAGCCAGTTTAACGCAGTGAGGTCTGGGGCTGGGAATCACTGTGGAAGATGTCGGTCCCACCAGTCTAACGCAGTGAGGTCTGGGGCTGCGAATCACTGTGGACGATGTCGGTCCCACCAGTTTAACGCAGAGAGGTCTGGGGCTGCCAATCACTGTGGAAGGTGTCAGTCCCACCAGTCTAACACAGTGAGGTCTGGGGCTGAGAATCACTGTGGAAGATGTCGGTCCCACCAGTTTAACGCAGTGATGTCGGGCTGAGAATCACTGTGGAAGATGTCGGTGCCACCAGTCTAACGCAGTGAGGCCTCGGGCTGAGAATCACCGTGGAAGATGTCGGTCCCACCAGTTTAACGCAGTGATGTCTGGGGCTGAGAATCACTGTGGAAGATGTCGGTCCCACCAGTTTAACGCAGTGAGGTCTGGGGCTGAGAATCACTGTGGAAGATATCGGTCCCATCAATTTAACGCAGTGAGGCCTGGGGCTGAGAATCACTGTGGAAGGTGTCGGTCCCACCAGTTTAACGCAGAGAGATCTGGTGCTGAGAATCACTGTGGAAGATGTCGGTCCCACCAGTTTAACGCAGTGATGTCGGGCTAAGAATCACTGTGGAAGATGTCGGTCCCACCAGTTTATCGCAGTGAGGTCTGGGGCTGACAATCATTGTGGAAGATGTCGGCCCCACCAGTTTAACGCAATGAGGTCTGGGGCTGAGAATCACTGTGGAAGGTTTCGGTCCCACCAGTTTAACGCAGTGATGTCGGGCTGAGAATCACTGTGGAAGATGTCGTTACCACAAGTTTAACGCAGAGAGGTCTGGGGCTGAGAATCACTGTGGATGATGTCGGTCCCACCAGTTTAACTCAATGAGGTCTGGGGCTGAGAATCACTGTGGAAGATGTCGGTCCCACCAGTTTAACGCAGTGATGTCGGTCTGAGAATCACTGTGGAAGATGTCGGTCCCACCAGTTTAACGCAGTGAGATCTGGGGCTGAGAATCACTGTGCAAGATGTCGGTCCCACCAGTTTAACGCAGTGAGGACTGGGGCTGAGAATCACTGTGGATGGTGCCAGTCCCACCAGTCTAACACAGTGATGTCGGGCTGAGAATCACTGTGGAAGATGTCGGTCCCACGAGTTTAAAGCAGTGAGATCTGGGGCTGAGAATCACTGTGGAAGGTGTTGGTCCAACCAGTTTACCGCAGTGAGGTCTGGGGCTGGGAATCACTGTGGAAGATGTCGGTCCCACCAGTCTAACGCAGTGAGGTCTGGGGCTGCGAATCACTGTGGAAGATGTCGGTCCCACCAGTTTAACGCAGTGATGTCGGGCTGAGAATAACTGTGGAAGATGTCGGTCCCACCAGTTTAACGCAGTGAGGTCTGGGGCTGAGAATCCCTGTGGAAGATGTCGATATCACCAGTTTAACACAGTGAGGTCATGGGCTGAGTATCACTGTGGATGATGTCGATCCCAGCAGTTTACGCAGTGAGGTCTGGTGCTGAGAATCATTGTGGAAGATGTCGGTCCCACCAGTTCAACGCAATGAGGTCTGGGGCTGAGAATCACTGTGGAAGATGTCGGTCCCACCAGTTTAACGCAGAGAGTTCTGGGGCTGAGAATCACTGTGGAAGTTGTCGGTCCCACCAGTTTAACGCAGTGAGGTCTGGGGATGAGAATCACTGTGGAAAATGTCGGTCCCACCAGTTTAACGCAGTGAGGTCTTGGGCTGAGAATCACTGTGGAAGGTGTCAGTCCCACCACTTTAACGCAGTGAGGTCTGGGGCTGAGAATCACTGTGGAAGATGTCGGTCCCACCAGTTTAACGCAGTGATGTCGGGCTGAGAATCATTGTGGAAGATGTCGGTCCTACCAGTTTAACGCAGTGAGGTCTGGGGCTGAGAATCACTGTGGAAGATGTCGGTCCCACCAGTTTAACGCAGTGATGTCGGGCTGAGAATCACTGTGGAATATGTCGGTCCCACCAGTTTAACGCAGAGAGTTCTGGGGCTGAGAATCACTGTGGAAGTTGTCGGTCCCATCAGTTTAACGCAGTGAGGTCTGGGGCTGAGTATCGCTGTGGAAGATGTCGGTCCCACCAGTTTAACGCAGTGAGGTCTGGGGCTGAGAATCACTGTGGAAGATGTCAGTCCCACCAGTTTAACTCAGTGAGGCCTGGAGCTGAGAATCACTGTGGAAGATGTCGGTCCCACCCGTTTAACGCAGTGAGGTCTGGGGCTGAGAATCACTGTGGAAGATGTCGGTCCCACCAGTTTAACGCAGTGATGTCGGGCTGAGAATCACTCTGGAAGATGTCGGTCCCACCAGTTTAACGCAGTGAAGTCTGGGGCTGAGAATCACTGTGGAAGTTGTCGGTCCAGCCAGTTTAACGCAGTGAGGTCTGGGGCTGGGAATCACTGTGGAAGATGTCGGTCCCACCAGTCTAACGCAGTGAGGTCTGGGGCTGCGAATCACTGTGGACGATGTCGGTCCCACCAGTTTAACGCAGAGAGGTCTGGGGCTGCCAATCACTGTGGAAGGTGTCAGTCCCACCAGTCTAACACAGTGAGGTCTGGGGCTGAGAATCACTGTGGAAGATGTCGGTCCCACCAGTTTAACGCAGTGATGTCGGGCTGAGAATCACTGTGGAAGATGTCGGTGCCACCAGTCTAACGCAGTGAGGCCTCGGGCTGAGAATCACCGTGGAAGATGTCGGTCCCACCAGTTTAACGCAGTGATGTCTGGGGCTGAGAATCACTGTGGAAGATGTCGGTCCCACCAGTTTAACGCAGTGAGGTCTGGGGCTGAGAATCACTGTGGAAGATATCGGTCCCATCAATTTAACGCAGTGAGGCCTGGGGCTGAGAATCACTGTGGAAGGTGTCGGTCCCACCAGTTTAACGCAGAGAGATCTGGTGCTGAGAATCACTGTGGAAGATGTCGGTCCCACCAGTTTAACGCAGTGATGTCGGGCTAAGAATCACTGTGGAAGATGTCGGTCCCACCAGTTTATCGCAGTGAGGTCTGGGGCTGACAATCATTGTGGAAGATGTCGGCCCCACCAGTTTAACGCAATGAGGTCTGGGGCTGAGAATCACTGTGGAAGGTTTCGGTCCCACCAGTTTAACGCAGTGATGTCGGGCTGAGAATCACTGTGGAAGATGTCGTTACCACAAGTTTAACGCAGAGAGGTCTGGGGCTGAGAAGCACTGTGGATGATGTCGGTCCCACCAGTTTAACTCAATGAGGTCTGGGTCTGAGAATCACTGTGGAAGATGTCGGTCCCACCAGTTTAACGCAGAGAGTTCTGGGGCTGAGAATCACTGTGGAAGATGTCGGTCCCACCAGTTTAACGCAGTGAGGTCTGGGGCTGAGAATCACTGTGGAAGATGTCGGTCCCACCAGTTTAATGCAGTGAGGTCTGGGGCTGAGAATCACTGTGGAAGATGTCGGTCCCACCAATTTAAAGCAGTGATGTCGGGCTGCGAATCACTCTGGAAGATGTCGGTCCCACCAGTTTAACGCAGTGAGATCTGGGGCTGAGAATCACTGTGCAAGATGTCGGTCCCACCAGTTTAACGCAGTGAGGACTGGGGCTGAGAATCACTGTGGATGGTGCCAGTCCCACCAGTCTAACACAGTGATGTCGGGCTGAGAATCACTGTGGAAGATGTCGGTCCCACCAGTTTAACGCAGAGAGATCTGGGGCTGAGAATCACTGTGGAAGATGTCGGTCCCACCAGTTTAAAGCAGTGAGATCTGGGGCTGAGAATCACTGTGGAAGGTGTTGGTCCAACCAGTTTACCGCAGTGAGGTCTGGGGCTGGGAATCACTGTGGAAGATGTCGGTCCCACCAGTCTAACGCAGTGAGGTCTGGGGCTGCGAATCACTGTGGAAGATGTCGGTCCCACCAGTTTAACGCAGTGATGTCGGGCTGAGAATAACTGTGGAAGATGTCGGTCCCACCAGTTTAACGCAGTGAGGTCTGGGGCTGAGAATCCCTGTGGAAGATGTCGATATCACCAGTTTAACACAGTGAGGTCATGGGCTGAGTATCACTGTGGATGATGTCGATCCCAGCAGTTTACGCAGTGAGGTCTGGGGCTGAGAATCATTGTGGAAGATGTCGGTCCCACCAGTTCAACGCAATGAGGTCTGGGGCTGAGAATCACTGTGGAAGATGTCGGTCCCACCAGTTTAACGCAGAGAGTTCTGGGGCTGAGAATCACTGTGGAAGTTGTCGGTCCCACCAGTTTAACGCAGTGAGGTCTGGGGATGAGAATCACTGTGGAAAATGTCGGTCCCACCAGTTTAACGCAGTGAGGTCTGGGGCTGAGAATCACTGTGGAAGGTGTCAGTCCCACCACTTTAACGCAGTGAGGTCTGGGGCTGAGAATCACTGTGGAAGATGTCGGTCCCACCAGTTTAACGCAGTGATGTCGGGCTGAGAATCATTGTGGAAGATGTCGGTCCTACCAGTTTAACGCAGTGAGGTCTGGGGCTGAGAATCACTGTGGAAGATGTCGGTCCCACCAGTTTAACGCAGTGATGTCGGGCTGAGAATCACTGTGGAATATGTCGGTCCCACCAGTTTAACGCAGAGAGTTCTGGGGCTGAGAATCACTGTGGAAGTTGTCGGTCCCATCAGTTTAACGCAGTGAGGTCTGGGGCTGAGTATCGCTGTGGAAGATGTCGGTCCCACCAGTTTAACGCAGTGAGGTCTGGGGCTGAGAATCACTGTGGAAGATGTCAGTCCCACCAGTTTAACTCAGTGAGGCCTGGAGCTGAGAATCACTGTGGAAGATGTCGGTCCCACCAGGTTAACGCAGTGATGTCGGGCTGAGAATCACTCTGGAAGATGTCGGTCCCACCAGTTTAACGCAGTGATGTCGGGCTGAGAATCACTCTGGAAGATGTCGGTCCCACCAGTTTAACGCAGTGATGTCGGGCTGAGAATCACTCTGGAAGATGTCGGTCCCACCACTTTAACGCAGTGATGTCTGGCTGAGAATCACTGTGGAAGATGTCGGCCCCACCAGTTTAACGCAGAGAGGTCTGGGGCTGAGAATCACTGTGGAAGATGTCCGTCCCACCAGTTTAACGCAGTGAGGTCTGGGGCTGAGAATCACTGTGGAAGATGTCGGTCCCACCAGTTTAACTCAGAGAGGTCTGGGGCTGAGAATCACTGTGGAAGATGTCGGTCCCACCAGTTTAACGCAGTGAGGTCTGGGGCTGAGAATCACTGTGGAAGATGTCGGTCCCACCAGTCTAACGCAGTGAGGTCTGGGGCTGTGAATCACTGTGGAAGATGTCGGTCCCACCAGTTTAACGCAGAGAGGTCTGGGGCTGCCAATCACTGTGGAAGGTGTCAGTCCCACCAGTCTAACACAGTGAGGTCTGGGGCTGAGAATCCCTGTGGAAGATGTCGGTCCCATCAGTTTAACGCAGTGATGTCGGGCTGAGAATCACTGTGGAAGATGTCGGTCCCACCATTTTAACGCAGTGATGTCGGGCTGAGAATCACTGTGGAAGATGTCGGTGCCACCAGTCTAACGCAATGAGGTCTGGGGCTGAGAATCACTGTGGAAGGTGTCAGTCCCACCAGTTTAACGCAGTGAGGTCTGGGGCTGAGTATCACTGTGGAAGATGTCGGTCCCACCAGTTTAACGCAGTGAGGTCTGGGGCTGAGAATCACTGTGGAAGGTGTCAGTCCCACCAGTTTAACGCAGGGAGGTCTGGGGCTGAGTATCACTGTGGAAGATGTCGGTCCCACCAGTTTAACGCAGTGAGGTCTGGGGCTGAGAATCACTGTGGAAGGTGTCAGTCCCACCAGTTTAACGCAGTGAGGTCTGGGGCTGAGAATCACTGTGGAAGCTGTCGATCCCACCAGTTTAACGCAGTGAGGCCTGGAGCTGAGAATCCCTGTGGAAGATGTCGGTCCCACCAGTTTAACGCAGAGAGGTCTGGGGCTGAGAATCACTGTGGAAGATATCGGTCCCATCAATTTAACGCAGTGAGGCCTGGGGCTGAGAATCACTGTGGAAGGTGTCGGTCCCACCAGTTTACGCAGTGAGGTCTGGGGCTGAGAATCACTGTGGAAGTTGTCGGTCCAGCCAGTTTAACGCAGTGAGTTCTGGGGCTGGGAATCACTGTGGAAGATGTCGGTCCCACCAGTCTAACGCAGTGAGGTCTGGGGCTGCGAATCACTGTGGACGATGTCGGTCCCACCAGTTTAACGCAGAGAGGTCTGGGGCTGCCAATCACTGTGGAAGGTGTCAGTCCCACCAGTCTAACACAGTGAGGTCTGGGGCTGAGAATCACTGTGGAAGATGTCGGTGCCACCAGTCTAACGCAGTGAGGCCTGGGGCTGAGAATCACCGTGGAAGATGTCGGTCCCACCAGTTTAACGCAGAGAGGTCTGGGGCTGAGAATCACTGTGGAAGATGTCGGTCCCACCAGTTTAACGCAGTGAGGTCTGGGGCTGAGAATCACTGTGGAAGATATCGGTCCCATCAATTTAACGCAGTGAGGCCTGGGGCTGAGAATCACTGTGGAAGGTGTCGGTCCCACCAGTTTAACGCAGTGAGGTCTGGGGCTGAGAATCACTGTGGAAGATGTCGGTCCCACCAGTCTAACGCAGTGAGGCCTCGGGCTGAGAATCACCGTGGAAGATGTCGGGCCCACCAGTTTAACGCAGAGACGTCTGGGGCTGAGAATCACTGTGGAAGTTGTCGGTCCCACCAGTTTAACGCAGTGAGGTCTGGGGCTGAGAATCACTGTGGAAGATATCGGTCCCATCAATTTAACGCAGTGAGGCCTGGGGCTGAGAATCACTGTGGAAGGTGTCGGTCCCACCAGTTTAACGCAGTGAGGTCTGGGGCTGAGAATCACTGTGGAAGATGTCGGTCCCACCAGTTTAACGCAGTGATGTGGGGCTAAGAATCACTGTGGAAGATGTCGGTCCCACCAGTTTATCGCAGTGAGGTCTGGGGCTGACAATCATTGTGGAAGATGTCGGTCCCACCAGTTTACCGCAATGAAGTCTGGGGCTGAGAATCACTGTGGAAGGTTTCGGTCCCACCAGTTTAACGCAGTGATGTCGGGCTGAGAATCACTGTGGAAGATGTCGTTACCACAAGTTTAACGCAGAGAGGTCTGGGGCTGAGAAGCACTGTGGATGATGTCGGTCCCACCAGTTTAACTCAATGAGGTCTGGGGCTGAGAATCACTGTGGAAGATGTCGGTCCCACCAGTTTAACGCAGAGAGTTCTGGGGCTGAGAATCACTGTGGAAGATGTCGGTCCCACCAGTTTAACGCAGTGAGGTCTGGGGCTGAGAATCACTGTGGAAGATGTCGGTCCCACCAGTTTAATGCAGTGAGGTCTGGGGCTGAGAATCACTGTGGAAGATGTCGGTCCCACCAATTTAAAGCAGTGATGTCGGGCTGCGAATCACTCTGGAAGATGTCGGTCCCACCAGTTTAACGCAGTGAGATCTGGGGCTGAGAATCACTGTGCAAGATGTCGGTCCCACCAGTTTAACGCAGTGAGGACTGGGGCTGAGAATCACTGTGGATGGTGCCAGTCCCACCAGTCTAACACAGTGATGTCGGGCTGAGAATAACTGTGGAAGATGTCGGTCCCACCAGTTTAACGCAGTGAGGTCTGGGGCTGAGAATCCCTGTGGAAGATGTCGATATCACCAGTTTAACACAGTGAGGTCATGGGCTGAGTATCACTGTGGATGATGTCGATCCCAGCAGTTTACGCAGTGAGGTCTGGGGCTGAGAATCATTGTGGAAGATGTCGGTCCCACCAGTTCAACGCAATGAGGTCTGGGGCTGAGAATCACTGTGGAAGATGTCGGTCCCACCAGTTTAACGCAGAGAGTTCTGGGGCTGAGAATCACTGTGGAAGTTGTCGGTCCCACCAGTTTAACGCAGTGAGGTCTGGGGATGAGAATCACTGTGGAAAATGTCGGTCCCACCAGTTTAACGCAGTGAGGTCTGGGGCTGAGAATCACTGTGGAAGGTGTCAGTCCCACCACTTTAACGCAGTGAGGTCTGGGGCTGAGAATCACTGTGGAAGATGTCGGTCCCACCAGTTTAACGCAGTGATGTCGGGCTGAGAATCATTGTGGAAGATGTCGGTCCTACCAGTTTAACGCAGTGAGGTCTGGGGCTGAGAATCACTGTGGAAGATGTCGGTCCCACCAGTTTAACGCAGTGATGTCGGGCTGAGAATCACTGTGGAATATGTCGGTCCCACCAGTTTAACGCAGAGAGTTCTGGGGCTGAGAATCACTGTGGAAGTTGTCGGTCCCATCAGTTTAACGCAGTGAGGTCTGGGGCTGAGTATCGCTGTGGAAGATGTCGGTCCCACCAGTTTAACGCAGTGAGGTCTGGGGCTGAGAATCACTGTGGAAGATGTCAGTCCCACCAGTTTAACTCAGTGAGGCCTGGAGCTGAGAATCACTGTGGAAGATGTCGGTCCCACCAGGTTAACGCAGTGATGTCGGGCTGAGAATCACTCTGGAAGATGTCGGTCCCACCAGTTTAACGCAGTGATGTCGGGCTGAGAATCACTCTGGAAGATGTCGGTCCCACCAGTTTAACGCAGTGATGTCGGGCTGAGAATCACTCTGGAAGATGTCGGTCCCACCACTTTAACGCAGTGATGTCTGGCTGAGAATCACTGTGGAAGATGTCGGCCCCACCAGTTTAACGCAGAGAGGTCTGGGGCTGAGAATCACTGTGGAAGATGTCCGTCCCACCAGTTTAACGCAGTGAGGTCTGGGGCTGAGAATCACTGTGGAAGATGTCGGTCCCACCAGTTTAACTCAGAGAGGTCTGGGGCTGAGAATCACTGTGGAAGATGTCGGTCCCACCAGTTTAACGCAGTGAGGTCTGGGGCTGAGAATCACTGTGGAAGATGTCGGTCCCACCAGTCTAACGCAGTGAGGTCTGGGGCTGTGAATCACTGTGGAAGATGTCGGTCCCACCAGTTTAACGCAGAGAGGTCTGGGGCTGCCAATCACTGTGGAAGGTGTCAGTCCCACCAGTCTAACACAGTGAGGTCTGGGGCTGAGAATCCCTGTGGAAGATGTCGGTCCCATCAGTTTAACGCAGTGATGTCGGGCTGAGAATCACTGTGGAAGATGTCGGTCCCACCATTTTAACGCAGTGATGTCGGGCTGAGAATCACTGTGGAAGATGTCGGTGCCACCAGTCTAACGCAATGAGGTCTGGGGCTGAGAATCACTGTGGAAGGTGTCAGTCCCACCAGTTTAACGCAGTGAGGTCTGGGGCTGAGTATCACTGTGGAAGATGTCGGTCCCACCAGTTTAACGCAGTGAGGTCTGGGGCTGAGAATCACTGTGGAAGGTGTCAGTCCCACCAGTTTAACGCAGTGAGGTCTGGGGCTGAGTATCACTGTGGAAGATGTCGGTCCCACCAGTTTAACGCAGTGAGGTCTGGGGCTGAGAATCACTGTGGAAGGTGTCAGTCCCACCAGTTTAACGCAGTGAGGTCTGGGGCTGAGAATCACTGTGGAAGCTGTCGATCCCACCAGTTTAACGCAGTGAGGCCTGGAGCTGAGAATCCCTGTGGAAGATGTCGGTCCCACCAGTTTAACGCAGAGAGGTCTGGGGCTGAGAATCACTGTGGAAGATATCGGTCCCATCAATTTAACGCAGTGAGGCCTGGGGCTGAGAATCACTGTGGAAGGTGTCGGTCCCACCAGTTTACGCAGTGAGGTCTGGGGCTGAGAATCACTGTGGAAGTTGTCGGTCCAGCCAGTTTAACGCAGTGAGTTCTGGGGCTGGGAATCACTGTGGAAGATGTCGGTCCCACCAGTCTAACGCAGTGAGGTCTGGGGCTGCGAATCACTGTGGACGATGTCGGTCCCACCAGTTTAACGCAGAGAGGTCTGGGGCTGCCAATCACTGTGGAAGGTGTCAGTCCCACCAGTCTAACACAGTGAGGTCTGGGGCTGAGAATCACTGTGGAAGATGTCGGTGCCACCAGTCTAACGCAGTGAGGCCTGGGGCTGAGAATCACCGTGGAAGATGTCGGTCCCACCAGTTTAACGCAGAGAGGTCTGGGGCTGAGAATCACTGTGGAAGATGTCGGTCCCACCAGTTTAACGCAGTGAGGTCTGGGGCTGAGAATCACTGTGGAAGATATCGGTCCCATCAATTTAACGCAGTGAGGCCTGGGGCTGAGAATCACTGTGGAAGGTGTCGGTCCCACCAGTTTAACGCAGTGAGGTCTGGGGCTGAGAATCACTGTGGAAGATGTCGGTCCCACCAGTCTAACGCAGTGAGGCCTCGGGCTGAGAATCACCGTGGAAGATGTCGGGCCCACCAGTTTAACGCAGAGACGTCTGGGGCTGAGAATCACTGTGGAAGTTGTCGGTCCCACCAGTTTAACGCAGTGAGGTCTGGGGCTGAGAATCACTGTGGAAGATATCGGTCCCATCAATTTAACGCAGTGAGGCCTGGGGCTGAGAATCACTGTGGAAGGTGTCGGTCCCACCAGTTTAACGCAGTGAGGTCTGGGGCTGAGAATCACTGTGGAAGATGTCGGTCCCACCAGTTTAACGCAGTGATGTGGGGCTAAGAATCACTGTGGAAGATGTCGGTCCCACCAGTTTATCGCAGTGAGGTCTGGGGCTGACAATCATTGTGGAAGATGTCGGTCCCACCAGTTTACCGCAATGAAGTCTGGGGCTGAGAATCACTGTGGAAGGTTTCGGTCCCACCAGTTTAACGCAGTGATGTCGGGCTGAGAATCACTGTGGAAGATGTCGTTACCACAAGTTTAACGCAGAGAGGTCTGGGGCTGAGAAGCACTGTGGATGATGTCGGTCCCACCAGTTTAACTCAATGAGGTCTGGGGCTGAGAATCACTGTGGAAGATGTCGGTCCCACCAGTTTAACGCAGAGAGTTCTGGGGCTGAGAATCACTGTGGAAGATGTCGGTCCCACCAGTTTAACGCAGTGAGGTCTGGGGCTGAGAATCACTGTGGAAGATGTCGGTCCCACCAGTTTAATGCAGTGAGGTCTGGGGCTGAGAATCACTGTGGAAGATGTCGGTCCCACCAATTTAAAGCAGTGATGTCGGGCTGCGAATCACTCTGGAAGATGTCGGTCCCACCAGTTTAACGCAGTGAGATCTGGGGCTGAGAATCACTGTGCAAGATGTCGGTCCCACCAGTTTAACGCAGTGAGGACTGGGGCTGAGAATCACTGTGGATGGTGCCAGTCCCACCAGTCTAACACAGTGATGTCGGGCTGAGAATCACTGTGGAAGATGTCGATCCCACCAGTTTAACGCAGAGAGATCTGGGGCTGAGAATCACTGTGGAAGATGTCGGTCCCACCAGTTTAAAGCAGTGAGATCTGGGGCTGAGAATCACTGTGGAAGGTGTTGGTCCAACCATTTTACAGCAGTGAGGTCTGGGGCTGGGAATCACTGTGGAAGATGTCGGTCCCACCAGTCTAACGCAGTGAGGTCTGGGGCTGCGAATCACTGTGGAAGATGTCGGTCCCACCAGTTTAACGCAGTGATGTCGGGCTGAGAATAACTGTGGAAGATGTCGGTCCCACCAGTTTAACGCAGTGAGGTCTGGGGCTGAGAATCCCTGTGGAAGATGTCGATATCACCAGTTTAACACAGTGAGGTCATGGGCTGAGTATCACTGTGGATGATGTCGATCCCAGCAGTTTACGCAGTGAGGTCTGGGGCTGAGAATCATTGTGGAAGATGTCGGTCCCACCAGTTCAACGCAATGAGGTCTGGGGCTGAGAATCACTGTGGAAGATGTCGGTCCCACCAGTTTAACGCAGAGAGTTCTGGGGCTGAGAATCACTGTGGAAGTTGTCGGTCCCACCAGTTTAACGCAGTGAGGTCTGGGGATGAGAATCACTGTGGAAAATGTCGGTCCCACCAGTTTAACGCAGTGAGGTCTGGGGCTGAGAATCACTGTGGAAGGTGTCAGTCCCACCACTTTAACGCAGTGAGGTCTGGGGCTGAGAATCACTGTGGAAGATGTCGGTCCAGCCAGTTTAACGCAGTGAGTTCTGGGGCTGGGAATCACTGTGGAAGATGTCGGTCCCACCAGTCTAACGCAGTGAGGTCTGGGGCTGCGAATCACTGTGGACGATGTCGGTCCCACCAGTTTAACGCAGAGAGGTCTGGGGCTGCCAATCACTGTGGAAGGTGTCAGTCCCACCAGTCTAACACAGTGAGGTCTGGGGCTGAGAATCACTGTGGAATATGTCGGTGCCACCAGTCTAACGCAGTGAGGCCTGGGGCTGAGAATCACCGTGGAAGATGTCGGTCCCACCAGTTTAACGCAGAGAGGTCTGGGGCTGAGAATCACTGTGGAAGATGTCGGTCCCACCAGTTTAACGCAGTGAGGTGTGGGGCTGAGAATCACTGTGGAAGATATCGGTCACATCAATTTAACGCAGTGAGGCCTGGGGCTGAGAATCACTGTGGAAGGTGTCGGTCCCACCAGTTTACGCAGTGAGGTCTGGGGCTGAGAATCACTGTGGAAGTTGTCGGTCCAGCCAGTTTAACGCAGTGAGTTCTGGGGCTGGGAATCACTGTGGAAGATGTCGGTCCCACCAGTCTAACGCAGTGAGGTCTGGGGCTGCGAATCACTGTGGACGATGTCGGTCCCACCAGTTTAACGCAGAGAGGTCTGGGGCTGCCAATCACTGTGGAAGGTGTCAGTCCCACCAGTCTAACACAGTGAGGTCTGGGGCTGAGAATCACTGTGGAAGATGTCGGTGCCACCAGTCTAACGCAGTGAGGCCTGGGGCTGAGAATCACCGTGGAAGATGTCGGTCCCACCAGTTTAACGCAGAGAGGTCTGGGGCTGAGAATCACTGTGGAAGATGTCGGTCCCACCAGTTTAACGCAGTGAGGTCTGGGGCTGAGAATCACTGTGGAAGATATCGGTCCCATCAATTTAACGCAGTGAGGCCTGGGGCTGAGAATCACTGTGGAAGGTGTCGGTCCCACCAGTTTAACGCAGTGAGGTCTGGGGCTGAGAATCACTGTGGAAGATGTCGGTCCCACCAGTTTAACGCAGTGATGTGGGGCTAAGAATCACTGTGGAAGATGTCGGTCCCACCAGTTTATCGCAGTGAGGTCTGGGGCTGACAATCATTGTGGAAGATGTCGGTCCCACCAGTTTACCGCAATGAAGTCTGGGGCTGAGAATCACTGTGGTAGGTTTCGGTCCCACCAGTTTAACGCAGTGATGTCGGGCTGAGAATCACTGTGGAAGATGTCGTTACCACAAGTTTAACGCAGAGAGGTCTGGGGCTGAGAAGCACTGTGGATGATGTCGGTCCCACCAGTTTAACTCAATGAGGTCTGGGGCTGAGAATCACTGTGGAAGATGTCGGTCCCACCAGTTTAACGCAGAGAGTTCTGGGGCTGAGAATCACTGTGGAAGATGTCGGTCCCACCAGTTTAACGCAGTGAGGTCTGGGGCTGAGAATCACTGTGGAAGATGTCGGTCCCACCAGTTTAATGCAGTGAGGTCTGGGGCTGAGAATCACTGTGGAAGATGTCGGTCCCACCAATTTAAAGCAGTGATGTCGGGCTGCGAATCACTCTGGAAGATGTCGGTCCCACCAGTTTAACGCAGTGAGATCTGGGGCTGAGAATCACTGTGCAAGATGTCGGTCCCACCAGTTTAACGCAGTGAGGACTGGGGCTGAGAATCACTGTGGATGGTGCCAGTCCCACCAGTCTAACACAGTGATGTCGGGCTGAGAATCACTGTGGAAGATGTCGATCCCACCAGTTTAACGCAGAGAGATCTGGGGCTGAGAATCACTGTGGAAGATGTCGGTCCCACCAGTTTAAAGCAGTGAGATCTGGGGCTGAGAATCACTGTGGAAGGTGTTGGTCCAACCATTTTACAGCAGTGAGGTCTGGGGCTGGGAATCACTGTGGAAGATGTCGGTCCCACCAGTCTAACGCAGTGAGGTCTGGGGCTGCGAATCACTGTGGAAGATGTCGGTCCCACCAGTTTAACGCAGTGATGTCGGGCTGAGAATAACTGTGGAAGATGTCGGTCCCACCAGTTTAACGCAGTGAGGTCTGGGGCTGAGAATCCCTGTGGAAGATGTCGATATCACCAGTTTAACACAGTGAGGTCATGGGCTGAGTATCACTGTGGATGATGTCGATCCCAGCAGTTTACGCAGTGAGGTCTGGGGCTGAGAATCATTGTGGAAGATGTCGGTCCCACCAGTTCAACGCAATGAGGTCTGGGGCTGAGAATCACTGTGGAAGATGTCGGTCCCACCAGTTTAACGCAGAGAGTTCTGGGGCTGAGAATCACTGTGGAAGTTGTCGGTCCCACCAGTTTAACGCAGTGAGGTCTGGGGATGAGAATCACTGTGGAAAATGTCGGTCCCACCAGTTTAACGCAGTGAGGTCTGGGGCTGAGAATCACTGTGGAAGGTGTCAGTCCCACCACTTTAACGCAGTGAGGTCTGGGGCTGAGAATCACTGTGGAAGATGTCGGTCCAGCCAGTTTAACGCAGTGAGTTCTGGGGCTGCCAATCACAGTGGAAGGTGTCAGTCCCACCAGTCTAACACAGTGAGGTCTGGGGCTGAGAATCACTGTGGAAGATGTCGGTGCCACCAGTCTAACGCAGTGAGGCCTGGGGCTGAGAATCACCGTGGAAGATGTCGGTCCCACCAGTTTAACGCAGAGAGGTCTGGGGCTGAGAATCACTGTGGAAGATGTCGGTCCCACCAGTTTAACGCAGTGAGGTGTGGGGCTGAGAATCACTGTGGAAGATATCGGTCCCATCAATTTAACGCAGTGAGGCCTGGGGCTGAGAATCACTGTGGAAGGTGTCGGTCCCACCAGTTTACGCAGTGAGGTCTGGGGCTGAGAATCACTGTGGAAGTTGTCGGTCCAGCCAGTTTAACGCAGTGAGTTCTGGGGCTGGGAATCACTGTGGAAGATGTCGGTCCCACCAGTCTAACGCAGTGAGGTCTGGGGCTGCGAATCACTGTGGACGATGTCGGTCCCACCAGTTTAACGCAGAGAGGTCTGGGGCTGCCAATCACTGTGGAAGGTGTCAGTCCCACCAGTCTAACACAGTGAGGTCTGGGGCTGAGAATCACTGTGGAAGATGTCGGTGCCACCAGTCTAACGCAGTGAGGCCTGGGGCTGAGAATCACCGTGGAAGATGTCGGTCCCACCAGTTTAACGCAGAGAGGTCTGGGGCTGAGAATCACTGTGGAAGATGTCGGTCCCACCAGTTTAACGCAGTGAGGTCTGGGGCTGAGAATCACTGTGGAAGATATCGGTCCCATCAATTTAACGCAGTGAGGCCTGGGGCTGAGAATCACTGTGGAAGGTGTCGGTCCCACCAGTTTAACGCAGTGAGGTCTGGGGCTGAGAATCACTGTGGAAGATGTCGGTCCCACCAGTCTAACGCAGTGAGGCCTCGGGCTGAGAATCACCGTGGAAGATGTCGGGCCCACCAGTTTAACGCAGAGACGTCTGGGGCTGAGAATCACTGTGGAAGTTGTCGGTCCCACCAGTTTAACGCAGTGAGGTCTGGGGCTGAGAATCACTGTGGAAGATATCGGTCCCATCAATTTAACGCAGTGAGGCCTGGGGCTGAGAATCACTGTGGAAGGTGTCGGTCCCACCAGTTTAACGCAGTGAGGTCTGGGGCTGAGAATCACTGTGGAAGATGTCGGTCCCACCAGTTTAACGCAGTGATGTGGGGCTAAGAATCACTGTGGAAGATGTCGGTCCCACCAGTTTATCGCAGTGAGGTCTGGGGCTGACAATCATTGTGGAAGATGTCGGTCCCACCAGTTTAACGCAATGAAGTCTGGGGCTGAGAATCACTGTGGAAGGTTTCGGTCCCACCAGTTTAACGCAGTGATGTCGGGCTGAGAATCACTGTGGAAGATGTCGTTACCACAAGTTTAACGCAGAGAGGTCTGGGGCTGAGAAGCACTGTGGATGATGTCGGTCCCACCAGTTTAACTCAATGAGGTCTGGGGCTGAGAATCACTGTGGAAGATGTCGGTCCCACCAGTTTAACGCAGAGAGTTCTGGGGCTGAGAATCACTGTGGAAGATGTCGGTCCCACCAGTTTAACGCAGTGAGGTCTGGGGCTGAGAATCACTGTGGAAGATGTCGGTCCCACCAGTTTAATGCAGTGAGGTCTGGGGCTGAGAATCACTGTGGAAGATGTCGGTCCCACCAATTTAAAGCAGTGATGTCGGGCTGCGAATCACTCTGGAAGATGTCGGTCCCACCAGTTTAACGCAGTGAGATCTGGGGCTGAGAATCACTGTGCAAGATGTCGGTCCCACCAGTTTAACGCAGTGAGGACTGGGGCTGAGAATCACTGTGGATGTTGCCAGTCCCACCAGTCTAACACAGTGATGTCGGGCTGAGAATCACTGTGGAAGATGTCGGTCCCACCAGTTTAACGCAGAGAGATCTGGGGCTGAGAATCACTGTGGAAGATGTCGGTCCCACCAGTTTAAAGCAGTGAGATCTGGGGCTGAGAATCACTGTGGAAGGTGTTGGTCCAACCAGTTTACAGCAGTGAGGTCTGGGGCTGGGAATCACTGTGGAAGATGTCGGTCCCACCAGTCTAACGCAGTGAGGTCTGGGGCTGCGAATCACTGTGGAAGATGTCGGTCGCACCAGTTTAACGCAGTGATGTCGGGCTGAGAATAACTGTGGAAGATGTCGGTCCCACCAGTTTAACGCAGTGAGGTCTGGGGCTGAGAATCCCTGTGGAAGATGTCGATATCACCAGTTTAACACAGTGAGGTCATGGGCTGAGTATCACTGTGGATGATGTCGATCCCAGCAGTTTACGCAGTGAGGTCTGGGGCTGAGAATCATTGTGGAAGATGTCGGTCCCACCAGTTCAACGCAATGAGGTCTGGGGCTGAGAATCACTGTGGAAGATGTCGGTCCCACCAGTTTAACGCAGAGAGTTCTGGGGCTGAGAATCACTGTGGAAGTTGTCGGTCCCACCAGTTTAACGCAGTGAGGTCTGGGGATGAGAATCACTGTGGAAAATGTCGGTCCCACCAGTTTAACGCAGTGAGGTCTGGGGCTGAGAATCACTGTGGAAGGTGTCAGTCCCACCAGTTTAACGCAGTGAGGTCTGGGGCTGAGAATCATTGTGGAAGATGTCGATATCACCAGTTTAACACAGTGAGGTCATGGGCTGAGTATCACTGTGGATGATGTCGATCCCAGCAGTTTACGCAGTGAGGTCTGGGGCTGAGAATCATTGTGGAAGATGTCGGTCCCACCAGTTCAACGCAATGAGGTCTGGGGCTGAGAATCACTGTGGAAGATGTCGGTCCCACCAGTTTAACGCAGAGAGTTCTGGGGCTGAGAATCACTGTGGAAGTTGTCGGTCCCACCAGTTTAACGCAGTGAGGTCTGGGGATGAGAATCACTGTGGAAAATGTCGGTCCCACCAGTTTAACGCAGTGAGGTCTGGGGCTGAGAATCACTGTGGAAGGTGTCAGTCCCACCACTTTAACGCAGTGAGGTCTGGGGCTGAGAATCACTGTGGAAGATGTCGGTCCCACCAGTTTAACGCAGTGATGTCGGGCTGAGAATCATTGTGGAAGATGTCGGTCCTACCAGTTTAACGCAGTGAGGTCTGGGGCTGAGAATCACTGTGGAAGATGTCGGTCCCACCAGTTTAACGCAGTGATGTCGGGCTGAGAATCACTGTGGAATATGTCGGTCCCACCAGTTTAACGCAGAGAGTTCTGGGGCTGAGAATCACTGTGGAAGTTGTCGGTCCCATCAGTTTAACGCAGTGAGGTCTGGGGCTGAGTATCGCTGTGGAAGATGTCGGTCCCACCAGTTTAACGCAGTGAGGTCTGGGGCTGAGAATCACTGTGGAAGATGTCAGTCCCACCAGTTTATCTCAGTGAGGCCTGGAGCTGAGAATCACTGTGGAAGATGTCGGTCCCACCAGTTTAACGCAGTGATGTCGGGCTGAGAATCACTCTGGAAGATGTCGGTCCCACCAGTTTAACGCAGTGATGTCGGGCTGAGAATCACTCTGGAAGATGTCGGTCCCACCAGTTTAACGCAGTGATGTCGGGCTGAGAATCACTCTGGAAGATGTCGGTCCTACCACTTTAACGCAGTGATGTCTGGCTGAGAATCACTGTGGAAGATGTCGGCCCCACCAGTTTAACGCAGAGAGGTCTGGGGCTGAGAATCACTGTGGAAGATGTCGGTCCCACCAGTTTAACGCAGTGAGGTCTGGGGCTGAGAATCACTGTGGAAGATGTCGGTCCCACCAGTTTAACTCAGAGAGGTCTGGGGCTGAGAATCACTGTGGAAGATGTCGGTCCCACCAGTTTAACGCAGTGAGGTCTGGGGCTGAGAATCACTGTGGAAGATGTCGGTCCCACCAGTCTAACGCAGTGAGGTCTGGGGCTGTGAATCACTGTGGAAGATGTCGGTCCCACCAGTTTAACGCAGAGAGGTCTGGGGCTGCCAATCACTGTGGAAGGTGTCAGTCCCACCAGTCTAACACAGTGAGGTCTGGGGCTGAGAATCCCTGTGGAAGATGTCGGTCCCACCAGTTTAACGCAGTGATGTCGGGCTGAGAATCACTGTGGAAGATGTCGGTCCCACCATTTTAACGCAGTGATGTCGGGCTGAGAATCACTGTGGAAGATGTCGGTGCCACCAGTCTAACGCAATGAGGTCTGGGGCTGAGAATCACTGTGGAAGGTGTCAGTCCCACCAGTTTAACGCAGTGAGGTCTGGGGCTGAGTATCACTGTGGAAGATGTCGGTCCCACCAGTTTAACGCAGTGAGGTCTGGGGCTGAGAATCACTGTGGAAGGTGTCAGTCCCACCAGTTTAACGCAGTGAGGTCTGGGGCTGAGTATCACTGTGGAAGATGTCGGTCCCACCAGTTTAACGCAGTGAGGTCTGGGGCTGAGAATCACTGTGGAAGGTGTCAGTCCCACCAGTTTAACGCAGTGAGGTCTGGGGCTGAGAATCACTGTGGAAGCTGTCGATCCCACCAGTTTAACGCAGTGAGGCCTGGAGCTGAGAATCCCGGTGGAAGATGTCGGTCCCACCAGTTTAACGCAGTGATGTCGGGCTGAGAATCACTCTGGAAGATGTCGGTCCCACCAGTTTAACGCAGTTAGGTCTGGGACTGAGAATCACTGTGGAAGATGTCGGTCCCACCAGTTTAACGCAGTGATGTCGGGCTGAGAATCACTGTGGAAGATGTCGGTCCCACCAGTTTAACGCAGTGAGGTCTGGGGCTGAGAATCACTGTGGAAGTTGTCGGTCCAGCCAGTTTAACGCAGTGAGTTCTGGGGCTGGGAATCACTGTGGAAGATGTCGGTCCCACCAGTCTAACGCAGTGAGGTCTGGGGCTGCGAATCTCTGTGGACGATGTCGGTCCCACCAGTTTAACGCAGAGAGGTCTGGGGCTGCCAATCACTGTGGAAGGTGTCAGTCCCACCAGTCTAACACAGTGAGGTCTGGGGCTGAGAATCACTGTGGGAGATGTCGGTGCCACCAGTCTAACGCAGTGAGGCCTGGGGCTGAGAATCACCGTGGAAGATGTCGGTCCCACCAGTTTAACGCAGAGAGGTCTGGGGCTGAGAATCACTGTGGAAGATGTCGGTCCCACCAGTTTAACGCAGTGAGGTCTGGGGCTGAGAATCACTGTGGAAGATATCGGTCCCATCAATTTAACGCAGTGAGGCCTGGGGCTGAGAATCACTGTGGAAGGTGTCGGTCCCACCAGTTTAACGCAGTGAGGTCTGGGGCTGACAATCATTGTGGAAGATGTCGGTCGCACCAGTTTAACGCAATGAGGTCTGGGGCTGAGAATCACTGTGGAAGGTTTCGGTCCGACCAGTTTAACGCAGTGATGTCGGGCTGAGAATCACTGTGGAAGATGTCGTTACCACAAGTTTAACGCAGAGAGGTCTGGGGCTGAGAAGCACTGTGGATGATGTCGGTCCCACCAGTTTAACTCAATGAGGTCTGGGGCTGAGAATCACTGTGGAAGATGTCGGTCCCACCAGTTTAACGCAGTGATGTCGGTCTGAGAATCACTGTGGAAGATGTCGGTCCCACCAGTTTAACGCAGAGAGTTCTGGGGCTGAGAATCACTGTGGAAGATGTCGGTCCCACCAGTTTAACGCAGTGAGGTCTGGGGCTGAGAATCACTGTGGAAGATGTCGGTCCCACCAGTTTAATGCAGTGAGGTCTGGGGCTGAGAATCACTGTGGAAGATGTCGGCACCACCAATTTAAAGCAGTGATGTCGGGCTGCGAATCACTCTGGAAGATGTCGGTCCCACCAGTTTAACGCAGTGAGATCTGGGGCTGAGAATCACTGTGCAAGATGTCGGTCCCACCAGTTTAACGCAGTGAGGACTGGGGCTGTGAATCACTGTGGATGGTGCCAGTCCCACCAGTCTAACACAGTGATGTTGGGCTGAGAATCACTGTGGAAGATGTCGGTCCCACCAGTTTAACGCAGAGAGATCTGGGGCTGAGAATCACTGTGGAGGATGTCGGTCCCACCAGTTTAAAGCAGTGAGATCTGGGGCTGAGAATCACTGTGGAAGGTGTTGGTCCAACCAGTTTACCGCAGTGAGGTCTGGGGCTGGGAATCACTGTGGAAGATGTCGGTCCCACCAGTCTAACGCAGTGAGGTCTGGGGCTGCGAATCACTGTGGAAGATGTCGGTCCCACCAGTCTAACGCAGTGATGTCGGGCTGAGAATAACTGTGGAAGATGTCGGTCCCACCAGTTTAACGCAGTGAGGTCTGGGGCTGAGAATCACTGTGGAAGAAGTCGATATCACCAGTTTAACACAGTGAGGTCATGGGCTGAGTATCACTGTGGATGATGTCGATCCCTACAGTTTACGCAGTGAGGTCTGGGGCTGAGAATCATTGTGGAAGATGTCGGTCCCACCAGTTCAACGCAATGAGGTCTGGGGCTGAGAATCACTGTGGAAGATGTCGGTCCCACCAGTTTAACGCAGAGAGTTCTGGGGCTGAGAATCACTGTGGAAGTTGTCGGTCCCACCAGTTTAACGCAGTGAGGTCTGGGGATGAGAATCACTGTGGAAAATGTCGGTCCCACCAGTTTAACGCAGTGAGGTCTGGGGCTGAGAATCACTGTGGAAGGTGTCAGTCCCACCACTTTAACGCAGTGAGGTCTGGGGCTGAGAATCACTGTGGAAGATGTCGGTCCCACCAGTTTAACGCAGTGATGTCGGGCTGAGAATCATTGTGGAAGATGTCGGTCCTACCAGTTTAACGCAGTGAGGTCTGGGGCTGAGAATCACTGTGGAAGATGTCGGTCCCACCAGTTTAACGCAGTGATGTCGGGCTGAGAATCACTGTGGAATATGTCGGTCCCACCAGTTTAACGCAGAGAGTTCTGGGGCTGAGAATCACTGTGGAAGTTGTCGGTCCCATCAGTTTAACGCAGTGAGGTCTGGGGCTGAGTATCGCTGTGGAAGATGTCGGTCCCACCAGTTTAACGCAGTGAGGTCTGGGGCTGAGAATCACTGTGGAAGATGTCAGTCCCACCAGTTTAACTCAGTGAGGCCTGGAGCTGAGAATCACTGTGGAAGATGTCGGTCCCACCAGTTTAACGCAGTGATGTCGGGCTGAGAATCACTCTGGAAGATGTCGGTCCCACCAGTTTAACGCAGTAATGTCGGGCTGAGAATCACTCTGGAAGATGTCGGTCCCACCAGTTTAACACAGTGATGTCGGGCTGAGAATCACTCTGGAAGATGTCGGTCCCACCACTTTAACGCAGTGATGTCTGGCTGAGAATCACTGTGGAAGATGTCGGTCCCACCAGTTTAACGCAGAGAGGTCTGGGGCTGAGAATCACTGTGGAAGATGTCGGTCCCACCAGTTTAACGCAGTGAGGTCTGGGGCTGAGAATCACTGTGGAAGATGTCGGTCCCACCAGTTTAACGCAGAGAGGTCTGGGGCTGAGAATCACTGTGGAAGATGTCGGTCCCACCAGTTTAACGCAGTGAGGTCTGGGGCTGAGAATCACTGTGGAAGATGTCGGTCCAACCAGTTTAACGCAGTGAGGTCTGGGGCTGGGAATCACTGTGGAAGATGTCGGTCCCACCAGTCTAACGCAGTGAGGTCTGGGGCTGTGAATCACTGTGGAAGATGTCGGTCCTACCAGTTTAACGCAGAGAGGTCTGGGGCTGCCAATCACTGTGGAAGATGTCGGTCCCACCAGTTTAACGCAGTGATGTCGGTCTGAGAATCACTGTGGAAGATGTCGGTCCCACCAGTTTAACGCAGAGAGTTCTGGGGCTGAGAATCACTGTGGAAGATGTCGGTCCCACCAGTTTAACGCAGTGAGGTCTGGGGCTGAGAATCACTGTGGAAGATGTCGGTCCCACCAGTTTAATGCAGTGAGGTCTGGGGCTGAGAAGCACTGTGGAAGATGTCGGTCCCACCAATTTAAAGCAGTGATGTCGGGCTGCGAATCACTCTGGAAGATGTCGGTCCCACCAGTTTAACGCAGTGAGGACTGGGGCTGAGGATCACTGTGGATGGTGCCAGTCCCACCAGTCTAACACAGTGATGTCGGGCTGAGAATCACTGTGGAAGATGTCGGTCCCACCAGTTTAACGCAGAGAGATCTGGGGCTGAGAATCACTGTGGAGGATGTCGGTCCCACCAGTTTAAAGCAGTGAGATCTGGGGCTGAGAATCACTGTGGAAGGTGTTGGTCCAACCAGTTTACCGCAGTGAGGTCTGGGGCTGGGAATCACTGTGGAAGATGTCGGTCCCACCAGTCTAACGCAGTGAGGTCTGGGGCTGCGAATCACTGTGGAAGATGTCGGTCCCACCAGTCTAACGCAGTGATGTCGGGCTGAGAATAACTGTGGAAGATGCCGGTCCCACCAGTTTAACGCAGTGAGGTCTGGGGCTGAGAATCACTGTGGAAGACGTCGATATCACCAGTTTAACACAGTGAGGTCATGGGCTGAGTATCACTGTGGATGATGTCGATCCCTACAGTTTACGCAGTGAGGTCTGGGGCTGAGAATCATTGTGGAAGATGTCGGTCCCACCAGTCTAACGCAGTGAGGCCTCGGGCTGAGAATCACCGTGGAAGATGTCGGGCCCACCAGTTTAACGCAGAGACGTCTTGGGCTGAGAATCACTGTGGAAGATGTCGGTCCCACCAGTTTAACGCAGTGAGGTCTGGGGCTGAGAATCACTGTGGAAGATATCGGTCCCATCAATTTAACGCAGTGAGGCCTGGGGCTGAGAATCACTGTGGAAGGTGTCGGTCCCACCAGTTTAACGCAGTGAGGTCTGGGGCTGAGAATCACTGTGGAAGATGTCGGTCCCACCAGTTTAACGCAGTGATGTGGGGCTAAGAATCACTGTGGAAGATGTCGGTCCCACCAGTTTATCGCAGTGAGGTCTGGGGCTGACAATCATTGTGGAAGATGTCGGTCCCACCAGTTTAACGCAATGAAGTCTGGGGCTGAGAATCACTGTGGAAGGTTTCGGTCCCACCAGTTTAACGCAGTGATGTCGGGCTGAGAATCACTGTGGAAGATGTCGTTACCACAAGTTTAACGCAGAGAGGTCTGGGGCTGAGAAGCACTGTGGATGATGTCGGTCCCACCAGTTTAACTCAATGAGGTCTGGGGCTGAGAATCACTGTGGAAGATGTCGGTCCCACCAGTTTAACGCAGAGAGTTCTGGGGCTGAGAATCACTGTGGAAGATGTCGGTCCCACCAGTTTAACGCAGTGAGGTCTGGGGCTGAGAATCACTGTGGAAGATGTCGGTCCCACCAGTTTAATGCAGTGAGGTCTGGGGCTGAGAATCACTGTGGAAGATGTCGGTCCCACCAATTTAAAGCAGTGATGTCGGGCTGCGAATCACTCTGGAAGATGTCGGTCCCACCAGTTTAACGCAGTGAGATCTGGGGCTGAGAATCACTGTGCAAGATGTCGGTCCCACCAGTTTAACGCAGTGAGGACTGGGGCTGAGAATCACTGTGGATGGTGCCAGTCCCACCAGTCTAACACAGTGATGTCGGGCTGAGAATCACTGTGGAAGATGTCGGTCCCACCAGTTTAAAGCAGAGAGATCTGGGGCTGAGAATCACTGTGGAAGATGTCGGTCCCACCAGTTTAAAGCAGTGAGATCTGGGGCTGAGAATCACTGTGGAAGGTGTTGGTCCAACCAGTTTACAGCAGTGAGGTCTGGGGCTGGGAATCACTGTGGCAGATGTCGGTCCCACCAGTCTAACGCAGTGAGGTCTGGGGCTGCGAATCACTGTGGAAGATGTCGGTCCCACCAGTTTAACGCAGTGATGTCGGGCTGAGAATAACTGTGGAAGATGTCGGTCCCACCAGTTTAACGCAGTGAGGTCTGGGGCTGAGAATCCCTGTGGAAGATGTCGATATCACCAGTTTAACACAGTGAGGTCATGGGCTGAGTATCACTGTGGATGATGTCGATCCCAGCAGTTTACGCAGTGAGGTCTGGGGCTGAGAATCATTGTGGAAGATGTCGGTCCCACCAGTTCAACGCAATGAGGTCTGGGGCTGAGAATCACTGTGGAAGATGTCGGTCCCACCAGTTTAACGCAGAGAGTTCTGGGGCTGAGAATCACTGTGGAAGTTGTCGGTCCCACCAGTTTAACGCAGTGAGGTCTGGGGATGAGAATCACTGTGGAAAATGTCGGTCCCACCAGTTTAACGCAGTGAGGTCTGGGGCTGAGAATCACTGTGGAAGGTGTCAGTCCCACCACTTTAACGCAGTGAGGTCTGGGGCTGAGAATCACTGTGGAAGATGTCGGTCCCACCAGTTTAACGCAGTGATGTCGGGCTGAGAATCATTGTGGAAGATGTCGGTCCTACCAGTTTAACGCAGTGAGGTCTGGGGCTGAGAATCACTGTGGAAGATGTCGGTCCCACCAGTTTAACGCAGTGATGTCGGGCTGAGAATCACTGTGGAATATGTCGGTCCCACCAGTTTAACGCAGAGAGTTCTGGGGCTGAGAATCACTGTGGAAGTTGTCGGTCCCATCAGTTTAACGCAGTGAGGTCTGGGGCTGAGTATCGCTGTGGAAGATGTCGGTCCCACCAGTTTAACGCAGTGAGGTCTGGGGCTGAGAATCACTGTGGAAGATGTCAGTCCCACCAGTTTAACTCAGTGAGGCCTGGAGCTGAGAATCACTGTGGAAGATGTCGGTCCCACCAGTTTAACGCAGTGATGTCGGGCTGAGAATCACTCTGGAAGATGTCGGTCCCACCAGTTTAACGCAGTGATGTCGGGCTGAGAATCACTCTGGAAGATGTCGGTCCCACCAGTTTAACGCAGTGATGTCGGGCTGAGAATCACTCTGGAAGATGTCGGTCCCACCAGTTTAACGCAGTGATGTCGGGCTGAGAATCACTGTGGAAGATGTCGGCCCCACCAGTTTAACGCAGAGAGGTCTGGGGCTGAGAATCACTGTGGAAGATGTCGGTCCCACCAGTTTAACGCAGTGAGGTCTGGGGCTGAGAATCACTGTGGAAGATGTCGGTCCCACCAGTTTAACTCAGAGAGGTCTGGGGCTGAGAATCACTGTGGAAGATGTCGGTCCCACCAGTTTAACGCAGTGAGGTCTGGGGCTGAGAATCACTGTGGAAGATGTCGGTCCCACCAGTCTAACGCAGTGAGGTCTGGGGCTGTGAATCACTGTGGAAGATGTCGGTCCCACCAGTTTAACGCAGAGAGGTCTGGGGCTGCCAATCACTGTGGAAGGTGTCAGTCCCACCAGTCTAACACAGTGAGGTCTGGGGCTGAGAATCCCTGTGGAAGATGTCGGTCCCACCAGTTTAACGCAGTGATGTCGGGCTGAGAATCACTGTGGAAGATGTCGGTCCCACCATTTTAACGCAGTGATGTCGGGCTGAGAATCACTGTGGAAGATGTCGGTGCCACCAGTCTAACGCAATGAGGTCTGGGGCTGAGAATCACTGTGGAAGGTGTCAGTCCCACCAGTTTAACGCAGTGAGGTCTGGGGCTGAGTATCACTGTGGAAGATGTCGGTCCCACCAGTTTAACGCAGTGAGGTCTGGGGCTGAGAATCACTGTGGAAGGTGTCAGTCCCACCAGTTTAACGCAGTGAGGTCTGGGGCTGAGTATCACTGTGGAAGATGTCGGTCCCACCAGTTTAACGCAGTGAGGTCTGGGGCTGAGAATCACTGTGGAAGGTGTCAGTCCCACCAGTTTAACGCAGTGAGGTCTGGGGCTGAGAATCACTGTGGAAGCTGTCGATCCCACCAGTTTAACGCAGTGAGGCCTGGAGCTGAGAATCCCGGTGGAAGATGTCGGTCCCACCAGTTTAACGCAGTGATGTCGGGCTGAGAATCACTCTGGAAGATGTCGGTCCCACCAGTTTAACGCAGTTAGGTCTGGGACTGAGAATCACTGTGGAAGATGTCGGTCCCACCAGTTTAACGCAGTGATGTCGGGCTGAGAATCACTGTGGAAGATGTCGGTCCCACCAGTTTAACGCAGTGAGGTCTGGGGCTGAGAATCACTGTGGAAGTTGTCGGTCCAGCCAGTTTAACGCAGTGAGTTCTGGGGCTGGGAATCACTGTGGAAGATGTCGGTCCCACCAGTCTAACGCAGTGAGGTCTGGGGCTGCGAATCTCTGTGGACGATGTCGGTCCCACCAGTTTAACGCAGAGAGGTCTGGGGCTGCCAATCACTGTGGAAGGTGTCAGTCCCACCAGTCTAACACAGTGAGGTCTGGGGCTGAGAATCACTGTGGAAGATGTCGGTGCCACCAGTCTAACGCAGTGAGGCCTGGGGCTGAGAATCACCGTGGAAGATGTCGGTCCCACCAGTTTAACGCAGAGAGGTCTGGGGCTGAGAATCACTGTGGAAGGTGTCGGTCCCACCAGTTTAACGCAGTGAGGTCTGGGGCTGAGAATCACTGTGGAAGATATCGGTCCCATCAATTTAACGCAGTGAGGCCTGGGGCTGAGAATCACTGTGGAAGGTGTCGGTCCCACCAGTTTAACGCAGTGAGGTCTGGGGCTGACAATCATTGTGGAAGATGTCGGTCCCACCAGTTTAACGCAATGAGGTCTGGGGCTGAGAATCACTGTGGAAGGTTTCGGTCCGACCAGTTTAACGCAGTGATGTCGGGCTGAGAATCACTGTGGAAGATGTCGTTACCACAAGTTTAACGCAGAGAGGTCTGGGGCTGAGAAGCACTGTGGATGATGTCGGTCCCACCAGTTTAACTCAATGAGGTCTGGGGCTGAGAATCACTGTGGAAGATGTCGGTCCCACCAGTTTAACGCAGTGATGTCGGTCTGAGAATCACTGTGGAAGATGTCGGTCCCACCAGTTTAACGCAGAGAGTTCTGGGGCTGAGAATCACTGTGGAAGATGTCGGTCCCACCAGTTTAACGCAGTGAGGTCTGGGGCTGAGAATCACTGTGGAAGATGTCGGTCCCACCAGTTTAATGCAGTGAGGTCTGGGGCTGAGAATCACTGTGGAAGATGTCGGTCCCACCAATTTAAAGCAGTGATGTCGGGCTGCGAATCACTCTGGAAGATGTCGGTCCCACCAGTTTAACGCAGTGAGATCTGGGGCTGAGAATCACTGTGCAAGATGTCGGTCCCACCAGTTTAACCCAGTGAGGACTGGGGCTGTGAATCACTGTGGATGGTGCCAGTCCCACCAGTCTAACACAGTGATGTCGGGCTGAGAATCACTGTGGAAGATGTCGGTCCCACCAGTTTAACGCAGAGAGATCTGGGGCTGAGAATCACTGTGGAGGATGTCGGTCCCACCAGTTTAAAGCAGTGAGATCTGGGGCTGAGAATCACCGTGGAAGGTGTTGGTCCAACCAGTTTACCGCAGTGAGGTCTGGGGCTGGGAATCACTGTGGAAGATGTCGGTCCCACCAGTCTAACGCAGTGAGGTCTGGGGCTGCGAATCACTGTGGAAGATGTCGGTCCCACCAGTCTAACGCAGTGATGTCGGGCTGAGAATAACTGTGGAAGATGTCGGTCCCACCAGTTTAACGCAGTGAGGTCTGGGGCTGAGAATCACTGTGGAAGAAGTCGATATCACCAGTTTAACACAGTGAGGTCATGGGCTGAGTATCACTGTGGATGATGTCGATCCCTACAGTTTACGCAGTGAGGTCTGGGGCTGAGAATCATTGTGGAAGATGTCGGTCCCACCAGTTCAACGCAATGAGGTCTGGGGCTGAGAATCACTGTGGAAGATGTCGGTCCCACCAGTTTAACGCAGAGAGTTCTGGGGCTGAGAATCACTGTGGAAGTTGTCGGTCCCACCAGTTTAACGCAGTGAGGTCTGGGGATGAGAATCACTGTGGAAAATGTCGGTCCCACCAGTTTAACGCAGTGAGGTCTGGGGCTGAGAATCACTGTGGAAGGTGTCAGTCCCACCACTTTAACGCAGTGAGGTCTGGGGCTGAGAATCACTGTGGAAGATGTCGGTCCCACCAGTTTAACGCAGTGATGTCGGGCTGAGAATCATTGTGGAAGATGTCGGTCCTACCAGTTTAACGCAGTGAGGTCTGGGGCTGAGAATCACTGTGGAAGATGTCGGTCCCACCAGTTTAACGCAGTGATGTCGGGCTGAGAATCACTGTGGAATATGTCGGTCCCACCAGTTTAACGCAGAGAGTTCTGGGGCTGAGAATCACTGTGGAAGTTGTCGGTCCCATCAGTTTAACGCAGTGAGGTCTGGGGCTGAGTATCGCTGTGGAAGATGTCGGTCCCACCAGTTTAACGCAGTGAGGTCTGGGGCTGAGAATCACTGTGGAAGATGTCAGTCCCACCAGTTTAACTCAGTGAGGCCTGGAGCTGAGAATCACTGTGGAAGATGTCGGTCCCACCAGTTTAACGCAGTGATGTCGGGCTGAGAATCACTCTGGAAGATGTCGGTCCCACCACTTTAACGCAGTAATGTCGGGCTGAGAATCACTCTGGAAGATGTCGGTCCCACCAGTTTAACACAGTGATGTCGGGCTGAGAATCACTCTGGAAGATGTCGGTCCCACCACTTTAACGCAGTGATGTCTGGCTGAGAATCACTGTGGAAGATGTCGGTCCCACCAGTTTAACGCAGAGAGGTCTGGGGCTGAGAATCACTGTGGAAGATGTCGGTCCCACCAGTTTAACGCAGTGAGGTCTGGGGCTGAGAATCACTGTGGAAGATGTCGGTCCCACCAGTTTAACGCAGAGAGGTCTGGGGCTGAGAATCACTGTGGAAGATGTCGGTCCCACCAGTTTAACGCAGTGAGGTCTGGGGCTGAGAATCACTGTGGAAGATGTCGGTCCAACCAGTTTAACGCAGTGAGGTCTGGGGCTGGGAATCACTGTGGAAGATGTCGGTCCAACCAGTCTAACGCAGTGAGGTCTGGGGCTGTGAATCACTGTGGAAGATGTCGGTCCCACCAGTTTAACGCAGAGAGGTCTGGGGCTGCCAATCACTGTGGAAGATGTCGGTCCCACCAGTTTAACGCAGTGATGTCGGTCTGAGAATCACTGTGGAAGATGTCGGTCCCACCAGTTTAACGCAGAGAGTTCTGGGGCTGAGAATCACTGTGGAAGATGTCGGTCCCACCAGTTTAACGCAGTGAGGTCTGGGGCTGAGAATCACTGTGGAAGATGTCGGTCCCACCAGTTTAATGCAGTGAGGTCTGGGGCTGAGAATCACTGTGGAAGATGTCGGTCCCACCAATTTAAAGCAGTGATGTCGGGCTGCGAATCACTCTGGAAGATGTCGGTCCCACCAGTTTAACGCAGTGAGGACTGGGGCTGAGAATCACTGTGGATGGTGCCAGTCCCACCAGTCTAACACAGTGATGTCGGGCTGAGAATCACTGTGGAAGATGTCGGTCCCACCAGTTTAACGCAGAGAGATCTGGGGCTGAGAATCACTGTGGAGGATGTCGGTCCCACCAGTTTAAAGCAGTGAGATCTGGGGCTGAGAATCACTGTGGAAGGTGTTGGTCCAACCAGTTTACCGCAGTGAGGTCTGGGGCTGGGAATCACTGTGGAAGATGTCGGTCCCACCAGTCTAACGCAGTGAGGTCTGGGGCTGCGAATCACTGTGGAAGATGTCGGTCCCACCAGTCTAACGCAGTGATGTCGGGCTGAGAATAACTGTGGAAGATGCCGGTCCCACCAGTTTAACGCAGTGAGGTCTGGGGCTGAGAATCACTGTGGAAGACGTCGATATCACCAGTTTAACACAGTGAGGTCATGGGCTGAGTATCACTGTGGATGATGTCGATCCCTACAGTTTACGCAGTGAGGTCTGGGGCTGAGAATCATTGTGGAAGATGTCGGTCCCACCAGTTCAACGCAATGAGGTCTGGGGCTGAGAATCACTGTGGAAGATGTCGGTCCCAGCAGTTTAACGCAGAGAGTTCTGGGGCTGAGAATCACTGTGGAAGTTGTCGGTCCCACCAGTTTAACGCAGCGAGGTCTGGGGATGAGAATCACTGTGGAAAATGTTGGTCCCACCAGTTTAACGCAGTGAGGTCTGGGGCTGAGAATCACTGTGGAAGGTGTCAGTCGCACATCTTTAACGCAGTGAGGTCTGGGGCTGAGAATCACTGTGGAAGATGTCGGTCCCACCAGTTTAACGCAGTGATGTCGGGCTGAGAATCATTGTGGAAGATGTCGGTCCTACCAGTTTAACGCAGTGAGGTCTGGGGCTGAGAATCACTGTGGAAGATGTCGGTCCCACCAGTTTAACGCAGTGATGTCGGGCTGAGAATCACTGTGGAATATGTCGGTCCCACCAGTTTAACGCAGAGAGTTCTGGGGCTGAGAATCACTGTGGAAGTTGTCGGTCCCATCAGTTTAACGCAGTGAGGTCTGGGGCTGAGTATCGCTGTGGAAGATGTCGGTCCCACCAGTTTAACGCAGTGAGGTCTGGGGCTGAGAATCACTGTGGAAGATGTCAGTCCCACCAGTTTAACTCAGTGAGGCCTGGAGCTGAGAATCACTGTGGAAGATGTCGGTCCCACCAGTTTAACGCAGTGATGTCGGGCTGAGAATCACTCTGGAAGATGTCGGTCCCACCAGTTTAACGCAGTAATGTCGGGCTGAGAATCACTCTGGAAGATGTCGGTCCCACCAGTTTAACACAGTGATGTCGGGCTGAGAATCACTCTGGAAGATGTCGGTCCCACCACTTTAACGCAGTGATGTCTGGCTGAGAATCACTGTGGAAGATGTCGGTCCCACCAGTTTAACGCAGAGAGGTCTGGGGCTGAGAATCACTGTGGAAGATGTCGGTCCCACCAGTTTAACGCAGTGAGGTCTGGGGCTGAGAATCACTGTGGAAGATGTCGGTCCCACCAGTTTAACGCAGAGAGGTCTGGGGCTGAGAATCACTGTGGAAGATGTCGGTCCCACCAGTTTAACGCAGTGAGGTCTGGGGCTGAGAATCACTGTGGAAGATGTCGGTCCAACCAGTTTAACGCAGTGAGGTCTGGGGCTGGGAATCACTGTGGAAGATGTCGGTCCCACCAGTCTAACGCAGTGAGGTCTGGGGCTGTGAATCACTGTGGAAGATGTCGGTCCCACCAGTTTAACGCAGAGAGGTCTGGGGCTGCCAATCACTGTGGAAGGTGTCAGTCCCACCAGTCTAACACAGTGAGGTCTGGGGCTGAGAATCCCTGTGGAAGGTGTCGGTCCCACCAGTTTAACGCAGTGATGTCGGGCTGAGAATCACTGTGGAAGATGTCGGTCCCACCATTTTAACGCAGTGATGTCGGGCTGAGAATCACTGTGGAAGATGTCGGTGCCACCAGTCTAACGCAATGAGGTCTGGGGCTGAGAATCACTGTGGAAGGTGTCAGTCCCACCAGTTTAACGCAGTGAGGTCTGGGGCTGAGTATCACTGTGGAAGATGTCGGTCCCACCAGTTTAACGCAGTGAGGTCTGGGGCTGAGAATCACTGTGGAAGGTGTCAGTCCCACCAGTTTAACGCAGTGAGGTCTGGGGCTGAGTATCACTGTGGAAGATGTCGGTCCCACCAGTTTAACGCAGGGAGGTCTGGGGCTGAGAATCACTGTGGAAGGTGTCAGTCCCACCAGTTTAACGCAGTGAGGTCTGGGGCTGAGAATCACTGTGGAAGCTGTCGATCCCACCAGTTTAACGCAGTGAGGCCTGGAGCTGATAATCCCTGTGGAAGATGTCGGTCCCACCAGTTTAACGCAGTGATGTCGGGCTGAGAATCACTCTGGAAGATGTCGGTCCCACCAGTTTAACGCAGTTAGGTCTGGGACTGAGAATCACTGTGGAAGATGTCGGTCCCACCACTTTAACGCAGTGATGTCGGGCTGAGAATCACTGTGGAAGATGTCGGTCCCACCAGTTTAACGCAGTGAGGTTTGGGGCTGAGAATCACTGTGGAAGATGTCGGTCCAACCAGTTTAATGCAGTGAGTTCTGGGGCTGGGAATCACTGTGGAAGATGTCGGTCCCACCAGTCTAACGCAGTGAGGTCTGGGGCTGCGAATCACTGTGGAAGATGCCGGTCCCACCAGTTTAACGCAGTGAGGTCTGGGGCTGAGAATCACTGTGGAAGACGTCGATATCACCAGTTTAACACAGTGAGGTCATGGGCTGAGTATCACTGTGGATGATGTCGATCCCTACAGTTTACGCAGTGAGGTCTGGGGCTGAGAATCATTGTGGGAGATGTCGGTCCCACCAGTCTAACGCAGTGAGGCCTCGGGCTGAGAATCACCGTGGAAGATGTCGGGCCCACCAGTTTAACGCAGAGACGTCTTGGGCTGAGAATCACTGTGGAAGATGTCGGTCCCACCAGTTTAACGCAGTGAGGTCTGGGGCTGAGAATCACTGTGGAAGATATCGGTCCCATCAATTTAACGCAGTGAGGCCTGGGGCTGAGAATCACTGTGGAAGGTGTCGGTCCCACCAGTTTAACGCAGTGAGGTCTGGGGCTGAGAATCACTGTGGAAGATGTCGGTCCCACCAGTTTAACGCAGTGATGTGGGGCTAAGAATCACTGTGGAAGATGTCGGTCCCACCAGTTTATCGCAGTGAGGTCTGGGGCTGACAATCATTGTGGAAGATGTCGGTCCCACCAGTTTAACGCAATGAAGTCTGGGGCTGAGAATCACTGTGGAAGGTTTCGGTCCCACCAGTTTAACGCAGTGATGTCGGGCTGAGAATCACTGTGGAAGATGTCGTTACCACAAGTTTAACGCAGAGAGGTCTGGGGCTGAGAAGCACTGTGGATGATGTCGGTCCCACCAGTTTAACTCAATGAGGTCTGGGGCTGAGAATCACTGTGGAAGATGTCGGTCCCACCAGTTTAACGCAGAGAGTTCTGGGGCTGAGAATCACTGTGGAAGATGTCGGTCCCACCAGTTTAACGCAGTGAGGTCTGGGGCTGAGAATCACTGTGGAAGATGTCGGTCCCACCAGTTTAATGCAGTGAGGTCTGGGGCTGAGAATCACTGTGGAAGATGTCGGTCCCACCAATTTAAAGCAGTGATGTCGGGCTGCGAATCACTCTGGAAGATGTCGGTCCCACCAGTTTAACGCAGTGAGATCTGGGGCTGAGAATCACTGTGCAAGATGTCGGTCCCACCAGTTTAACGCAGTGAGGACTGGGGCTGAGAACCACTGTGGATGGTGCCAGTCCCACCAGTCTAACACAGTGATGTCGGGCTGAGAATCACTGTGGAAGATGTCGGTCCCACCAGTTTAACGCAGAGAGATCTGGGGCTGAGAATCACTGTGGAAGATGTCGGTCCCACCAGTTTAAAGCAGTGAGATCTGGGGCTGAGAATCACTGTGGAAGGTGTTGGTCCAACCAGTTTACAGCAGTGAGGTCTGGGGCTGGGAATCACTGTGGAAGATGTCGGTCCCACCAGTCTAACGCAGTGAGGTCTGGGGCTGCGAATCACTGTGGAAGATGTCGGTCCAACCAGTTTAACGCAGTGATGTCGGGCTGAGAATAACTGTGGAAGATGTCGGTCCCACCAGTTTAACGCAGTGAGGTCTGGGGCTGAGAATCATTGTGGAAGATGTCGGTCCCACCAGTTCAACGCAATGAGGTCTGGGGCTGAGAATCACTGTGGAAGATGTCGGTCCCACCAGTTTAACGCAGAGAGTTCTGGGGCTGAGAATCACTGTGGAAGTTGTCGGTCCCACCAGTTTAACGCAGTGAGGTCTGGGGATGAGAATCACTGTGGAAAATGTCGGTCCCACCAGTTTAACGCAGTGAGGTCTGGGGCTGAGAATCACTGTGGAAGGTGTCAGTCCCACCACTTTAACGCAGTGAGGTCTGGGGCTGAGAATCACTGTGGAAGATGTCGGTCCCACCAGTTTAACGCAGTGATGTCGGGCTGAGAATCATTGTGGAAGATGTCGGTCCTACCAGTTTAACGCAGTGAGGTCTGGGGCTGAGAATCACTGTGGAAGATGTCGGTCCCACCAGTTTAACGCAGTGATGTCGGGCTGAGAATCACTGTGGAATATGTCGGTCCCACCAGTTTAACGCAGAGAGTTCTGGGGCTGAGAATCACTGTGGAAGTTGTCGGTCCCATCAGTTTAACGCAGTGAGGTCTGGGGCTGAGTATCGCTGTGGAAGATGTCGGTCCCACCAGTTTAACGCAGTGAGGTCTGGGGCTGAGAATCACTGTGGAAGATGTCAGTCCCACCAGTTTAACTCAGTGAGGCCTGGAGCTGAGAATCACTGTGGAAGATGTCGGTCCCACCAGTTTAACGCAGTGATGTCGGGCTGAGAATCACTCTGGAAGATGTCGGTCCCACCAGTTTAACGCAGTGATGTCGGGCTGAGAATCACTCTGGAAGATGTCGGTCCCACCAGTTTAACGCAGTGATGTCGGGCTGAGAATCACTCTGGAAGATGTCGGTCCCACCAGTTTAACGCAGTGATGTCGGGCTGAGAATCACTGTGGAAGATGTCGGCCCCACCAGTTTAACGCAGAGAGGTCTGGGGCTGAGAATCACTGTGGAAGATGTCGGTCCCACCAGTTTAACGCAGTGAGGTCTGGGGCTGAGAATCACTGTGGAAGATGTCGGTCCCACCAGTTTAACTCAGAGAGGTCTGGGGCTGAGAATCACTGTGGAAGATGTCGGTCCCACCAGTTTAACGCAGTGAGGTCTGGGGCTGAGAATCACTGTGGAAGATGTCGGTCCCACCAGTCTAACGCAGTGAGGTCTGGGGCTGTGAATCACTGTGGAAGATGTCGGTCCCACCAGTTTAACGCAGAGAGGTCTGGGGCTGCCAATCACTGTGGAAGGTGTCAGTCCCACCAGTCTAACACAGTGAGGTCTGGGGCTGAGAATCCCTGTGGAAGATGTCGGTCCCACCAGTTTAACGCAGTGATGTCGGGCTGAGAATCACTGTGGAAGATGTCGGTCCCACCATTTTAACGCAGTGATGTCGGGCTGAGAATCACTGTGGAAGATGTCGGTGCCACCAGTCTAACGCAATGAGGTCTGGGGCTGAGAATCACTGTGGAAGGTGTCAGTCCCACCAGTTTAACGCAGTGAGGTCTGGGGCTGAGTATCACTGTGGAAGATGTCGGTCCCACCAGTTTAACGCAGTGAGGTCTGGGGCTGAGAATCACTGTGGAAGGTGTCAGTCCCACCAGTTTAACGCAGTGAGGTCTGGGGCTGAGTATCACTGTGGAAGATGTCGGTCCCACCAGTTTAACGCAGTGAGGTCTGGTGCTGAGAATCACTGTGGAAGGTGTCAGTCCCACCAGTTTAACGCAGTGAGGTCTGGGGCTGAGAATCACTGTGGAAGCTGTCGATCCCACCAGTTTAACGCAGTGAGGCCTGGAGCTGAGAATCCCGGTGGAAGATGTCGGTCCCACCAGTTTAACGCAGTGATGTCGGGCTGAGAATCACTCTGGAAGATGTCGGTCCCACCAGTTTAACGCAGTTAGGTCTGGGACTGAGAATCACTGTGGAAGATGTCGGTCCCACCAGTTTAACGCAGTGATGTCGGGCTGAGAATCACTGTGGAAGATGTCGGTCCCACCAGTTTAACGCAGTGAGGTCTGGGGCTGAGAATCACTGTGGAAGTTGTCGGTCCAGCCAGTTTAACGCAGTGAGTTCTGGGGCTGGGAATCACTGTGGAAGATGTCGGTCCCACCAGTCTAACGCAGTGAGGTCTGGGGCTGCGAATCTCTGTGGACGATGTCGGTCCCACCAGTTTAACGCAGAGAGGTCTGGGGCTGCCAATCACTGTGGAAGGTGTCAGTCCCACCAGTCTAACACAGTGAGGTCTGGGGCTGAGAATCACTGTGGAAGATGTCGGTGCCACCAGTCTAACGCAGTGAGGCCTGGGGCTGAGAATCACCGTGGAAGATGTCGGTCCCACCAGTTTAACGCAGAGAGGTCTGGGGCTGAGAATCACTGTGGAAGGTGTCGGTCCCACCAGTTTAACGCAGTGAGGTCTGGGGCTGAGAATCACTGTGGAAGATATCGGTCCCATCAATTTAACGCAGTGAGGCCTGGGGCTGAGAATCACTGTGGAAGGTGTCGGTCCCACCAGTTTAACGCAGTGAGGTCTGGGGCTGACAATCATTGTGGAAGATGTCGGTCCCACCAGTTTAACGCAATGAGGTCTGGGGCTGAGAATCACTGTGGAAGGTTTCGGTCCGACCAGTTTAACGCAGTGATGTCGGGCTGAGAATCACTGTGGAAGATGTCGTTACCACAAGTTTAACGCAGAGAGGTCTGGGGCTGAGAAGCACTGTGGATGATGTCGGTCCCACCAGTTTAACTCAATGAGGTCTGGGGCTGAGAATCACTGTGGAAGATGTCGGTCCCACCAGTTTAACGCAGTGATGTCGGTCTGAGAATCACTGTGGAAGATGTCGGTCCCACCAGTTTAACGCAGAGAGTTCTGGGGCTGAGAATCACTGTGGAAGATGTCGGTCCCACCAGTTTAACGCAGTGAGGTCTGGGGCTGAGAATCACTGTGGAAGATGTCGGTCCCACCAGTTTAATGCAGTGAGGTCTGGGGCTGAGAATCACTGTGGAAGATGTCGGTCCCACCAATTTAAAGCAGTGATGTCGGGCTGCGAATCACTCTGGAAGATGTCGGTCCCACCAGTTTAACGCAGTGAGATCTGGGGCTGAGAATCACTGTGCAAGATGTCGGTCCCACCAGTTTAACCCAGTGAGGACTGGGGCTGTGAATCACTGTGGATGGTGCCAGTCCCACCAGTCTAACACAGTGATGTCGGGCTGAGAATCACTGTGGAAGATGTCGGTCCCACCAGTTTAACGCAGAGAGATCTGGGGCTGAGAATCACTGTGGAGGATGTCGGTCCCACCAGTTTAAAGCAGTGAGATCTGGGGCTGAGAATCACCGTGGAAGGTGTTGGTCCAACCAGTTTACCGCAGTGAGGTCTGGGGCTGGGAATCACTGTGGAAGATGTCGGTCCCACCAGTCTAACGCAGTGAGGTCTGGGGCTGCGAATCACTGTGGAAGATGTCGGTCCCACCAGTCTAACGCAGTGATGTCGGGCTGAGAATAACTGTGGAAGATGTCGGTCCCACCAGTTTAACGCAGTGAGGTCTGGGGCTGAGAATCACTGTGGAAGAAGTCGATATCACCAGTTTAACACAGTGAGGTCATGGGCTGAGTATCACTGTGGATGATGTCGATCCCTACAGTTTACGCAGTGAGGTCTGGGGCTGAGAATCATTGTGGAAGATGTCGGTCCCACCAGTTCAACGCAATGAGGTCTGGGGCTGAGAATCACTGTGGAAGATGTCGGTCCCACCAGTTTAACGCAGAGAGTTCTGGGGCTGAGAATCACTGTGGAAGTTGTCGGTCCCACCAGTTTAACGCAGTGAGGTCTGGGGATGAGAATCACTGTGGAAAATGTCGGTCCCACCAGTTTAACGCAGTGAGGTCTGGGGCTGAGAATCACTGTGGAAGGTGTCAGTCCCACCACTTTAACGCAGTGAGGTCTGGGGCTGAGAATCACTGTGGAAGATGTCGGTCCCACCAGTTTAACGCAGTGATGTCGGGCTGAGAATCATTGTGGAAGATGTCGGTCCTACCAGTTTAACGCAGTGAGGTCTGGGGCTGAGAATCACTGTGGAAGATGTCGGTCCCACCAGTTTAACGCAGTGATGTCGGGCTGAGAATCACTGTGGAATATGTCGGTCCCACCAGTTTAACGCAGAGAGTTCTGGGGCTGAGAATCACTGTGGAAGTTGTCGGTCCCATCAGTTTAACGCAGTGAGGTCTGGGGCTGAGTATCGCTGTGGAAGATGTCGGTCCCACCAGTTTAACGCAGTGAGGTCTGGGGCTGAGAATCACTGTGGAAGATGTCAGTCCCACCAGTTTAACTCAGTGAGGCCTGGAGCTGAGAATCACTGTGGAAGATGTCGGTCCCACCAGTTTAACGCAGTGATGTCGGGCTGAGAATCACTCTGGAAGATGTCGGTCCCACCACTTTAACGCAGTAATGTCGGGCTGAGAATCACTCTGGAAGATGTCGGTCCCACCAGTTTAACACAGTGATGTCGGGCTGAGAATCACTCTGGAAGATGTCGGTCCCACCACTTTAACGCAGTGATGTCTGGCTGAGAATCACTGTGGAAGATGTCGGTCCCACCAGTTTAACGCAGAGAGGTCTGGGGCTGAGAATCACTGTGGAAGATGTCGGTCCCACCAGTTTAACGCAGTGAGGTCTGGGGCTGAGAATCACTGTGGAAGATGTCGGTCCCACCAGTTTAACGCAGAGAGGTCTGGGGCTGAGAATCACTGTGGAAGATGTCGGTCCCACCAGTTTAACGCAGTGAGGTCTGGGGCTGAGAATCACTGTGGAAGATGTCGGTCCAACCAGTTTAACGCAGTGAGGTCTGGGGCTGGGAATCACTGTGGAAGATGTCGGTCCAACCAGTCTAACGCAGTGAGGTCTGGGGCTGTGAATCACTGTGGAAGATGTCGGTCCCACCAGTTTAACGCAGAGAGGTCTGGGGCTGCCAATCACTGTGGAAGATGTCGGTCCCACCAGTTTAACGCAGTGATGTCGGTCTGAGAATCACTGTGGAAGATGTCGGTCCCACCAGTTTAACGCAGAGAGTTCTGGGGCTGAGAATCACTGTGGAAGATGTCGGTCCCACCAGTTTAACGCAGTGAGGTCTGGGGCTGAGAATCACTGTGGAAGATGTCGGTCCCACCAGTTTAATGCAGTGAGGTCTGGGGCTGAGAATCACTGTGGAAGATGTCGGTCCCACCAATTTAAAGCAGTGATGTCGGGCTGCGAATCACTCTGGAAGATGTCGGTCCCACCAGTTTAACGCAGTGAGGACTGGGGCTGAGAATCACTGTGGATGGTGCCAGTCCCACCAGTCTAACACAGTGATGTCGGGCTGAGAATCACTGTGGAAGATGTCGGTCCCACCAGTTTAACGCAGAGAGATCTGGGGCTGAGAATCACTGTGGAGGATGTCGGTCCCACCAGTTTAAAGCAGTGAGATCTGGGGCTGAGAATCACTGTGGAAGGTGTTGGTCCAACCAGTTTACCGCAGTGAGGTCTGGGGCTGGGAATCACTGTGGAAGATGTCGGTCCCACCAGTCTAACGCAGTGAGGTCTGGGGCTGCGAATCACTGTGGAAGATGTCGGTCCCACCAGTCTAACGCAGTGATGTCGGGCTGTGAATAACTGTGGAAGATGCCGGTCCCACCAGTTTAACGCAGTGAGGTCTGGGGCTGAGAATCACTGTGGAAGACGTCGATATCACCAGTTTAACACAGTGAGGTCATGGGCTGAGTATCACTGTGGATGATGTCGATCCCTACAGTTTACGCAGTGAGGTCTGGGGCTGAGAATCATTGTGGAAGATGTCGGTCCCACCAGTTCAACGCAATGAGGTCTGGGGCTGAGAATCACTGTGGAAGATGTCGGTCCCAGCAGTTTAACGCAGAGAGTTCTGGGGCTGAGAATCACTGTGGAAGTTGTCGGTCCCACCAGTTTAACGCAGCGAGGTCTGGGGATGAGAATCACTGTGGAAAATGTTGGTCCCACCAGTTTAACGCAGTGAGGTCTGGGGCTGAGAATCACTGTGGAAGGTGTCAGTCGCACATCTTTAACGCAGTGAGGTCTGGGGCTGAGAATCACTGTGGAAGATGTCGGTCCCACCAGTTTAACGCAGTGATGTCGGGCTGAGAATCATTGTGGAAGATGTCGGTCCTACCAGTTTAACGCAGTGAGGTCTGGGGCTGAGAATCACTGTGGAAGATGTCGGTCCCACCAGTTTAACGCAGTGATGTCGGGCTGAGAATCACTGTGGAATATGTCGGTCCCACCAGTTTAACGCAGAGAGTTCTGGGGCTGAGAATCACTGTGGAAGTTGTCGGTCCCATCAGTTTAACGCAGTGAGGTCTGGGGCTGAGTATCGCTGTGGAAGATGTCGGTCCCACCAGTTTAACGCAGTGAGGTCTGGGGCTGAGAATCACTGTGGAAGATGTCAGTCCCACCAGTTTAACTCAGTGAGGCCTGGAGCTGAGAATCACTGTGGAAGATGTCGGTCCCACCAGTTTAACGCAGTGATGTCGGGCTGAGAATCACTCTGGAAGATGTCGGTCCCACCAGTTTAACGCAGTAATGTCGGGCTGAGAATCACTCTGGAAGATGTCGGTCCCACCAGTTTAACACAGTGATGTCGGGCTGAGAATCACTCTGGAAGATGTCGGTCCCACCACTTTAACGCAGTGATGTCTGGCTGAGAATCACTGTGGAAGATGTCGGTCCCACCAGTTTAACGCAGAGAGGTCTGGGGCTGAGAATCACTGTGGAAGATGTCGGTCCCACCAGTTTAACGCAGTGAGGTCTGGGGCTGAGAATCACTGTGGAAGATGTCGGTCCCACCAGTTTAACGCAGAGAGGTCTGGGGCTGAGAATCACTGTGGAAGATGTCGGTCCCACCAGTTTAACGCAGTGAGGTCTGGGGCTGAGAATCACTGTGGAAGATGTCGGTCCAACCAGTTTAACGCAGTGAGGTCTGGGGCTGGGAATCACTGTGGAAGATGTCGGTCCCACCAGTCTAACGCAGTGAGGTCTGGGGCTGTGAATCACTGTGGAAGATGTCGGTCCCACCAGTTTAACGCAGAGAGGTCTGGGGCTGCCAATCACTGTGGAAGGTGTCAGTCCCACCAGTCTAACACAGTGAGGTCTGGGGCTGAGAATCCCTGTGGAAGGTGTCGGTCCCACCAGTTTAACGCAGTGATGTCGGGCTGAGAATCACTGTGGAAGATGTCGGTCCCACCATTTTAACGCAGTGATGTCGGGCTGAGAATCACTGTGGAAGATGTCGGTGCCACCAGTCTAACGCAATGAGGTCTGGGGCTGAGAATCACTGTGGAAGGTGTCAGTCCCACCAGTTTAACGCAGTGAGGTCTGGGGCTGAGTATCACTGTGGAAGATGTCGGTCCCACCAGTTTAACGCAGTGAGGTCTGGGGCTGAGAATCACTGTGGAAGGTGTCAGTCCCACCAGTTTAACGCAGTGAGGTCTGGGGCTGAGTATCACTGTGGAAGATGTCGGTCCCACCAGTTTAACGCAGGGAGGTCTGGGGCTGAGAATCACTGTGGAAGGTGTCAGTCCCACCAGTTTAACGCAGTGAGGTCTGGGGCTGAGAATCACTGTGGAAGCTGTCGATCCCACCAGTTTAACGCAGTGAGGCCTGGAGCTGATAATCCCTGTGGAAGATGTCGGTCCCACCAGTTTAACGCAGTGATGTCGGGCTGAGAATCACTCTGGAAGATGTCGGTCCCACCAGTTTAACGCAGTTAGGTCTGGGACTGAGAATCACTGTGGAAGATGTCGGTCCCACCACTTTAACGCAGTGATGTCGGGCTGAGAATCACTGTGGAAGATGTCGGTCCCACCAGTTTAACGCAGTGAGGTTTGGGGCTGAGAATCACTGTGGAAGATGTCGGTCCAACCAGTTTAATGCAGTGAGTTCTGGGGCTGGGAATCACTGTGGAAGATGTCGGTCCCACCAGTCTAACGCAGTGAGGTCTGGGGCTGCGAATCACTGTGGAAGATGCCGGTCCCACCAGTTTAACGCAGTGAGGTCTGGGGCTGAGAATCACTGTGGAAGACGTCGATATCACCAGTTTAACACAGTGAGGTCATGGGCTGAGTATCACTGTGGATGATGTCGATCCCTACAGTTTACGCAGTGAGGTCTGGGGCTGAGAATCATTGTGGGAGATGTCGGTCCCACCAGTCTAACGCAGTGAGGCCTCGGGCTGAGAATCACCGTGGAAGATGTCGGGCCCACCAGTTTAACGCAGAGACGTCTTGGGCTGAGAATCACTGTGGAAGATGTCGGTCCCACCAGTTTAACGCAGTGAGGTCTGGGGCTGAGAATCACTGTGGAAGATATCGGTCCCATCAATTTAACGCAGTGAGGCCTGGGGCTGAGAATCACTGTGGAAGGTGTCGGTCCCACCAGTTTAACGCAGTGAGGTCTGGGGCTGAGAATCACTGTGGAAGATGTCGGTCCCACCAGTTTAACGCAGTGATGTGGGGCTAAGAATCACTGTGGAAGATGTCGGTCCCACCAGTTTATCGCAGTGAGGTCTGGGGCTGACAATCATTGTGGAAGATGTCGGTCCCACCAGTTTAACGCAATGAAGTCTGGGGCTGAGAATCACTGTGGAAGGTTTCGGTCCCACCAGTTTAACGCAGTGATGTCGGGCTGAGAATCACTGTGGAAGATGTCGTTACCACAAGTTTAACGCAGAGAGGTCTGGGGCTGAGAAGCACTGTGGATGATGTCGGTCCCACCAGTTTAACTCAATGAGGTCTGGGGCTGAGAATCACTGTGGAAGATGTCGGTCCCACCAGTTTAACGCAGAGAGTTCTGGGGCTGAGAATCACTGTGGAAGATGTCGGTCCCACCAGTTTAACGCAGTGAGGTCTGGGGCTGAGAATCACTGTGGAAGATGTCGGTCCCACCAGTTTAATGCAGTGAGGTCTGGGGCTGAGAATCACTGTGGAAGATGTCGGTCCCACCAATTTAAAGCAGTGATGTCGGGCTGCGAATCACTCTGGAAGATGTCGGTCCCACCAGTTTAACGCAGTGAGATCTGGGGCTGAGAATCACTGTGCAAGATGTCGGTCCCACCAGTTTAACGCAGTGAGGACTGGGGCTGAGAACCACTGTGGATGGTGCCAGTCCCACCAGTCTAACACAGTGATGTCGGGCTGAGAATCACTGTGGAAGATGTCGGTCCCACCAGTTTAACGCAGAGAGATCTGGGGCTGAGAATCACTGTGGAAGATGTCGGTCCCACCAGTTTAAAGCAGTGAGATCTGGGGCTGAGAATCACTGTGGAAGGTGTTGGTCCAACCAGTTTACAGCAGTGAGGTCTGGGGCTGGGAATCACTGTGGAAGATGTCGGTCCCACCAGTCTAACGCAGTGAGGTCTGGGGCTGCGAATCACTGTGGAAGATGTCGGTCCAACCAGTTTAACGCAGTGATGTCGGGCTGAGAATAACTGTGGAAGATGTCGGTCCCACCAGTTTAACGCAGTGAGGTCTGGGGCTGAGAATCATTGTGGAAGATGTCGGTCCCACCAGTTCAACGCAATGAGGTCTGGGGCTGAGAATCACTGTGGAAGATGTCGGTCCCACCAGTTTAACGCAGAGAGTTCTGGGGCTGAGAATCACTGTGGAAGTTGTCGGTCCCACCAGTTTAACGCAGTGAGGTCTGGGGATGAGAATCACTGTGGAAAATGTCGGTCCCACCAGTTTAACGCAGTGAGGTCTGGGGCTGAGAATCACTGTGGAAGGTGTCAGTCCCACCACTTTAACGCAGTGAGGTCTGGGGCTGAGAATCACTGTGGAAGATGTCGGTCCCACCAGTTTAACGCAGTGATGTCGGGCTGAGAATCATTGTGGAAGATGTCGGTCCTACCAGTTTAACGCAGTGAGGTCTGGGGCTGAGAATCACTGTGGAAGATGTCGGTCCCACCAGTTTAACGCAGTGATGTCGGGCTGAGAATCACTGTGGAATATGTCGGTCCCACCAGTTTAACGCAGAGAGTTCTGGGGCTGAGAATCACTGTGGAAGTTGTCGGTCCCATCAGTTTAACGCAGTGAGGTCTGGGGCTGAGTATCGCTGTGGAAGATGTCGGTCCCACCAGTTTAACGCAGTGAGGTCTGGGGCTGAGAATCACTGTGGAAGATGTCAGTCCCACCAGTTTAACTCAGTGAGGCCTGGAGCTGAGAATCACTGTGGAAGATGTCGGTCCCACCAGTTTAACGCAGTGATGTCGGGCTGAGAATCACTCTGGAAGATGTCGGTCCCACCAGTTTAACGCAGTGATGTCGGGCTGAGAATCACTCTGGAAGATGTCGGTCCCACCAGTTTAACGCAGTGATGTCGGGCTGAGAATCACTCTGGAAGATGTCGGTCCCACCAGTTTAACGCAGTGATGTCGGGCTGAGAATCACTGTGGAAGATGTCGGCCCCACCAGTTTAACGCAGAGAGGTCTGGGGCTGAGAATCACTGTGGAAGATGTCGGTCCCACCAGTTTAACGCAGTGAGGTCTGGGGCTGAGAATCACTGTGGAAGATGTCGGTCCCACCAGTTTAACTCAGAGAGGTCTGGGGCTGAGAATCACTGTGGAAGATGTCGGTCCCACCAGTTTAACGCAGTGAGGTCTGGGGCTGAGAATCACTGTGGAAGATGTCGGTCCCACCAGTCTAACGCAGTGAGGTCTGGGGCTGTGAATCACTGTGGAAGATGTCGGTCCCACCAGTTTAACGCAGAGAGGTCTGGGGCTGCCAATCACTGTGGAAGGTGTCAGTCCCACCAGTCTAACACAGTGAGGTCTGGGGCTGAGAATCCCTGTGGAAGATGTCTGTCCCACCAGTTTAACGCAGTGATGTCGGGCTGAGAATCACTGTGGAAGATGTCGGTCCCACCATTTTAACGCAGTGATGTCGGGCTGAGAATCACTGTGGAAGATGTCGGTGCCACCAGTCTAACGCAATGAGGTCTGGGGCTGAGAATCACTGTGGAAGGTGTCAGTCCCACCAGTTTAACGCAGTGAGGTCTGGGGCTGAGTATCACTGTGGAAGATGTCGGTCCCACCAGTTTAACGCAGTGAGGTCTGGGGCTGAGAATCACTGTGGAAGGTGTCAGTCCCACCAGTTTAACGCAGTGAGGTCTGGGGCTGAGTATCACTGTGGAAGATGTCGGTCCCACCAGTTTAACGCAGTGAGGTCTGGGGCTGAGAATCACTGTGGAAGGTGTCAGTCCCACCAGTTTAACGCAGTGAGGTCTGGGGCTGAGAATCACTGTGGAAGCTGTCGATCCCACCAGTTTAACGCAGTGAGGCCTGGAGCTGAGAATCCCGGTGGAAGATGTCGGTCCCACCAGTTTAACGCAGTGATGTCGGGCTGAGAATCACTGTGGAAGATGTCGGTCCCACCAGTTTAACGCAGTGAGGTCTGGGGCTGAGAATCACTGTGGAAGTTGTCGGTCCAGCCAGTTTAACGCAGTGAGTTCTGGGGCTGGGAATCACTGTGGAAGATGTCGGTCCCACCAGTCTAACGCAGTGAGGTCTGGGGCTGCGAATCTCTGTGGACGATGTCGGTCCCACCAGTTTAACGCAGAGAGGTCTGGGGCTGCCAATCACTGTGGAAGGTGTCAGTCCCACCAGTCTAACACAGTGAGGTCTGGGGCTGAGAATCACTGTGGAAGATGTCGGTGCCACCAGTCTAACGCAGTGAGGCCTGGGGCTGAGAATCACCGTGGAAGATGTCGGTCCCACCAGTTTAACGCAGAGAGGTCTGGGGCTGAGAATCACTGTGGAAGATGTCGGTCCCACCAGTTTAACGCAGTGAGGTCTGGGGCTGAGAATCACTGTGGAAGATATCGGTCCCATCAATTTAACGCAGTGAGGCCTGGGGCTGAGAATCACTGTGGAAGGTGTCGGTCCCACCAGTTTAACGCAGTGAGGTCTGGGGCTGACAATCATTGTGGAAGATGTCGGTCCCACCAGTTTAACGCAATGAGGTCTGGGGCTGAGAATCACTGTGGAAGGTTTCGGTCCGACCAGTTTAACGCAGTGATGTCGGGCTGAGAATCACTGTGGAAGATGTCGTTACCACAAGTTTAACGCAGAGAGGTCTGGGGCTGAGAAGCACTGTGGATGATGTCGGTCCCTCCAGTTTAACTCAATGAGGTCTGGGGCTGAGAATCACTGTGGAAGATGTCGGTCCCACCAGTTTAACGCAGTGATGTCGGTCTGAGAATCACTGTGGAAGATGTCGGTCCCACCAGTTTAACGCAGAGAGTTCTGGGGCTGAGAATCACTGTGGAAGATGTCGGTCCCACCAGTTTAACGCAGTGAGGTCTGGGGCTGAGAATCACTGTGGAAGATGTCGGTCCCACCAGTTTAATGCAGTGAGGTCTGGGGCTGAGAATCACTGTGGAAGATGTCGGTCCCACCAATTTAAAGCAGTGATGTCGGGCTGCGAATCACTCTGGAAGATGTCGGTCCCACCAGTTTAACGCAGTGAGATCTGGGGCTGAGAATCACTGTGCAAGATGTCGGTCCCACCAGTTTAACCCAGTGAGGACTGGGGCTGTGAATCACTGTGGATGGTGCCAGTCCCACCAGTCTAACACAGTGATGTCGGGCTGAGAATCACTGTGGAAGATGTCGGTCCCACCAGTTTAACGCAGAGAGATCTGGGGCTGAGAATCACTGTGGAGGATGTCGGTCCCACCAGTTTAAAGCAGTGAGATCTGGGGCTGAGAATCACTGTGGAAGGTGTTGGTCCAACCAGTTTACCGCAGTGAGGTCTGGGGCTGGGAATCACTGTGGAAGATGTCGGTCCCACCAGTCGAACGCAGTGAGGTCTGGGGCTGCGAATCACTGTGGAAGATGTCGGTCCCACCAGTCTAACGCAGTGATGTCGGGCTGAGAATAACTGTGGAAGATGTCGGTCCCACCAGTTTAACGCAGTGAGGTCTGGCGCTGAGAATCACTGTGGAAGAAGTCGATATCACCAGTTTAACACAGTGAGGTCATGGGCTGAGTATCACTGTGGATGATGTCGATCCCTACAGTTTACGCAGTGAGGTCTGGGGCTGAGAATCATTGTGGAAGATGTCGGTCCCACCAGTTCAACGCAATGAGGTCTGGGGCTGAGAATCACTGTGGAAGATGTCGGTCCCACCAGTTTAACGCAGAGAGTTCTGGGGCTGAAAATCACTGTGGAAGTTGTCGGTCCCACCAGTTTAACGCAGTGAGGTCTGGGGATGAGAATCACTGTGGAAAATGTCGGTCCCACCAGTTTAACGCAGTGAGGTCTGGGGCTGAGAATCACTGTGGAAGGTGTCAGTCCCACCACTTTAACGCAGTGAGGTCTGGGGCTGAGAATCACTGTGGAAGATGTCGGTCCCACCAGTTTAACGCAGTGATGTCGGGCTGAGAATCATTGTGGAAGATGTCGGTCCTACCAGTTTAACGCAGTGAGGTCTGGGGCTGAGAATCACTGTGGAAGATGTCGGTCCCACCAGTTTAACGCAGTGATGTCGGGCTGAGAATCACTGTGGAATATGTCGGTCCCACCAGTTTAACGCAGAGAGTTCTGGGGCTGAGAATCACTGTGGAAGTTGTCGGTCCCATCAGTTTAACGCAGTGAGGTCTGGGGCTGAGTATCGCTGTGGAAGATGTCGGTCCCACCAGTTTAACGCAGTGAGGTCTGGGGCTGAGAATCACTGTGGAAGATGTCAGTCCCACCAGTTTAACTCAGAGAGGCCTGGAGCTGAGAATCACTGTGGAAGATGTCGGTCCCACCAGTTTAACGCAGTGATGTCGGGCTGAGAATCACTCTGGAAGATGTCGGTCCCACCAGTTTAACGCAGTAATGTCGGGCTGAGAATCACTCTGGAAGATGTCGGTCCCACCAGTTTAACACAGTGATGTCGGGCTGAGAATCACTCTGGAAGATGTCGGTCCCACCACTTTAACGCAGTGATGTCTGGCTGAGAATCACTGTGGAAGATGTCGGTCCCACCAGTTTAACGCAGAGAGGTCTGGGGCTGAGAATCACTGTGGAAGATGTCGGTCCCACCAGTTTAACGCAGTGAGGTCTGGGGCTGAGAATCACTGTGGAAGATGTCGGTCCCACCAGTTTAACGCAGAGAGGTCTGGGGCTGAGAATCACTGTGGAAGATGTCGGTCCCACCAGTTTAACGCAGTGAGGTCTGGGGCTGAGAATCACTGTGGAAGATGTCGGTCCAACCAGTTTAACGCAGTGAGGTCTGGGGCTGGGAATCACTGTGGAAGATGTCGGTCCCACCAGTCTAACGCAGTGAGGTCTGGGGCTGTGAATCACTGTGGAAGATGTCGGTCCCACCAGTTTAACGCAGAGAGGTCTGGGGCTGCCAATCACTGTGGAAGATGTCGGTCCCACCAGTTTAACGCAGTGATGTCGGTCTGAGAATCACTGTGGAAGATGTCGGTCCCACCAGTTTAACGCAGAGAGTTCTGGGGCTGAGAATCACTGTGGAAGATGTCGGTCCCACCAGTTTAACGCAGTGAGGTCTGGGGCTGAGAATCACTGTGGAAGATGTCGGTCCCACCAGTTTAATGCAGTGAGGTCTGGGGCTGAGAATCACTGTGGAAGATGTCGGTCCCACCAATTTAAAGCAGTGATGTCGGGCTGCGAATCACTCTGGAAGATGTCGGTCCCACCAGTTTAACGCAGTGAGGACTGGGGCTGAGAATCACTGTGGATGGTGCCAGTCCCACCAGTCTAACACAGTGATGTCGGGCTGAGAATCACTGTGGAAGATGTCGGTCCCACCAGTTTAACGCAGAGAGATCTGGGGCTGAGAATCACTGTGGAGGATGTCGGTCCCACCAGTTTAAAGCAGTGAGATCTGGGGCTGAGAATCACTGTGGAAGGTGTTGGTCCAACCAGTTTACCGCAGTGAGGTCTGGGGCTGGGAATCACTGTGGAAGATGTCGGTCCCACCAGTCTAACGCAGTGAGGTCTGGGGCTGCGAATCACTGTGGAAGATGTCGGTCCCACCAGTCTAACGCAGTGATGTCGGGCTGAGAATAACTGTGGAAGATGCCGGTCCCACCAGTTTAACGCAGTGAGGTCTGGGGCTGAGAATCACTGTGGAAGACGTCGATATCACCAGTTTAACACAGTGAGGTCATGGGCTGAGTATCACTGTGGATGATGTCGATCCCTACAGTTTACGCAGTGAGGTCTGGGGCTGAGAATCATTGTGGAAGATGTCGGTCCCACCAGTTCAACGCAATGAGGTCTGGGGCTGAGAATCACTGTGGAAGATGTCGGTCCCACCAGTTTAACGCAGAGAGTTCTGGGGCTGAGAATCACTGTGGAAGGTGTCAGTCGCACATCTTTAACGCAGTGAGGTCTGGGGCTGAGAATCACTGTGGAAGATGTCGGTCCCATCAGTTTAACGCAGTGATGTCGGGCTGAGAATCATTGTGGAAGATGTCGGTCCTACCAGTTTAACGCAGTGAGGTCTGGGGCTGAGAATCACTGTGGAAGATGTCGGTCCCACCAGTTTAACGCAGTGATGTCGGGCTGAGAATCACTGTGGAATATGTCGGTCCCACCAGTTTAACGCAGAGAGTTCTGGGGCTGAGAATCACTGTGGAAGTTGTCGGTCCCATCAGTTTAACGCAGTGAGGTCTGGGGCTGAGTATCGCTGTGGAAGATGTCGGTCCCACCAGTTTAACGCAGTGAGCTCTGGGGCTGAGAATCACTGTGGAAGATGTCAGTCCCACCAGTTTAACTCAGTGAGGCCTGGAGCTGAGAATCACTGTGGAAGATGTCGGTCCCACCAGTTTAACGCAGTGATGTCGGGCTGAGAATCACTCTGGAAGATGTCGGTCCCACCAGTTTAACGCAGTAATGTCGGGCTGAGAATCACTCTGGAAGATGTCGGTCCCACCAGTTTAACACAGTGATGTCGGGCTGAGAATCACTCTGGAAGATGTCGGTCCCACCACTTTAACGCAGTGATGTCTGGCTGAGAATCACTGTGGAAGATGTCGGTCCCACCAGTTTAACGCAGAGAGGTCTGGGGCTGAGAATCACTGTGGAAGATGTCGGTCCCACCAGTTTAACGCAGTGAGGTCTGGGGCTGAGAATCACTGTGGAAGATGTCGGTCCCACCAGTTTAACGCAGAGAGGTCTGGGGCTGAGAATCACTGTGGAAGATGTCGGTCCCACCAGTTTAACGCAGTGAGGTCTGGGGCTGAGAATCACTGTGGAAGATGTCGGTCCAACCAGTTTAACGCAGTGAGGTCTGGGGCTGGGAATCACTGTGGAAGATGTCGGTCCCACCAGTCTAACGCAGTGAGGTCTGGGGCTGTGAATCACTGTGGAAGATGTCGGTCCCACCAGTTTAACGCAGAGAGGTCTGGGGCTGCCAATCACTGTGGAAGGTGTCAGTCCCACCAGTCTAACACAGTGAGGTCTGGGGCTGAGAATCCCTGTGGAAGATGTCGGTCCCACCAGTTTAACGCAGTGATGTCGGGCTGAGAATCACTGTGGAAGATGTCGGTCCCACCATTTTAACGCAGTGATGTCGGGCTGAGAATCACTGTGGAAGATGTCGGTGCCACCAGTCTAACGCAATGAGGTCTGGGGCTGAGAATCACTGTGGAAGGTGTCAGTCCCACCAGTTTAACGCAGTGAGGTCTGGGGCTGAGTATCACTGTGGAAGATGTCGGTCCCACCAGTTTAACGCAGTGAGGTCTGGGGCTGAGAATCACTGTGGAAGTTGTCAGTCCCACCAGTTTAACGCAGTGAGGTCTGGGGCTGAGTATCACTGTGGAAGATGTCGGTCCCACCAGTTTAACGCAGTGAGGTCTGGGGCTGAGAATCACTGTGGAAGGTGTCAGTCCCACCAGTTTAACGCAGTGAGGTCTGGGGCTGAGAATCACTGTGGAAGCTGTCGATCCCACCAGTTTAACGCAGTGAGGCCTGGAGCTGAGAATCCCTGTGGAAGATGTCGGTCCCACCAGTTTAACGCAGTGATGTCGGGCTGAGAATCACTCTGGAAGATGTCGGTCCCACCAGTTTAACGCAGTTAGGTCTGGGACTGAGAATCACTGTGGAAGATGTCGGTCCCACCACTTTAACGCAGTGATGTCGGGCTGAGAATCACTGTGGAAGATGTCGGTCCCACCAGTTTAACGCAGTGAGGTTTGGGGCTGAGAATCACTGTGGAAGATGTCGGTCCAACCAGTTTAATGCAGTGAGTTCTGGGGCTGGGAATCACTGTGGAAGATGTCGGTCCCACCAGTCTAACGCAGTGAGGTCTGGGGCTGCGAATCACTGTGGAAGATGTCAGTCCCACCAGTTTAACGCAGAGAGGTCTGGGGCTGCCAATCACTGTGGAAGATGTCGGTCCCACCAGTCTAACGCAGTGAGGTCTGGGGCTGAGAATCACTGTGGAAGATGTCGGTCCCACCAGTTTAACGCAGTGATGTCGGGCTGAGAATCACTGTGGAAGATGTCGGTCCCACCATTTTAACGCAGTGATGTCGTGCTGAGAATCACTGTGTAAGATGGCGGTGCCACCAGTTTAACGCAGTGAGGTCTGGGGCTGAGAATCATGTTAAGTCTGTGAGTTGTTCAAGTAATTAATACTCAGACTTAATCAGTAACAATAAAACAGGCCTTTACTGGTTGGAGGTAGGGACTGCACTGAATACAAGATCACTGCACAGTGCTTATATACCGGTGTGTTCACCCCCGGTATTACGTCTACAGCAGCCTGAGAAAGTAGTACATCTCTTAAGGTGGAACAGGCTTAAGCTCTCTTAAGGTGGAACAGGTTACATACACAACACTCCTCCCTTCTTAGCTTTATAGTCATCCCCCCCATTTAACATAACGCAATCACATATATACATGTATAACTTCATGTTTAACGTAACATATCACAGATTCAGTCTCTGCGGAAAACAGTTCACAGATTCAATCTCTGTGGTGTAGTCGGTTCACGTTACTCATTCAATAGTCCTTTCATGGATTTAACAGCTTGAACTTCCGAACTGATTTGGCTCCGTTCGGAGGGACCACGTGTGTGATCTGGTAGAGGTGATAATGGTTCAGATGGGTCATCTTCTGTTTTTACTTTTCCTTTTCTGCTTCTTGGAGACTCTCTGGGCTCCATTGTCAGCTGCCACAGCTGCCAGCTGCATGCGCAGTTCCTCCTTCTCTTCCTCCTTTTTTCGTTGTAGAGCCACCTTCTCCCGATGTTCCGTAGACTTTCGGTGCTCCTCCATGATTTCTGTATGGTGGGAGTCGAAGTTACAAGTTGGGCAGGACAGGACATAGTAATATTCGGAGTCATCCGACAGGTCAGCGAGAGGGTCGTCTATTTCCTCCATACCCAGCTGGACGTTAGCCAGCTCTTGTACCAAATCCAGATATCTTTCCTGAAGAGACTTCTTCATGTGTACCTCTGCATCCAGCTTTTTCTGGGCTTTCAGCAAGTCGTTTACTAGTGACCTCATTTGTGATTTTAATACTTCAACTTCCTTTGGAGATTGATTGATCGGACTATGCAATCCCTCTACTGGAGCAGCTGTTTCAGCGGTCTGTTGTTCTACATTGACGTGAGTCAGCGTACTTTTGGCATCCAATGGCTGCTCTGTTGCAGTCGTTTCAGTCTGTGTCGTCACATCAGCCATCTCAATGACTTTTGAGAGCTCCGAACCCTTTTCCTTTGAAGATCGCAGCTCGTGTTCAAGTTTTTCCCATTTCAGAGTCTTGTCCCTCAGCATATGAAGGAGTTGGCTGACCGTTAACTCTTCTGACACCAGATTATGGCACGCACCTTCAGAACCTGAATCAGCTTTGATTCGTTCGGCCTCCTCGCGCAGATGGTTGGTGTGCTCCTGCTCCATTTTCTCCATCAGTTGCTTCTGTTGCCTTTCCAGATTCTCCCACTCTGTAACAAAGAACTTTTTTATTTCATTCATCTCTTGCTCAAAACGGCGAATCATTTGTTCTAATTGCTGTTGTAGTTTGAAATGGAGTTGAGTTCGAGCCCAGTGTCCCTCAAAAATGTGCATATCCGTAGACTTGACAGACTCAGAATTCTCTGTTAAACTATGTTGTTGTTGCTCAGTGGAATTCTGTGCTGAAACTTTGTCTTTTGCACATGGGTTGGTCTTACCATCATCAGTTCTAGAGTCTGGGCTGATTATCTGCACCGAGTTCTCACTCTTTATGGCTTTTAGCGAATGCCAGTCCATATTTATGTTTCTAAACCACTCCCGGCCTAGTAGTGGTGGACCTCCCTCCGGTAGCACATATAAGTCCATTATTTGACTTCCTTCGCCCTTGTTGGCCACTGCAACCTTTATTGTCCCGATGGGGTACACTCTCTGCCCCGTGTAGGTTGTCAATATAATCTCCGTATCCTGTAGGGGAATATGTTGGAATAACCTTCTGTAATCTTTCTTATTCATGACCGACAATGCCGATCCAGTGTCCAATTCCATTTTTACTTGGACTCCTTCTATCTGAAGAGTAACCCAAATTGTCTGGAGGTCTGCACCCTTACCAACGTTGAGTACCCTTAAGCTAGCCAGTTCAATACTGCTTAAGCCAGCCAGTTCATTACTGCTAGCGTCTGAATCGGACTCCTGTTCGGCCACCTTGTGTACTTTTGCGTATTTTCCTTGCGGTGACTTCTTGTTGCTGGTCTTCTTCCCTGACCTGCATACTCTAGCTATATGTCCAAGCCTACCACAAGTTCTACATTCTTGGTTTTTAAACCAACACTGGTTCTGATCATGCGTTGTCTTTCCACAACGATAACATTTGCCAGAACTCACACCCAATTTGTGTGCACTGAGCTCCGGTGACCGTAGCTGCATTACTGCCGTGCCTCTCGCTGCGGCTTCGTGTGCTGCTGCCATAGTGACCGCCTTCTCAAGCGTCAGCTCATTCTCCTCGAGCAGTCACTTTTGTGTATCCTGTTTAAATAAACCACACACAAATTTGTCTCGTAGTGCATCTGTCAGTCCCGTTCCAAACTGGCAATATTTCGCTAATTTACGCAATTCCAGCAAATATTCAGCATTGCTTTCATGCTGTAGCTGCCTTCTGTCGTAAAATTTAAATCGTTCCGCTAGCATCAGCGGCGTGGGGTTTAGATGATCTTTCAGGACAGTAACAATCTCATCGAACGTCTTATCCGCCGGTTCATCTGGTGATAACAGGTGTTTCAATTGCCCGTATGTCTTCACACCCATTAAATTTAATAATGTTAGTGCTTTATCAGCCTCACGAATTTTATTGGCCTTACAATAATTTTTAACTCGTTCAACATATATGGCCCAATCTTCGATGTCACTATCAAAGTTGCTAATATTCCCGTGTTTAGGCATTGTAGTACTTTATCAGATTTGCAATTTCTCAGATTTTTTTTTTTTTACTGCTATCCAAGATGGCGGCTTCCCGCTCTTGCCGTCGTCCTCCGCCCACGAAATGGCAGTTTTCCCACGCTTGGCGGTCTTCACCCGTCCCCCGACGCCGTCTCCCTTCAGCCCCGAGTGCGGCCCTTATCTTCGCCGCGACCGATGGCCCGCGCTTTTCACCGCGGCTCTCGCGCCTTCAGTGTCTGCCGACGCTGCGCCTTTCAGCCCGAGTGCGGCCCTTATCAGGGGTTGCGATCAATGGCCCTTCTACCTCCGACTTCCCCCAGCCCTGTCTTTGCAGCCAACGCTGCTCGGCTTACCCACCACCGAGGTTGAAAAAGAAGCTGCAGGATGTCTTCTGTCCTCCAGTTTTCAGTCGCTGATGGAGGCTTCAGGGTCCTAATGCCTGTCGCTTCCAGTGGGGTGGTGAGATTTGAAACCTCTCTTTAACGTCCTGTCTGTGGACGAAGCCGCCGTGGAATAACTGCCGCAGGGTAAGAACCTGACTCGTCGCCAGTGTTAAGTCTGTGAGTTGTTCAAGTAATTAATACTCAGACTTAATCAGTAACAATAAAACAGGTCTTTACTGGTTGGATGTAGGGACTACACTGAATACAAGATTACTGCACAGTGCTTATATACCGGTGTGTTCAACCCCGGTATTACGTCAACAGCAGCCTGAGAAAGTAGTACATCTCTTAAGGTGGAAAAGGCTTAAGCTCTCTGAAGGTGGAACAGATTACATACACAAAAAATCACTGTGGAAGTTGACGGTCCCACCAGTTTAACGCAGTGAGGTCTGGGGCTGAGAATCACTGTGGAAGATATCGGTCCCACCAGTTAAACGCAGAGAAGTCTGGGGCTGATAATCACTGTGGAAAATGTCGGTTCCACCAGTTTAACGCAGTGATGTCGGGCTGAGAATCACAGTGGAAGATGTCGGTCCCACCAGTTTAACGCAGTGAGGTCTGGGGCTGACAATCATTGTGGAAGATGTCGGTCCCACCAGTTTAACGCAATGAGGTCTGGGGCTGAGAATCACTGTGGAAGATGTCGGTCCCACCAGTTTAACGCAGTGATGTCGGGCTGAGAATCACTGTGGAAGATGTCGTTCCCACCAGTTTAACGCAGAGAGGTCTGGGGCTGAGAAGCACTGTGGATGATGTCGGTCCCACCAGTTTAACGCAATGAGGTCTGGGGCTGAGAATCACTGTGGAAGATGTCGGTCCCAACAAGTTTAACGCAGTGATGTCGGGCTGAGAATCACTGTGGAAGATGTCGGTCCCACCAGTTTAACGCAGAGAGTTCTGGGGCTGAGAATCACTGTGGAAATTGTCGGTCCCACCAGTTTAACGCAGTGAGGTCTGGGGCTGAGAATCACTGTGGAAGATGTCGGTCCCACCAGTTTAATGCAGTGAGGTCTGGGGCTGAGAATCACTGTGGAAGGTGTCGGTCCCACCAGTTTAACGCAGTGGGGCCTGGGGCTGAGAATCACTGTGGAAGATGTCGGTCCCACCAGTTTAAAGCAGTGATGTCGGGCTGAGAATCACTCTGGAAGATGTCGGTCCCACCAGTTTAACGCAGTGAGGTCTGGGGCTGAGAATCACTGTGGAAGATGTCGGTCCCACCAGTTTAACGCAGTGAGGCCTGGGGCTGAGAATCACTGTGGATGGTGCCAGTCCCACCAGTCTAACACAGTGATGTCGGGCTGAGAATCACTGTGGAAGATGTCGGTCCCACCAGTTTAACGCAGAGAGGTCTGGGGCTGAGAATCACTGTGGAAGATGTCGGTCCCACCAGTTTAAAGCAGTGAGGTCTGGGGCTGAGAATCACTGTGGAAGGTGTCGGTCCAACCAGTTTAACGCAGTGAGGTCTGGGGCTGGGAATCACTGTGGAAGATGTCGGTCCCACCAGTCTAACGCAGTGAGGTCTGGGGCAGCGAATCACTGTGGAAAATGTCGGTCCCACCAGTTTAACGCAGTGAGGTCTGGGGCTGAGAATCACTGTGGAAGGTGTCAGTCCCACCACTTTAACGCAGTGAGGTCTGGGGCTGAGAATCACTGTGGAAGATGTCAGTCCCACCAGTTTAACGCAGTGAGGTCTGGGGCTGAGAATCACTGTGGAAGCTGTCGGTCCCACCAGTTTAACTCAGTGAGGCCTGGAGCTGAGAATCACTGTGGAAGATGTCGGTCCCACCAGTTTAACGCAGTGATGTCGGGCTGAGAATCACTCTGGAAGATGTCGGTCCCACCAGTTTAACGCAGTGATGTCGGGCTGAGAATCACTCTGGAAGATGTCGGTCCCACCAGTTTAACGCAGTGATGTCGGGCTGAGAATCACTGTGGAAGATGTCGGTCCCACCAGTTTAACGCAGAGAGTTCTGGGGCTGAGAATCACTGTGGAAGTTGTCGGTCCCACCAGTTTAACGCAGTGAGGTCTGGGGCTGAGAATCACTGTGGAAAATGTCGGTCCCACCAGTTTAACGCAGTGAGGTCTGGGGCTGAGAATCACTGTGGAAGGTGTCAGTCCCACCACTTTAACGCAGTGAGGTCTGGGGCTGAGAATCACTGTGGAAGATGTCGGTCCCACCAGTTTAACGCAGTGATGACGGGCTGAGAATCACTGTGGAAGATGTCGGTCCCACCAGTTTAACGCAGTGAGGTCTGGGGCTGAGAATCACTGTGGAAGGTGTCAGTCCCACCAGTTTAACGCAGTGAGGTCTGGGGCTGGGAATCACTGTGGAAGCTGTCGGTCCCACCAGTTTAACGCAGTGAGGCCTGGAGCTGAGAATCACTGTGGAAGATGTCGGTCCCACCAGTTTAACGCAGTGATGTCGGGCTGAGAATCACCCTGGAAGATGTCGGTCCCACCAGTTTAACGCAGTGATGTCGGGCTGAGAATCACTCTGGAAGATGTCGGTCCCACCAGTTTAACGCAGTGATGTCGGGCTGAGAATCACTGTGGAAGATGTCGGTCCCACCACTTTAACGCAGTGAGGTCTGGGGCTGAGAATCACTGTGGAAGATGTCAGTCCCACCAGTTTAACGCAATGAGGTCTGGGGCTGAGAATCACTGTGGAAGATGTCGGTCCCAACAGTTTAACGCAGTGAGGTCTGGGGCTGAGAATCACTGTGGAAGATGTCAGTCCCACCAGTTTAACGCAGTGAGGTCTGGGGCTGAGAATCACTGTGGAAGCTGTCGGTCCCACCAGTTTAACTCAGTGAGGCCTGGAGCTGAGAATCACTGTGGAAGATGTCGGTCCCACCAGTTTAACGCAGTGATGTCGGGCTGAGAATCACTCTGGAAGATGTCGGTCCCACCAGTTTAACGCAGTGATGTCGGGCTGAGAATCACTCTGGAAGATGTCGGTCCCACCAGTTTAACGCAGTGATGTCGGGCTGAGAATCACTGTGGAAGATGTCGGTCCCACCAGTTTAACGCAGAGAGGTCTGGGGCTGAGAATCACTGTGGAAGTTGTCGGTCACACCAGTTTAACGCAGTGAGGTCTGGGGCTGAGAATCACTGTGGAAGATGTCGGTCCAACCAGTTTAACGCAGTGAGGTCTGGGGCTGGAAATCACTGTGGAAGATGTCGGTCCCACCAGTCTAACGCAGTGAGGTCTGGGGCTGCGAATCACTGTGGAAGATGTCGGTCCCACCAGTTTAACGCAGTGATGTCGGGCTGAGAATCACTGTGGAAGATGTCGGTCCCACCAGTTTAACGCAGTGATGTCGGGCTGAGAATCACTGTGGAAGATGTCGGTCCCACCAGTTTAACGCAGAGAGGTTTGGGGCTGCCAATCACTGTGGAAGGTGTCAGTCCCACCAGTCTAACACAGTGAGGTCTGGGGCTGAGAATCCCTGTGGAAGATGTCGGTCCCACCAGTTTAACGCAGTGATGTCGGGCTGAGAATCACTGTGGAAGATGTCGGTCCCACCATTTTAACACAGTGATGTCGGGCTGAGAATCACTGTGGAAGATGTCGGTGCCACCAGTTTAACGCAGTGAGGTCTGGGGCTGAGAATTACTGTGGAAGTTGTCGGTCCCACCAGTTTAACGCAGTGAGGTCGGGGGCTGAGAATCACTGTGGAAGATGTCGGTGCCACCAGTTTAACGCAGTGAGGTCTGGGGCTGAGTATCACTGTGGAAGATGTCGGTCCCACCAGTTTAACGCAGTGAGGTCGGGGGCTGAGAATCACTGTGGAAGATGTCAGTCCCACCAGTTTAACGCAGTGAGGTCTGGGGCTGAGAATCTCTGTGGAAGGTGTCAGTCCCACCAGTTTAACGCAGTGAGGTCTGGGGCTGAGAATCACTGTGGAAGCTGTCGATCCCACCAGTTTAACGCAGTGAGGCCTGGAGCTGAGAATCACTGTGGAAGATCTCGGTCCCACCAGTTTAACGCAGTGATGTCGGGCTGAGAATCACTCTGGAAGATGTCGGTCCCACCAGTTTAACGCAGTGATGTCGGGCTGAGAATCACTCTGGAAGATGTCGGTCCCACCAGTTTAACGCAGTGATGTCGGGCTGAGAATCACTGTGGAAGATGTCGGTCCCACCACTTTAACGCAGTGATGTCGGGCTGAGAATCACTGTGGAAGATGTCGGTCCCACCAGTTTAACGCAGAGAGGTCTGGGGCTGAGAATCACTGTGGAAGTTGTCGGTCCCACCAGTTTAACGCAGTGAGGTTTGGGGCTGAGAATCACTGTGGAAGATGTCGGTCCAACCAGTTTAATGCAGTGAGGTCTGGGGCTGGGAATCACTGTGGAAGATGTCGGTCCCACCAGTCTAACGCAGTGAGGTCTGGGGCTGCGAATCACTGTGGAAGATGTCGGTCCCACCAGTTTAACGCAGAGAGGTCTGGGGCTGCCAATCACTGTGGAAGGTGTCAGTCCCACCAGTCTAACACAGTGAGGTCTGGGGCTGAGAATCACTGTGGAAGATGTCGGTCCCACCAGTTTAACGCAGTGATGTCGGGCTGAGAATCACTGTGGAAGATGTCGGTCCCACCATTTTAACGCAGTGATGGCGGGCTGAGAATCACTGTGGAAGATGGCGGTGCCACCAGTTTAACGCAGTGAGGTCTGGGGCTGAGAATCATGTTAAGTCTGTGAGTTGTTCAATTAATTAATACTCAGACTTAATCAGTAACAATAAAACAGGCCTTTACTGGTTGGAGGTAGGGACTACACTGAATACAAGATTACTGCACAGTGCTTATATACCGGTGTGTTCACCCCCGGTATTACATCTACAGCAGCCTGAGAAAGTAGTACATCTCTTAAGGTGGAACAGGCTTAAGCTCTCTTAAGGTGGAACAGGTTTCATACACAACACTCCTCCCTTCTTAGCTTTATAGTCATCCCCCCCATTTAACATAACGTAATAACATATATACATGTATCACTTCATGTTTAACGTAACATATCACAGATTCAGTCTCTGCGGAAAACAGTTCACAGATTCAATCTCTGTGGTGTAGTCGGTTCACGTTACTCATTCAATAGTCCTTTCATGGATTTAACAGCTTGAACTTCCGAACTGATTTGGCTCCGTTCGGAGGGACCACGTGTGTGATCTGGTAGAGGTGATAATGGTTCAGATGGGTCATCTTCTGTTTTTACTTTTCCTTTTCTGCTTCTTGGAGACTCTCTGGGCTCCATTGTCAGCTGCCACAGCTGCCAGCTGCATGCGCAGTTCCTCCTTCTCTTCCTCCTTTTTTCGTTGTAGAGCCACCTTCTCCCGATGTTCCGTAGACTTTCGGTGCTCCTCCATGATTTCTGTATGGTGGGAGTCGAAGTTACAAGTTGGGCAGGACAGGACATAGTAATATTCGGAGTCATCCGACAGGTCAGCGAGAGGGTCGTCTATTTCCTCCATACCCAGCTGGACATTAGCCAGCTCTTGTACCAAATCCAGATATCTTTCCTGAAGAGACTTCTTCATGTGTACCTCTGCATCCAGCTTTTTCTGGGCTTTCAGCAAGTCGTTTACTAGTGACCTCATTTGTGATTTTAATACTTCAACTTCCTTTGGAGATTGATTGATCGGACTATGCAATCCCTCTACCGGAGCAGCTGTTTCAGCGGTCTGTTGTTCTACATTGACGTGAGTCAGCGTACTTTTGGCATCCAATGGCTGCTCTGTTGCAGTCGTTTCAGTCTGTGTCGTCACATCAGCCATCTCAATGACTTTTGAGAGCTCCGAACCCTTTTCCTTTGAAGATCGCAGCTCGTGTTCAAGTTTTTCCCATTTCAGAGTCTTGTCCCTCAGCATATGAAGGAGTTGGCTGACCGTTAACTCTTCTGACACCAGATTATGGCACGCACCTTCAGAACCTGAATCAGCTTTGATTCGTTCGGCCTCCTCGCGCAGATGGTTGGTGTGCTCCTGCTCCATTTTCTCCATCAGTTGCTTCTGTTGCCTTTCCAGATTCTCCCACTCTGTAACAAAAAACTTTTTTATTTCATTCATCTCTTGCTCAAAACGGCGAATCATTTGTTCTAATTGCTGTTGTAGTTTGAAATGGAGTTGAGTTCGAGCCCAGTGTCCCTCAAAAATGTGCATATCCGTAGACTTGACAGACTCAGAATTCTCTGTTAAACTATGTTGTTGTTGCTCAGTGGAATTCTGTGCTGAAACTTTGTCTTTTGCACATGGGTTGGTCTTACCATCATCAGTTCTAGAGTCTGGGCTGATTATCTGCACCGAGTTCTCACTCTTTATGGCTTTTAGCGAATGCCAGTCCATATTTATGTTTCTAAACCACTCCCGGCCTAGTAGTGGTGGACCTCCCTCCGGTAGCACATATAAGTCCATTATTTGACTTCCTTCGCCCTTGTTGGCCACTGCAACCTTTATTGTCCCGATGGGGTACACTCTCTGCCCCGTGTAGGTTGTCAATATAATCTCCGTATCCTGTAGGGGAATATGTTGGAATAACCTTCTGTAATCTTTCTTATTCATGACCGACAATGCCGATCCAGTGTCCAATTCCATTTTTACTTGGACTCCTTCTATCTGAAGAGTAACCCAAATTGTCTGGAGGTCTGCACCCTTACCAACGTTGAGTACCCTTAAGCTAGCCAGTTCAATACTGCTTAAGCCAGCCAGTTCATTACTGCTAGCGTCTGAATCGGACTCCTGTTCGGCCACCTTGTGTACTTTTGCGTATTTTCCTTGCGGTGACTTCTTGTTGCTGGTCTTCTTCCCTGACCTGCATACTCTAGCTATATGTCCAAGCCTACCACAAGTTCTACATTCTTGGTTTTTAAACCAACACTGGTTCTGATCATGCGTTGTCTTTCCACAACGATAACATTTGCCAGAACTCACACCCAATTTGTGTACACTGAGCTCCGGTGACCGTAGCTGCATTACTGCCGTGCCTCTCGCTGCGGCTTCGTGTGCTGCTGCCATAGTGACCGCCTTCTCAAGCGTCAGCTCATTCTCCTCGAGCAGTCGCTTTTGTGTATCCTGTTTAAATAAACCACACACAAATTTGTCTCGTAGTGCATCTGTCAGTCCCATTCCAAACTGGCAATATTTCGCTAATTTACGCAATTCCAGCAAATATTCAGCATTGCTTTCATGCTGTAGCTGCCTTCTGTCGTAAAATTTAAATCGTTCCGCTAGCATCAGCGGCGTGGGGTTTAGATGATCTTTCAGGACAGTAACAATCTCATCGAACGTCTTATCCGCCGGTTCATCTGGTGATAACAGGTGTTTCAATTGCCCGTATGTCTTCACACCCATTAAATTTAATAATGTTAGTGCTTTATCAGCCTCACGAATTTTATTGGCCTTACAATAACTTATAACTCGTTCAACATATATGGCCCAATCTTCGATGTCACTATCAAAGTTGCTAATATTCCCGTGTTTAGGCATTGCAGTACTTTATCAGATTTGCAATTTCTCAGATTTTTTTTTTTTTACTGCTATCCAAGATGGCGGCTTCCCGCTCTTGCCGTCGTCCTCCGCCCACAAAATGGCGGTTTTCCCACGCTTGGCGGTCTTCACCCGTCCCCCGACGCCGTCTCCCTTCAGCCCCGAGTGCGGCCCTTATCTTCGCCGTGATCGATGGCCCGCGCTTTTCACCGCGGCTCTCGCGCCTTCAGTGTCTGCCGACGCTGTGCCTTTCAGCCCGAGTGCGGCCCTTATCAGGGGTTGCGATCAATGGCCCTTCTACCTCCGACTTCCCCCAGCCCTGTCTTTGCAGCCAACGCTGCTCGGCTTACCCACCACCGAGGTTGAAAAAGAAGCTGCAGGATGTCTTCTGTCCTCCAGTTTTCAGTCGCTGATGGAGGCCTCAGGGTCCTAATGCCTGTCGCTTCCAGTGGGGTGGTGAGATTTGAAACCTCTCTTTAACGTCCTGTCTGTGGACGAAGCCGCCGTGGAATAACTGCCGCAGGGTAAGAACCTGACTCGTTGCCAGTGTTAAGTCTGTGAGTTGTTCAAGTAATTAATACTCAGACTTAATCAGTAACAATAAAACAGGTCTTTACTGGTTGGAGGTAGGGACTACACTGAATACAAGATTACTGCACAGTGCTTATATACCGGTGTGTTCACCCCCGGTATTACGTCTACAGCAGCCTGAGAAAGTAGTACATCTCTTAAGGTGGAACAGGCTTAAGCTCTCTTAAGGTGGAACAGGTTACATACACAACAAATCACTGTGGAAGTTGACGGTCCCACCAGTTTAACGCAGTGAGGTCTGGGGCTGAGAATCACTGTGGAAGATATCGGTCCCACCAGTTTAACGCAGTGAGGTCTGGGGCTGAGAATCACTGTGGAAGATGTCGGTCCCACCAGTTTAACGCAGAGAGGTCTGGGGCTGATAATCACTGTGGAAAATGTCGGTCCCACCAGTTTAACGCAGTGAGGTCTGGGGCTGACAATCATTGTGGAAGATGTCGGTCCCACCAGTTTAACGCAATGAGGTCTGGGGCTGAGAATCACTGTGGAAGATGTCGGTCCCACCAGTTTAACGCAGTGATGTCGGGCTGAGAATCACTGTGGAAGATGTCGTTCCCACCAGTTTAACGCAGAGAGGTCTGGGGCTGAGAAGCACTGTGGATGATGTCGGTCCCACCAGTTTAACGCAATGAGGTCTGGGGCTGAGAATCACTGTGGAAGATGTCGGTCCCACCAGTTTAACGCAGTGATGTCGGGCTGAGAATCACTGTGGAAGATGTCGGTCCCACCAGTTTAACGCAGAGAGTTCTGGGGCTGAGAATCACTGTGGAAGTTGTCGGTCCCACCAGTTTAACGCAGTGAGGCCTGGGGCTGAGAATCACTGTGGAAGATGTCGGTCCCACCAGTTTAAAGCAGTGATGTCGGGCTGAGAATCACTCTGGAACATGTCGGTCCCACCAGTTTAACGCAGTGAGGTCTGGGGCTGAGAATCACTGTGGAAGATGTCGGTCCCACCAGTTTAACACAGTGAGGCCTGGGGCTGATAATCACTGTGGATGGTGCCAGTCCCACCAGTCTAACACAGTGATGTCGGGCTGAGAATCACTGTGGAAGATGTCGGTCCCACCAGTTTAACGCAGAGAGGTCTGGGGCTGAGAATCACTGTGGAAGATGTCGGTCCCACCAGTTTAAAGCAGCGAGGTCTGGGGCTGAGAATCACTGTGGAAGGTGTCGGTCCAACCAGTTTAACGCAGTGAGGTCTGGGGCTGGGAATCACTGTGGAAGATGTCGGTCCCACCAGTCTAACGCAGTGAGGTCTGGGGCTGCGAATCACTGTGGAAAATGTCGGTCCCACCAGTTTAACGCAGTGAGGTCTGGGGCTGAGAATCACTGTGGAAGGTGTCAGTCCCATCAGTTTAACGCAGTGATGTTGGGCTGAGAATCACTGTGGAAGATGTCGATCCCATCGGTTTAACGCAGTGAGGTCTGGGGCTGAGAATCACTGTGGAAGTTATCGGTCCCACCAGTTTAACGCAGAGAGGTCTGGGACTGAGAATCACTGTGGAAAATGTCGGTCCCATCAGTTTAACGCAGTGATGTTGGGCTGAGAATCACTGTGGAAAATGTCGGTCCCACCAGTTTAACACAGTGAGGTCATGGGCTGAGTATCACTGTGGAAGGTGTCAGTCCCACCAGTTTAACGCAGAGAGGTCTGGGGCTGAGAATCACTGTGGAAAATGTCGGTCCCATCAGTTTAACGCAGTGATGTTGGGCTGAGAATCACTGTGGAAGATGTCGATCCCACCAGTTTACGCAGTGAGGTCTGGGGCTGAGAATCATTGTGGAAGATGTCGGTCCCACCAGTTTAACGTAATGAGGTCTGGGGCTGAGAATCACTGTGGAAGATGTCGGTCCCACCAGTTTAACGCAGAGTTCTGGGGCTGAGAATCACTGTGGAAGTTGTCGGTCCCACCAGTTTAACGCAGTGAGGTCTGGGGCTGAGAATCACTGTGGAAAATGTCAGTCCCACCAGTTTAACGCAGTGAGGTCTGGGGCTGAGAATCACTGTGGAAGGTGTCAGTCCCACCACTTTAACGCAGTGAGGTCTGGGGCTGAGAATCAGCGTGGAAGATGTCGGTCCCACCAGTTTAACGCAGTGATGTCGGGCTGAGAATCACTGTGGAAGATGTCGGTCCCACCAGTTTAACGCAGTGAGGTCTGGGGCTGAGAATCACTGTGGAAGATGTCGGTCCCACCAGTTTAACGCAGTGATGTCTGGGGCTGAGTATCACTGTGGAAGATGTCGGTCCCACCAGTTTAACGCAGAGAGTTCTGGGGCTGAGAATAACTGTGGAAGATGTCGGTCCCACCAGTTTAACGCAGTGAGGTCTGGGGCTGAGTATCACTGTGGAAGATGTCGGTCCCACCAGTTTAACGCAGAGAGTTCTGGGGCTGCGAATAACTGTGGAAGATGTCGGTCCCACCAGTTTAACGCAGTGAAGTCTGGGGCAGAGAATCACTGTGGAAGGTGTCAGTCCCACCAGTTTAACGCAGTGAGGTCTGGGGCTGAGAATCACTGTGGAAGCTGTCGGTCCCACCAGTTTAACGCAGTGAGGCCTGGAGCTGAGAATCACTGTGGAAGTTGTCGGTCCCATCAGTTTAACGCAGTGATGTCGGGCTGAGAATCACTGTGGAAGATGTCGGTCCCACCAGTTTAATGCAGTGATGTCGGGCTGAGAATCACCCTGGAAGATGTCGGTCCCACCAGTTTAACGCAGTGATGTCGGGCTGAGAATCACTCTGGAAGATGTCGGTCCCACCAGTTTAACGCAGTGATGTCGGGCTGAGAATCACTGTGGAAGATGTCGGTCCCACCACTTTAACGCAGTGATGTGGGGCTGAGAATCACTGTGGAAGATGTCGGTCCCACCAGTTTAACGCAGAGAGGTCTGGGGCTGAGAATCACTGTGGAAGTTGTCGGTCCCACCAGTTTAACGCAGTGAGGTTTGGGGCTGAGAATCACTGTGGAAGATGTCGGTCCAACCAGTTTAACGCAGTGAGGTTTGGGGCTGGGAATCACTGTGGAAGATGTCGGTCCCACCAGTCTAACGCAGTGAGGTCTGGGGCTGCGAATCACTGTGGAATATGTCGGTCCCACCAGTTTAACGCAGAGAGGTCTGGGGCTGAGAATCACTGTGGAAGTTGTCGGTCCCACCAGTTTAGCGCAGTGAGGTCTGGGGCTGAGAATCATTGTGGAAAATTTCAGTCCCACCAGTTTAACGCAGTGAGGTCTGGGGGTGAGAATCACTGTGGAAGGTGTCAGTCCCACCACTTTAACGCAGTGAGGTCTGGGGCTGAGAATCACTGTGGAAGATGTCGGTCCCACCAGTTTAACGCAGTGATGTCAGGCTGAGAATCACTGTGGAAGATGTCGGTCCCACCAGTTTAACGCAGTGAGGTCTGGGGCTGAGAATCACTGTGGAAGATGTCGGTCCCACCAGTTTAACGCAGTGATGTCGGGCTGAGAATCACTGTGGAAGATGTCGGTCCCACCAGTTTAACGCAGTGAGGTCTGGGGCTGAGAATCACTGTGGAAGATGTCGGTCCCACCAGTTTAACGCAGTGATGTCGGGCTGAGAATCACTGTGGAAGTTGTCGGTCCCAGGAGTTTAACGCAGTGAGGTCTGGGGCTGAGTATCACTGTGGAAGATGTCGGTCCCACCAGTTTAAAGCAGTGAGGTCTGGGGCTGAGAATCACTGTGGAAGGTGTCAGTCCCACCAGTTTAACGCAGTGAGTTCTGGGGCTGAGAATCACTGTGGAAGTTGTCGATGCCACCAGTTTAACGCAGTGAGGCCTGGAGCTGAGAATCACTGTGGAAGATGTCGGTCCAACCAGTTTAACGCAGTGAGGTTTGGGGCTGGGAATCACTGTGGAAGATGTCGGTCCCACCAGTCTAACGCAGTGAGGTCTGGGGCTGCGAATCACTGTGGAAGATGTCGGTCCCACCAGTTTAACGCAGAGAGGTGTGGGGCTGAGAATCACTGTGGAAGTTGTCGGTCCCACCAGTTTAACGCAGTGAGGTATGGGGCTGAGAATCACTGTGGAAAATTTCGGTCCCACCAGTTTTACGCAGTGAGGTCTGGGGCTGAGAATCACTGTGGAAGGTGTCAGTCCCACCACTTTAACGCAGTGAGGTCTGGGGCTGAGAATCACTGTGGAAAATGTCGGTCCCTCCAGTTTAACGCAGTGATGTCGGGCTGAGAATCACTGTGGAAGATGTCGGTCCCACCAGTTTAACGCAGTGAGGTCTGGGGCTGAGAATCACTGTGGAAGATGTCGGTCCCACCAGTTTAACGCAATGAGGTCTGGGGCTGAGAATCACTGTGGAAGTTTTCGGTCCCACCAGTTTAAAGCAGTGAGGTCTGGGGCTGAGAATCACTGTGGAAGATGTCGGTCCAACCAGTTTAACACAGTGAGGTCTGGGGCTGAGTATCACTGTGGAAGATGTCGGTCCCACCAGTTTAAAGCAGTGAGGTCTGGGGCTGAGAATCACTGTGGAAGGTGTCAGTCCCACCAGTTTAACGCAGTGAGGTCTGAGGCTGAGAATCACTGTGGAAGGTGTCGGTCCCACCAGTTTAACGCAGAGAGGTCTGGGGCTGAGAATCACTGTGGAAAATGTTGGTACCACCAGTTTAACGCAGTGATGTTGGGCTGAGAATCGCTGCGGAAGATGTCGGTCCCACCAGTTTACGCAGTGAGGTCTGGGGCTGAGAATCAATGTGGAAGATGTCGGTCCCACCAGTTTAACGCAATGAGGTCTGCGGCTGAGAATCACTGTGGAAGATGTCGGTCCCACCAGTTTAACGCAGTGATGTCGGGCTGAGAATCACTGTGGAAGATGTCGGTCCAACCAGTTTAACGCAGTGAGGTTTGGGGCTGGGAATCACTGTGGAAGATGTCGGTCCCACCAGTCTAACGCAGTGAGGTCTGGGGCTGCGAATCACTGTGGAAGATGTCGGTCCCACCAGTTTAACGCAGAGAGGTCTGGGGCTGAGAATCACTGTGGAAGTTGTCGGTCCCACCAGTTTAACGCAGTGAGGTATGGGGCTGAGAATCACTGTGGAAAATTTCGGTCCCACCAGTTTAACACAGTGAGGTCTGGGGCTGAGAATCACTGTGGAAGGTGTCAGTCCCACCACTTTAACGCAGTGAGGTCTGGGGCTGAGAATCACTGTGGAAGATGTCGGTCCCACCAGTTTAACGCAGTGATGTCGGGCTGAGAATCACTGTGGAAGATGTCGGTCCCACCAGTTTAACGCAGTGAGGTCTGGGGCTGAGAATCACTGTGGAAGATGTCGGTCCCACCAGTTTAACGCAATGAGGTCTGGGGCTGAGAATCACTGTGGAAGTTGTCGGTCCCACCAGTTTAAAGCAGTGACTCTGGGGCTGAGAATCACTGTGGAAGATGTCGGTCCCACCAGATTAACGCAGTGAGGTCCGGGGCTGAGAATCACTGTGGAAGTTGTCGGTCCCACCAGTTTAAAGCAGTGACTCTGGGGCTGAGAATCACTGTGGAAGATGTCGGTCCCACCAGTTTAACGCAGTGAGGTCTGGGGCTGAGAATCACTGTGGAAGGTGTCAGTCCCACCAGTTTAACGCAGTGAGGTCCGGGGCTGAGAATCACTGTGGAAGTTGTCGGTCCCACCAGTTTAACGCAGTGAGGTCTGGAGCTGAGAATCACTGTGGAAGATGTCGGTCCCACCAGTTTAACGCAGTGAGGTCTGGGGCTGAGAATCACTGTGGAAGATGTCGGTCCCACCAGTTTACGCAATGAGGTCTGGGGCTGAGAATCACTGTGGAAGATGTCGGTCCCACCAGTTTAACGCAGAGAGTTCTGGGGCTGAGAATAACTGTGGAAGATGTCGGTCCCACCAGTTTAACGCAGTGAGGTCTGGGGCTGAGTATCACTGTGGAAGATGTCGGTCCCACCAGTTTAACGCAGAGAGTTCTGGGGCTGCGAATAACTGTGGAAGATGTCGGTCCCACCAGTTTAACGCAGTGAAGTCTGGGGCAGAGAATCACTGTGGAAGGTGTCAGTCCCACCAGTTTAACGCAGTGAGGTCTGGGGCTGAGAATCACTGTGGAAGCTGTCGGTCCCACCAGTTTAACGCAGTGAGGCCTGGAGCTGAGAATCACTGTGGAAGTTGTCGGTCCCATCAGTTTAACGCAGTGATGTCGGGCTGAGAATCACTGTGGAAGATGTCGGTCCCACCAGTTTAATGCAGTGATGTCGGGCTGAGAATCACCCTGGAAGATGTCGGTCCCACCAGTTTAACGCAGTGATGTCGGGCTGAGAATCACTCTGGAAGATGTCGGTCCCACCAGTTTAACGCAGTGATGTCGGGCTGAGAATCACTGTGGAAGATGTCGGTCCCACCACTTTAACGCAGTGATGTGGGGCTGAGAATCACTGTGGAAGATGTCGGTCCCACCAGTTTAACGCAGAGAGGTCTGGGGCTGAGAATCACTGTGGAAGTTGTCGGTCCCACCAGTTTAACGCAGTGAGGTTTGGGGCTGAGAATCACTGTGGAAGATGTCGGTCCAACCAGTTTAACGCAGTGAGGTTTGGGGCTGGGAATCACTGTGGAAGATGTCGGTCCCACCAGTCTAACGCAGTGAGGTCTGGGGCTGCGAATCACTGTGGAAGATGTCGGTCCCACCAGTTTAACGCAGAGAGGTCTGGGGCTGAGAATCACTGTGGAAGTTGTCGGTCCCACCAGTTTAGCGCAGTGAGGTCTGGGGCTGAGAATCACTGTGGAAAATTTCAGTCCCACCAGTTTAACGCAGTGAGGTCTGGGGGTGAGAATCACTGTGGAAGGTGTCAGTCCCACCACTTTAACGCAGTGAGGTCTGGGGCTGAGAATCACTGTGGAAGATGTCGGTCCCACCAGTTTAACGCAGTGATGTCAGGCTGAGAATCACTGTGGAAGATGTCGGTCCCACCAGTTTAACGCAGTGAGGTCTGGGGCTGAGAATCACTGTGGAAGATGTCGGTCCCACCAGTTTAACGCAGTGATGTCGGGCTGAGAATCACTGGGGAAGATGTCGGTCCCACCAGTTTAACGCAGTGAGGTCTGGGGCTGAGAATCACTGTGGAAGATGTCGGTCCCACCAGTTTAACGCAGTGATGTCGGGCTGAGAATCACTGTGGAAGTTGTCGGTCCCAGGAGTTTAACGCAGTGAGGTCTGGGGCTGAGTATCACTGTGGAAGATGTCGGTCCCACCAGTTAAAAGCAGTGAGGTCTGGGGCTGAGAATCACTGTGGAAGGTGTCAGTCCCACCAGTTTAACGCAGTGAGTTCTGGGGCTGAGAATCACTGTGGAAGTTGTCGATGCCACCAGTTTAACGCAGTGAGGCCTGGAGCTGAGAATCACTGTGGAAGATGTCGGTCCAACCAGTTTAACGCAGTGAGGTTTGGGGCTGGGAATCACTGTGGAAGATGTCGGTCCCACCAGTCTAACGCAGTGAGGTCTGGGGCTGCGAATCACTGTGGAAGATGTCGGTCCCACCAGTTTAACGCAGAGAGGTCTGGGGCTGAGAATCACTGTGGAAGTTGTCGGTCCCACCAGTTTAACGCAGTGAGGTATGGGGCTGAGAATCACTGTGGAAAATTTCGGTCCCACCAGTTTAACGCAGTGAGGTCTGGGGCTGAGAATCACTGTGGAAGGTGTCAGTCCCACCACTTTAACGCAGTGAGGTCTGGGGCTGAGAATCACTGTGGAAAATGTCGGTCCCACCAGTTTAACGCAGTGATGTCGGGCTGAGAATCACTGTGGAAGATGTCGGTCCCACCAGTTTAACGCAGTGAGGTCTGGGGCTGAGAATCACTGTGGAAGATGTCGGTCCCACCAGTTTAACGCAATGAGGTCTGGGGCTGAGAATCACTGTGGAAGTTGTCGGTCCCACCAGTTTAAAGCAGTGAGGTCTGGGGCTGAGAATCACTGTGGAAGATGTCGGTCCAACCAGTTTAACACAGTGAGGTCTGGGGCTGAGTATCACTGTGGAAGATGTCGGTCCCACCAGTTTAAAGCAGTGAGGTCTGGGGCTGAGAATCACTGTGGAAGGTGTCAGTCCCACCAGTTTAACGCAGTGAGGTCTGAGGCTGAGAATCACTGTGGAAGGTGTCGGTCCCACCAGTTTAACGCAGAGAGGTCTGGGGCTGAGAATCACTGTGGAAAATGTTGGTACCACCAGTTTAACGCAGTGATGTTGGGCTGAGAATCGCTGCGGAAGATGTCGGTCCCACCAGTTTACGCAGTGAGGTCTGGGGCTGAGAATCAATGTGGAAGATGTCGGTCCCACCAGTTTAACGCAATGAGGTCTGCGGCTGAGAATCACTGTGGAAGATGTCGGTCCCACCAGTTTAACGCAGTGATGTCGGGCTGAGAATCACTGTGGAAGATGTCGGTCCAACCAGTTTAACGCAGTGAGGTTTGGGGCTGGGAATCACTGTGGAAGATGTCGGTCCCACCAGTCTAACGCAGTGAGGTCTGGGGCTGCGAATCACTGTGGAAGATGTCGGTCCCACCAGTTTAACGCAGAGAGGTCTGGGGCTGAGAATCACTGTGGAAGTTGTCGGTCCCACCAGTTTAACGCAGTGAGGTATGGGGCTGAGAATCACTGTGGAAAATTTCGGTCCCACCAGTTTAACGCAGTGAGGTCTGGGGCTGAGAATCACTGTGGAAGGTGTCAGTCCCACCACTTTAACGCAGTGAGGTCTGGGGCTGAGAATCACTGTGGAAGATGTCGGTCCCACCAGTTTAACGCAGTGATGTCGGGCTGAGAATCACTGTGGAAGATGTCGGTCCCACCAGTTTAACGCAGTGAGGTCTGGGGCTGAGAATCACTGTGGAAGATGTCGGTCCCACCAGTTTAACGCAATGAGGTCTGGGGCTGAGAATCACTGTGGAAGTTGTCGGTCCCACCAGTTTAAAGCAGTGACTCTGGGGCTGAGAATCACTGTGGAAGATGTCGGTCCCACCAGATTAACGCAGTGAGGTCCGGGGCTGAGAATCACTGTGGAAGTTGTCGGTCCCACCAGTTTAAAGCAGTGACTCTGGGGCTTAGAATCACTGTGGAAGATGTCGGTCCCACCAGTTTAACGCAGTGAGGTCTGGGGCTGAGAATCACTGTGGAAGGTGTCAGTCCCACCAGTTTAACACAGTGAGGTCCGGGGCTGAGAATCACTGTGGAAGTTGTCGGTCCCACCAGTTTAACGCAGTGAGGTCTGGAGCTGAGAATCACTGTGGAAGATGTCGGTCCCACCAGTTTAACGCAGTGAGGTCTGGGGCTGAGAATCACTGTGGAAGATGTCGGTCCCACCAGTTTACGCAATGAGGTCTGGGGCTGAGAATCACTGTGGAAGATGTCGGTCCCACCAGTTTAACGCAGTGAGGTCATGGGCTGAGAATCACTGTGGAAGGTGTCGGTCCCACCAGTTTAACGCAGGGAGGTCTGGGGCTGAGAATCACTGTGGAAAATGTTGGTACCACCAGTTTAACGCAGTGATGTTGGGCTGAGAATCGCTGTGGAAGATGTCGGTCCCAAGAGTTTACGCAGTGAGGTCTGGGGCTGAGAATCACTATGGAAGATGTCGGTCCCACCAGTTTAACGCAGTGAGGGCTGGGGCTGAGAATCACTGTGGAAGATGTCGGTCCCACCAATTTAACGCAGTGAGGTCTGGGGCTGAGAATCACTGTGGAAGGTGTCAGTCCCACCAGTTTAACGAAGTGAGGTCGGGGGCTGAGAATCATTGTGGAAGGTGTCGATCCCACCAGTTTAACGCAGTGAGGTCTGGGGCTGTGAATCACTGTGGAAGATGTCGATCCCACCAGTTTAATGCAGTGAGGTCTGGGGCTGAGAATCACTGTGGAAGATGTCGGTCCCACCAGTTTAACGCAGTGATGTCGGGCTATAAATCAGTGTGGAAGATGTCGGTCCCACCAGTCTAACGCAATGAGGTCTGGGGCTGAGAATCACTGTGGAAGATGTCGGTCCCACCAGTCTAACACAGTGATGTCGGGCTGAGAATCACTGTGGAAGATGTCGGTCCCACCAGTTTAACGCAGTGATGTCGGGCTGAGAATCACTGTGGAAGATGTCGGTCCCACCAGTTTAACACAGTGATGTCTGGCTGAAAATCACTGTGGAAGATGTCGGTGCCACAGTCTAACGCAATGAGGTCTGGGGCTGAGAATCACCGTGGAAGTTGTCGGTCCCACCAGTCTAACGCAGTGATGTCGGGCTGCGAATCACTGTGGAATATGTCGGTCACACCAGTTTAACGCAGTGAGGTCTGGGGCTGAGAATCACTGTGGAAGATGTCGGTCCCACCAGTTTAACGCAGTGAGGTCTGGGGCTGAGAATCACTGTGGAAGATGTCGGTCCCACCAGTTTAACGCAGTGAGGTCTGGGGCTGAGAATCACTGTGGAAGATGTCGGTCCCACCAGTTTAACGCAGTGAGGTCTGGGGCTGAGAATCGCTGTGGAAGATGTCGGTCCCACAAGTTTAACGCAGTGAGGTCTGGGGCTGAGAATCACTGTGGAAGGTGTCAGTCCCACCAGTCTAATGCAGTGAGGTCTGGGGCTGAGAATCACTGTGGAAAAAGTCGGTACCACCAGTTTAACGCAGTGATGTCGGGCTGAGAATCACTGTGGAAGTTGTCGGTCCCACAAGTTTAACGCAGTGAGGTCTGGGGCTGAGAATCACTGTGGAAGGTGTCAGTCCCACCAGTCTAATGCAGTGAGGTCTGGGGCTGAGAATCACTGTGGAAAAAGTCGGTCCCACCAGTTTAACGCAGTGATATCGGGCTGAGAATCCCTGTGGAAGATGTCAGTCCCACCAGATTAACGCAGTGAGGTCTGGGGCTGAGAATCACTGTGGAAGATGTCGGTCACACCACTTTAACGCAGTGAGGTCTGGGGCTGAGAATCACTGTGGAAGATGTCAGTCCCACCAGTTTAACGCAGTGATGTCGGGCTGAGAATCACTGTGGAAGATGTCGGTCCCACCAGTTTAATGCAATGATGTCGGGCTGAGAATCACCGTGGAAGATGTCGGTCCCTCCAGTTTAACGCAGTGAGGTCTGGGGCTGAGAATCTCTGTGGAAGATGTCGGTCCCACCAGTTTAATGCAGTGAGGTCTGGGGCTGAGATTCGCTGTGGAAGATGTCGGTCCCTCCAGTTTATCGCAGTGAGGTCTGGGGCTGAGAATCACTGTGGAAGATGTCGGTCCCACCAGTTTAATGCAATGAGGTCTGGGGCGGAGAATCACTGTGGAAGATGTCGGTCCCACCAGTTTAACGCAGAGAGGTCTGGGGCTGAGAATCACCGTGGAAGATTTCGGTCCCACCAGTTTAACGCAGTGAGGTCGGGCTGAGAATCACTGTGGGCGATGTCGGTCCCACCAGTTTAACGCAGTGAGGTCTGGGGCTGAGAATCATTGTGGAAGATGTCGGTCGCACCAATTTAACGCAATGAGGTCTGGGGCTGAGAATCACTGTGGAAGGTGTTGGTCCCACCATTTTATCGCAGAGAGTTCTGGGGCTGAGAATCACTGTGGAAAATGTCGGTCCCACCAGTTTAACGCAGTGATGTCGGGCTGAGAATCACTGTGGAAGATGTCGGTCCCACCAGTTTAACGCTGTGAGGTCTGGGGCTGAGAAGCATTGTGGAAGATGTCGGTCCCACCAGTTTAACGCAATGAGGTCTGGGGCTGAGAATCACTGTGGAAGTTGTCGGACCCATCAGTTTAACGCAGTGAGGTCTGGGGCTGAAAATCACTGTGGAAGATGTCGGTCCCACCAGTTTAACGCAGTGAGGTCTGGGGCTCAGAATCACTGTGGAAGGTGTCGGTCCCACCAGTTTAACGCAGTGAGGCTTGGGGCTGAGAATGACTGTGGAAGATGTCGGTCCCACCAGTTTAACGCAGTGATGTCGGGCTGAGAATCATTCTGGACGATGTCGGTCCCACCAGTTTAACGCAGTGAGGTCTGGGGCTGAGATTCACTGTGGAAGATGTCGGTCCCACCAGTTTAACGCAGTGATGTCGGGCTGAGAATCACTGTGGAAGATGTTGGTCCCACCAGTTTAACGCAGTGAGGTCTGGGGCTGAGAATCACTGCGGAAGATGTCTGTCCAACCAGTTTAACGCAGTGAGGTCTGGTGCTGAGAATCACTGTGGAAGATGTCGGTCCCACCAGTTTAACGCAGTGAGGTCTGGTGCTGCGAATCACTGTGGAAGGTGTCAGTCCCACCAGTCTAACGCAGTGAGGTCTGGGGCTGAGAATCACTGTGGAAGATGTCGGTCCCACCAGTTTAACACAGTGATGTCGGGGTGAGAATCACTGTGGAAGATGTCGGTCCCACCAGTTTAATGCAGTAAGGCCTGGGGCTGAGAATCACTGTGGAACACGTCGGTGCCACCAGTCTAACGCAATGAGGTCTGGAGCTGAGAATCACTGTGGAAGTTGTCGGTCCAACCAGTTTAACGCAGTGAGGTCTGGGGCTGAGAATCACTGTGGAAGATGTCGGTCCCACCAGTTTAACGCAGTGAGGCCTGGGGCTGAGAATCACTGTGGAAGTTGTCGGTCCCACCAGTTTAACGCAGTGAGGTCTGGGGCTGAGAATCACTGTGGAAGATGTCGGTCCCGCCAGTTTAACACAGTGAGGTCTGGGGCTGGGAATCACTGTGGAAGATATCGGTCCCACCAGTTTAACGCAGTGAGGTCTGGGGCTGAGAATCACTGTGGAAGATGTCGGTCCCACCAGTTTAACGCAGTGAGGTCTGGGGCTGAGAATCACTGTGGAAGATGTCGGTCCCACCAGTTTAACGCAGTGAGGTCTGGGGCTGAGAATCATTGTGGAAGATGTCGGTCCCACCAGTTTAACGCAATGAGGTCTGGGGCTGAGAAGCACTGTGGATGATGTCGGTCCGACCAGTTTAATGCAATGAGGTCTGCGGCTGCGAATCACTGTGGAAGGTGTCAGTCCCACCAGTCTAATACAGTGAGGTCTGGGGCTGAGAATCACTGTGGAAGATGTCGGTCCCACCAGTTAAACGCAGTGATGCCGGGCTGAGAATCACTGTGGAAGATGTTGGTCCCACCAGTTTAACGCAGTGATGTCGGGCTGAGAATCACTGTGGAAGATGTCGGTGCCACCAGTCTAACGCAATGAGGTCTGGGGATGAGAATCACTGTGGAAGTTGTCGGTCCCACCAGTTTAACGCAGTGAGGTCTGGGGCTGAGAATCACTGTGGAAAATGTCGGTCCCACCAGTTTAACGCAGTGAGGCCTGGGGCTGAGAATCACTGTGGAAGATTTCGGTCCGACCTGTTTAACGCAGTGAGGTCTGGGGCTGAGAATCACTGTGGAAGTTGTCGGTCCCACCAGTTTACGCAATGAGGTCTGGGGCTGAGAATCACTGTGGAAGATGTCGGTCCCACCAGTTTAACGCAGTGAGGTCATGGGCTGAGAATCACTGTGGAAGTTGTCGGTCCCACAAGTTTAACGCAGTGAGGTCTGGGGCTGAGAATCACTGTGGAAGGTGTCAGTCCCACCAGTCTAATGCAGTGAGGTCTGGGGCTGAGAATCACTGTGGAAAAAGTCGGTCCCACCAGTTTAACGCAGTGATATCGGGCTGAGAATCACTGTGGAAGATGTCAGTCCCACCAGATTAACGCAGTGAGGTCTGGGGCTGAGAATCACTGTGGAAGATGTCGGTCCCACCACTTTAACGCAGTGAGGTCTGGGGCTGAGAATCACTGTGGAAGATGTCAGTCCCACCAGTTTAACGCAGTGATGTCGGGCTGAGAATCACTGTGGAAGATGTCGGTCCCACCAGTTTAATGCAATGATGTCGGGCTGAGAATCACCGTGGAAGATGTCGGTCCCTCCAGTTTAACGCAGTGAGGTCTGGGGCTGAGAATCTCTGTGGAAGATGTCGGTCCCACCAGTTTAATGCAGTGAGGTCTGGGGCTGAGATTCGCTGTGGAAGATGTCGGTCCCTCCAGTTTATCGCAGTGAGGTCTGGGGCTGAGAATCACTGTGGAAGATGTCGGTCCCACCAGTTTAATGCAATGAGGTCTGGGGCGGAGAATCACTGTGGAAGATGTCGGTCCCACCAGTTTAACGCAGAGAGGTCTGGGGCTGAGAATCACCGTGGAAGATTTCGGTCCCACCAGTTTAACGCAGTGAGGTCGGGCTGAGAATCACTGTGGGAGATGTCGGTCCCACCAGTTTAACGCAGTGAGGTCTGGGGCTGAGAATCATTGTGGAAGATGTCGGTCGCACCAATTTAACGCAATGAGGTCTGGGGCTGAGAATCACTGTGGAAGGTGTTGGTCCCACCATTTTATCGCAGAGAGGTCTGGGGCTGAGAATCACTGTGGAAAATGTCGGTCCCACCAGTTTAACGCAGTGATGTCGGGCTGAGAATCACTGTGGAAGATGCCGGTCCCACCAGTTTAACGCTGTGAGGTCTGGGGCTGAGAAGCATTGTGGAAGATGTCGGTCCCACCAGTTTAACGCAATGAGGTCTGGGGCTGAGAATCACTGTGGAAGTTGTCGGACCCATCAGTTTAACGCAGTGAGGTCTGGGGCTGAAAATCACTGTGGAAGATGTCGGTCCCACCAGTTTAACGCAGTGAGGTCTGGGGCTCAGAATCACTGTGGAAGGTGTCGGTCCCACCAGTTTAACGCAGTGAGGCTTGGGGCTGAGAATGACTGTGGAAGATGTCGGTCCCACCAGTTTAACGCAGTGATGTCGGGCTGAGAATCATTCTGGACGATGTCGGTCCCACCAGTTTAACGCAGTGAGGTCTGGGGCTGAGATTCACTGTGGAAGATGTCGGTCCCACCAGTTTAACGCAGTGATGTCGGGCTGAGAATAACTGTGGAAGATGTTGGTCCCACCAGTTTAACGCAGTGAGGTCTGGGGCTGAGAATCACTGTGGAAGATGTCTGTCCAACCAGTTTAACGCAGTGAGGTCTGGTGCTGAGAATCACTGTGGAAGATGTCGGTCCCACCAGTTTAACGCAGTGAGGTCTGGTGCTGCGAATCACTGTGGAAGGTGTCAGTCCCACCAGTCTAACGCAGTGAGGTCTGGGGCTGAGAATCACTGTGGAAGATGTCGGTCCCACCAGTTTAACACAGTGATGTCGGGGTGAGAATCACTGTGGAAGATGTCGGTCCCACCAGTTTAATGCAGTAAGGCCTGGGGCTGAGAATCACTGTGGAACACGTCGGTGCCACCAGTCTAACGCAATGAGGTCTGGAGCTGAGAATCACTGTGGAAGTTGTCGGTCCAACCAGTTTAACGCAGTGAGGTCTGGGGCTGAGAATCACTGTGGAAGATGTCGGTCCCACCAGTTTAACGCAGTGAGGCCTGGGGCTGAGAATCACTGTGGAAGTTGTCGGTCCCACCAGTTTAACGCAGTGAGGTCTGGGGCTGAGAATCACTGTGGAAGATGTCGGTCCCGCCAGTTTAACACAGTGAGGTCTGGGGCTGGGAATCACTGTGGAAGATATCGGTCCCACCAGTTTAACGCAGTGAGGTCTGGGGCTGAGAATCACTGTGGAAGATGTCGGTCCCACCAGTTTAACGCAGTGAGGTCTGGGGCTGAGAATCACTGTGGAAGATGTCGGTCCCACCAGTTTAACGCAGTGAGGTCTGGGGCTGAGAATCATTGTGGAAGATGTCGGTCCCACCAGTTTAACGCAATGAGGTCTGGGGCTGAGAAGCACTGTGGATGATGTCGGTCCGACCAGTTTAATGCAATGAGGTCTGCGGCTGCGAATCACTGTGGAAGGTGTCAGTCCCACCAGTCTAATACAGTGAGGTCTGGGGCTGAGAATCACTGTGGAAGATGTCGGTCCCACCAGTTAAACGCAGTGATGCCGGGCTGAGAATCACTGTGGAAGATGTCGGTCCCACCAGTTTAACGCAGTGATGTCGGGCTGAGAATCACTGTGGAAGATGTCGGTGCCACCAGTCTAACGCAATGAGGTCTGGGGATGAGAATCACTGTGGAAGTTGTCGGTCCCACCAGTTTAACGGAGTGAGGTCTGGGGCTGAGAATCACTGTGGAAAATGTCGGTCCCACCAGTTTAACGCAGTGAGGCCTGGGGCTGAGAATCACTGTGGAAGATGTCGGTCCGACCTGTTTAACGCAGTGAGGTCTGGGGCTGAGAATCACTGTGGAAGATGTCGGTCCCACCAGTTTACGCAATGAGGTCTGGGGCTGAGAATCACTGTGGAAGATGTCGGTCCCACCAGTTTAACGCAGTGAGGTCATGGGCTGAGAATCACTGTGGAAGGTGTCGGTCCCACCAGTTTAACGCAGAGAGGTCTGGGGCTGAGAATCACTGTGGAAAATGTTGGTACCACCAGTTTAACGCAGTGATGTTGGGCTGAGAATCGCTGTGGAAGATGTCGGTCCCACCAGTTTACGCAGTGAGGTCTGGGGCTGAGAATCAATGTGGAAGATGTCGGTCCCACCAGTTTAACGCAATGAGGTCTGCGGCTGAGAATCACTGTGGAAGATGTCGGTCCCACCAGTTTATCGCAGAGAGTTCTGGGGCTGAGAATCACTGTGGAAGATGTCGGTCCCACCAGTTTAACGCAGTGAGGGCTGGGGCTGAGAATCACTGTGGAAGATGTCGGTCCCACCAATTTAACGCAGTGAGGTCTGGGGCTGAGAATCACTGTGGAAGGTGTCAGTCCCACCAGTTTAACGAAGTGAGGTCTGGTGCTGAGAATCATTGTGGAAGGTGTCGATCCCACCAGTTTAACGCAGTGAGGTCTGGGGCTGTGAATCACTGTGGAAGATGTCGATCCCACCAGTTTAACGCAGTGATGTCGGGCTGAGAGTCATTCTGGACGATGTCGGTCCCACCAGTTTAACGCAGTGAGGTCTGGGGCTGAGAATCACTGTGGAAGATGTCGGTCCCACCAGTTTAACGCAGTGATGTCGGGCTGAGAATCACTGTGGAAGATGTTGGTCCCACCAATTTAACGCAGTGAGGTCTGGGGCTGAGAATCACTGTGGAAGATGTCTGTCCAACCAGTTTAACGCAGTGAGGTCTGGGGCTGAGAATCACTGCGGAAGATGTCGGTTCCACCAGTTTAACGCAGTGAGGTCTGGGGCTGCGAATCACTGTGGAAGGTGTCAGTCCCACCAGTCTAACGCAGTGAGGTCTGGGGCTGAGAATCACTGTGGAAAATGTCGGTCCCACCAGTTTAACACAGTGATGTCGGGCTGAGAATCACTGTGGAAGATGTCGGTCCCACCAGTTTAATGCAGTGAGGCCTGGGGCTGAGAATCACTGTGGAAGACGTCGGTGCCACCAGTCTAACGCAATGAGGTCTGGGGCTGAGAATCACTGTGGAAGTTGTCGGTCCCACCAGTTTAACGCAGTGAGGTCTGGGGCTGAGAATCACTGTGGAAGATGTCGGTCCCACCAGTTTAACTCAGTGAGGCCTGGGGCTGAGAATCACTGTGGAAGTTGTCGGTCCCACCAGTTTAACGCAGTGAGGTCTGGGGCTGAGAATCACTGTGGAAGATGTCGGTCCCGCCAGTTTAACACAGTGAGGTCTGGGGCTGGGAATCACTGTGGAAGATATCGGTCCCAGCAGTTTAACGCAGTGAGGTCTGGGGCTGAGAATCACTGTGGAAGATGTCGGTCCCACCAGTTTAACGCAGTGAGGTCTGGGGCTGAGAATCACTGTGGAAGATGTCGGTCCCACCAGTTTAACGCAGAGAGGTCTGGGGCTGAGAATCACTGTGGAAAATGTCGGTCCCAGCAGTTTAACGCAGTGAGGTCTGGGGCTGAGAATCATTGTGGAAGATGTCGGTCCCACCAGTTTAACGCAATGAGGTCTGGGGCTGAGAAGCACTGTGGATGATGTCGGTCCCACCAGTTTAATGCAATGAGGTCTGGGGCTGCGAATCACTGTGGAAGGTGTCAGTCCCACCAGTCTAACACAGTGAGGTCTGGGGCTGAGGATCACTGTGGAAGTTGTCGGTCCCACCAGTTTAACGCAGTGATGCCGGGCTGGGAATCACTGTGGAAGATGTCGGTCCCACCAGTTTAACGCAGTGATGTCGGGCTGAGAATCACTGTGGAAGATGTCGGTGCCACCAGTCTAACGCAATGAGGTCTGGGGCTGAGAATCACTGTGGAAGTTGTCGGTCCCACCAGTTTAACGCAGTGAGGTCTGGGGCTGAGAATCACTGTGGAAAATGTCGGTCCCCACCAGTTTAACGCAGTGAGGCCTGTGGCTGAGAATCACTGTGGAAGATGTCGGTCCCACCAGTTTAACGCAGTGAGGTCTGGGGCTGAGAATCACTGTGGAAGATGTTGGTCCCACCACTTTAACGCAGTGAGGTCTGGGGCAGCGAATCACTGTGGAAGATGTCAGTCCCACCAGTTTAACGCAGTGATGTCGGGCTGAGAATCACTCTGGAAGATGTCGGTCCCACCAGTTTAATGCAGTGATGTCGGGCTGAGAATCACCATGGAAGGTGTCGGTCCCACCAGTTTAACGCAGTGAGGTCTGGGGCTTAGAATCACTGTGGAAGATGTCAGTCCCACGAGTTTAACACAATGAGGTCTGGGGCTGAGAATAACTGTGGAAAATGTCGGTCCCACCAGTTTAACGCAGAGAGGTCTGGGGCTGAGAATAACTGTGGAAAATGTCGGTCCCACCAGTTTAACGCAGTGATGTCTGGGGCTGAGAATCACTGTGGAAGATGTCGCTCCCACCAGTTTAACGCAGTGAGGTCTGGGGCTGAGAATCACTGTGGAAGGCGTCGGTCCCACCAGTTTAACGCAGTGATGTCGGGCTGAGAATCACTGTGGAAGATGTCGGTCCCAGCAGTTTATCGCAGAGAGGTCTGGGGCTGAGAATCACTGTGGAAGATGTCGGTCCCACCAGTTTAACGCAGTGAGGTCTGGGGCTGAGAATCACTGTGGAAGATGTCGGTCCCACCAGTTAAACGCAGTGAGGTCTGGGGCTGAGAATCACTGTGGAAGGTGTCAGTCCCACCAGTTTAACACAGAAAGGTCTGGGGCTGAGAATCACTGTGGAAGGTGTCAGTCCCACCAGTCTAACGCAGTGAGGTCTGAGGCTGAGAATCACTGTGGAAGATGTCGGTCCCACCAGTTTAACGCAGTGAGGCCTGGGGCTGAGAATCACTGTGGAAAATGTCGGTCCCACCAGTTTAACGCAGTGAGGTCTGGGGCTGAGTATCACTGTGGAAGATATCAGTCCCACCAGTTTAACGCAGTGAGGTCTGGGACTGAGAATCACTGTGGAAGATATCGGTCCCACCAGTTTAATGCAGTGAGGTCTGGGGCTGAGAATCACTGTGCAAGATGTTGGCCCCACCAGTTTAACGCAGTGAGGTCATGGGCTGAGTATCACTGTGGAAGGTGTCGGTCCCACCAGTTTAACGCAGAGAGGTCTGGGGCTGAGAATCACTGTGGAAAGTGTCGGTCCCACCAGTTTAACGCAGAGAGGTCTGGGGCTGAGAATCACTGTGGAAAATGTCGATCCCACCAGTTTAACGCAGTGATGTTGGGCTGAGGATCACTGTGGAAGATGTCGGTCCCACCAGTTTACGCAGTGAGGTCTGGGGCTGAGAATCAATGTGGAAGATGTCGGTCCCACCAGTTTAACGCAATGAGGCCTGGGACTGAGAATCACTGTGGAAGATGTCGGTCCCACCAGTTTAACGCAGCGAGGTCTGGGGCTGAGAATCATTGTGGAAGATGTCAGTCCCACCAGTTTAACGCAGTGATGTCGGGCTGAGAATCACTGTGGAAGATATCGGTCCCACCAGTTTAACGCAGAGAGGTCTGGGGCTGAGAATCACTGTGAACGATTTCGCTCCCACCAGTTTAACGCAATGAGGTCTGGGGCTGAGAATCACTGCGGAAGATGTCGGTCCCACCAGTTTAACGCAATGAGGTCTGGGGCTGAGAATCACTGCGGAAGATGTCGGTCCCACCAGTTTAACGCAGTGATGTCGGGCTGAGAATCAAAGTGGAAGATGTCGGTCCCACCAGTTTAACGCAGAGAGTTCAGGGGCTGAGAATCACTGTGGAAGATGTCGGTCCCACCAGTTTAACGCAGTGAGGTCTGGGGCTGAGAATCACTGTGGAAGATGTCGGTCCCACCAGTTTAACGCAGTGAGGTCTGGGGCTGAGAATCACTGTGGAAGATGTCAGTCCCACCATTTTAACGCAGTGAGGTCTGGGGCTGAGAATCACTGTGGAAGATGTCGGACCCACCAGTTTAACGCTGAGAGGTCTGGGGCTGAGAATCACTGTGGAAGATGTCGATCCCACCAGTTTAACGCAGTGAGGCCAGGGGCTGAGAATCACTGTGGAAGATGTCGGTCCCACCAGTTTAACGCAGTGATGTCGGGCTGAGAATCACTGTGGAAGATGTCGATCCCAACAGTTTAACGCAGAGAGGTCTGGGGCTGAGAATCACTGTGGAAGATGTCGGTCCCACCAGTTTAACGTAGTGAGGTCTGGGGCTGAGAATCACTGTGGAAGGTGTCGGTCCAACCAGTTTAACGCAGTGAGGTCTGGGGCTGGGAATCACTGTGGAAGATGTCGGTCCCACGAGTCTAACGCAGTGTGGTCTGGGGCTGCGAATCACTGTGGAAGATGTCGGTCCCACCAGTTTAACTCAGTGAGGTCTGGGGCTGAGGATCACTGTGGAAGTTGTCGGTCCCACCAGTTTAACGCAGTGAGGTCTGGGGCTGAGAATCACTGTGGAAAATGTCGGTCCCACCAGTTTAACGCAGTGAGGCCTGGGGCTGAGAATCACTGTGGAAGATGTCGGTCCCACCAGTTTAACGCAGTGAGGTCTGGGGCTGAGAATCACTGTGGAAGATGTCGGTCCCACCAGTTTAACGCAGTGAGGTCTGGGGCTGAGAATCATTGTGGAAGATGTCGGTTCCACCAGTTTAACGCAGTGATGTCGGGCTGAGAATCACTGTGGAAGATGTCGGTCTCACCAGTTTGATGCAGTGATGTCGGGCTGAGAATCACCATGGAAGATGTCGGTCCCACCAGTTTAACGCAGTGAGGTCTGGGGCTTAGAATCACTGTGGAAGATGTCGGTCCCACGAGTTTAACACAATGAGGTCTGGGGCTGAGAATAACTGTGGAAAATGTCGGTCCCACCAGTTTAAAGCAGTGAGGTCTGGGGCTGAGAATCACTGTGGAAGATGTCGCTCCCACCAGTTTAACGCAGTGATGTCGGGCTGAGAATCACTGTGGAAGGCGTCGGTCCCACCAGTTTAACGCTGTGATGTCGGGCTGAGAATCACTGTGGAAGATGTCGGTCCCAGCAGTTTAACGCAGTGAGGCCTGGGGCTGAGAATCACTGCGGAAGGTGCCAGTCCCACCAGTCTAACGCAGTGATGTCGGGCTGAGAATCACTGTGGAAGATGTCGATCCCACCAGTTTAACGCAGAGAGGTCTGGGGCTGAGAATCACTGTGGAAGATGTCGGTCCCACCAGTTTAACGTAGTGAGGTCTGGGGCTGAGAATCACTCTGGAAGATGTCGGTCCAACCAGTTTAACGCAGTGAGGTCTGGGGCTGGGAATCACTGTGGAAGATGTCGATCCCACCAGTCTAACGCAGTGTGGTCTGGGGCTGCGAATCACTGTGGAGGATGTCGGTCCCACCAGTTTAACACAATGAGGTCTGGGGCTGAGAATCACTGTGGAAGATGCCGGTCCCACCAGTTTAACGCAGTGAGGCCTGGGGCTGAGAATCACTGCGGAAGGTGCCAGTCCCACCAGTCTAACGCAGTGATGTCGGGCTGAGAATCACTGTGGAAGATGTCGATCCCACCAGTTTAACGCAGAGAGGTCTGGGGCTGAGAATCACTGTGGAAGATGTCGGTCCCACCAGTTTAACGTAGTGAGGTCTGGGGCTGAGAATCACTCTGGAAGATGTCGGTCCAACCAGTTTAACGCAGTGAGGTCTGGGGCTGGGAATCACTGTGGAAGATGTCGATCCCACCAGTCTAACGCAGTGTGGTCTGGGGCTGCGAATCACTGTGGAAGATGTCGGTCCCACCAGTTTAACTCAGTGAGGTCTGGGGATGAGAATCACTGTGGAAGATGTCTGTCCCACCAGTCTAACGCAGTGATGTCGGGCTGAGAATAACTGTGGAAGATGCCGGTCCCACCAGTTTACCGCAGTGAGGTCTGGGGCTGAGAATCACTGTGGAAGGTGTAAGTCCCACAAGTCTAACGCAGTGAGGTCTGGGGCTGAGAATCACTGTGGAATATGTTGGTCCCAGCAGTTTAATGCAGTGATGTCGGGCTGAGAATCACTGTGGAAGATGTCGGTCCCACCAGTTTAACGCAGTGGTGTCGGGCTGAGAATCACTGTGGAAGATGTCGGTGCCACCAGTCTAACGCAATGAGGTCTGGGGCTGAGAATCACTGTGGAAGTTGTCAGTCCCACCAGTTTCACGCAGTGAGGTCTTGGGCTGAGAATCACTGTGGAAGATGTCAGTCCCACCAGTTTAACGCAGTGATGTCGGGCTGAGAATCACTGTGGAAGATTTCGTTCCCACCAGTTTAACGCAGAGACGTCTGGGGCTGAGAAGCACTGTGGATGATGTCGGTCCCACCAGTTTAATGCAATGAGGTCTGGGGCTGAGAATCACTGTGGAAGATGTCGGTCCCACCAGTTTAACGCAGTGAGGTCTGGGGCTGAGAATCACTGTGGAAGATGTCGGTCCCACCACTTTAACGCAGTGAGGTCTGGGGCTGAGAATCACTGTGGAAGATGTCAGTCCCACCAGTTTAACGCAGTGATGTCGGGCTGAGAATCACTCTGGAAGATGTCGGTCCCACCAGTTTAATGCAGTGATGTCGGGCTGAGAATCACCATGGAAGATGTCGGTCCCACCAGTTTAACGCAGTGAGGTCTGGGGCTGAGAATCACTGTGGAAGATGTCGGTCCCACGAGTTTAACACAATGAGGTCTGGGGCTGAGAATAACTGTGGAAGATGTCGGTCCCACCAGTTTAACGCAGTGAGGTCTGGGGCTGAGAATCACTGTGGAAGATGTCGGTCCCACTAGTTAAACGCAGTGAGGTCTGGGGCTGAGAATCACTGTGGAAGGTGTCAGTCCCACCAGTTTAACACAGAAAGGTCTGTGGCTGAGAATCACCGTGGAAGTTGTCAGTCCCACCAGTCTAACGCAGTGAGGTCTGAGGCTGAGAATCACTGTGGAAGATGTCGGTCCCACCAGTTTAACGCAGTGAGGCCTGGGGCTGAGAATCACTGTGGAAAATGTCGGTCCCACCAGTTTAACACAGTGAGGTCTGGGGCTGAGAATCACTGTGGAAGATATCAGTCCCACCAGTTTAACGCAGTGAGGTCTGGGGCTGAGAATCACTGCGGAAGATGTCGGTCCCACCAGTTTAACGCAGTGAGGTCTGGGGCTGAGAATCACTGTGGAAGATGTTGGCCCCACCAGTTTAACGCAGAGAGGTCTGGGGCTGAGAATCACTGTGGAAGATGTCGGTCCCACCAGTTTAACGCAGAGAGGTCTGTGGCTGAGAGTCACTGTGGAAGATGTCGGTCCCACCAGTTTAACGCAGTGAGGTCATGGGCTGAGTATCACTGTGGAAGGTGTCGGTCCAACCAGTTTAACGCAGAGAGGTCTGGGGCTGAGAATCACTGTGGAAAATGTCGGTCCCACCAGTTTAACGCAGTGATGTTGGGCTGAGGATCACTGTGGAAGATGTCGGTCCCACCAGTTTACGCAGTGAGGTCTGGGGCTGAGAATCAATGTGGAAGATGTCGGTCCCACCAGTTTAACGCAATGAGGTCTGGGACTGAGAATCACTGTGGAAGATGTCGCTCCCACCAGTTTAACGCAGTGATGTCGGGCTGAGAATCACTGTGGAAGATATCGGTCCCACCAGTTTAACGCTGAGAGGTCTGGGGCTGAGAATCACTGTGGAAGATGTCGGTCCCACCAGTTTAACGCAGTGAGGTCTGGGGCTGAGTATCACTGTGGAAGATGTCAGTCCCACCAGTTTAACGCAGTGAGGTCTGGGGCTGAGAATCACTGTGGAAGATGTCGGTCCCACCAGTTTAACGCTGAGAGGTCTGGGGCTGAGAATCACTGTGGAAGATGTCGGTCCCACCAGTTTAACGCAGTGAGGCCTGGGGCTGAGAATCATAGCGGAATGTGCCAGTCCCACCAGTCTAATGCAGTGATGTCGGGCTGAGAATCACTGTGGAAGATGTCGATCCCACCAGTTTAACGCAGAGGTCTGGGGCTGAGAATCACTGTGGAAGATGTCGGTCCCAACAGTTTAACGTAGTGAGGTCTGGGGCTGAGGATCACTGTGGAAGATGTCGGTCCAACCAGTTTAACGCAGCGAGGTCTGGGGCTGGGAATCAATGTGGAAGATGTCGGTCCCACGAGTCTAACGCTGTGTGGTCTGGGGCTGCGAATCACTGTGGAAGATGTCGGTCCCACCAGTTTAACTCAGTGAGGTCTGGGGCTGAGAAACACTGTGGAAGTTGTCGGTCCCACCAGTTTAACGCAGTGAGGTCTGGGGCTGAGAATCACTGTGGAAAATGTCGCTCCCACCAGTTTAACGCAGTGAGGCCTGGGGCTGAGAATCACTGTGGAAGATGTCGGTCCCACCAGTTTAACGCAGTGAGGTCTGGGGCTGAGAATCACTGTGGAAGATGTCGGTCCCACCACTTTAACGCAGTGAGGTCTGGGGCTGAGAATCACTGTGGAAGATGTCAGTCCCACCAGTTTAACGCAGTGATGTCGGGCTGAGAATCACTGTGGAAGATGTCGGTCCCACCAGTTTAATGCAGTGATGTCGGGCTGAGAATTACCATGGAAGATGTCGGTCCCACCAGTTTAACGCAGTGAGGTCTGGGGCTTAGAATCACTGTGGAAGATGTCGGTCCCACGAGTTTAACGCAATGAGGTCCGGGGATGAGAATAACTGTGGAAAATATCGGTCCCACCAGTTTAACGCAGTGAGGTCTGGGGCGGAGAATCAGTGTGGAAAGTGTCGGTCCCACCAGTTTAACGCAGAGAGGTGTGGGGCTGAGAAACACTGTGGAAGATGTCGCTCCCACCAGTTTAACGCAGTGATGTCGGGCTTAGAATCACTGTGGAAGATGTCGGTCCCAACAGTTTAACGCAGTTTGTCTGGGGCTGAGAATCACTGTGGAAGGCGTCGGTCCCACCAGTTTAACGCTGTGATGTCGGGCTGAGAATCACTGTGGAAGATGTCGGTCCCAGCAGTTTAACGCAGAGAGGTCTGGGGCTGAGAATCACTGTGGAAGATGTCGGTCCCACCAGTTTAACGCAGTGATGTCGGGCTGAGAATCACAGTGGAATATGTCGGTCCCACCAGTTTAACGCAGTGAGGTCTGGGGCTGAGAATCACTGTGGAAGATGTCGGTCCCACCAGTTTAACGCAGAGAGGTCTGGGGCTGAGAATCACTGTGGAAAATGTCGGTCCCACCAGTTTAACGCAGTGATGTTCGGCTGAGAATCACTGTGGAAGATGTCGGTCCCACCAGTTTAACGCAGTGAGGCCTGGGGCCGAGAATCACTGTGGAAGATGTCGGTCCCACCAGTTTAACGCAGTGAGGTCTGGGGCTGAGAATCATTGTGGAAGATGTCGGTCCCACCAGTTTAACGCAATGAGGTCTGGGGCTGAGAAGCACTGTGGATGATGTCGGTACCACCAGTTTAACGCAGTGAGGTCTGGGGCTGCGAATCACTGTGGAAGGTGTCAGTCCCACCAGTCTAACACAGTGAGGTCTGGGGCTGAGAATCACTGCGAAGATGTCGGTCCCACCAGTTTAACGCAGTGATGCCGGGCTGAGAATCACTGTGGAAGATGTCGGTCCCACCAGTTTAACGCAGTGATGTCGGGCTGAGAATCACTGTGGAAGATGTCGGTGCCACCAGTCTAACGCAATGAGGTCTGGGGCTGAGAATCACTGTGGAAGTTGTCGGTCCCACCAGTTTAACGCAGTGAGGTCTGGGGCTGAGAATCACTGTGGAAAATGTCGGTCCCATCAGTTTAACGCAGTGAGGCCTGGGGCTGAGAATCACTGTGGAAGGCGTCGGTCCCACCAGTTTAACGCAGTGAGGCCTGGGGCTGAGAATCACTGCGGAAGGTGCCAGTCCCATCAGTCTAACGCAGTGATGTCGGGCTGAGAATCACTGTGGAAGATGTCGATCCCACCAGTTTAACGCAGAGAGGTCTGGGGCTGAGAATCACTGTGGAAGATGTCGGTCCCACCAGTTTAACGTAGTGAGGTCTGGGGCTGAGAATCACTCTGGAAGATGTCGGTCCAACCAGTTTAACGCAGTGAGGTCTGGGGCTGGGAATCACTGTGGAAGATGTCGATCCCACCAGTCTAACGCAGTGTGGTCTGGGGCTGCGAATCACTGTGGAAGATGTCGGTCCCACCAGTTTAACACAATGAGGTCTGGGGCTGAGAATCACTGTGGAAGATGCCGGTCCGACCAGTTTAACGCAGTGAGGCCTGGGGCTGAGAATCACTGCGGAAGGTGCCAGTCCCACCAGTCTAACGCAGTGATGTCGGGCTGAGAATCACTGTGGAAGATGTCGATCCCACCAGTTTAACGCAGAGAGGTCTGGGGCTGAGAATCACTGTGGAAGATGTCGGTCCCACCAGTTTAACGTAGTGAGGTCTGGGGCTGAGAATCACTCTGGAAGATGTCGGTCCAACCAGTTTAACGCAGTGAGGTCTGGGGCTGGGAATCACTGTGGAAGATGTCGATCCCACCAGTCTAACGCAGTGTGGTCTGGGGCTGCGAATCACTGTGGAAGATGTCGGTCCCACCAGTTTAACTCAGTGAGGTCTGGGGATGAGAATCACTGTGGAAGATGTCTGTCCCACCAGTCTAACGCAGTGATGTCGGGCTGAGAATAACTGTGGAAGATGCCGGTCCCACCAGTTTAACGCAGTGAGGTCTGGGGCTGAGAATCACTGTGGAAGGTGTAAGTCCCACAAGTCTAACGCAGTGAGGTCTGGGGCTGAGAATCACTGTGGAATATGTTGGTCCCAGCAGTTTAATGCAGTGATGTCGGGCTGAGAATCACTGTGGAAGATGTCGGTCCCACCAGTTTAACGCAGTGGTGTCGGGCTGAGAATCACTGTGGAAGATGTCGGTGCCACCAGTCTAACGCAATGAGGTCTGGGGCTGAGAATCACTGTGGAAGTTGTCAGTCCCACCAGTTTCACGCAGTGAGGTCTGGGGCTGAGAATCACTGTGGAAGATGTCGGTCCCACCAGTTTAACGCAGTGATGTCGGGCTGAGAATCACTGTGGAAGATTTCGTTCCCACCAGTTTAACGCAGAGACGTCTGGGGCTGAGAAGCACTGTGGATGATGTCGGTCCCACCAGTTTAATGCAATGAGGTCTGGGGCTGAGAATCACTGTGGAAGATGTCGGTCCCACCAGTTTAACGCAGTGAGGTCTGGGGCTGAGAATCACTGTGGAAGATGTCGGTCCCACCACTTTAACGCAGTGAGGTCTGGGGCTGAGAATCACTGTGGAAGATGTCAGTCCCACCAGTTTAACGCAGTGATGTCGGGCTGAGAATCACTCTGGAAGATGTCGGTCCCACCAGTTTAATGCAGTGATGTCGGGCTGAGAATCACCATGGAAGATGTCGGTCCCACCAGTTTAACGCAGTGAGGTCTGGGGCTGAGAATCACTGTGGAAGATGTCGGTCCCACGAGTTTAACACAATGAGGTCTGGGGCTGAGAATAACTGTGGAAGATGTCGGTCCCACCAGTTTAACGCAGTGAGGTCTGGGGCTGAGAATCACTGTGGAAGATGTCGGTCCCACCAGTTAAACGCAGTGAGGTCTTGGGCTGAGAATCACTGTGGAAGGTGTCAGTCCCACCAGTTTAACACAGAAAGGTCTGTGGCTGAGAATCACCGTGGAAGTTGTCAGTCCCACCAGTCTAACGCAGTGAGGTCTGAGGCTGAGAATCACTGTGGAAGATGTCGGTCCCACCAGTTTAACGCAGTGAGGCCTGGGGCTGAGAATCACTGTGGAAAATGTCGGTCCCACCAGTTTAACACAGTGAGGTCTGGGGCTGAGAATCACTGTGGAAGATATCAGTCCCACCAGTTTAACGCAGTGAGGTCTGGGGCTGAGAATCACTGCGGAAGATGTCGGTCCCACCAGTTTAACGCAGTGAGGTCTGGGGCTGAGAATCACTGTGGAAGATGTTGGCCCCACCAGTTTAACGCAGAGAGGTCTGGGGCTGAGAATCACTGTGGAAGATGTCGGTCCCACCAGTTTAACGCAGAGAGGTCTGTGGCTGAGAGTCACTGTGGAAGATGTCGGTCCCACCAGTTTAACGCAGTGAGGTCATGGGCTGAGTATCACTGTGGAAGGTGTCGGTCCAACCAGTTTAACGCAGAGAGGTCTGGGGCTGAGAATCACTGTGGAAAATGTCGGTCCCACCAGTTTAACGCAGTGATGTTGGGCTGAGGATCACTGTGGAAGATGTCGGTCCCACCAGTTTACGCAGTGAGGTCTGGGGCTGAGAATCAATGTGGAAGATGTCGGTCCCACCAGTTTAACGCAATGAGGTCTGGGACTGAGAATCACTGTGGAAGATGTCGCTCCCACCAGTTTAACGCAGTGATGTCGGGCTGAGAATCACTGTGGAAGATATCGGTCCCACCAGTTTAACGCTGAGAGGTCTGGGGCTGAGAATCACTGTGGAAGATGTCGGTCCCACAAGTTTAACGCAGTGAGGTCTGGGGCTGAGTATCACTGTGGAAGATGTCAGTCCCACCAGTTTAACGCAGTGAGGTCTGGGGCTGAGAATCACTGTGGAAGATGTCGGTCCCACCAGTTTAACGCTGAGAGGTCTGGGGCTGAGAATCACTGTGGAAGATGTCGGTCCCACCAGTTTAACGCAGTGAGGCCTGGGGCTGAGAATCACAGCGGAATGTGCCTGTCCCACCAGTCTAATGCAGTGATGTCGGGCTGAGAATCACTGTGGAAGATGTCGATCCCACCAGTTTAACGCAGAGGTCTGGGGCTGAGAATCACTGTGGAAGATGTCGGTCCCACCAGTTTAACGTAGTGAGGTCTGGGGCTGAGGATCACTGTGGAAGATGTCGGTCCAACCAGTTTAACGCAGTGAGGTCTGGGGCTGGGAATCAATGTGGAAGATGTCGGTCCCACGAGTCTAACGCTGTGTGGTCTGGGGCTGCGAATCACTGTGGAAGATGTCGGTCCCACCAGTTTAACTCAGTGAGGTCTGGGGCTGAGAAACACTGTGGAAGTTGTCGGTCCCACCAGTTTAACGCAGTGAGGTCTGGGGCTGAGAATCACTGTGGAAAATGTAGCTCCCACCAGTTTAACGCAGTGAGGCCTGGGGCTGAGAATCACTGTGGAAGATGTCGGTCCCACCAGTTTAACGCAGTGAGGTCTGGGGCTGAGAATCACTGTGGAAGATGTCGGTCCCACCACTTTAACGCAGTGAGGTCTGGGGCTGAGAATCACTGTGGAAGATGTCAGTCCCACCAGTTTAACGCAGTGATGTCGGGCTGAGAATCACTGTGGAAGATGTCGGTCCCACCAGTTTAATGCAGTGATGTCGGGCTGAGAATCACCATGGAAGATGTCGGTCCCACCAGTTTAACGCAGTGAGGTCTGGGGCTTAGAATCACTGTGGAAGATGTCGGTCCCACGAGTTTAACGCAATGAGGTCCGGGGATGAGAATAACTGTGGAAAATGTCGGTCCCACCAGTTTAACGCAGTGAGGTCTGGGGCGGAGAATCAGTGTGGAAAGTGTCGGTCCCACCAGTTTAACGCAGAGAGGTGTGGGGCTGAGAAACACTGTGGAAGATGTCGCTCCCACCAGTTTAACGCAGTGATGTCGGGCTTAGAATCACTGTGGAAGATGTCAGTCCCAACAGTTTAACGCAGTTTGTCTGGGGCTGAGAATCACTGTGGAAGGCGTCTGTCCCACCAGTTTAACGCAGTGATGTCGGGCTTAGAATCACTGTGGAAGATGTCGGTCCCAGCAGTTTAACGCAGAGAGGTCTGGGGCTGAGAATCACTGTGGAAGATGTTGGACCCACCAGTTTAACGCAGTGATGTCGGGCTGAGAATCACAGTGGAATATGTCGGTCCCACCAGTTTAACGTAGAGAGTTCTGGGGCTGAGAATAACTGTGTAAGTTATCGGTCCCACCAGTTTAACGCAGTGAGGTCTGGGGCTGAGAATCACTGTGGAAGGTGTCAGTCCCACCTGTTTAACGCAGTGAGGTCTGGGGCTGAGAATCACTGTGGAAGATGTCGGTCCCACCAGTTTAACGCAGTGAGGTCTGGGGCTGAGAATCACTGTGGAAGTTATCAGTCCCACCAGTTTAACGCAGTGAGGCCTGGGGCTGAGAATCACTGTGGAAGATGTCGGTCCCACCAGTTTAACGCAGTGATGTCGGGCTGAGAATCACTGTGGAAGATGTCGGTCCCACCAGTTTAATGCAGTGAGGTCTGGGGCTGAGAATCACTGTGGAAGATGTCGGTCCCACCAGTTTAACGCAGAGAGGTCTGGGGCTGAGAATCACTGTGGAAAATGTCGGTCCCACCAGTTTAACGCAGTGATGTTGGGCTGAGAATCACTGTGGAAGATGTCGGTCCCACCAGTTTAACGCAGTGAGGCCTGGGGCCGAGAATCACTGTGGAAGATGTCGGTCCCACCAGTTTAACGCAGTGAGGTCTGGGGCTGAGAATCATTGTGGAAGATGTCGGTCCCACCAGTTTAACGCAATGAGGTCTGGGGCTGAGAAGCACTGTGGATGATGTCGGTACCACCAGTTTAACGCAGTGAGGTCTGGGGCTGCGAATCACTGTGGAAGGTGTCAGTCCCACCAGTCTAACACAGTGAGGTCTGGGGCTGAGAATCACTGCGAAGATGTCGGTCCCACCAGTTTAACGCAGTGATGCCGGGCTGAGAATCACTGTGGAAGATGTCGGTCCCACCAGTTTAACGCAGTGATGTCGGTCTGAGAATCACTGTGGAAGATGTCGGTGCCACCAGTCTAACGCAATGAGGTCTGGGGCTGAGAATCACTGTGGAAGTTGTCGGTCCCACCAGTTTAACGCAGTGAGGTCTGGGGCTGAGAATCACTGTGGAAAATGTCGGTCCCATCAGTTTAACGCAGTGAGGCCTGGGGCTGAGAATCACTGTGGAAAATGTCGGTCCCACCAGTTTAACGCAGTGAGGTCTGGGGCTGAGAATCACTGTGGAAGATGTCGGTCCCACCACTTTAACGCAGTGAGGTCTGGGGCTGAGAATCACTGTGGAAGATGTCAGTTCCACCAGTTTAACGCAGTGATGTCGGGCTGAGAATCACCATGGAAGATGTCGGTCCCACCAGTTTAACGCAGTGAGGTCTGGTGCTTAGAATCACTGTGGAAGATGTCGGTCCCACGAGTTTAACACAATGAGGTCTGGGGCTGAGAATAACTGTGGAAGATGTCGGTCCCACCAGTTTAACGCAGTGAGGTCTGGGGCTGAGAATCACTGTGGAAGATGTCGGTCCCACCAGTTAAACGCAGTGAGGTCTGGGGCTGAGAATCACTGTGGAAGGTGTCAGTCCCACCAGTTTAACACAGAAAGGTCTGGGGCTGAGAATCACCGTGGAAGGTGTCAGTCCCACCAGTCTAACGCAATGAGGTCTGAGGCTGAGAATCACTGTGGAAGATGTCGGTCCCACCAGTTTAACGCAGTGAGGCCTGGGGCTGAGAATCACTGTGGAAAATGTCGGTCCCACCAGTTTAACGCAGAGAGGTCTGGGGCTGAGTATCACTGTGGAAGATATCAGTCCCACCAGTTTAACGCAGTGAGGTCTGGGGCTGAGAATCACTGCGGAAGATATCGGTCCCACCAGTTTAACGCAGTGAGGTCTGGGGCTGAGAATCACTGTGGAAGGTGTCGGTCCAACCAGTTTAACGCAGAGAGGTCTGGGGCTGAGAATCACTGTGGAAAATGTTGGTCCCACCAGTTTAACGCAGTGATGTTGGGCTGAGGATCACTGTGGAAGATGTCGGTCCAACCAGTTTACGCAGTGAGGTCTGGGGCTGAGAATCAATGTGGAAGATGTCGGTCCCACCAGTTTAACGAAATGAGGTCTGGGACTGAGAATCACTGTGGAAGATGTCGCTCCCACCAGTTTAACGCAGTGATGTCGGGCTGAGAATCACTGTGGAAGATATCGGTCCCACCAGTTTAACGCTGAGAGGTCTGGGGCTGAGAATCACTGTGGAAGATGTCGGTCCCACCAGTTTAACGAAGTGAGGTCTGGGGCTGAGTATCACTGTGGAAGATGTCAGTCCCACCAGTTTAACGCAGTGAGGTCTGGGGCTGAGAATCACTGTGGAAGATGTCGGTCCCACCAGTTTAACGCTGAGAGGTCTGGGGCTGAGAATCACTGTGGAAGATGTCGGTCCCACCAGTTTAACGCAGTGAGGCCTGGGGCTGAGAATCACTGCGGAATGTGCCAGTCCCACCAGTCTAATGCGGTGATGTCGGGCTGAGAATCACTGTGGAAGATGTCGATCCCACCAGTTTAACGCAGAGAGGTCTGGGGCTGAGAATCACTGTGGAAGATGTCGGTCCCACCAGTTTAACGTAGTGAGGTCTGGGGCTGAGGATCACTGTGGAAGATGTCGGTCCAACCAGTTTAACGCAGTGAGGTCTGGGGCTGGGAATCACTGTGGAAGATGTCGGTCCCACGAGTCTAACGCAGTGTGGTCTGGGGCTGCGAATCACTGTGGAAGATGTCGGTCCCACCAGTTTAAATCAGTGAGGTCTGGGGCTGAGAAACACTGTGGAAGTTGTCGGTCCCACCAGTTTAACGCAGTGAGGTCTGGGGCTGAGAATCACTGTGGAAAATGTCGCTCCCACCAGTTTAACGCAGTGAGGCCTGGGGCTGAGAATCACTGTGGAAGATGTCGGTCCCACCAGTTTAACGCAGTGAGGTCTGGGGCTGAGAATCACTGTGGAAGTTGTCGGTCCCACCACTTTAACGCAGTGAGGTCTGGGGCTGAGAATCACTGTGGAAGATGTCAGTCCCACCAGTTTAACGCAGTGATGTCGGGCTGAGAATCACTGTGGAAGATGTCGGTCCCACCAGTTTAATGCATTGATGTCGGGCTGAGAATCACTGTGGAAGATGTCGGTCCCACCAGTTTAACGCAGTGAGGTCTGGGGCTTAGAATCACTGTGGAAGATGTCGGTCCCACGAGTTTAACACAATGAGGTCTGGGGATGAGAATAACTGTGGAAAATGTCGGTCCCACCAGTTTAACGCAGTGAGGTCTGGGGCGGAGAATCAGTGTGGAAAGTGTCGGTCCCACCAGTTTAACGCAGAGAGGTGTGGGGCTGAGAAACACTGTGGAAGATGTCGCTCCCACCAGTTTAACGCAGTGATGTCGGGCTGAGAATCACTGTGGAAGTTGTCGGTCCCAACAGTTTAACGCAGTTTGTCTGGAGCTGAGAATCACTGTGGAAGGCGTCGGTCCCCCCAGTTTAACGCTGTGATGTCGGGCTGAGAATCACTGTGGAAGATGTCGGTCCCAGCAGTTTAACGCAGAGAGGTCTGGGGCTGAGAATCACTGTGGAAGATGTCGGTCCCACCAGTTTAACGCAGTGATGTCGGGCTGAGAATCACAGTGGAATATGTCGGTCCCACCAGTTTAACGTAGAGAGTTCTGGGGCTGAGAATAACTGTGGAAGTTATCGGTCCCACCAGTTTAACGCAGTGAGGTCTGGGGCTGAGAATCACTGTGGAAGGTGTCAGTCCCACCTGTTTAACGCAGTGAGGTCTGGGGCTGAGAATCACTGTGGAAGATGACGGTCCCACCAGTTTAACGCAGTGAGGTCTGGGGCTGAGAATCACTGTGGAAGTTATCAGTCCCACCAGTTTAACGCAGTGAGGCCTAGGGTTGAGAATCACTGTGGAAGATGTCGGTCCCACCAGTTTAACGCAGTGATGTCGGGATGAGAATCACTGTGGAAGATGTCGGTCCCACCAGTTTAACGCAGTGAGGTCTGGGGCTGAGAATCACTGTGGAAGATGTCGGTCCCACCAGTTTAACGCAGAGAGGTCTGGGGCTGAGAATCACTGTGGAAGATGTCAGTCCCACCAGTTTAACGCAGTGATGTCGGGCTGAGAATCACTGTGGAAGATGTCGGTCCCACCAGTTTAATGCATTGATGTCGGGCTGAGAATCACTGTGGAAGATGTCGGTCCCACCAGTTTAACGCAGTGAGGTCTGGGGCTTAGAATCACTGTGGAAGATGTCGGTCCCACGAGTTTAACACAATGAGGTCTGGGGATGAGAATAACTGTGGAAAATGTCGGTCCCACCAGTTTAACGCAGTGAGGTCTGGGGCGGAGAATCAGTGTGGAAAGTGTCGGTCCCACCAGTTTAACGCAGAGAGGTGTGGGGCTGAGAAACACTGTGGAAGATGTCGCTCCCACCAGTTTAACGCAGTGATGTCGGGCTGAGAATCACTGTGGAAGTTGTCGGTCCCAACAGTTTAACGCAGTTTGTCTGGAGCTGAGAATCACTGTGGAAGGCGTCGGTCCCACCAGTTTAACGCTGTGATGTCGGGCTGAGAATCACTGTGGAAGATGTCGGTCCCAGCAGTTTAACGCAGAGAGGTCTGGGGCTGAGAATCACTGTGGAAGATGTCGGTCCCACCAGTTTAACGCAGTGATGTCGGGCTGAGAATCACAGTGGAATATGTCGGTCCCACCAGTTTAACGTAGAGAGTTCTGGGGCTGAGAATAACTGTGGAAGTTATCGGTCCCACCAGTTTAACGCAGTGAGGTCTGGGGCTGAGAATCACTGTGGAAGTTATCAGTCCCACCAGTTTAACGCAGTGAGGCCTAGGGCTGAGAATCACTGTGGAAGATGTCGGTCCCACCAGTTTAACGCAGTGATGTCGGGATGAGAATCACTGTGGAAGATGTCGGTCCCACCAGTTTAACGCAGTGAGGTCTGGGGCTGAGAATCACTGTGGAAGATGTCGGTCCCACCAGTTTAACGCAGAGAGGTCTGGGGCTGAGAATCACTGTGGAAAATATCGGTCCCACCAGTTTAACGCAGTGATGTCGGGCTGAGAATCACTGTGGAAGATGTCGGTCCCACCAGTTTAACGCAGTGAGGTCTGGGGCTGAGAATCATTGTGGAAGATGTCGGTCCCACCAGTTTAACGCAATGAGGTCTGGGGCTGAGAAGCACTGTGGATGATGTCGGTCCCACCAGTTTAACGCAGTGAGGTCTGCGGCTGCGAATCACTGTGGAAGGTGTCAGTCCCACCAGTCTAACACAGTGAGGTCTGGGGCTGAGAATCACTGCGAAGATGTCGGTCCCACCAGTTTAACGCAGTGATGCCGGGCTGAGAATCACTGTGGAAGATGTCGGTCCCACCGGTTTAACGCAGTGATGTCGGGCTGAGAATCACTGTGGAAGATGTCGGTCCCACCAGTCTAACGCAATGAGGTCTGGGGCTGAGAATCACTGTGGAAGATGTCGGTGCCACCAGTCTAACGCAATGAGGTCTGGGGCTGAGAATCACTGTGGAAGTTGTCGGTCCCACCAGTTTAACGCAGTGATGTCTGGGGCTGAGAATCACTGTGGAAAATGTCGGTCCCACCAGTTTAACGCAGTGAGGCCTGGGGCTGAGAATCACTGTGGAAGATGTCGGTCCCACCAGTTTAACGCAGTGAGGTCTGGGGCTGAGAATCACTGTGGAAGATGTCGGTCCCACCACTTAAACGCACTGAGGTAATGGGCTGAGAATCACTGTGGAAGATGTCAGTCCCACCAGTTTAACGCAGTGATGGCGGGCTGAGAATCACTCTGGAAGATGTCGGTCCCACCAGTTTAATGCAGTGATGTCGGGCTGAGAATCACCATGGAAGATGTCGGTCCCACCAGTTTAACGCAGTGAGGTCTGGTGCTTAGAATCACTGTGGAAGATGTCGGTCCCACCAGTTAAACGCAGTGAGGTCTGGGGCTGAGAATCACTGTGGAAGATGTCGGTCCCACCAGTTAAACGCAGTGAGGTCTGGGGCTGAGAATCACTGTGGAAGGTGTCAGTCCCACCAGTTTAACACAGAAAGGTCTGGGGCTGAGAATCACCGTGGAAGGTTTCAGTCCCACCAGTCTAACGCAGTGAGGTCTGAGGCTGAGAATCTCTGTGGAAAATGTCGGTCCCACCAGTTTAACGCAGTGAGGTCTGGGGCTGAGTATCACTGTGGAAGATATCAGTCCCACCAGTTTAACGCAGTGAGGTCTGGAGCTGAGAATCACTGCGGAAGCTATCGGTCCCACCAGTTTAACGCAGTGAGGTCTGGGGCTGAGAATCACTGTGGAAGATGTTGGCCCCACCAGTTTAACGCAGAGAGGTCTGGGGCTGAGAGTCACTGTGGAAGATGTCGGTCCCACCAGTTTAACGCAGTGAGGTCATGGGCTGAGTATCACTGTGGAAGGTGTCGGTCCCACCAGTTTAACGCAGAGAGGTCTGGGGCTGAGAATCACTGTGGAAAATGTCGGTCCCACCAGTTTAAAGTAGTGATGTTGGGCTGAGAATCAATGTGGAAGATGTCGCTCCCACCAGTTTAACGCAATGAGGTCTGGGACTGAGAATCACTGTGGAAGATGTCGCTCCCACCAGTTTAACGCAGTGATGTCGGGCTGAGAATCACTGTGGAAGATATCGGTCCCACCAGTTTAACGCTGAGAGGTCTGGGGCTGAGAATCACTGTGGAAGATGTCGGTCCCACCAGTTTAACGCAGTGAGGTCTGGGGCTGAGAATCACTGTGGAAGATGTCGGTCCCACCAGTTAAACGCAGTGAGGTCTGGGGCTGAGAATCACTGTGGAAGGTGTCAGTCCCACCAGTTTAACACAGAAAGGTCTGGGGCTGAGAATCACCGTGGAAGGTGTCAGTCCCACCAGTCTAACGCAGTGAGGTCTGAGGCTGAGAATCACTGTGGAAGATGTCGGTCCCACCAGTTTAACGCAGTGAGGCCTGGGGCTGAGAATCACTGTGGAAAATGTCGGTCCCACCAGTTTAACGCAGTGAGGTCTGGGGCTGAGTATCACTGTGGAAGATATCAGTCCCACCAGTTTAACGCAGTGAGGTCTGGGGCTGAGAATCACTGCGGAAGATATCGGTCCCACCAGTTTAACACAGTGAGGTCTGGGGCTGAGAATCACTGTGGAAGGTGTCGGTCCAACCAGTTTAACGCAGAGAGGTCTGGGGCTGAGAATCACTGTGGAAAATGTCGGTCCCACCAGTTTAACGCAGTGATGTTGGGCTGAGGATCACTGTGGAAGATGTCGGTCCCACCAGTTTACGCAGTGAGGTCTGGGGCTGAGAATCAATGTGGAAGATGTCAGTCCCACCAGTTTAACGTAATGAGGTCTGGGGCTGAGAATCACTGTGGAAGATGTCGGTCCCACCAGTTTAACGCTGAGAGGTCTGGGGCTGAGAATCACTGTGGAAGATGTCGGTCCCACCAGTTTAACGCAGTGAGGCCTGGGGCTGAGAATCACTGCGTAATGTGCCAGTCCCACCAGTCTAATGCAGTGATGTCGGGCTGAGAATCACTGTGGAAGATGTCGATCCCACCAGTTTAACGCAGAGAGGTCTGGGGCTGAGAATCACTGTGGAAGATGTCGGTCCCACCAGTTTAACGTAGTGAGGTCTGGGGCTGAGGATCACTGTGGAAGATGTCGGTCCAACCAGTTTAACGCAGTGAGGTCTGGGGCTGAGAATCACTGTGGAAGATGTCGGTCCCACCAGTTTAACGCAGTGATGTCGGGCTGAGAATCACAGTGGAATATGTCGGTCCCACCAGTTTAACGTAGAGAGTTCTGGGGCTGAGAATAACTGTGGAAGTTATCGGTCCCACCAGTTTAACGCAGTGAGGTCTGGGTCTGAGAATCACTGTGGAAGGTGTCAGTCCCACCTGTTTAACGCAGTGAGGTCTGGGGCTGAGAATCACTGTGGAAGATGACGGTCCCACCAGTTTAACGCAGTGAGGTCTGGGGCTGAGAATCACTGTGGAAGATGTCGGTCCCACCAGTTTAACGCAGTGAGGTCTGGGGCTGAGAATCACTGTGGAAGATGTCGGTCCCACCACTTAAACGCACTGAGGTAATGGGCTGAGAATCACTGTGGAAGATGTCAGTCCCACCAGTTTAACGCAGTGATGGCGGGCTGAGAATCACTCTGGAAGATGTCGGTCCCACCAGTTTAATGCAGTGATGTCGGGCTGAGAATCACCATGGAAGATGTCGGTCCCACCAGTTTAACGCAGTGAGGTCTGGTGCTTAGAATCACTGTGGAAGATGTCGGTCCCACCAGTTAAACGCAGTGAGGTCTGGGGCTGAGAATCACTGTGGAAGATGTCGGTCCCACCAGTTAAACGCAGTGAGGTCTGGGGCTGAGAATCACTGTGGAAGGTGTCAGTCCCACCAGTTTAACACAGAAAGGTCTGGGGCTGAGAATCACCGTGGAAGGTTTCAGTCCCACCAGTCTAACGCAGTGAGGTCTGAGGCTGAGAATCTCTGTGGAAAATGTCGGTCCCACCAGTTTAACGCAGTGAGGTCTGGGGCTGAGTATCACTGTGGAAGATATCAGTCCCACCAGTTTAACGCAGTGAGGTCTGGAGCTGAGAATCACTGCGGAAGCTATCGGTCCCACCAGTTTAACGCAGTGAGGTCTGGGGCTGAGAATCACTGTGGAAGATGTTGGCCCCACCAGTTTAACGCAGAGAGGTCTGGGGCTGAGAGTCACTGTGGAAGATGTCGGTCCCACCAGTTTAACGCAGTGAGGTCATGGGCTGAGTATCACTGTGGAAGGTGTCGGTCCCACCAGTTTAACGCAGAGAGGTCTGGGGCTGAGAATCACTGTGGAAAATGTCGGTCCCACCAGTTTAAAGTAGTGATGTTGGGCTGAGAATCAATGTGGAAGATGTCGCTCCCACCAGTTTAACGCAATGAGGTCTGGGACTGAGAATCACTGTGGAAGATGTCGCTCCCACCAGTTTAACGCAGTGATGTCGGGCTGAGAATCACTGTGGAAGATATCGGTCCCACCAGTTTAACGCTGAGAGGTCTGGGGCTGAGAATCACTGTGGAAGATGTCGGTCCCACCAGTTTAACGCAGTGAGGTCTGGGGCTGAGAATCACTGTGGAAGATGTCGGTCCCACCAGTTAAACGCAGTGAGGTCTGGGGCTGAGAATCACTGTGGAAGGTGTCAGTCCCACCAGTTTAACACAGAAAGGTCTGGGGCTGAGAATCACCGTGGAAGGTGTCAGTCCCACCAGTCTAACGCAGTGAGGTCTGAGGCTGAGAATCACTGTGGAAGATGTCGGTCCCACCAGTTTAACGCAGTGAGGCCTGGGGCTGAGAATCACTGTGGAAAATGTCGGTCCCACCAGTTTAACGCAGTGAGGTCTGGGGCTGAGTATCACTGTGGAAGATATCAGTCCCACCAGTTTAACGCAGTGAGGTCTGGGGCTGAGAATCACTGCGGAAGATATCGGTCCCACCAGTTTAACACAGTGAGGTCTGGGGCTGAGGATCACTGTGGAAGATGTCGGTCCCACCAGTTTACGCAGTGAGGTCTGGGGCTGAGAATCAATGTGGAAGATGTCAGTCCCACCAGTTTAACGTAATGAGGTCTGGGGCTGAGAATCACTGTGGAAGATGTCGGTCCCACCAGTTTAACGCTGAGAGGTCTGGGGCTGAGAATCACTGTGGAAGATGTCGGTCCCACCAGTTTAACGCAGTGAGGCCTGGGGCTGAGAATCACTGCGTAATGTGCCAGTCCCACCAGTCTAATGCAGTGATGTCGGGCTGAGAATCACTGTGGAAGATGTCGATCCCACCAGTTTAACGCAGAGAGGTCTGGGGCTGAGAATCACTGTGGAAGATGTCGGTCCCACCAGTTTAACGTAGTGAGGTCTGGGGCTGAGGATCACTGTGGAAGATGTCGGTCCAACCAGTTTAACGCAGTGAGGTCTGGGGCTGAGAATCACTGTGGAAGATGTCGGTCCCACCAGTTTAACGCAGTGATGTCGGGCTGAGAATCACAGTGGAATATGTCGGTCCCACCAGTTTAACGTAGAGAGTTCTGGGGCTGAGAATAACTGTGGAAGTTATCGGTCCCACCAGTTTAACGCAGTGAGGTCTGGGTCTGAGAATCACTGTGGAAGGTGTCAGTCCCACCTGTTTAACGCAGTGAGGTCTGGGGCTGAGAATCACTGTGGAAGATGACGGTCCCACCAGTTTAACGCAGTGAGGTCTGGGGCTGAGAATCACTGTGGAAGATGTCGGTCCCACCAGTTAAACGCAGTGAGGTCTGGGGCTGAGAATCACTGTGGAAGATGTCGGTCCCACCAGTTAAACGCAGTGAGGTCTGGGGCTGAGAATCACTGTGGAAGGTGTCAGTCCCACCAGTTTAACACAGAAAGGTCTGGGGCTGAGAATCACCGTGGAAGGTTTCAGTCCCACCAGTCTAACGCAGTGAGGTCTGGGGCTGGGAATCACTGTGGAAAATGTCGGTCCCACCAGTTTAAAGTAGTGATGTTGGGCTGAGGATCACTGTGGAAGATGTCGGTCCCACCAGTTTACGCAGTGAGGTCTGGGGCTGAGAATCAATGTGGAAGATGTCGCTCCCACCAGTTTAACGCAATGAGGTCTGGGACTGAGAATCACTGTGGAAGATGTCGCTCCCACCAGTTTAACGCAGTGATGTCGGGCTGAGAATCACTGTGGAAGATATCGGTCCCACCAGTTTAACGCTGAGAGGTCTGGGGCTGAGAATCACTGTGGAAGATGTCGGTCCCACCAGTTTAACGCAGTGAGGTCTGGGGCTGAGAATCACTGTGGAAGATGTCGGTCCCACCAGTTAAACGCAGTGAGGTCTGGGGCTGAGAATCACTGTGGAAGGTGTCAGTCCCACCAGTTTAACACAGAAAGGTCTGGGGCTGAGAATCACCGTGGAAGGTGTCAGTCCCACCAGTCTAACGCAGTGAGGTCTGAGGCTGAGAATCACTGTGGAAGATGTCGGTCCCACCAGTTTAACGCAGTGAGGCCTGGGGCTGAGAATCACTGTGGAAAATGTCGGTCCCACCAGTTTAACGCAGTGAGGTCTGGGGCTGAGTATCACTGTGGAAGATATCAGTCCCACCAGTTTAACGCAGTGAGGTCTGGGGCTGAGAATCACTGCGGAAGATATCGGTCCCACCAGTTTAACGCAGTGAGGTCTGGGGCTGAGAATCGCTGTGGAAGGTGTCGGTCCAACCAGTTTAACGCAGAGAGGTCTGGGGCTGAGAATCACTGTGGAAAATGTCGGTCCCACCAGTTTAACGCAGTGATGTTGGGCTGAGGATCACTGTGGAAGATGTCGGTCCCACCAGTTTACGCAGTGAGGTCTGGGGCTGAGAATCAATGTGGAAGATGTCAGTCCCACCAGTTTAACGTAATGAGGTCTGGGGCTGAGAATCACTGTGGAAAATGTCGGTCCCACCAGTTTAACGCTGAGAGGTCTGGGGCTGAGAATCACTGTGGAAGATGTCGGTCCCACCAGTTTAACGCAGTGAGGCCTGGGGCTGAGAATCACTGCGTAATGTGCCAGTCCCACCAGTCTAATGCAGTGATGTCGGGCTGAGAATCACTGTGGAAGATGTCGATCCCACCAGTTTAACGCAGAGAGGTCTGGGGCTGAGAATCACTGTGGAAGATGTCGGTCCCACCAGTTTAACGTAGTGAGGTCTGGGGCTGAGGATCACTGTGGAAGATGTCGGTCCAACCAGTTTAACGCAGTGAGGTCTGGGGCTGAGAATCACTGTGGAAGATGTCGGTCCCACCAGTTTAACGCAGTGATGTCGGGCTGAGAATCACAGTGGAATATGTCGGTCCCACCAGTTTAACGTAGAGAGTTCTGGGGCTGAGAATAACTGTGGAAGTTATCGGTCCCACCAGTTTAACGCAGTGAGGTCTGGGTCTGAGAATCACTGTGGAAGGTGTCAGTCCCACCTGTTTAACGCAGTGAGGTCTGGGGCTGAGAATCACTGTGGAAGATGACGGTCCCACCAGTTTAACGCAGTGAGGTCTGGGGCTGAGAATCACTGTGGAAGATGTCGGTCCCACCAGTTAAACGCAGTGAGGTCTGGGGCTGAGAATCACTGTGGAAGATGTCGGTCCCACCAGTTAAACGCAGTGAGGTCTGGGGCTGAGAATCACTGTGGAAAGTGTCAGTCCCACCAGTTTAACACAGAAAGGTCTGGGGCTGAGAATCACCGTGGAAGGTTTCAGTCCCACCAGTCTAACGCAGTGAGGTCTGAGGCTGAGAATCTCTGTGGAAAATGTCGGTCCCACCAGTTTAACACAGTGAGGTCTGGGGCTGAGTATCACTGTGGAAGATATCAGTCCCACCAGTTTAACGCAGTGAGGTCTGGAGCTGAGAATCACTGCGGAAGCTATCGGTCCCACCAGTTTAACGCAGTGAGGTCTGGGGCTGAGAATCACTGTGGAAGATGTTGGCCCCACCAGTTTAACGCAGAGAGGTCTGGGGCTGAGAGTCACTGTGGAAGATGTCGGTCCCACCAGTTTAACGCAGTGAGGTCATGGGCTGAGTATCACTGTGGAAGGTGTCGGTCCCACCAGTTTAACGCAGAGAGGTCTGGGGCTGAGAATCACTGTGGAAAATGTCGGTCCCACCAGTTTAAAGTAGTGATGTTGGGCTGAGGATCACTGTGGAAGATGTCGGTCCCACCAGTTTACGCAGTGAGGTCTGGGGCTGAGAATCAATGTGGAAGATGTCGCTCCCACCAGTTTAACGCAATGAGGTCTGGGACTGAGAATCACTGTGGAAGATGTCGCTCCCACCAGTTTAACGCAGTGATGTCGGGCTGAGAATCACTGTGGAAGATATCGGTCCCACCAGTTTAACGCTGAGAGGTCTGGGGCTGAGAATCACTGTGGAAGATGTCGGTCCCACCAGTTTAACGCAGTGAGGTCTGGGGCTGAGAATCACTGTGGAAGATGTCGGTCCCACCAGTTAAACGCAGTGAGGTCTGGGGCTGAGAATCACTGTGGAAGGTGTCAGTCCCACCAGTTTAACACAGAAAGGTCTGGGGCTGAGAATCACCGTGGAAGGTGTCAGTCCCACCAGTCTAACGCAGTGAGGTCTGAGGCTGAGAATCACTGTGGAAGATGTCGGTCCCACCAGTTTAACGCAGTGAGGCCTGGGGCTGAGAATCACTGTGGAAAATGTCGGTCCCACCAGTTTAACGCAGTGAGGTCTGGGGCTGAGTATCACTGTGGAAGATATCAGTCCCACCAGTTTAACGCAGTGAGGTCTGGGGCTGAGAATCACTGCGGAAGATATCGGTCCCACCAGTTTAACGCAGTGAGGTCTGGGGCTGAGAATCACTGTGGAAGGTGTCGGTCCAACCAGTTTAACGCAGAGAGGTCTGGGGCTGAGAATCACTGTGGAAAATGTCGGTCCCACCAGTTTAACGCAGTGATGTTGGGCTGAGGATCACTGTGGAAGATGTCGGTCCCACCAGTTTACGCAGTGAGGTCTGGGGCTGAGAATCAATGTGGAAGATGTCAGTCCCACCAGTTTAACGTAATGAGGTCTGGGGCTGAGAATCACTGTGGAAGATGTCGGTCCCACCAGTTTAACGCTGAGAGGTCTGGGGCTGAGAATCACTGTGGAAGATGTCGGTCCCACCAGTTTAACGCAGTGAGGCCTGGGGCTGAGAATCACTGCGTAATGTGCCAGTCCCACCAGTCTAATGCAGTGATGTCGGGCTGAGAATCACTGTGGAAGATGTCGATCCCACCAGTTTAACGCAGAGAGGTCTGGGGCTGAGAATCACTGTGGAAGATGTCGGTCCCACCAGTTTAACGTAGTGAGGTCTGGGGCTGAGGATCACTGTGGAAGATGTCGGTCCAACCAGTTTAACGCAGTGAGGTCTGGGGCTGAGAATCACTGTGGAAGATGTCGGTCCCACCAGTTTAACGCAGTGATGTCGGGCTGAGAATCACAGTGGAATATGTCGGTCCCACCAGTTTAACGTAGAGAGTTCTGGGGCTGAGAATAACTGTGGAAGTTATCGGTCCCACCAGTTTAACGCAGTGAGGTCTGGGTCTGAGAATCACTGTGGAAGGTGTCAGTCCCACCTGTTTAACGCAGTGAGGTCTGGGGCTGAGAATCACTGTGGAAGATGACGGTCCCACCAGTTTAACGCAGTGAGGTCTGGGGCTGAGAATCACTGTGGAAGTTATCAGTCCCACCAGTTTAACGCAGTGAGGCCTAGGGTTGAGAATCACTGTGGAAGATGTCGGTCCCACCAGTTTAACGCAGTGATGTCGGGATGAGAATCACTGTGGAAGATGTCGGTCCCACCAGTTTAACGCAGTGAGGTCTGGGGCTGAGAATCACTGTGGAAGATGTCGGTCCCACCAGTTTAACGCAGAGAGGTCTGGGGCTGAGAATCACTGTGGAAAATATCGGTCCCACCAGTTTAACGCAGTGATGTCGGGCTGAGAATCACTGTGGAAGATGTCGGTCCCACCAGTTTAACGCAGTGAGGTCTGGGGCTGAGAATCATTGTGGAAGATGTCGGTCCCACCAGTTTAACGCAATGAGGTCTGGGGCTGAGAAGCACTGTGGATGATGTCGGTCCCACCAGTTTAACGCAGTGAGGTCTGCGGCTGCGAATCACTGTGGAAGGTGTCAGTCCCACCAGTCTAACACAGTGAGGTCTGGGGCTGAGAATCACTGCGAAGATGTCGGTCCCACCAGTTTAACGCAGTGATGCCGGGCTGAGAATCACTGTGGAAGATGTCGGTCCCACCGGTTTAACGCAGTGATGTCGGGCTGAGAATCACTGTGGAAGATGTCGGTCCCACCAGTCTAACGCAATGAGGTCTGGGGCTGAGAATCACTGTGTAAGATGTCGGTGCCACCAGTCTAACGCAATGAGGTCTGGGGCTGAGAATCACTGTGGAACTTGTCGGTCCCACCAGTTTAACGCAGTGAGGTCTGGGGCTGAGAATCACTGTGGAAAATGTCGGTCCCACCAGTTTAACGCAGTGAGGCCTGGGGCTGAGAATCACTGTGGAAGATGTCGGTCCCACCAGTTTAACGCAGTGAGGTCTGGGGCTGAGAATCCCTGTGGAAGATGTCGGTCCCACCACTTAAACGCACTGAGGTAATGGGCTGAGAATCACTGTGGAAGATGTCAGTCCCACCAGTTTAACGCAGTGATGGCGGGCTGAGAATCACTCTGGAAGATGTCGGTCCCACCAGTTTAATGCAGTGATGTCGGGCTGAGAATCACCATGGAAGATGTCGGTCCCACCAGTTTAACGCAGTGAGTTCTGGTGCTTAGAATCACTGTGGAAGATGTCGGTCCCACCAGTTAAACGCAGTGAGGTCTGGGGCTGAGAATCACTGTGGAAGATGTCGGTCCCACCAGTTAAACGCAGTGAGGTCTGGGGCTGAGAATCACTGTGGAAGGTGTCAGTCCCACCAGTTTAACACAGAAAGGTCTGGGGCTGAGAATCACCGTGGAAGATTTCAGTCCCACCAGTCTAACGCAGTGAGGTCTGAGGCTGAGAATCTCTGTGGAAAATGTCGGTCCCACCAGTTTAACGCAGTGAGGTCTGGGGCTGAGTATCACTGTGGAAGATATCAGTCCCACCAGTTTAACGCAGTGAGGTCTGGAGCTGAGAATCACTGCGGAAGATATCGGTCCCACCAGTTTAACGCAGTGAGGTCTGGGGCTGAGAATCACTGTGGAAGATGTTGGCCCCACCAGTTTAACGCAGAGAGGTCTGGGGCTGAGAGTCACTGTGGAAGATGTCGGTCCCACCAGTTTAACGCAGTGAGGTCATGGGCTGAGTATCACTGTGGAAGGTGTCGGTCCCACCAGTTTAACGCAGAGAGGTCTGGGGCTGAGAATCACTGTGGAAAATGTCGGTCCCACCAGTTTAAAGTAGTGATGTTGGGCTGAGGATCACTGTGGAAGATGTCGGTCCCACCAGTTTACGCAGTGAGGTCTGGGGCTGAGAATCAATGTGGAAGATGTCGCTCCCACCAGTTTAACGCAATGAGGTCTGGGACTGAGAATCACTGTGGAAGATGTCGCTCCCACCAGTTTAACGCAGTGATGTCGGGCTGAGAATCACTGTGGAAGATATCGGTCCCACCAGTTTAACGCTGAGAGGTCTGGGGCTGAGAATCACTGTGGAAGATGTCGGTCCCACCAGTTTAACGCAGTGAGGTCTGGGGCTGAGAATCACTGTGGAAGATGTCGGTCCCACCAGTTAAACGCAGTGAGGTCTGGGGCTGAGAATCACTGTGGAAGGTGTCAGTCCCACCAGTTTAACACAGAAAGGTCTGGGGCTGAGAATCACCGTGGAAGGTGTCAGTCCCACCAGTCTAACGCAGTGAGGTCTGAGGCTGAGAATCACTGTGGAAGATGTCGGTCCCACCAGTTTAACGCAGTGAGGCCTGGGGCTGAGAATCACTGTGGAAAATGTCGGTCCCACCAGTTTAACGCAGTGAGGTCTGGGGCTGAGTATCACTGTGGAAGATATCAGTCCCACCAGTTTAACGCAGTGAGGTCTGGGGCTGAGAATCACTGCGGAAGATATCGGTCCCACCAGTTTAACGCAGTGAGGTCTGGGGCTGAGAATCACTGTGGAAGGTGTCGGTCCAACCAGTTTAACGCAGAGAGGTCTGGGGCTGAGAATCACTGTGGAAAATGTCGGTCCCACCAGTTTAACGCAGTGATGTTGGGCTGAGGATCACTGTGGAAGATGTCGGTCCCACCAGTTTACGCAGTGAGGTCTGGGGCTGAGAATCAATGTGGAAGATGTCAGTCCCACCAGTTTAACGTAATGAGGTCTGGGGCTGAGAATCACTGTGGAAGATGTCGGTCCCACCAGTTTAACGCTGAGAGGTCTGGGGCTGAGAATCACTGTGGAAGATGTCGGTCCCACCAGTTTAACGCAGTGAGGCCTGGGGCTGAGAATCACTGCGTAATGTGCCAGTCCCACCAGTCTAATGCAGTGATGTCGGGCTGAGAATCACTGTGGAAGATGTCGATCCCACCAGTTTAACGCAGAGAGGTCTGGGGCTGAGAATCACTGTGGAAGATGTCGGTCCCACCAGTTTAACGTAGTGAGGTCTGGGGCTGAGGATCACTGTGGAAGATGTCGGTCCAACCAGTTTAACGCAGTGAGGTCTGGGGCTGGGAATCACTGTGGAAGATGTCGGTCCCACGAGTCTAACGCAGTGTGGTCTGGGGCTGCGAATCACTGTGGAAGATGTCGGTCCCACCAGTTTAACTCAGTGAGGTCTGGGGCTGAGAAACACTGTGGAAGTTGTCGGTCCCACCAGCTTAACGCAGTGAGGTCTGGGGCTGAGAATCACTGTGGAAAATGTCGCTCCCACCAGTTTAACGCAGTGAGGCCTGGGGCTGAGAATCACTGTGGAAGATGTCGGTCCCACCAGTTTAACGCAGTGAGGTCTGGGGCTGAGAATCACTGTGGAAGTTGTCGGTCCCACCACTTTAACGCAGTGAGGTCTGGGGCTGAGAATCACTGTGGAAGATGTCAGTCCCACCAGTTTAACGCAGTGATGTCGGGCTGAGAATCACTGTGGAAGATGTCGGTCCCACCAGTTTAATGCATTGATGTCGGGCTGAGAATCACCATGGAAGATGTCGGTCCCACCAGTTTAACGCAGTGAGGTCTGGGGCTTAGAATCACTGTGGAAGATGTCGGTCCCACGAGTTTAACACAATGAGGTCTGGGGATGAGAATAACTGTGGAAAATATCGGTCCCACCAGTTTAACGCAGTGAGGTCTGGGTCGGAGAATCACTGTGGAAGTTGTCGGTCCCAGCAGTTTAACGCAGAGAGGTCTGGGGCTGGGAATCACTGTGGAAGATGTCGGTCCCACCAGTTTAACGCAGTGATGTCGGGCTGAGAATCACAGTGGAATATGTCGGTCCCACCAGTTTAACGTAGAGAGTTCTGGGGCTGAGAATAACTGTGGAAGTTATCGGTCCCACCAGTTTAACGCAGTGAGGTCTGGGGCTGAGAATCACTGTGGAAGATGTCTGTCCCACCAGTTTAACGCAGTGAGGTCTGGGGCTGAGAATCACTGTGGAAGTTATCAGTCCCACCAGTTTAACGCAGTGAGGCCATGGCTGAGAATCACTGTGGAAGATGTCGGTCCCACCAGTTTAACGCAGTGATGTCGGGATGAGAATCACTGTGGAAGATGTCGGTCCCACCAGTTTAACGCAGTGAGGTCTGGGGCTGAGAATCACTGTGGAAGATGTCGGTCCCACCAGTTTAACGCAGAGAGGTCTGGGGCTGAGAATCACTGTGGAAAATATCGGTCACACCAGTTTAACGCAGTGATGTCGGGCTGAGAATCACTGTGGAAGATGTCGGTCCCACCAGTTTAACGCAGTGAGGTCTGGGGCTGAGAATCACTGTGGAAGGTGTCAGTCCCACCAGTCTAACACAGTGAGGTCTGGGGCTGAGAATCACTGCGAAGATGTCGGTCCCACCAGTTTAACGCAGTGATGCCTGGCTGAGAATCACTGTTGAAGATGTCGGTCCCACCAGTTTAACGCAGTGATGTCGGGCTGAGAATCACTGTGGAAGATGTCGGTGCCACCAGTCTAACGCAGTGAGGTCTGGTGCTTAGAATCACTGTGGAAGATGTCGGTCCCTCCAGTTAAACGCAGTGAGGTCTGGGGCTGAGAATCACTGTGGAAGATGTCGGTCCCACCAGTTTAAGACAATGAGTTCTGGGGCTGAGAATCACTGTGGAAGATGTCGGTCCCACCAGTTAAACGCAGTGAGGTCTGGGGCTGAGAATCACTGTGGAAGGTGTCAGTCCCACCAGTTTAACACAGAAAGGTCTGGGGCTGAGAATCACCGTGGAAGGTGTCAGTCCCACCAGTCTAACGCAGTGAGGTCTGAGGCTGAGAATCTCTGTGGAAAATGTCGGTCCCACCAGTTTAACGCAGTGAGGTCTGGGGCTGAGTATCACTGTGGAAGATATCAGTCCCACCAGTTTAACGCAGTGAGGTCTGGGGCTGAGAATCACTGCGGAAGATATCGGTCCCACCAGTTTAACGCAGTGAGGTCTGGGGCTGAGAATCACTGTGGAAGATGTTGGCCCCACCAGTTTAACGCAGAGAGGTCTGGGGCTGAGAGTCACTGTGGAAGATGTCGGTCCCACCAGTTTAACGCAGTGAGGTCATGGGCTGAGTATCACTGTGGAAGGTGTCGGTCCCACCAGTTTAACGCAGAGAGGTCTGGGGCTGAGAATCACTGTGGAAAATGTCGGTCCCACCAGTTTAACGCAGTGATGTTGGGCTGAGGATCACTGTGGAAGATGTCGGTCCCACCAGTTTACGCAGTGAGGTCTGGGGCTGAGAATCAATGTGGAAGATGTCGCTCCCACCAGTTTAACGCAATGAGGTCTGGGACTGAGAATCACTGTGGAAGATGTCGCTCCCACCAGTTTAACGCAGTGATGTCGGGCTGAGAATCACTGTGGAAGATATCGGTCCCACCAGTTTAACGCTGAGAGGTCTGGGGCTGAGAATCACTGTGGAAGATGTCGGTCCCACCAGTTTAACGCAATGAGGTCTGGGGCTGAGTATCACTGTGGAAGATGTCGGTCCCACCAGTTTAACGCTGAGAGGTCTGGGGCTGAGAATCACTGTGGAAGATGTCGGTCCCACCAGTTTAACGCAGTGAGGCCTGGGGCTGAGAATCACTGCGGAATGTGCCAGTCCCACCAGTCTAATGCAGTGATGTCGGGCTGAGAATCACTGTGGAAGATGTCGATCCCACCAGTTTAACGCAGAGAGGTCTGGGGCTGAGAATCACTGTGGAAGATGTCGGTCCCACCAGTTTAACGTAGTGAGGTCTGGGGCTGAGGATCACTGTGGAAGATGTCGGTCCAACCAGTTTAACGCAGTGAGGTCTGGGGCTGGGAATCACTGTGGAAGATGTCGGTCCCACGAGTCTAACGCAGTGTGGTCTGGGGCTGCGAATCACTGTGGAAGATGTCGGTCCCACCAGTTTAACTCATTGAGGTCTGGGGCTGAGAAACACTGTGGAAGTTGTCGGTCCCACCAGCTTAACGCAGTGAGGTCTGGGGCTGAGAATCACTGTGGAAAATGTCGCTCCCACCAGTTTAACGCAGTGAGGCCTGGGGCTGAGAATCACTGTGGAAGATGTCGGTCCCACCAGTTTAACGCAGTGAGGTCTGGGGCTGAGAATCACTGTGGAAGTTGTCGGTCCCACCACTTTAACGCAGTGAGGTCTGGGGCTGAGAATCACTGTGGAAGATGTCAGTCCCACCAGTTTAACGCAGTGATGTCGGGCTGAGAATCACTGTGGAAGATGTCGGTCCCACCAGTTTAATGCATTGATGTCGGGCTGAGAATCACCATGGAAGATGTCGGTCCCACCAGTTTAACGCAGTGAGGTCTGGGGCTTAGAATCACTGTGGAAGATGTCGGTCCCACGAGTTTAACACAATGAGGTCTGGGGATGAGAATAACTGTGGAAAATGTCGGTCCCACCAGTTTAACGCAGTGAGGTCTGGGTCGGAGAATCACTGTGGAAGTTGTCGGTCCCAACAGTTTAACACAGTTTGTCTGGGGCTGAGAATCACTGTGGAAGGCGTCGGTCCCACCAGTTTAACGCTGTGATGTCGGGCTGAGAATCACTGTGGAAGATGTCGGTCCCAGCAGTTTAACGCAGAGAGGTCTGGGGCTGGGAATCACTGTGGAAGATGTCGGTCCCACCAGTTTAACGCAGTGATGTCGGGCTGAGAATCACAGTGGAATATGTCGGTCCCACCAGTTTAACGTAGAGAGTTCTGGGGCTGAGAATAACTGTGGAAGTTATCGGTCCCACCAGTTTAACGCAGTGAGGTCTGGGGCTGAGAATCACTGTGGAAGATGTCTGTCCCACCAGTTTAACGCAGTGAGGTCTGGGGCTGAGAATCACTGTGGAAGTTATCAGTCCCACCAGTTTAACGCAGTGAGGCCATGGCTGAGAATCACTGTGGAAGATGTCGGTCCCACCAGTGTAACGCAGTGATGTCGGGATGAGAATCACTGTGGAAGATGTCGGTCGCACCAGTTTAACGCAGTGAGGTCTGGGGCTGAGAATCACTGTGGAAGATGTCGGTCCCACCAGTTTAACGCAGAGAGGTCTGGGGCTGAGAATCACTGTGGATAATATCGGTCACACCAGTTTAACGCAGTGATGTCGGGCTGAGAATCACTGTGGAAGATGTCGGTCCCACCAGTTTAACGCAGTGAGGTCTGGGGCTGAGAATCACTGTGGAAGATGTCAGTCCCACCAGTCTAACACAGTGAGGTCTGGGGCTGAGAATCACTGCGAAGATGTCGGTCCCACCAGTTTAACGCAGTGATGCCGGGCTGAGAATCACTGTGGAAGATGTCGGTCCCACCAGTTTAACGCAGTGATGTCGGGCTGAGAATCACTGTGGAAGATATCGGTGCCACCAGTCTAACGCAGTGAGGTCTGGTGCTTAGAATCACTGTGGAAGAAGTCGGTCCCTCCAGTTAAACGCAGTGAGGTCTGGGGCTGAGAATCACTGTGGAAGATGTCGGTCCCACCAGTTTAACACAATGAGTTCTGGGGCTGAGAATAACTGTGGAAGATGTCGGTCCCACCAGTTTAACGCAGTGAGGTCTGGGGCTGAGAATCACTGTGGAAGATGTCGGTCCCACCAGTTAAACGCAGTGAGGTCTGGGGCTGAGAATCACTGTGGAAGGTGTCAGTCCCACCAGTTTAACACAGAAAGGTCTGGGGCTGAGAATCACCGTGGAAGGTGTCAGTCCCACCAGTCTAACGCAGTGAGGTCTGAGGCTGAGAATCTCTGTGGAAAATGTCGGTCCCACCAGTTTAACGCAGTGAGGTCTGGGGCTGAGAATCACTGCGGAAGATATCGGTCCCACCAGTTTAACGCAGTGAGGTCTGGGGCTGAGAATCAATCTGGAAGATGTTGGCCCCACCAGTTTAACGCAGAGAGGTCTGGGGCTGAGAGTCACTGTGGAAGATGTCGGTCCCACCAGTTTAACGCAGTGAGGTCATGGGCTGAGTATCACTGTGGAAGGTGTCGGTCCCACCAGTTTAACGCAGAGAGGTCTGGGGCTGAGAATCACTGTGGAAAATGTCGGTCCCACCAGTTTAACGCAGTGATGTTGGGCTGAGGATCACTGTGGAAGATGTCGGTCCCACCAGTTTACGCAGTGAGGTCTGGGGCTGAGAATCAATGTGGAAGATGTCGCTCCCACCAGTTTAACGCAATGAGGTCTGGGACTGAGAATCACTGTGGAAGATGTCGCTCCCACCAGTTTAACGCAGTGATGTCGGGCTGAGAATCACTGTGGAAGATATCGGTCCCACCAGTTTAACGCTGAGAGGTCTGGGGCTGAGAATCACTGTGGAAGATGTCGGTCCCACCAGTTTAACGCAATGAGGTCTGGGGCTGAGTATCACTGTGGAAGATGTCGGTCCCACCAGTTTAACGCTGAGAGGTCTGGGGCTGAGAATCACTGTGGAAGATGTCGGTCCCACCAGTTTAACGCAGTGAGGCCTGGGGCTGAGAATCACTGCGCAATGTGCCAGTCCCACCAGTCTAATGCAGTGATGTCGGGCTGAGAATCACTGTGGAAGATGTCGATCCCACCAGTTTAACGCAGAGAGGTCTGGGGCTGAGAATCACTGTGGAAGATGTCGGTCCCACCAGCTTAACGTAGTGAGGTCTATGGCTGAGGATCACTGTGGAAGATGTCGGTCCAACCAGTTTAACGCAGTGAGGTCTGGGGCTGAGAATCACTGTGGAAGATGTTGGCCCCATCAGTTTAACGCAGAGAGGTCTGGGGCTGAGAGTCACTTTGGAAGATGTCGGTCCCACCAGTTTAACGCAGTGAGGTCATGGGCTGAGTATCACTGTGGAAGGTGTCGGTCCCACCAGTTTAACGCAGAGAGGTCTGGGTCTGAGAATCACTGTGGAAAATGTCGGTCCCACCAGTTTAACGCAGTGATGTTGGGCTGAGGATCACTGTGGAAGATGTCGGTCCCACCAGTTTACGCAGTGAGGTCTGGGGCTGAGAATCAATGTGGAAGATGTCGCTCCCACCAGTTTAACGCAATGAGGTCTGGGACTGAGAATCACTGTGGAAGATGTCGCTTCCACCAGTTTAACGCAGTGATGTCGGGCTGAGAATCACTGTGGAAGATATCGGTCCCACCAATTTAACGCTGAGAGGTCTGGGGCTGAGAATCACTGTGGAAGATGTCGGTCCCACCAGTTTAACGCAATGAGGTCTGGGGCTGAGTATCACTGTGGAAGATGTCGGTCCCACCAGTTTAACGCTGAGAGGTCTGGGGCTGAGAATCACTGTGGAAGATGTCGGTCCCACCAGTTTAATGCAGTGAGGCCTGGGGCTGAGAATCACTGCGGAATGTGCCAGTCCCACCAGTCTAATGCAGTGATGTCGGGCTGAGAATCACTGTGGAAGATGTCGATCCCACCAGTTTAACGCAGAGAGGTCTGGGGCTGAGAATCACTGTGGAAGATGTCGGTCCCACCAGTTTAACGTAGTGAGGTCTGGGGCTGAGGATCACTGTGGAAGATGTCGGTCCAACCAGTTTAACGCAGTAAGGTCTGGGGCTGGGAATCACTGTGGAAGATGTCGGTCGCACGAGTCTTACGCAGTGTGGTCTGGGGCTGCGAATCACTGTGGAAGATGTCGGTCCCACCAGTTTAACTCAGTGAGGTCTGGGGCTGAGAATCACTGTGGAAGTTGTCGGCCCCACCAGTTTAACGCAGTGAGGTCTGGGGCTGAGAATCACCGTGGAAAATGTCGCTCCCGCCAGTTTAACGCAGTGAGGCCTGGGGCTGAGAATCACTGTGGAAGATGTCGGTCCCACCAGTTTAACGCAGTGAGGTCTGGGGCTGAGAATCACTGTGGAAGATGTCGGTCCCACCACTTTAACGCAGTGAGGTCTGGGGCTGAGAATCACTGTGGAAGATGTCAGTCCCACCAGTTTAACGCAGTGATGTCGGGCTGAGAATCACTGTGGAAGATGTCGGTCCCACCAGTTTAACGCAGTGATGTTGGGCTGAGGATCACTGTGGAAGATGTCGGTCCCACCAGTTTACGCAGTGAGGTCTGGGGCTGAGAATCAATGTGGAAGATGTCGCTCCCACCAGTTTAACGCAATGAGGTCTGGGACTGAAAATCACTGTGGAAGATGTCGCTCCCACCAGTTTAACGCAGTGATGTCGGGCTGAGAATCACTGTGGAAGATATCGGTCCCACCAGTTTAACGCTGAGAGGTCTGGGGCTGAGAATCACTGTGGAAGATGTCGGTCCCACCAGTTTAACGCAATGAGGTCTGGGGCTGAGTATCACTGTGGAAGATGTCGGTCCCACCAGTTTAACGCTGAGAGGTCTGGGGCTGAGAATCACTGTGGAAGATGTCGGTCCCACCAGTTTAACGCAGTGAGGCCTGGGGCTGAGAATCACTGCGGAATGTGCCAGTCCCACCAGTCTAATGCAGTGATGTCGGGCTGAGAATCACTGTGGAAGTTGTCGATCCCACCAGTTTAACGCAGAGAGGTCTGGGGCTGAGAATCACTGTGGAAGATGTCGGTCCCACCAGTTTAACGTAGTGAGGTCTGGGGCTGAGGATCACTGTGGAAGATGTCGGTCCAACCAGTTTAACGCAGTGAGGTCTGGGGCTGAGAATCACTGTGGAAGATGTTGGCCCCACCAGTTTAACGCAGAGAGGTCTGGGGCTGAGAGTCACTTTGGAAGATGTCGGTCCCACCAGTTTAACGCAGTGAGGTCATGGGCTGAGTATCACTGTGGAAGGTGTCGGTCCCACCAGTTTAACGCAGAGAGGTCTGGGTCTGAGAATCACTGTGGAAAATGTCGGTCCCACCAGTTTAACGCAGTGATGTTGGGCTGAGGATCACTGTGGAAGATGTCGGTCCCACCAGTTTACGCAGTGAGGTCTGGGGCTGAGAATCAATGTGGAAGATGTCGCTCCCACCAGTTTAACGCAATGAGGTCTGGGACTGAGAATCACTGTGGAAGATGTCGCTCCCACCAGTTTAACGCAGTGATGTCGGGCTGAGAATCACTGTGGAAGATATCGGTCCCACCAGTTTAACGCTGAGAGGTCTGGGGCTGAGAATCACTGTGGAAGATGTCGGTCCCACCAGTTTAACGCAATGAGGTCTGGGGCTGAGTATCACTGTGGAAGATGTCGGTCCCACCAGTTTAACGCTGAGAGGTCTGGGGCTGAGAATCACTGTGGAAGATGTCGGTCCCACCAGTTTAATGCAGTGAGGCCTGGGGCTGAGAATCACTGCGGAATGTGCCAGTCCCACCAGTCTAATGCAGTGATGTCGGGCTGAGAATCACTGTGGAAGATGTCGATCCCACCAGTTTAACGCAGAGAGGTCTGGGGCTGAGAATCACTGTGGAAGATGTCGGTCCCACCAGTTTAACGTAGTGAGGTCTGGGGCTGAGGATCACTGTGGAAGATGTCGGTCCAACCAGTTTAACGCAGTGAGGTCTGGGGCTGGGAATCACTGTGGAAGATGTCGGTCGCACGAGTCTTACGCAGTGTGGTCTGGGGCTGCGAATCACTGTGGAAGATGTCGGTCCCACCAGTTTAACTCAGTGAGGTCTGGGGCTGAGAATCACTGTGGAAGTTGTCGGCCCCACCAGTTTAACGCAGTGAGGTCTGGGGCTGAGAATCACTGTGGAAAATGTCGCTCCCGCCAGTTTAACGCAGTGAGGCCTGGGGCTGAGAATCACTGTGGAAAATGTCGGTCCCACCAGTTTAACGCAGTGAGGTCTGGGGCGGAGAATCACTGTGGAAAGTGTCGGTCCCACCAGTTTAACGCAGAGAGGTGTGGGGCTGAGAAACACTGTGGAAGATGTCGCTCCCACCAGTTTAACGCAGTGATGTCGGGCTGAGAATCACTGTGGAAGATGTCGGTCCCACCAGTTTAACGCAGTTTGTCTGGGGTTGAGAATCACTGTGGAAGGCGTCGGTCCCACCAGTTTAAGGCTGTGATGTCGGGCTGAGAATCACTGTGGAAGATGTCGGTCCCAGCAGTTTAACGCAGAGAGGTCTGGGGCTGAGAATCATTGTAGAAGATGTCGGTCCCACCAGTTTAACGCAGTGAGGCCTGGGGCTGAGAATCACTGCGGAAGGTGCCAGTCCCACCAGTCTAACGCAGTGATGTCGGGCTGAGAATCACTGTGGAAGATGTCGATCCCACCAGTTTAACGCAGAGAGGCAGCACGGTGGCATAGTGGTTAGCACTGTTGCCTCACAGCGCCAGGGACCCGGGTTCGAATCCGGCCTCGGGCGACTGTCTGTGTGGAGTTTGCACATTCTCCCCGTGTTTGCGTGGGTTTCCTCCGGGTGCTCCGGTTTCCTCCCACAGTCCAAAGATGTGCGGGTTAGGTTGATTGGCTATGATAAATTGACACTTAGTGTTAGGGGGATTAAATATGTGGGGTTACGGGGATCGGGTGGGATATGTGTCGGTGCAGGCTCGATGGGCCGAAATGGCCTCTATCTGCACTGTGGGGTTTCTGTGAAGTTCTGTGAAGGTCTGGGGCTGAGAATCACTGTGGAAGATGTCGGTCCCACCAGTTTAACGTAGTGAGGTCTGGGGCTGAGAATCATTGTGGAAGATGTCGGTCCAACCAGTTTAACGCAGTGAGGTCTAGGGCTGGGAATCACTGTGGAAGATGTCGGACCCACCAGTCTAACGCAGTGTGGTCTGGGGCTGAGAATCACTGTGGAAGATGTCGGTCCCACCAGTCTAACGCAGTGATGTCGGGCTTAGAATAACTGTGGAAGATGTCGGTCCCACCAGTTTAACGCAGTGAGGTCTGGGGCTGAGAATCACTGTGGAAGGTGTCAGTCCCACCAGTATAACGCAGTGAGGTCTGGGGCTGAGAATCACTGTGGAAGATGTCGGTCCCACCAGTTTAACGCAGTGATGTCGGGCTGAGAATCACTGTGGAAGATGTCGCTGCCACCAGTCTAACGCAATGAGGTCTGGGGCTGAGAATCACTGTGGAAGTTGTCAGTCACACCAGTTTAACGCAGTGAGGTCTGGGGCTGAGAATCACTGTGGAAGTTGTCGGTCCCACCAGTTTAACGCAGTGAGGCCTGGGGCTGAGAATCACTGTGGAAGATGTCGGTCCCACCAGTTTAACGCAGTGAGGTCTGGGGCTGAGAATCACTGTGGAAGATGTCGGCCCCACCAGTTTAACGCAGTGAGGTCTGGGGCTGAGAATCACCGTGGAAGATGTCAGTCCCACCAGTTTAACGCAGTGAGGTTTGGGGCTGGGAATCACTGTGGAAGATATCGGTCCCACCAGTTTAACGCAGTGATGTCGGGCTGAGAATCACTGTGGAAGATTTCGTTCCCACCAGTTTAACGCAGAGAGGTCTGGGGCTGAGAAGCACTGTGGATGATGTCGGTCCCACCAGTTTAACGCAGTGATGTCGGGCTGAGAATCACTGTGGAAGATGTCGGACCCACCAGTTTAACGCAGTGAGGTCTGGGGCTGAGAATCACTGTGGAAGGTGTCAGTCCCACCAGTTTAACGCAGTGAGGTTTGGGGCTGAGAATCACTGTGGAAGATGTCGGTCCCACCAGTTTAACGCAGTGAGGTCTGGGGCTGAGAATCACTGTGGAAGGTGTCAGTCCCACCAGTTTAACGCAGTGAGGTTTGGGGCTGAGAATCACTGTGGAAGATTTCGTTCCCACCAGTTTAACGCACTGAGGTCTGGGGCTGAGAATCACTGTGGAAGATGTCGGTCCCACCAGTTTAACGCAGTGAGGTCTGGGGCTGAGAATCACTGTGGAAGGTGTCAGTCCCACCAGTTTAACGCAGTGAGGTTTGGGGCTGAGAATCATTGTGGAAGATGTCGGTCCCACCAGTTTAACGCAATGAGGTCTGGGGCTGAGGATCACTGTGGAAGATGTCGGTCCCATCAGTTTAACGCAGTGAAGTCGGGCTGAGAGTCACTGTGGAAGATGTCGTTCCCACCAGTTTAACGCAGAGAGGTCTGGGGCTGAGAATCACTGTGGAAGATGTCGGTCCCACCAGTTAAACGCAATGAGGTCTGGGGATGAGAATCACTGTGGAAGATGTCGGTCCCACCAGTTTGACGCAGTGATATCGGGCTGAGAATCAGAGTGGAATATGTCGGTCCCACCATTTTAACGTAGAGAGTTCTGGGGCTGAGAATAACTGTGGAAGTTGTCGGTCCAACCAGTTTAACGCAGTGAGGTCTGGGGCTGAGAATCACTGTGGAAGGTGTCAGTCCCACCTGTTTAACGCAGTGAGGTCTGGGGCTGAGAATCACTGTGGAAGATGTCGGTCCCACCAGTTTAACGCAGTGAAGTCTGGGGCTGAGAATCACTGTGGAAGGTATCAGTACCACCAGTTTAACGCAGTGAGGCCTGGGGCTGAGAATCACTGTGGAAGATGTCGGTCCCACCAGTTTAACGCAGTGATGTCGGGCTGAGAATCACTCTGGAAGATGTCGGTCCCACCAGTTTCAAGCAGTGAGGTCTGGGGCTGAGAATCACTGTGGAAGATGTCGGTCCCACCAGTTTAACGCAGTGATGCCGGGCTGAGAATCACTGTGGAAGATGTCGGTCCCACCAGTTTAACACAGAGAGGTCTGGGTCTGAGAATCACTGTGGAATATGTCGGTCCCACCAGTTTAACGCAGTGAGGTCTGGGGCTGAGAATCACTGTGGAAGATGTCGGTCCCACCAGTCTAACGCAGTGAGGTCTGGCGCTGCGAATCACTGTGGAAGATGTCGGTCCCACCAGTTTAACGCAGTTTGTCTGGGGCTGCGAATCACTGTGGAAGGTGTCAGTCCCACCAGTCTAACACAGTGAGGTCTGGGGCTGAGAATCACTGTGGAAGATGTCGGTCCCACCAGTTTAACGCAGTGATGCCGGGCTGAGAATCACTGTGGAAGATGTCGGTCCCACCAGTTTAACGCAGTGATGTCGGGCTGAGAATCACTGTGGAAGGTGTCGGTGCCACCAGTCTAACGCAATGAGGTCTGGGGCTGAGAATCACTGTGGAAGTTGTCGGTCCCACCAGTTTAAAGCAGTGATGTCTGGGGCTGAGAATCACTGTGGAAGATGTCGGTCCCACGAGTTTACGCAGTGAGGTCTGGGGCTGAGAATCAATGTGGAAGATGTCGGTCCCACCAGTTTAACGCAATGAGGTCTGGGACTGAGAATCACTGTGGAAGATGTCGCTCCCACCAGTTTAACGCAGTGATGTCGGGCTGAGAATCACTGTGGAAGATATCGGTCCCACCAGTTTAACGCTGAGAGGTCTGGGGCTGAGAATCACTGTGGAAGATGTCGGTCCCACCAGTTTAACGCAGTGATGTCGGGCTTAGAATAACTGTGGAAGATGTCGGTCCCACCAGTTAAACGCAGTGAGGTCTGGGGGTGAGAATCACTGTGGAAGGTGTCAGTCCCACCAGTATAACGCAGTGAGGTCTGGGGCTGAGAATCACTGTGGAAGATGTTGGTCCCAGCAGTTTAACGCAGTGATGTCGGGCTGAGAATCACTGTGGAAGATGTCGCTCCCACCAGTTTAACGCAGTGATGTCGGGCTGAGAATCACTGTGGAAGATGTCGCTGCCACCAGTCTAACGCAATGAGGTCTGGGGCTGAGAATCACTGTGGAAGTTGTCAGTCACACCAGTTTAACGCAGTGAGGTCTGGGGCTGAGAATCACTGTGGAAGTTGTCGGTCCCACCAGTTTAACGCAGTGAGGCCTGGGGCTGAGAATCACTGTGGAAGATGTCGGCCCCACCAGTTTAAGGCAGTGAGGTCTGGGGCTGAGAATCACTGTGGAAGATGTCGGTCCCACCAGTTTAACGCAGTGAGGTTTGGGGCTGGGAATCACTGTGGAAGATGTCGGTCCCACCAGTTTAACGCAGTGATGTCGGGCTCAGAATCACTGTGGAAGATTTCGTTCCCACCAGTTTAACGCAGAGAGGTCTGGGGCTGAGAAGCACTGTGGATGATGTCGGTCCCACCAGTTTAATGCAATGAGGTCTGGGGCTGAGAATCGCTGTGGAAAATGTCGGTCCCACCAGTTTAACGCAGTGATGTCGGGCTGAGAATCACTGTGGAAGATGTCGGACCCACCAGTTTAACGCAGAGTGTTCTGGGGCTGAGAATCACTGTGGAAGTTGTCGGTCCCACCAGTTTAACGCAGTGAGGCCTGGGGCTGAGAATCACTGTGGAAGATGTCGGTCCCACCAGTTTAACGCAGTGAGGTCTGGGGCTGAGAATCACTGTGGAAGATGTCGGCCCCACCAGTTTAACGCAGTGAGGTCTGGGGCTGAGAATCACCGTGGAAGATGTCAGTCCCACCAGTTTAACGCAGTGAGGCTTGGGGCTGGGAATCACTGTGGAAGATATCGGTCCCACCAGTTTAACGCAGTGATGTCGGGCTGAGAATCACTGTGGAAGATTTCGTTCCCACCAGTTTAACGCAGAGAGGTCTGGGGCTGAGAAGCACTGTGGATGATGTCGGTCCCACCAGTTTAACGCAGTGATGTCGGGCTGAGAATCACTGTGGAAGATGTCGGACCCACCAGTTTAACGCAGTGAGGTCTGGGGCTGAGAATCACTGTGGAAGGTGTCAGTCCCACCAGTTTAACGCAGTGAGGTTTGGGGCTGAGAATCACTGTGGAAGATGTCGGTCCCACCAGTTTAACGCAGTGAGGTCTGGGGCTGAGAATCACTGTGGAAGGTGTCAGTCCCACCAGTTTAACGCAGTGAGGTTTGGGGCTGAGAATCACTGTGGAAGATTTCGTTCCCACCAGTTTAACGCACTGAGGTCTGGGGCTGAGAATCACTGTGGAAGATGTCGGTCCCACCAGTTTAACGCAGTGAGGTCTGGGGCTGAGAATCACTGTGGAAGGTGTCAGTCCCACCAGTTTAACGCAGTGAGGTTTGGGGCTGAGAATCATTGTGGAAGATGTCGGTCCCACCAGTTTAACGCAATGAGGTCTGGGGCTGAGGATCACTGTGGAAGATGTCGGTCCCATCAGTTTAACGCAGTGAAGTCGGGCTGAGAGTCACTGTGGAAGATGTCGTTCCCACCAGTTTAACGCAGAGAGGTCTGGGGCTGAGAATCACTGTGGAAGATGTCGGTCCCACCAGTTAAACGCAATGAGGTCTGGGGATGAGAATCACTGTGGAAGATGTCGGTCCCACCAGTTTGACGCAGTGATATCGGGCTGAGAATCAGAGTGGAATATGTCGGTCCCACCATTTTAACGTAGAGAGTTCTGGGGCTGAGAATAACTGTGGAAGTTGTCGGTCCAACCAGTTTAACGCAGTGAGGTCTGGGGCTGAGAATCACTGTGGAAGGTGTCAGTCCCACCTGTTTAACGCAGTGAGGTCTGGGGCTGAGAATCACTGTGGAAGATGTCGGTCCCACCAGTTTAACGCAGTGAAGTCTGGGGCTGAGAATCACTGTGGAAGGTATCAGTACCACCAGTTTAACGCAGTGAGGCCTGGGGCTGAGAATCACTGTGGAAGATGTCGGTCCCACCAGTTTAACGCAGTGATGTCGGGCTGAGAATCACTCTGGAAGATGTCGGTCCCACCAGTTTCAAGCAGTGAGGTCTGGGGCTGAGAATCACTGTGGAAGATGTCGGTCCCACCAGTTTAACGCAGTGATGCCGGGCTGAGAATCACTGTGGAAGATGTCGGTCCCACCAGTTTAACACAGAGAGGTCTGGGTCTGAGAATCACTGTGGAATATGTCGGTCCCACCAGTTTAACGCAGTGAGGTCTGGGGCTGAGAATCACTGTGGAAGATGTCGGTCCCACCAGTCTAACGCAGTGAGGTCTGGCGCTGCGAATCACTGTGGAAGATGTCGGTCCCACCAGTTTAACGCAGTTTGTCTGGGGCTGCGAATCACTGTGGAAGGTGTCAGTCCCACCAGTCTAACACAGTGAGGTCTGGGGCTGAGAATCACTGTGGAAGATGTCGGTCCCACCAGTTTAACGCAGTGATGCCGGGCTGAGAATCACTGTGGAAGATGTCGGTCCCACCAGTTTAACGCAGTGATGTCGGGCTGAGAATCACTGTGGAAGGTGTCGGTGCCACCAGTCTAACGCAATGAGGTCTGGGGCTGAGAATCACTGTGGAAGTTGTCGGTCCCACCAGTTTAAAGCAGTGATGTCTGGGGCTGAGAATCACTGTGGAAGATGTCGGTCCCACGAGTTTACGCAGTGAGGTCTGGGGCTGAGAATCAATGTGGAAGATGTCGGTCCCACCAGTTTAACGCAATGAGGTCTGGGACTGAGAATCACTGTGGAAGATGTCGCTCCCACCAGTTTAACGCAGTGATGTCGGGCTGAGAATCACTGTGGAAGATATCGGTCCCACCAGTTTAACGCTGAGAGGTCTGGGGCTGAGAATCACTGTGGAAGATGTCGGTCCCACCAGTTTAACGCAGTGATGTCGGGCTTAGAATAACTGTGGAAGATGTCGGTCCCACCAGTTAAACGCAGTGAGGTCTGGGGGTGAGAATCACTGTGGAAGGTGTCAGTCCCACCAGTATAACGCAGTGAGGTCTGGGGCTGAGAATCACTGTGGAAGATGTTGGTCCCAGCAGTTTAACGCAGTGATGTCGGGCTGAGAATCACTGTGGAAGATGTCGCTCCCACCAGTTTAACGCAGTGATGTCGGGCTGAGAATCACTGTGGAAGATGTCGCTGCCACCAGTCTAACGCAATGAGGTCTGGGGCTGAGAATCACTGTGGAAGTTGTCAGTCACACCAGTTTAACGCAGTGAGGTCTGGGGCTGAGAATCACTGTGGAAGTTGTCGGTCCCACCAGTTTAACGCAGTGAGGCCTGGGGCTGAGAATCACTGTGGAAGATGTCGGCCCCACCAGTTTAAGGCAGTGAGGTCTGGGGCTGAGAATCACTGTGGAAGATGTCGGTCCCACCAGTTTAACGCAGTGAGGTTTGGGGCTGGGAATCACTGTGGAAGATGTCGGTCCCACCAGTTTAACGCAGTGATGTCGGGCTCAGAATCACTGTGGAAGATTTCGTTCCCACCAGTTTAACGCAGAGAGGTCTGGGGCTGAGAAGCACTGTGGATGATGTCGGTCCCACCAGTTTAATGCAATGAGGTCTGGGGCTGAGAATCGCTGTGGAAAATGTCGGTCCCACCAGTTTAACGCAGTGATGTCGGGCTGAGAATCACTGTGGAAGATGTCGGACCCACCAGTTTAACGCAGAGTGTTCTGGGGCTGAGAATCACTGTGGAAGTTGTCGGTCCCACCAGTTTAACGCACTGAGGTCTGGGGCTGAGAATCACTGTGGAAGATGTCGGTCCCACCAGTTTAACGCAGTGAGGTCTGGGGCTGAGAATCACTGTGGAAGGTGTCAGTCCCACCAGTTTAACGCAGTGAGGTTTGGGGCTGAGAATCATTGTGGAAGATGTCGGTCCCACCAGTTTAACGCAATGAGGTCTGGGGCTGAGGATCACTGTGGAAGATGTCGGTCCCATCAGTTTAACGCAGTGAAGTCGGGCTGAGAGTCACTGTGGAAGATGTCGTTCCCACCAGTTTAACGCAGAGAGGTCTGGGGCTGAGAATCACTGTGGAAGATGTCGGTCCCACCAGTTAAACGCAATGAGGTCTGGGGCTGAGAATCACTGTGGAAGATGTCGGTCCCACCAGTTTGACGCAGTGATGTCGGGCTGAGAATCAGAGTGGAATATGTCGGTCCCACCATTTTAACGTAGAGAGTTCTGGGGCTGAGAATAACTGTGGAAGTTGTCGGTCCAACCAGTTTAACGCAGTGAGGTCTGGGGCTGAGAATCACTGTGGAAGGTGTCAGTCCCACCTGTTTAACGCAGTGAGGTCTGGGGCTGAGAATCACTGTGGAAGATTTCGGTCCCACCAGTTTAACGCAGTGAGGTCTGGGGCTGAGAATCACTGTGGAAGATGTCGGTCCCACCAGTTTAACGCAGTGATGTCGGGCTGAAAATCACTCTGGAAGATGTCGGTCCCACCAGTTTAAAGCAGTGAGGTCTGGGGCTGAGAATCACTGTGGAAGATGTCGGTCCCACCAGTTTAACGCAGTGATGCCGGGCTGAGAATCACTGTGGAAGATGTCGGTCCCACCAGTTTAACGCAGAGAGGTCTGGGTCTGAGAATCACTGTGGAATATGTCGGTCCCACCAGTTTAACGCAGTGAGGTCTGGGGCTGAGAATCACTTTAGAAGATGTCGGTCCAACCAGTTTAACGCAGTGAGGTCTGGGGCTGAGAATCACTGTGGAAGATGTCGGTCCCACCAGTCTAACGCAGTGAGGTCTGGCGCTGCGAATCACTGTGGAAGATGTCGGTTCCACCAGTTTAACGCAGTTTGTCTGGGGCTGCGAATCACTGCGGAAGGTGTCAGTCCCACCAGTCGAACACAGTGAGGTCTGGGGCTGAGAATCACTGTGGAAGATGTCGGTCCCACCAGTTTAACGCAGTGATGCCGGGCTGAGAATCACTGTGGAAGATGTCGGTCCCACCAGTTTAACGCAGTGATGTCGGGCTGAGAATCACTGTGGAAGATGTCGGTGCCACCAGTCTAACGCAATGAGGTCTGGGGCTGAGAATCACTGTGGAAGTTGTCGGTCCCACCAGTTTAAAGCAGTGATGTCTGGGGCTGAGAATCACTGTGGAAGATGTCCGTCCCACGAGTTTACGCAGTGAGGTCTGGGGCTGAGAATCAATGTGGAAGATGTCGGTCCCACCAGTTTAACGCAAAGAGGTCTGGGACTGAGAATCACTGTGGAAGATGTCGCTCCCACCAGTTTAACGCAGTGATGTCGGGCTGAGAATCACTGTGGAAGATATCGGTCCCACCAGTTTAACGCTGAGAGGTCTGGGGCTGAGAATCACTGTGGAAGATGTCGGTCCCACCAGTTTAACACAGTGAGGTCTGGGGCTGAGTATCACTGTGGAAGATGTCAGTCCCACCAGTTTAACGCAGTGAGGTCTGGGGCTGAGAATCACTGTGGAAGATGTCGGACCCACCAGTTTAACGCTGAGAGGTCTGGGGCTGAGAATCACTGTGGAAGATGTCGGTCCCACCAGTCTAACGCAGTGAGGCCTGGGGCTGAGAATCACAGCGGAATGTGCCAGTCCCACCAGTCTAATGCAGTGATGTCGGGCTGAGAATCACTGTGGAAGATGTCGAACCCACCAGTTTAACGCAGAGAGGTCTGGGGCTGAGAATCACTGTGGAAGATGTCGGTCCCACCAGTTTAACGTAGTGAGGTCTGGGGCTGAGGATCACTGTGGAAGATGTCGGTCCAACCAGTTTAACGCAGTGATGTCTGGGGCTGGGAATCAATGTGGAAGATGTCGGTCCCACGCGTCTAACGCAGTGTGGTCTGGGGCTGCGAATCACTGTGGAAGATGTCGGTCCCACCAGTTTAACTCAGTGAGGTCTGGGGCTGAGAAACACTGTGGAAGTTGTCGGTCCCACCAGTTTAACGCAGTGAGGTCTGGGGCTGAAAATCACTGTGGAAAATGTCGCTCCCACCAGTTTAACGCAGTGAGGCCTGGGGCTGAGAATCACTGTGGAAGATGTCGGTCCCACCAGTTTAACGCAGTGAGGTCTGGGGCTGAGAATCACTGTGGAAGATGTCGGTCCCACCACTTTAACGCAGTGAGGTCTGGGGCTGAGAATCACTGTGGAAGATGTCAGTCCCACCAGTTGAACGCAGTGATGTCGGGCTGAGAATCACTGTGGAAGATGTCGGTCCCACCAGTTTAATGCAGTGATGTCGGGCTGAGAATCACCATGGAAGATGTCGGTCCCACCAGTTTAACGCAGTGAGGTCTGGGGCTTAGAATCACTGTGGAAGATGTCGGTCCCAGGAGTTTAACGCAATGAGGTCTGGGGATGAGAATAACTGTGGAAAATGTCGGTCCCACCAGTTTAACGCAGTGAGGTCTGTGGCGGAGAATCAGTGTGGAAAGTGTCGGTCCCACCAGTTTAACGCAGTGAGGTGTGGGGCTGAGAAACACTGTGGAAGATGTCGCTCCCACCAGTTTAATGCAGTGATGTCGGGCTGAGAATCACTGTGGAAGATGTCGGTCCCAACAGTTTAACGCAGTTTGTCTGGGGCTGAGAATCACTGTGGAAGGCGTCGGTCCCACCAGTTTAACGCTGTGATGTCGGGCTGAGAATCACTGTGGAAGATGTCGGTCCCAGCAGTTTAACGCAGAGAGGTCTGGGGCTGAGAATCACTGTGGAAGATGTCGGTCCCACCAGTTTAACGCAGTGATGTCGGGCTGAGAATCACTGTGGAAGATGTCGGTGCCACCAGTCTAACGCAATGAGGTCTGGGGATGAGAATCACTGTGGAAGTTGTCGGTCCCACCAGTTTAACGCAGTGAGGTCTGGGGCTGAGAATCACTGTGGAAAATGTCGCTCCCACCAGTTTAACGCAGTGAGGCCTGGGGCTGAGAATCACTGTGGAAGATGTCGGTCCCACCAGTTTAACGCAGTGAGGTCTGGGGCTGAGAATCACTGTGGAAGATGTCGGTCCCACCACTTTAACGCAGTGAGGTCTGGGGCTGAGAATCACTGTGGAAGATGTCAGTCCCACCAGTTGAACGCAGTGATGTCGGGCTGAGAATCACTGTGGAAGATGTCGGTCCCACCAGTTTAATGCAGTGATGTCGGGCTGAGAATCACCATGGAAGATGTCGGTCCCACCAGTTTAACGCAGTGAGGTCTGGGGCTTAGAATCACTGTGGAAGATGTCGGTCCCACGAGTTTAACGCAATGAGGTCTGGGGATGAGAATAACTGTGGAAAATGTCGGTCCCACCAGTTTAACGCAGTGAGGTCTGTGGCGGAGAATCAGTGTGGAAAGTGTCGGTCCCACCAGTTTAACGCAGTGAGGTGTGGGGCTGAGAAACACTGTGGAAGATGTCGCTCCCACCAGTTTAATGCAGTGATGTCGGGCTGAGAATCACTGTGGAAGATGTCGGTCCCAACAGTTTAACGCAGTTTGTCTGGGGCTGAGAATCACTGTGGAAGGCGTCGGTCCCACCAGTTTAACGCTGTGATGTCGGGCTGAGAATCACTGTGGAAGATGTCGGTCCCAGCAGTTTAACGCAGAGAAGTCTGGGGCTGAGAATCACTGTGGAAGATGTCGGTCCCACCAGTTTAACGCAGTGATGTCGGGCTGAGAATCACAGTGGAATATGTCGGACCCACCAGTTTAACGTAGAGAGTTCTGGGGCTGAGAATAACTGTGGAAGTTATCGGTCCCACCAGTTTAACGCAGTGAGGTCTGGGGCTGAGAATCACTGTGGAAGGTGTCAGTCCCAACTGTTTAACGCAGTGAGGTCTGGGGCTGAGAATCACTGTGGAAGATGTCGGTCCCACCAGTTTAACGCAGTGAGGTCTGGGGCTGAGAATCACTGTGGAAGTTATCAGTCCCACCAGTTTAACGCAGTGAGGCCTGGGGCTGAGAATCACTGTGGAAGATGTCGGTCCCACCAGTTTAACGCAGTGATGTCGGGCTGAGAATCACTGTGGAAGATGTCGGTCCCACCAGTTTAACGCAGTGAGGTCTGGGGCTGAGAATCACTGTGGAAGATGTCGGTCCCACCAGTTTAACGCAGTGAGGTCTGGGGCTGAGAATCACTGTGGAAGGTATCAGTACCACCAGTTTAACGCAGTGAGGCCTGGGGCTGAGAATCACTGTGGAAGATGTCGGTCCCACCAGTTTAACGCAGTGATGTCGGGCTGAGAATCACTCTGGAAGATGTCGGTCCCACCAGTTTAAAGCAGTGAGGTCTGGGGCTGAGAATCACTGTGGAAGATGTCGGTCCCACCAGTTTAACGCAGTGATGCCGGGCTGAGAATCACTGTGGAAGATGTCGGTCCCACCAGTTTAACGCAGAGAGGTCTGGGTCTGAGAATCACTGTGGAATATGTCGGTCCCACCAGTTTAACGCAGTGAGGTCTGGGGCTGAGAATCACTTTAGAAGATGTCGGTCCAACCAGTTTAACGCAGTGAGGTCTGGGGCTGAGAATCACTGTGGAAGATGTCGGTCCCACCAGTCTAACGCAGTGAGGTCTGGCGCTGCGAATCACTGTGGAAGATGTCGGTCCCACCAGTTTAACGCAGTTTGTCTGGGGCTGCGAATCACTGTGGAAGGTGTCAGTCCCACCAGTCTAACACAGTGAGGTCTGGGGCTGAGAATCACTGTGGAAGATGTCGGTCCCACCAGTTTAACGCAGTGATGCCGGGCTGAGAATCACTGTGGAAGATGTCGGTCCCACCAGTTTAACGCAGTGATGTCGGGCTGAGAATCACTGTGGAAGATGTCGGTGCCACCAGTCTAACGCAATGAGGTCTGGGGCTGAGAATCACTGTGGAAGTTGTCGGTCCCACCAGTTTAAAGCAGTGATGTCTGGGGCTGAGAATCACTGTGGAAGATGTCGGTCCCACGAGTTTACGCAGTGAGGTCTAGGGCTGAGAATCAATGTGGAAGATGTCGGTCCCACCAGTTTAACGCAATGAGGTCTGGGACTGAGAATCACTGTGGAAGATGTCGCTCCCACCAGTTTAACGCAGTGATGTCGGGCTGAGAATCACTGTGGAAGATATCGGTCCCACCAGTTTAACGCTGAGAGGTCTGGGGCTGAGAATCACTGTGGAAGATGTCGGTCCCACCAGTTTAACGCAGTGATGTCGGGCTTAGAATAACTGTGGAAGATGTCGGTCCCACCAGTTTAACGCAGTGAGGTCTGGGGCTGAGAATCACTGTGGAAGGTGTCAGTCCCACCAGTATAACGCAGTGAGGTCTGGGGCTGAGAATCACTGTGGAAGATGTTGGTCCCAGCAGTTTAACGCAGTGATGTCGGGCTGAGAATCACTGTGGAAGATGTCGGTCCCACCAGTTTAACGCAGTGATGTCGGGCTGAGAATCACTGTGGAAGATGTCGCTGCCACCAGTCTAACGCAATGAGGTCTGGGGCTGAGAATCACTGTGGAAGTTGTCAGTCACACCAGTTTATCGCAGTGAGGTCTGGGGCTGAGAATCACTGTGGAAGTTGTCGGTCCCACCAGTTTAACGCAGTGAGGCCTGGGGCTGAGAATCACTGTGGAAGATGTCGGTCCCACCAGTTTAACGCAGTGAGGTCTGGGGCTGAGAATCACTGTGGAAGATGTCGGCCCCACCAGTTTAACGCAGTGAGGTCTGGGGCTGAGAATCACTGTGGAAGATGTCGGTCCCACCAGTTTAACGCAGTGAGGTTTGGGGCTGGGAATCACTGTGGAAGATGTCGGTGCCACCAGTTTAACGCAGTGATGTCGGGCTGAGAATCACTGTGGAAGATTTCGTTCCCACCAGTTTAATGCAGAGAGGTCTGGGGCTGAGAAGAAATGTGGATGATGTCGGTCCCACCAGTTTAATGCAATGAGGTCTGGGGCTGAGAATCGCTGTGGAAAATGTCGGTCCCACCAGTTTAACGCAGTGATGTCGGGCTGAGAATCACTGTGGAAGATGTCGGACCCACCAGTTTAACGCAGAGTGTTCTGGGGCTGAGAATCACTGTGGAAGTTGTCGGTCCCACCAGTTTAAAGCACTGAGGTCTGTGGCTGAGAATCACTGTGGAAGATGTCGGTCCCACCAGTTTAACGCAGTGAGGTCTGGGGCTGAGAATCACTGTGGAAGGTGTCAGTCCCACCAGTTTAACGCAGTGAGGTTTGGGGCTGAGAATCATTGTGGAAGATGTCGGTCCCACCAGTTTAATGCAATGAGGTCTGGGGCTGAGGATCACTGTGGAAGATGTCGGTCCCATCAGTTTAACGCAGTGAAGTCGGGCTGAGAGTCACTGTGGAAGATGTCGTTCCCACCAGTTTGACGCAGAGAGGTCTGGGGCTGAGAATCACTGTGGAAGATGTCGGTCCCACCAGTTAAACGCAATGAGGTCTGGGGCTGAGAATCACTGTGGAAGATGTCGGTCCCACCAGTTTGACGCAGTGATGTCGGGCTGAGAATCAGAGTGGAATATGTCGGTCCCACCATTTTAACGTAGAGAGTTCTGGGGCTGAGAATAACTGTGGAAGTTGTCGGTCCAACCAGTTTAACGCAGTGAGGTCTGGGGCTGAGAATCACTGTGGAAGGTGTCAGTCCCACCTGTTTAACGCAGTGAGGTCTGGGGCTGAGAATCACTGTGGAAGATGTCGGTCCCACCAGTTTAACGCAGTGAGGTCTGGGGCTGAGAATCACTGTGGAAGGTATCAGTACCACCAGTTTAACGCAGTGAGGCCTGGGGCTGAGAATCACTGTGGAAGATGTCGGTCCCACCAGTTTAACGCAGTGATGTCGGGCTGAGAATCACTCTGGAAGATGTCGGTCCCACCAGTTTAAAGCAGTGAGGTCTGGGGCTGAGAATCACTGTGGAAGATGTCGGTCCCACCAGTTTAACGCAGTGATGCCGGGCTGAGAATCACTGTGGAAGATGTCGGTCCCACCAGTTTAACGCAGAGAGGTCTGGGTCTGAGAATCACTGTGGAATATGTCGGTCCCACCAGTTTAACGCAGTGAGGTCTGGGGCTGAGAATCACTTTAGAAGATGTCAGTCCAACCAGTTTAACGCAGTGAGGTCTGGGGCTGAGAATCACTCTGGAAGATGTCGGTCCCACCAGTCTAACGCAGTGAGGTCTGGCGCTGCGAATCACTGTGGAAGATGTCGGTCCCACCAGTTTAACGCAGTTTGTCTGGGGCTGTGAATCACTGTGGAAGTTGTCAGTCCCACCAGTCTAACACAGTGAGGTCTGGGGCTGAGAATCACTGTGGAAGATGTCGGTCCCACCAGTTTAACGCAGTGATGCCTGGCTGAGAATCACTGTGGAAGAAGTCGGTCCCACCAGTTTAACGCAGTGATGTCGGGCTGAGAATCACTGTGGAAGATGTCGGTGCCACCAGTCTAACGCAATGAGGTCTGGGGCTGAGAATCACTGTGGAAGTTGTCGGTCCCACCAGTTTAAAGCAGTGATGTCTGGGGCTGAGAATCACTGTGGAAGATGTCGGTCCCACGAGTTTACGCAGTGAGGTCTGGGGCTGAGAATCAATGTGGAAGATGTCGGTCCCACCAGTTTAACGCAATGAGGTCTGGGACTGAGAATCACTGTGGAAGATGTCGCTCCCACCAGTTTAACGCAGTGATGTCGGGCTGAGAATCACTGTGGAAGATATCGGTCCCACCAGTTTAACGCTGAGAGGTCTGGGGCTGAGAATCACTGTGGAAGATGTCGGTCCCACCAGTTTAATACAGTGATGTCGGGCTTAGAATAACTGTGGAAGATGTCGGTCCCACCAGTTTAACGCAGTGAGGTCTGGGGCTGAGAATCACTGTGGAAGGTGTCAGTCCCACCAGTATAACGCAGTGAGGTCTGGGGCTGAGAATCACTGTGGAAGATGTTGGTCCCAGCAGTTTAACGCAGTGATGTCGGGCTGAGAATCACTGTGGAAGATGTCGGTCCCACCAGTTTAACGCAGTGATGTCGGGCTGAGAATCACTGTGGAAGATGTCGCTGCCACCAGTCTAACGCAATGAGGTCTGGGGCTGAGAATCACTGTGGAAGTTGTCAGTCACACCAGTTTAACGCAGTGAGGTCTGGGGCTGAGAATCACTGTGGAAGTTGTCGGTCCCACCAGTTTAACGCAGTGAGGCCTGGGGCTGAGAATCACTGTGGAAGATGTCGGTCCCACCAGTTTAACGCTGTGAGGTCTGGGGCTGAGAATCACTGTGGAAGATGTCGGCCCCACCAGTTTAACGCAGTGAGGTCTGGGGCTGAGAATCACTGTGGAAGATGTCGGTCCCACCAGTTTAACGCAGTGAGGTTTGGGGCTGGGAATCACTGTGGAAGATGTCGGTCCCACCAGTTTAACGCAGTGATGTCGGGCTGAGAATCACTGTGGAAGATTTCGTTCCCACCAGTTTAACGCAGAGTGTTCTGGGGCTGAGAATCACTGTGGAAGTTGTCGGTCCCACCAGTTTAACGCACTGAGGTCTGGGGCTGAGAATCACTGTGGAAGATGTTGGTCCCACCAGTTTAACGCAGTGAGGTCTGGGGCTGAGAATCACTGTGGAAGGTGTCAGTCCCACCAGTTTAACGCAGTGAGGTTTGGGGCTGAGAATCATTGTGGAAGATGTCGGTCCCACCAGTTTAACGCAATGAGGTCTGGGGCTGAGGATCACTGTGGAAGATGTCGGTCCCATCAGTTTAACGCAGTGAAGTCGGGCTGAGAGTCACTGTGGAAGATGTCGTTCCCACCAGTTTAACGCAGAGAGGTCTGGGGCTGAGAATCACTGTGGAAGATGTCGGTCCCACCAGTTAAACGCAATGAGGTCTGGGGCTGAGAATCACTGTGGAAGATGTCGGTCTCACCAGTTTGACGCAGTGATGTCGGGCTGAGAATCAGAGTGGAATATGTCGGTCCCACCATTTTAACGTAGAGAGTTCTGGGGGTGAGAATAACTGTGGAAGTTGTCGGTCCAACCAGTTTAACGCAGTGACGTCTGGGGCTGAGAATCACTGTGGAAGGTGTCAGTCCCACCTGTTTAACGCAGTGAGGTCTGGGGCTGAGAATCACTGTGGAAGATGTCGGTCCCACCAGTTTAACGCAGTGAGGTCTGGGGCTGAGAATCACTGTGGAAGGTATCAGTACCACCAGTTTAACGCAGTGAGGCCTGGGGCTGAGAATCACTGTGGAAGATGTCGGTCCCACCAGTTTAACGCAGTGATGTCGGGCTGAGAATCACTCTGGAAGATGTCGGTCCCACCAGTTTAAAGCAGTGAGGTCTGGGGCTGAGAATCACTGTGGAAGATGTCGGTCCCACCAGTTTAACGCAGTGATGCCGGGCTGAGAATCACTGTGGAAGATGTCGGTCCCACCAGTTTAACGCAGAGAGGTCTGGGTCTGAGAATCACTGTGGAATATGTCGGTCCCACCAGTTTAACGCAGTGAGGTCTGGGGCTGAGAATCACTTTAGAAGATGTCGGTCCAACCAGTTTAACGCAGTGAGGTCTGGGGCTGAGAATCACTGTGGAAGATGTCGGTCCCACCAGTCTAACGCAGTGAGGTCTGGCGCTGCGAATCACTGTGGAAGATGTCGGTCCCACCAGTTTAACGCAGTTTGTCTGGGGCTGCGAATCACTGTGGAAGGTGTCAGTCCCACCAGTCGAACACAGTGAGGTCTGGGGCTGAGAATCACTGTGGAAGATGTCGGTCCCACCAGTTTAACGCAGTGATGCCGGGCTGAGAATCACTGTGGAAGATGTCGGTCCCACCAGTTTAACGCAGTGATGTCGGGCTGAGAATCACTGTGGAAGATGTCGGTGCCACCAGTCTAACGCAATGAGGTCTGGGGCTGAGAATCACTGTGGAAGTTGTCGGTCCCACCAGTTTAAAGCAGTGATGTCTGGGGCTGAGAATCACTGTGGAAGATGTCGGTCCCACGAGTTTACGCAGTGAGGTCTGGGGCTGAGAATCAATGTGGAAGATGTCGGTCCCACCAGTTTAACGCAATGAGGTCTGGGACTGAGAATCACTGTGGAAGATGTCGCTCCCACCAGTTTAACGCAGTGATGTCGGGCTGAGAATCACTGTGGAAGATATCGGTTCCACCAGTTTAACGCTGAGAGGTCTGGGGCTGAGAATCACTGTGGAAGATGTCGGTCCCACCAGTTTAACGCAGTGAGGTCTGGGGCTGAGTATCACTGTGGAAGATGTCAGTCCCACCAGTTTAACGCAGTGAGGTCTGGGGCTGAGCATCACTGTGGAAGATGTCGGTCCCACCAGTTTAACGCTGAGAGGTCTGGGGCTGAGAATCACTGTGGAAGATGTCGGTCCCACCAGTTTAACGCAGTGAGGCCTGGGGCTCAGAATCACAGCGGAATGTGCCAGTCCCACCAGTCTAATGCAGTGATGTCGGGCTGAGAATCACTGTGGAAGATGTCGAACCCACCAGTTTAACGCAGAGAGGTCTGGGGCTGAGAATCACTGTGGAAGATGTCGGTCCCACCAGTTTAACGTAGTGAGGTCTGGGGCTGAGGATCGCTGTGGAAGATGTCGGTCCAACCAGTTTAACGCAGTGATGTCTGGGGCTGGGAATCAATGTGGAAGATGTCGGTCCCACGACTCTAACGCAGTGTGGTCTGGGGCTGCGAATCACTGTGGAAGATGTCGGTCCCACCAGTTTAACTCAGTGAGGTCTGGGGCTGAGAAACACTGTGGAAGTTGTCGGTCCCACCAGTTTAACGCAGTGAGGTCTGGGGCTGAGAATCACTGTGGAAAATGTCGCTCCCACCAGTTTAACGCAGTAAGGCCTGGGGCTGAGAATCACTGTGGAAGATGTCGGTCCCACCAGTTTAACGCAGTGAGGTCTGGGGCTGAGAATCACTGTGGAAGATGTCGGTCCCACCACTTTAACGCAGTGAGGTCTGGGGCTGAGAATCACTGTGGAAGATGTCAGTCCCACCAGTTGAACGCAGTGATGTCGGGCTGAGAATCACTGTGGAAGATGTCGGTCCCACCAGTTTAATGCAGTGATGTCGGGCTGAGAATCACCATGGAAGATGTCGGTCCCACCAGTTTAACGCAGTGAGGTCTGGGGCTTAGAAACACTGTGGAAGATGTCGGTCCCACGCGTTTAACGCAATGAGGTCTGGGGATGAGAATAACTGTGGAAAGTGTCGGTCCCACCAGTTTAACGCAGAGATGTGTGGGGCTGAGAATCACTGTGGAAGATGTCGATCCCACCAGTTTAATGCAGTGATGTCGGGCTGAGAATCACTGTGGAAGATGTCGGTCCCAACAGTTTAACGCAGCTTGTCTGGGGCTGAGAATCACTGTGGAAGGCGTCGGTCCCACCAGTTTAACGCTGTGATGTCGGGCTGAGAATCACTGTGGAAGATGTCGGTCCCAGCAGTTTAACGCAGAGAGGTCTGGGGCTGAGAATCACTGTGGAAGATGTCGGTCCCACCAGTTTAACGCAGTGATGTCGGGCTGAGAATCACAGTGGAATATGTCGAACCCACCAGTTTAACGTAGAGAGTTCTGGGGCTGAGAATAACTGTGGAAGTTATCGGTCCCACCAGTTTAACGCAGTGAGGTCTGGGGCTGAGAATCACTGTGGAAGGTGTCAGTCCCAACTGTTTAACGCAGTGAGGTCTGGGGCTGAGAATCACTGTGGAAGATGTCGGTCCCACCAGTTTAACGCAGTGAGGTCTGGGGCTGAGAATCACTGTGGAAGTTATCAGTCCCACCAGTTTAACGCAGTGAGGCCTGGGGCTGAGAATCACTGTGGAAGATGTCGGTCCCACCAGTTTAACGCAGTGATGTCGGGCTGAGAATCACTGTGGAAGATGTCGGTCCCACCAGTTTAACGCAGTGAGGTCTGGGGCTGAGAATCACTGTGGAAGATGTCGGTCCCACCAGTTTAACGCAATGAGGTCTGGGGCTGAGAAGCACTGTGGATGATGTCGGTACCACCAGTTTAACGCAGTGAGGTTTGGGGCTGCGAATCACTGTGGAAGGTGTCAGTCCCACCAGTCTAACACAGTGAGGTCTGGGGCTGAGAATCACTGCAAAGATGTCGGTCCCACCAGTTTAACGCAGTGATGCCGGGCTGAGAATCACTGTGGAAGATGTCGGTCCCACCAGTTTAACGCAGTGATGTCGGGCTGAGAATCACTGTGGAAGATGTCGGTGCCACCAGTCTAACGCAATGAGGTCTGGGGCTGAGAATCACTGTGGAAGTTGTCGGTCCCACCTGTTTAACGCAGTGAGGTCTGGGGCTGAGAATCACTGTGGAAAATGACGGTCCCACCAGTTTAACGCAGTGAGGCCTGGGGCTGAGAATCACTGTGGAAGATGTCGGTCCCACCAGTTTAACGCAGTGAGGTCTGGGGCTGAGAATCACTGTGGAAGATGTCGGTCCCACCACTTTAACGCAGTGAGGTCTGGGGCTGAGAATCACTGTGGAAGATGTCAGTCCCACCAGTTTAACGCAGTGATGTCGGGCTGAGAATCACTCTGGAAGATGTCGGTCCCACCAGTTTAATGCAGTGATGTCGGGCTGAGAATCACCATGGAAGATGTCGGTCCCACCAGTTTAACACAGAAAGGTCTGGGGCTGAGAATCACCGTGGAAGGTGTCAGTCCCACCAGTTTAACACAGAAAGGTCTGGGGCTGAGAATCACCGTGGAAGGTGTCAGTCCCACCAGTCTAAGGCAGTGAGGTCTGAGGCTGAGAATCACTGTGGAAGATGTCGGTCCCACCAGTTTAACGCAGTGAGGCCTGGGGCTGAGAATCACTGTGGAAAATGTCGGTCCCACCAGTTTAACGCAGTGAGGTCTGGGGCTGAGTATCACTGTGGAAGATATCAGTCCCACCAGTTTAACGCAGTGAGGTCTGGGGCTGAGAATCACTGCGGAAGATATCGGTCCCACCAGTTTAACGCAGTGAGGTCTGGGGCTGAGAATCACTGTGGAAGGTGTCGGTCCAACCAGTTTAACGCAGAGAGGTCTGGGGCTGAGAATCACTGTGGAAAATGTCGGTCCCACCAGTTTAACGCAGTGAGGCCTGGGGCTGAGAATCACTGTGGAAGATGTCGGTCCCACCAGTTTAACGCAGTGAGGCCTGGGGCTGAGAATCACTGTGGAAGATGTCGGTCCCACCAGTTTAACGCAGTGAGGTCTGGGGCTGAGAATCACTGTGGAAGATGTCGGTCCCACCACTTTAACGCAGTGAGGTCTGGGGCTGAGAATCACTGTGGAAGATGTCAGTCCCACCAGTTTAACGCAGTGATGTCGGGCTGAGAATCACTCTGGAAGATGTCGGTCCCACCAGTTTAATGCAGTGATGTCGGGCTGAGAATCACCATGGAAGATGTCGGTCCCACCAGTTTAACACAGAAAGGTCTGGGGCTGAGAATCACCGTGGAAGGTGTCAGTCCCACCAGTTTAACACAGAAAGGTCTGGGGCTGAGAATCACCGTGGAAGGTGTCAGTCCCACCAGTCTAAGCCAGTGAGGTCTGAGGCTGAGAATCACTGTGGAAGATGTCGGTCCCACCAGTTTAACGCAGTGAGGCCTGGGGCTGAGAATCACTGTGGAAAATGTCGGTCCCACCAGTTTAACGCAGTGAGGTCTGGGGCTGAGTATCACTGTGGAAGATATCAGTCCCACCAGTTTAACGCAGTGAGGTCTGGGGCTGAGAATCACTGCGGAAGATATCGGTCCCACCAGTTTAACGCAGTGAGGTCTGGGGCTGAGAATCACTGTGGAAGGTGTCGGTCCAACCAGTTTAACGCAGAGAGGTCTGGGGCTGAGAATCACTGTGGAAAATGTCGGTCCCACCAGTTTAACGCAGTGATGTTGGGCTGAGGATCACTGTGGAAGATGTCGGTCCCACCAGTTTACGCAGTGAGGTCTGGGGCTGAGAATCAATGTGGAAGATGTCGGTCCCACCAGTTTAACGTAATGAGGTCTGGGACTGAGAATCACTGTGGAAGATGTCGCTCCAACCAGTTTAACGCAGTGATGTCGGGCTGAGAATCACTGTGGAAGATGTCGGTCCCACCAGTTTAACGCAGTGAGGTCTGGGGCTGAGAATCACTATGGAAGATGTCGGTCCCACCAGTTTAACGCTGAGAGGTCTGGGGCTGAGAATCACTGTGGAAGATGTCAGTCCCACCAGTTTAACGCAGTGAGGCCTGGGGCTGAGAATCACTGCGGAATGTTCCAGTCCCACCAGTCTAATGCAGTGATGTCGGGCTGAGAATCACTGTGGAAGATGTCGATCCCACCAGTTTAACGCAGAGAGGTCTGGGGCTGAGAATCACTGTGGAAGATGTCGGTCCCACCAGTTTAACGTAGTGAGGTCTGGGGCTGAGGATCACTGTGGAAGATGTCGGTCCAACCAGTTTAACGCAGTGAGGTCTGGGGCTGGGAATCACTGTGGAAGATGTCGGTCCCACGAGTCTAACGCAGTGTGGTCTGGGGCTGCGAATCACTGTGGAAGATGTCGGTCCCACCAGTTTAACTCAGTGAGGTCTGGGGCTGAGAAACACTGTGGAAGTTGTCGGTCCCACCAGTTTAACGCAGTGAGGTCTGGGGCTGAGAATCACTGTGGAAAATGTCGCTCCCACCAGTTTAACGCAGTGAGGCCTGGGGCTGAGAATCACTGTGGAAGATGTCGGTCCCACCAGTTTAACGCAGTGAGGTCTGGGGCTGAGAATCACTGTGGAAGTTGTCGGTCCCACCACTTTAACGCAGTGAGGTCTGGGGCTGAGAATCACTGTGGAAGATGTCAGTCCCACCAGTTTAACGCAGTGATGTCGGGCTGAGAATCACTGTGGAAGATGTCGGTCCCACCAGTTTAATGCATTGATGTCGGGCTGAGAATCACCATGGAAGATGTCGGTCCCACCAGTTTAACGCAGTGAGGTCTGGGGCTTAGAATCACTCTGGAAGATGTCGGTCCCACGAGTTTAACACAATGAGGTCTGGGGATGAGAATAACTGTGGAAAATGTCGATCCCACCAGTTTAACGCAGTGAGGTGTGGGTCTGAGAAACACTGTGGAAGATGTCGCTCCCACCAGTTTAACGCAGTGATGTCGGGCTGAGAATCACTGTGGACGATGTCGGTCCCAACAGTTTAACGCAGTTTGTCTGGGGCTGAGAATCACTGTGGAAGGCGTCGATCCCACCAGTTTAACGCTGTGATGTCGGGCTGAGAATCACTGTGGAAGATGTCGGTCCCAGCAGTTTAACGCAGAGAGGTCTGGGGCTGAGAATCACTGTGGAAGATGTCGGTCCCACCAGTTTAACGCAGTGATGTCGGGCTGAGAATCACAGTGGAATATGTTGGTCCCACCAGTTTAACGTAGAGAGTTCTGGGGCTGAGAATAACTGTGGAAGTTATCGGTCCCACCAGTTTAACGCAGTGAGGTCTGGGGCTGAGAATCACTGTGGAAGGTGTCAGTCCCACCTGTTTAACGCTGTGAGGTCTGGGGCTGAGAATCACTGTGGAAGATGTCGGTCCCACCAGTTTAACGCAGTGAGCTCTGGGGCTGAGAATCACTGTGGAAGTTATCAGTCCCACCAGTTTAACGCAGTGAGGCCTAGGGCTGAGAATCACTGTGGAAGATGTCGGTCCCACCAGTTTAACGCAGTGATGTCGGGCTGAGAATCACTGTGGAAGATGTCGGTCCCACCAGTTTAACGCAGTGAGGTCTGGGGCTGAGAATCACTGTGGAAGATGTCGGTCCCACCAGTTGAACGCAGAGAGGTCTGGGGCTGAGAATCACTGTGGAAAATGTCGGTCCCACCAGTTTAACGCAGTGATGTCGGGCTGAGAATCACTGTGGAAGATGTCGGTCCCACCAGTTTAACGCAGTGAGGTCTGGGGCTGAGAATCATTGTGGAAGATGTCGGTCCCACCAGTTTAACGCAATGAGGTCTGGGACTGAGAAGCACTGTGGATGATGTCGGTCCCACCAGTTTAACGCAGTGAGGTCTGCGGCTGCGAATCACTGTGGAAGGTGTCAGTCCCACCAGTCTAACACAGTGAGGTCTGGGGCTGAGAATCACTGCGAAGATGTCGGTCCCACTAGTTTAACGCAGTGATGCCCGGCTGAGAATCACTGTGGAAGATGTCGGTCCCACCAGTTTAACGCAGTGATGTCGGGCTGAGAATCACTGTGGAAGATGTCGGTGCCACCAGTCTAACGCAATGAGGTCTGGGGCTGAGAATCACTGTGGAAGTTGTCGGTCCCACCAGTTTAACGCAGTGAGGTCTGGGGCTGAGAATCACTGTGGAAGATGTCGGTCCCACCAGTTTAACGCAGTGAGGTCTGGGGCTGAGAATCACTGTGGAAGATGTCGGTCCCACCACTTTAACGCAGTGAGGTCTGGGGCTGAGAATCACTGTGGAAGATGTCAGTCCCACCAGTTTAACGCAGTGATGGCGAGCTGAGAATCACTCTGGAAGATGTCGGTCCCACCAGTTTAATGCAGTGATGTCGGGCTGAGAATCACCATGGAAGATGTCGGTCCCACCAGTTTAACGCAGTGAGGTCTGGTGCTTAGAATCACTGTGGAAGATGTCGGTCCCACCAGTTAAACGCAGTGAGGTCTGGGGCTGAGAATCACTGTGGAAGATGTCGGTCCCACGTGTTTAACACAATGAGTTCTGGGGCGGAGAATAACTGTGGAAGATGTCGGTCCCACCAGTTTAACGCAGTGAGGTCTGGGGCTGAGAATCACTGTGGAAGATGTCGGTCCCACCAGTTATACGCAGTGAGGTCTGGGGCTGAGAATCACTGTGGAAGTTGTCAGTCCCACCAGTTTAACACAGAAAGGTCTGGGGCTGAGAATCACCGTGGAAGGTGTCAGTCCCACCAGTCTAACGCAGTGAGGTCTGAGGCTGAGAATCTCTGTGGAAAATGTCGGTCCCATCAGTTTAACTCAGTGAGGTCTGGGGCTGAGTATCACTGTGGAAGATATCGGTCCCACCAGTTTAACGCAGTGAGGTCTGGGGCTGAGAATCACTGTGGAAGATGTTGGCCCCACCAGTTTAACGCAGAGAGGTCTGGGGCTGAGAGTCACTGTGGAAGATGTCGGTCCCAGCAGTTTAACGCAGTGAGGTCATGGGCTGAGTATCACTGTGGAAGGTGTCGGTCCCACCAGTTTAACGCAGAGAGGTCTGGGGCTGAGAATCACTGTGGAAAATGTCGGTCCCACCAGTTTAACGCAGGGATGTTGGGCTGAGAATCAATGTGGAAGATGTCGCTCCCACCAGTTTAACGCAATGAGGTCTGGGACTGAGAATCACTGTGGAAGATGTCGCTCCCACCAGTTTAACGCAGTGATGTCGGGCTGAGAATCACTGTGGAAGATATCGGTCCCACCAGTTTAACGCTGAGAGGTCTGGGGCTGAGAATCACTGTGGAAGATGTCGGTCCCACCAGTTTAACGCAGTGAGGTCTGGGGCTGAGTATCACTGTGGAAGATGTCAGTCCCACCAGTTTAACGCAGTGAGGTCTGGGGCTGAGAATCACTGTGGAAGTTGTCGCTCTCACCAGTTTAACGCTGAGAGGTCTGGGGCTGAGAATCACTGTGGAAGATGTCGGTCCCACCAGTTTAACGCAGTGAGGCCTGAGGCTGAGAATCACTGCGGAATGTGCCAGTCCCACCAGTCTAATGCAGTGATGTCGGGCTGAGAATCACTGTGGAAGATGTCGATCCCACCAGTTTAACGCAGAGAGGTCTGGGGCTGAGAATCACTGTGGAAGTTGTCGGTCCCACCAGTTTAACGTAGTGAGTTCTGGGGCTGAGGATCACTGTGGAAGGTGTCGGTCCCACGAGTCTAACGCAGTGTGGTCTGGGGCTGCGAATCACTGTGGAAGATGTCGGTCCCACCAGTTTAACTCAGTGAGGTCTGGGGCTGAGAATCACTGTGGAAGTTGTCGGCCCCACCAGTTTAACGCAGTGAGGTCTGGGGCTGAGAATCACTGTGGAAAATGTCGCTCCCGCCAGTTTAACGCAGTGAGGCCTGGGGCTGAGAATCACTGTGGAAGATGTCGGTCCCACCAGTTTAATGCAGTGAGGTCTGGGGCTGAGAATCACTGTGGAAGATGTCGGTCCCACCACTTTAACGCAGTGAGGTCTGGGGCTGAGAATCACTGTGGAAGATGTCAGTCCCACCAGTTTAACGCAGTGATGTCGGGCTGAGAATCACTGTGGAAGTTGTCGGTCCCACCAGTTTAACGCAGTGAGGTCTGGGGCTGGGAATCACTGTGGAAGGTGTCGGTCCCACGAGTCTAACGCAGTGTGGTCTGGGGCTGCGAATCACTGTGGAAGATGTCGGTCCCACCAGTTTAACTCAGTGAGGTCTGGGGCTGAGAATCACTGTGGAAGTTGTCGGCCCCACCAGTTTAACGCAGTGAGGTCTGGGGCTGAGAATCACTGTGGAAAATGTCGCTCCCGCCAGTTTAACGCAGTGAGGCCTGGGGCTGAGAATCACTGTGGAAGATGTCGGTCCCACCAGTTTAATGCAGTGAGGTCTGGGGCTGAGAATCACTGTGGAAGATGTCGGTCCCACCACTTTAACGCAGTGAGGTCTGGGGCTGAGAATCACTGTGGAAGATGTCAGTCCCACCAGTTTAACGCAGTGATGTCGGGCTGAGAATCACTGTGGAAGATGTCGGTCCCACCAGTTTAATGCAGTGATGTCGGGCTGAGAATCACCATGGAAGATGTCGGTCCCACCAGTTTGAAGCAGTGAGGTCTGGGGCTTAGAATCACTGTGGAAGATGTCGGTCCCACGAGTTTAACACAATGAGGTCTGGGGATGATAATAACTGTGGAAAATGTCGGTCCCACCAGTTTAACGCAGTGAGGTCTGGGGCGGAGAATCACTGTGGAAAGTGTCGGTCCCACCAGTTTAACGCAGAGAGGTGTGGGGCTGAGAAACACTGTGGAAGATGTCGCTCCCACCAGTTTAACGCAGTGATGTCGGGCTGAGAATCACTGTGGAAGATGTCGGTCGCACCAGTTTAACGCAGTTTGTCTGGGGTTGAGAATCACTGTGGAAGGCGTCGGTCCCACCAGTTTAACGCTGTGATGTCGGGCTGAGAATCACTGTGGAAGATGTCGGTCCCAGCAGTTTAACGCAGAGAGGTCTGGGGCTGAGAATCATTGTGGAAGATGTCGGTCCCACCAGTTTAACGCAGTGAGGCCTGGGGCTGAGAATCACTGCGGAAGGTGCCAGTCCCACCAGTCTAACGCAGTGATGTCGGGCTGAGAATCACTGTGGAAGATGTCGATCCCACCAGTTTAACGCAGAGAGGTCTGGGGCTGAGAATCACTGTGGAAGATGTCGGTCCCACCAGTTTAACGTAGTGAGGTCTGGGGCTGAGAATCACTGTGGAAGATGTCGGTCCAACCAGTTTAACGCAGTGAGGTCTAGGGCTGGGAATCACTGTGGAAGATGTCGGTCCCACCAGTCTAACGCAGTGTGGTCTGGGGCTGAGAATCACTGTGGAAGATGTCGGTCCCACCAGTCTAACGCAGTGATGTCGGGCTGAGAATAACTGTGGAAGATGTCGGTCCCACCAGTTTAACGCTGAGAGGTCTGGGGCTGAGAATCACTGTGGAAGATGTCGGTCCCACCAGTTTAACGCAGTGAGGCCTGAGGCTGAGAATCACTGCGGAATGTGCCAGTCCCACCAGTCTAATGCAGTGATGTCGGGCTGAGAATCACTGTGGAAGATGTCGATCCCACCAGTTTAACGCAGAGAGGTCTGGGGCTGAGAATCACTGTGGAAGTTGTCGGTCCCACCAGTTTAACGTAGTGAGTTCTGGGGCTGAGGATCACTGTGGAAGGTGTCGGTCCCACGAGTCTAACGCAGTGTGGTCTGGGGCTGCGAATCACTGTGGAAGATGTCGGTCCCACCAGTTTAACTCAGTGAGGTCTGGGGCTGAGAATCACTGTGGAAGTTGTCGGCCCCACCAGTTTAACGCAGTGAGGTCTGGGGCTGAGAATCACTGTGGAAAATGTCGCTCCCGCCAGTTTAACGCAGTGAGGCCTGGGGCTGAGAATCACTGTGGAAGATGTCGGTCCCACCAGTTTAATGCAGTGAGGTCTGGGGCTGAGAATCACTGTGGAAGATGTCGGTCCCACCACTTTAACGCAGTGAGGTCTGGGGCTGAGAATCACTGTGGAAGATGTCAGTCCCACCAGTTTAACGCAGTGATGTCGGGCTGAGAATCACTGTGGAAGTTGTCGGTCCCACCAGTTTAACGCAGTGAGGTCTGGGGCTGGGAATCACTGTGGAAGGTGTCGGTCCCACGAGTCTAACGCAGTGTGGTCTGGGGCTGCGAATCACTGTGGAAGATGTCGGTCCCACCAGTTTAACTCAGTGAGGTCTGGGGCTGAGAATCACTGTGGAAGTTGTCGGCCCCACCAGTTTAACGCAGTGAGGTCTGGGGCTGAGAATCACTGTGGAAAATGTCGCTCCCGCCAGTTTAACGCAGTGAGGCCTGGGGCTGAGAATCACTGTGGAAGATGTCGGTCCCACCAGTTTAATGCAGTGAGGTCTGGGGCTGAGAATCACTGTGGAAGATGTCGGTCCCACCACTTTAACGCAGTGAGGTCTGGGGCTGAGAATCACTGTGGAAGATGTCAGTCCCACCAGTTTAACGCAGTGATGTCGGGCTGAGAATCACTGTGGAAGATGTCGGTCCCACCAGTTTAATGCAGTGATGTCGGGCTGAGAATCACCATGGAAGATGTCGGTCCCACCAGTTTGAAGCAGTGAGGTCTGGGGCTTAGAATCACTGTGGAAGATGTCGGTCCCACGAGTTTAACACAATGAGGTCTGGGGATGATAATAACTGTGGAAAATGTCGGTCCCACCAGTTTAACGCAGTGAGGTCTGGGGCGGAGAATCACTGTGGAAAGTGTCGGTCCCACCAGTTTAACGCAGAGAGGTGTGGGGCTGAGAAACACTGTGGAAGATGTCGCTCCCACCAGTTTAACGCAGTGATGTCGGGCTGAGAATCACTGTGGAAGATGTCGGTCGCCCCAGTTTAACGCAGTTTGTCTGGGGTTGAGAATCACTGTGGAAGGCGTCGGTCCCACCAGTTTAACGCTGTGATGTCGGGCTGAGAATCACTGTGGAAGATGTCGGTCCCAGCAGTTTAACGCAGAGAGGTCTGGGGCTGAGAATCATTGTGGAAGATGTCGGTCCCACCAGTTTAACGCAGTGAGGCCTGGGGCTGAGAATCACTGCGGAAGGTGCCAGTCCCACCAGTCTAACGCAGTGATGTCGGGCTGAGAATCACTGTGGAAGATGTCGATCCCACCAGTTTAACGCAGAGAGGTCTGGGGCTGAGAATCACTGTGGAAGATGTCGGTCCCACCAGTTTAACGTAGTGAGGTCTGGGGCTGAGAATCACTGTGGAAGATGTCGGTCCAACCAGTTTAACGCAGTGAGGTCTAGGGCTGGGAATCACTGTGGAAGATGTCGGTCCCACCAGTCTAACGCAGTGTGGTCTGGGGCTGAGAATCACTGTGGAAGATGTCGGTCCCACCAGTCTAACGCAGTGATGTCGGGCTGAGAATAACTGTGGAAGATGTCGGTCCCACCAGTTTAACGCAGTGAGGTCTGGGGCTGAGAATCACTGTGGAAGGTGTCAGTCCCACCAGTATAACGCAGTGAGGTCTGGGGCTGAGAATCACTGTGGAAGATGTTGGTCCCAGCAGTTTAACGCAGTGATGTCGGGCTGAGAATCACTGTGGAAGATGTCGGTCCCAGCAGTTTAACGCAGTGATGTCGGGCTGAGAATCACTGTGGAAGATGTCGCTGCCACCAGTCTAACGCAATGAGGTCTGGGGCTGAGAATCACTGTGGAAGTTGTCAGTCACTCCAGTTTAACGCAGTGAGGTCTGGGGCTGAGAATCACTGTGGAAGTTGTCGGTCCCACCAGTTTAACGCAGTGAGGCCTGGGGTTGAGAATCACTGTGGAAGATGCCGGTCCCACCAGTTTAACGCAGTGAGGTCTGGGGCTGGGAATCACTGTGGAAGATGTCGGCCCCACCAGTTTAACGCAGTGAGGTCTGGGGCTGAGAATCACTGTGGAAGATGTCGGTCCCACCAGTTTAACGCAGTGAGGTTTGGGGCTGGGAATCACTGTGGAAGATGTCGGTCCCACCAGTTTAACGCAGTGATGTCGGGCTGAGAATCACTGTGGAAGATTTCGTTCCCACCAGTTTAACGCAGAGAGGTCTGGGGCTGAGAAGCACTGTGGATGATGTCGGTCCCACCAGTTTAATGCAATGAGGTCTGGGGCTGAGAATCACTGTGGAAAATGTCGGTTCCACCAGTTTAACGCAGTGATGTCGGGCTGAGAATCACTGTGGAAGATGTCGGACCCACCAGTTTAACGCAGAGTGTTCTGGGGCTGAGAATCATTGTGGAAGTTGTCGGTCCCACCAGTTTAACGCACTGAGGTCTGGGGCTGAGAATCACTGTGGAAGATGTCGGTCCCACCAGTTTAACGCAGTGAGGTCTGGGGCTGAGAATCACTGTGGAAGGTGTCAGTCCCACCAGTTTAACGCAGTGAGGTTTGGGGCTGAGAATCATTGTGGAAGATGTCGGTCCCACCAGTTTAACGCAATGAGGTCTGGGGCTGAGGATCACTGTGGAAGATGTCGGTCCCATCAGTTTAACGCAGTGAAGTCGGGCTGAGAGTCACTGTGGAAGATGTCGTTCCCACCAGTTTAACGCAGAGAGGTCTGGGGCTGAGAATCACTGTGGAAGATGTCGGTCCCACCAGTTAAACGCAATGAGGTCTGGGGCTGAGAATCACTGTGGAAGATGTCGGTCCCACCAATTTGACGCAGTGATGTCGGGCTGAGAATCAGAGTGGAATATGTCGGTCCCACCATTTTAACATAGAGAGTTCTGGGGCTGAGAATGACTGTGGAAGTTGTCGGTCCAACCAGTTTAACGCAGTGAGGTCTGGGGCTGAGAATCACTGTGGAAGATGTCGGTCCCAGCAGTTTAACGCAGAGAGGTCTGGGGCTGAGAATCATTGTGGAAGATGTCGGTCCCACCAGTTTAACGCAGTGAGGCCTGGGGCTGAGAATCACTGCGGAAGGTGCCAGTCCCACCAGTCTAACGCAGTGATGTCGGGCTGAGAATCACTGTGGAAGATGTCGATCCCACCAGTTTAACGCAGAGAGGTCTGGGGCTGAGAATCACTGTGGAAGATGTCGGTCCCACCAGTTTAACGTAGTGAGGTCTGGGGCTGAGAATCACTGTGGAAGATGTCGGTCCAACCAGTTTAACGCAGTGAGGTCTAGGGCTGGGAATCACTGTGGAAGATGTCGGTCCCACCAGTCTAACGCAGTGTGGTCTGGGGCTGAGAATCACTGTGGAAGATGTCGGTCCCACCAGTCTAACGCAGTGATGTCGGGCTGAGAATAACTGTGGAAGATGTCGGTCCCACCAGTTTAACGCTGAGAGGTCTGGGGCTGAGAATCACTGTGGAAGATGTCGGTCCCACCAGTTTAACGCAGTGAGGCCTGAGGCTGAGAATCACTGCGGAATGTGCCAGTCCCACCAGTCTAATGCAGTGATGTCGGGCTGAGAATCACTGTGGAAGATGTCGATCCCACCAGTTTAACGCAGAGAGGTCTGGGGCTGAGAATCACTGTGGAAGTTGTCGGTCCCACCAGTTTAACGTAGTGAGTTCTGGGGCTGAGGATCACTGTGGAAGGTGTCGGTCCCACGAGTCTAACGCAGTGTGGTCTGGGGCTGCGAATCACTGTGGAAGATGTCGGTCCCACCAGTTTAACTCAGTGAGGTCTGGGGCTGAGAATCACTGTGGAAGTTGTCGGCCCCACCAGTTTAACGCAGTGAGGTCTGGGGCTGAGAATCACTGTGGAAAATGTCGCTCCCGCCAGTTTAACGCAGTGAGGCCTGGGGCTGAGAATCACTGTGGAAGATGTCGGTCCCACCAGTTTAATGCAGTGAGGTCTGGGGCTGAGAATCACTGTGGAAGATGTCGGTCCCACCACTTTAACGCAGTGAGGTCTGGGGCTGAGAATCACTGTGGAAGATGTCAGTCCCACCAGTTTAACGCAGTGATGTCGGGCTGAGAATCACTGTGGAAGTTGTCGGTCCCACCAGTTTAACGCAGTGAGGTCTGGGGCTGGGAATCACTGTGGAAGGTGTCGGTCCCACGAGTCTAACGCAGTGTGGTCTGGGGCTGCGAATCACTGTGGAAGATGTCGGTCCCACCAGTTTAACTCAGTGAGGTCTGGGGCTGAGAATCACTGTGGAAGTTGTCGGCCCCACCAGTTTAACGCAGTGAGGTCTGGGGCTGAGAATCACTGTGGAAAATGTCGCTCCCGCCAGTTTAACGCAGTGAGGCCTGGGGCTGAGAATCACTGTGGAAGATGTCGGTCCCACCAGTTTAATGCAGTGAGGTCTGGGGCTGAGAATCACTGTGGAAGATGTCGGTCCCACCACTTTAACGCAGTGAGGTCTGGGGCTGAGAATCACTGTGGAAGATGTCAGTCCCACCAGTTTAACGCAGTGATGTCGGGCTGAGAATCACTGTGGAAGATGTCGGTCCCACCAGTTTAATGCAGTGATGTCGGGCTGAGAATCACCATGGAAGATGTCGGTCCCACCAGTTTGAAGCAGTGAGGTCTGGGGCTTAGAATCACTGTGGAAGATGTCGGTCCCACGAGTTTAACACAATGAGGTCTGGGGATGATAATAACTGTGGAAAATGTCGGTCCCACCAGTTTAACGCAGTGAGGTCTGGGGCGGAGAATCACTGTGGAAAGTGTCGGTCCCACCAGTTTAACGCAGAGAGGTGTGGGGCTGAGAAACACTGTGGAAGATGTCGCTCCCACCAGTTTAACGCAGTGATGTCGGGCTGAGAATCACTGTGGAAGATGTCGGTCGCACCAGTTTAACGCAGTTTGTCTGGGGTTGAGAATCACTGTGGAAGGCGTCGGTCCCACCAGTTTAACGCTGTGATGTCGGGCTGAGAATCACTGTGGAAGATGTCGGTCCCAGCAGTTTAACGCAGAGAGGTCTGGGGCTGAGAATCATTGTGGAAGATGTCGGTCCCACCAGTTTAACGCAGTGAGGCCTGGGGCTGAGAATCACTGCGGAAGGTGCCAGTCCCACCAGTCTAACGCAGTGATGTCGGGCTGAGAATCACTGTGGAAGATGTCGATCCCACCAGTTTAACGCAGAGAGGTCTGGGGCTGAGAATCACTGTGGAAGATGTCGGTCCCACCAGTTTAACGTAGTGAGGTCTGGGGCTGAGAATCACTGTGGAAGATGTCGGTCCAACCAGTTTAACGCAGTGAGGTCTAGGGCTGGGAATCACTGTGGAAGATGTCGGTCCCACCAGTCTAACGCAGTGTGGTCTGGGGCTGAGAATCACTGTGGAAGATGTCGGTCCCACCAGTCTAACGCAGTGATGTCGGGCTGAGAATAACTGTGGAAGATGTCGGTCCCACCAGTTTAACGCAGTGAGGTCTGGGGCTGAGAATCACTGTGGAAGGTGTCAGTCCCACCAGTATAACGCAGTGAGGTCTGGGGCTGAGAATCACTGTGGAAGATGTTGGTCCCAGCAGTTTAACGCAGTGATGTCGGGCTGAGAATCACTGTGGAAGATGTCGGTCCCAGCAGTTTAACGCAGTGATGTCGGGCTGAGAATCACTGTGGAAGATGTCGCTGCCACCAGTCTAACGCAATGAGGTCTGGGGCTGAGAATCACTGTGGAAGTTGTCAGTCACTCCAGTTTAACGCAGTGAGGTCTGGGGCTGAGAATCACTGTGGAAGTTGTCGGTCCCACCAGTTTAACGCAGTGAGGCCTGGGGTTGAGAATCACTGTGGAAGATGCCGGTCCCACCAGTTTAACGCAGTGAGGTCTGGGGCTGGGAATCACTGTGGAAGATGTCGGCCCCACCAGTTTAACGCAGTGAGGTCTGGGGCTGAGAATCACTGTGGAAGATGTCGGTCCCACCAGTTTAACGCAGTGAGGTTTGGGGCTGGGAATCACTGTGGAAGATGTCGGTCCCACCAGTTTAACGCAGTGATGTCGGGCTGAGAATCACTGTGGAAGATTTCGTTCCCACCAGTTTAACGCAGAGAGGTCTGGGGCTGAGAAGCACTGTGGATGATGTCGGTCCCACCAGTTTAATGCAATGAGGTCTGGGGCTGAGAATCACTGTGGAAAATGTCGGTTCCACCAGTTTAACGCAGTGATGTCGGGCTGAGAATCACTGTGGAAGATGTCGGACCCACCAGTTTAACGCAGAGTGTTCTGGGGCTGAGAATCATTGTGGAAGTTGTCGGTCCCACCAGTTTAACGCACTGAGGTCTGGGGCTGAGAATCACTGTGGAAGATGTCGGTCCCACCAGTTTAACGCAGTGAGGTCTGGGGCTGAGAATCACTGTGGAAGGTGTCAGTCCCACCAGTTTAACGCAGTGAGGTTTGGGGCTGAGAATCATTGTGGAAGATGTCGGTCCCACCAGTTTAACGCAATGAGGTCTGGGGCTGAGGATCACTGTGGAAGATGTCGGTCCCATCAGTTTAACGCAGTGAAGTCGGGCTGAGAGTCACTGTGGAAGATGTCGTTCCCACCAGTTTAACGCAGAGAGGTCTGGGGCTGAGAATCACTGTGGAAGATGTCGGTCCCACCAGTTAAACGCAATGAGGTCTGGGGCTGAGAATCACTGTGGAAGATGTCGGTCCCACCAATTTGACGCAGTGATGTCGGGCTGAGAATCAGAGTGGAATATGTCGGTCCCACCATTTTAACATAGAGAGTTCTGGGGCTGAGAATGACTGTGGAAGTTGTCGGTCCAACCAGTTTAACGCAGTGAGGTCTGGGGCTGAGAATCACTGTGGAAGGTGTCAGTCCCACCTGTTTAACGGAGTGAGATCTGGGGCTGAGAATCACTGTGGAAGATGTCGGTCCCACCAGTTTAACGCAGTGAGGTCTGGGGCTGAGAATCACTGTGGAAGGTATCAGTACCACCAGTTTAACGCAGTGAGGCCTGGGGCTGAGAATCACTGTGGAAGATGTCGGTCCCACCAGTTTAACGCAGTGATGTCGGGCTGAGAATCACTCTGGAAGATGTCGGTCCCACCAGTTTAAAGCAGTGAGGTCTGGGGCTGAGAATCACTGTGGAAGATGTCGGTCCCACCAGTTTAACGCAGTGATGCCGGGCTGAGAATCACTGTGGAAGATGTCGGTCCCACCAGTTTAACGCAGAGAGGTCTGGGTCTGAGAATCACTGTGGAATATGTTGGTCCCACCAGTTTAACGCAGTGAGGTCTGGGGCTGAGAATCACTTTAGAAGATGTCGGTCCAACCAGTTTAACGCAGTGAGGTCTGGGGCTGAGAATCACTGTGGAAGATGTCGGTCCCACCAGTCTAACGCAGTGAGGTCTGGCGCTGCGAATCACTGTGGAAGATGTCGGTCCCACCAGTTTAACGCAGTTCGTCTGGGGCTGAGAATCACTGTGGAAGATGTCGGTCCCACCAGTCTAACGCAGTGAGGTCTGGCGCTGCGAATCACTGTGGAAGATGTCGGTCCCACCAGTTTAACGCAGTTCGTCTGGGGCTGCGAATCACTGTGGAAGTTGTCGGTCCCACCAGTTTAAAGCAGTGATGTCTGGGGCTGAGAATCACTGTGGAAGATGTCGGTCCCACCAGTTTAACGAAGTGAGGCCTGGGGCTGAGAATCACTGGAAGATGTCGGTCCCACCAGTTTAACGCAGTGAGGTCTGGGGCTGAGAATCACTGTGGAAGATGTCGGTCCCACCACTTTAACGCAGTGAGGTCTGGGGCTGAGAATCACTGTGGAAGATGTCAGTCCCACCAGTTTAACGCAGTGATGTCGGGCTGAGAATCACTGTGGAAGATGTCGGTCCCACCAGTTTAATGCAGTGATGTCGGGTTGAGAATCACTGTGGAAGATGTCGGTCCCACCAGTTTAACGCAGTGAGGTCTGGGGCTTAGAATCACTGTGGAAGATGTCGGTCCCACGAGTTTAACACAATGAGGTCTGGGGCTGAGAATAACTGTGGAAGATGTCGGCCCCACCAGTTTAACGCAGTGAGGTCTGGGGCGGAGAATCACTGTGGAAGGTGTCGGTCCCACCAGTTTGACGCAGAGAGGTGTGGGGCTGAGAATCACTGTGGAAGATGTCGGTCCCACCAGTTTAACGCAGTGAGGTCTGGGGCTGAGAATCACTGTGGAAGGCGTCGGTCCCACCAGTTTAACGCAGTTATGTCGGGCTGAGAATCACTGTGGAAGATTTCGGTCCCAGCAGTTTAACGCAGAGAGGTCTGGGGCTGAGAATCACTGTGGAAGATGTCGGTCCCACCAGTTTAACGCAGTGATGTCGGGCTGAGAATCACAGTGGAATATGTCGAACCCACCAGTTTAACGTAGAGAGTTCTGGGGCTGAGAATAACTGTGGAAGTTATCGGTCCCACCAGTTTAACGCAGTGAGGTCTGGGGCTGAGAATCACTGTGGAAGGTGTCAGTCCCAACTGTTTAACGCAGTGAGGTCTGGGGCTGAGAATCACTGTGGAAGATGTCGGTCCCACCAGTTTAACGCAGTGAGGTCTGGGGCTGAGAATCACTGTGGAAGTTATCAGTCCCACCAGTTTAACGCAGTGAGGCCTGGGGCTGAGAATCACTGTGGAAGATGTCGGTCCCACCAGTTTAACGCAGTGATGTCGGGCTGAGAATCACTGTGGAAGATGTCGGTCCCACCAGTTTAACGCAGTGAGGTCTGGGGCTGAGAATCACTGTGGAAGATGTCGGTCCCACCAGTTTAACGCAATGAGGTCTGGGGCTGAGAAGCACTGTGGATGATGTCGGTACCACCAGTTTAACGCAGTGAGGTTTGGGGCTGCGAATCACTGTGGAAGGTGTCAGTCCCACCAGTCTAACACAGTGAGGTCTGGGGCTGAGAATCACTGCAAAGATGTCGGTCCCACCAGTTTAACGCAGTGATGCCGGGCTGAGAATCACTGTGGAAGATGTCGGTCCCACCAGTTTAACGCAGTGATGTCGGGCTGAGAATCACTGTGGAAGATGTCGGTGCCACCAGTCTAACGCAATGAGGTCTGGGGCTGAGAATCACTGTGGAAGTTGTCGGTCCCACCTGTTTAACGCAGTGAGGTCTGGGGCTGAGAATCACTGTGGAAAATGACGGTCCCACCAGTTTAACGCAGTGAGGCCTGGGGCTGAGAATCACTGTGGAAGATGTCGGTCCCACCAGTTTAACGCAGTGAGGTCTGGGGCTGAGAATCACTGTGGAAGATGTCGGTCCCACCACTTTAACGCAGTGAGGTCTGGGGCTGAGAATCACTGTGGAAGATGTCAGTCCCACCAGTTTAACGCAGTGATGTCGGGCTGAGAATCACTCTGGAAGATGTCGGTCCCACCAGTTTAATGCAGTGATGTCGGGCTGAGAATCACCATGGAAGATGTCGGTCCCACCAGTTTAACGCAGTGAGGTCTGGTGCTTAGAATCACTGTGGAAGATGTCGGTCCCACGAGTTTAACACAATGAGGTCTGGGGCTGAGAAAAACTGTGGAAGATGTCGGTCCCACCAGTTTAACGCAGTGAGGTCTGGGGCTGAGAATCACTGTGGAAGATGTCAGTCCCACCAGTTAAACGCAGTGAGGTCTGGGGCTGAGAATCACTGTGGAAGGTGTCAGTCCCACCAGTTTAACACAGAAAGGTCTGGGGCTGAGAATCACCGTGGAAGGTGTCAGTCCCACCAGTCTAAGGCAGTGAGGTCTGAGGCTGAGAATCACTGTGGAAGATGTCGGTCCCACCAGTTTAACGCAGTGAGGCCTGGGGCTGAGAATCACTGTGGAAAATGTCGGTCCCACCAGTTTAACGCAGTGAGGTCTGGGGCTGAGTATCACTGTGGAAGATATCAGTCCCACCAGTTTAACGCAGTGAGGTCTGGGGCTGAGAATCACTGCGGAAGATATCGGTCCCACCAGTTTAACGCAGTGAGGTCTGGGGCTGAGAATCACTGTGGAAGGTGTCGGTCCAACCAGTTTAACGCAGAGAGGTCTGGGGCTGAGAATCACTGTGGAAAATGTCGGTCCCACCAGTTTAACGCAGTGATGTTGGGCTGAGGATCACTGTGGAAGATGTCGGTCCCACCAGTTTACGCAGTGAGGTCTGGGGCTGAGAATCAATGTGGAAGATGTCGGTCCCACCAGTTTAACGTAATGAGGTCTGGGACTGAGAATCACTGTGGAAGATGTCGCTCCCACCAGTTTAACGCAGTGATGTCGGGCTGAGAATCACTGTGGAAGATATCGGTCCCACCAGTTTAATGCTGAGAGGTCTGGGGCTGAGAATCACTGTGGAAGATGTCGGTCCCACCAGTTTAACGCAGTGAGGTCTGGGGCTGAGTATCACTGTGGAAGATATCAGTCCCACCAGTTTAACGCAGTGAGGTCTGGGGCTGAGAATCACTATGGAAGATGTCGGTCCCACCAGTTTAACGCTGAGAGGTCTGGGGCTGAGAATCACTGTGGAAGATGTCAGTCCCACCAGTTTAACGCAGTGAGGCCTGGGGCTGAGAATCACTGCGGAATGTTCCAGTCCCACCAGTCTAATGCAGTGATGTCGGGCTGAGAATCACTGTGGAAGATGTCGATCCCACCAGTTTAACGCAGAGAGGTCTGGGGCTGAGAATCACTGTGGAAGATGTCGGTCCCACCAGTTTAACGTAGTGAGGTCTGGGGCTGAGGATCACTGTGGAAGATGTCGGTCCAACCAGTTTAACGCAGTGAGGTCTGGGGCTGGGAATCACTGTGGAAGATGTCGGTCCCACGAGTCTAACGCAGTGTGGTCTGGGGCTGCGAATCACTGTGGAAGATGTCGGTCCCACCAGTTTAACTCAGTGAGGTCTGGGGCTGAGAAACACTGTGGAAGTTGTCGGTCCCACCAGTTTAACGCAGTGAGGTCTGGGGCTGAGAATCACTGTGGAAAATGTCGCTCCCACCAGTTTAACGCAGTGAGGCCTGGGGCTGAGAATCACTGTGGAAGATGTCGGTCCCACCAGTTTAACGCAGTGAGGTCTGGGGCTGAGAATCACTGTGGAAGTTGTCGGTCCCACCACTTTAACGCAGTGAGGTCTGGGGCTGAGAATCACTGTGGAAGATGTCAGTCCCACCAGTTTAACGCAGTGATGTCGGGCTGAGAATCACTGTGGAAGATGTCGGTCCCACCAGTTTAATGCATTGATGTCGGGCTGAGAATCACCATGGAAGATGTCGGTCCCACCAGTTTAACGCAGTGAGGTCTGGGGCTTAGAATCACTCTGGAAGATGTCGGTCCCACGAGTTTAACACAATGAGGTCTGGGGATGAGAATAACTGTGGAAAATGTCGATCCCACCAGTTTAACGCAGTGAGGTGTGGGTCTGAGAAACACTGTGGAAGATGTCGCTCCCACCAGTTTAACGCAGTGATGTCGGGCTGAGAATCACTGTGGACGATGTCGGTCCCAACAGTTTAACGCAGTTTGTCTGGGGCTGAGAATCACTGTGGAAGGCGTCGATCCCACCAGTTTAACGCTGTGATGTCGGGCTGAGAATCACTGTGGAAGATGTCGGTCCCAGCAGTTTAACGCAGAGAGGTCTGGGGCTGAGAATCACTGTGGAAGATGTCGGTCCCACCAGTTTAACGCAGTGATGTCGGGCTGAGAATCACAGTGGAATATGTTGGTCCCACCATTTTAACGTAGAGAGTTCTGGGGCTGAGAATAACTGTGGAAGTTATCGGTCCCACCAGTTTAACGCAGTGAGGTCTGGGGCTGAGAATCACTGTGGAAGGTGTCAGTCCCACCTGTTTAACGCTGTGAGGTCTGGGGCTGAGAATCACTGTGGAAGATGTCGGTCCCACCAGTTTAACGCAGTGAGCTCTGGGGCTGAGAATCACTGTGGAAGTTATCAGTCCCACCAGTTTAACGCAGTGAGGCCTAGGGCTGAGAATCACTGTGGAAGATGTCGGTCCCACCAGTTTAACGCAGTGATGTCGGGCTGAGAATCACTGTGGAAGATGTCGGTCCCACCAGTTTAACGCAGTGAGGTCTGGGGCTGAGAATCACTGTGGAAGATGTCGGTCCCACCAGTTGAACGCAGAGAGGTCTGGGGCTGAGAATCACTGTGGAAAATGTCGGTCCCACCAGTTTAACGCAGTGATGTCGGGCTGAGAATCACTGTGGAAGATGTCGGTCCCACCAGTTTAACGCAGTGAGGTCTGGGGCTGAGAATCATTGTGGAAGATGTCGGTCCCACCAGTTTAACGCAATGAGGTCTGGGACTGAGAAGCACTGTGGATGATGTCGGTCCCACCAGTTTAACGCAGTGAGGTCTGCGGCTGCGAATCACTGTGGAAGGTGTCAGTCCCACCAGTCTAACACAGTGAGGTCTGGGGCTGAGAATCACTGCGAAGATGTCGGTCCCACTAGTTTAACGCAGTGATGCCCGGCTGAGAATCACTGTGGAAGATGTCGGTCCCACCAGTTTAACGCAGTGATGTCGGGCTGAGAATCACTGTGGAAGATGTCGGTGCCACCAGTCTAACGCAATGAGGTCTGGGGCTGAGAATCACTGTGGAAGTTGTCGGTCCCACCAGTTTAACGCAGTGAGGTCTGGGGCTGAGAATCACTGTGGAAGATGTCGGTCCCACCAGTTTAACGCAGTGAGGTCTGGGGCTGAGAATCACTGTGGAAGATGTCGGTCCCACCACTTTAACGCAGTGAGTTCTGGGGCTGAGAATCACTGTGGAAGATGTCAGTCCCACCAGTTTAACGCAGTGATGGCGAGCTGAGAATCACTCTGGAAGATGTCGCTCCCACCAGTTTAATGCAGTGATGTCGGGCTGAGAATCACCATGGAAGATGTCGGTCCCACCAGTTTAACGCAGTGAGGTCTGGTGCTTAGAATCACTGTGGAAGATGTCGGTCCCACCAGTTAAACGCAGTGAGGTCTGGGGCTGAGAATCACTGTGGAAGATGTCGGTCCCACGTGTTTAACACAATGAGTTCTGGGGCGGAGAATAACTGTGGAAGATGTCGGTCCCACCAGTTTAACGCAGTGAGGTCTGGGGCTGAGAATCACTGTGGAAGATGTCGGTCCCACCAGTTATACGCAGTGAGGTCTGGGGCTGAGAATCACTGTGGAAGGTGTCAGTCCCACCAGTTTAACACAGAAAGGTCTGGGGCTGAGAATCACCGTGGAAGGTGTCAGTCCCACCAGTCTAACGCAGTGAGGTCTGAGGCTGAGAATCTCTGTGGAAAATGTCGGTCCCATCAGTTTAACTCAGTGAGGTCTGGGGCTGAGTATCACTGTGGAAGATATCGGTCCCACCAGTTTAACGCAGTGAGGTCTGGGGCTGAGAATCACTGTGGAAGATGTTGGCCCCACCAGTTTAACGCAGAGAGGTCTGGGGCTGAGAGTCACTGTGGAAGATGTCGGTCCCAGCAGTTTAACGCAGTGAGGTCATGGGCTGAGTATCACTGTGGAAGGTGTCGGTCCCACCAGTTTAACGCAGAGAGGTCTGGGGCTGAGAATCACTGTGGAAAATGTCGGTCCCACCAGTTTAACGCAGGGATGTTGGGCTGAGAATCAATGTGGAAGATGTCGCTCCCACCAGTTTAACGCAATGAGGTCTGGGACTGAGAATCACTGTGGAAGATGTCGCTCCCACCAGTTTAACGCAGTGATGTCGGGCTGAGAATCACTGTGGAAGATATCGGTCCCACCAGTTTAACGCTGAGAGGTCTGGGGCTGAGAATCACTGTGGAAGATGTCGGTCCCACCAGTTTAACGCAGTGAGGTCTGGGGCTGAGTATCACTGTGGAAGATGTCAGTCCCACCAGTTTAACGCAGTGAGGTCTGGGGCTGAGAATCACTGTGGAAGTTGTCGCTCTCACCAGTTTAACGCTGAGAGGTCTGGGGCTGAGAATCACTGTGGAAGATGTCGGTCCCACCAGTTTAACGCAGTGAGGCCTGAGGCTGAGAATCACTGCGGAATGTGCCAGTCCCACCAGTCTAATGCAGTGATGTCGGGCTGAGAATCACTGTGGAAGATGTCGATCCCACCAGTTTAACGCAGAGAGGTCTGGGGCTGAGAATCACTGTGGAAGTTGTCGATCCCACCAGTTTAACGTAGTGAGTTCTGGGGCTGAGGATCACTGTGGAGGGTGTCGGTCCCACGAGTCTAACGCAGTGTGGTCTGGGGCTGCGAATCACTGTGGAAGATGTCGGTCCCACCAGTTTAACTCAGTGAGGTCTGGGGCTGAGAATCACTGTGGAAGTTGTCGGTCCCACCAGTTTAACTCAGTGAGATCTGGGGCTGAGAATCACTGTGGAAGTTGTCGGCCCCACCAGTTTAACGCAGTGAGGTCTGGGGCTGAGAATCACTGTGGAAAATGTCGCTCCCGCCAGTTTAACGCAGTGAGGCCTGGGGCTGAGAATCACTGTGGAAGATGTCGGTCCCACCAGTTTAATGCAGTGAGGTCTGGGGCTGAGAATCACTGTGGAAGATGTCGGTCCCACCACTTTAACGCAGTGAGGTCTGGGGCTGAGAATCACTGTGGAAGATGTCAGTCCCACCAGTTTAACGCAGTGATGTCGGGCTGAGAATCACTGTGGAAGTTGTCGGTCCCACCAGTTTAACGCAGTGAGGTCTGGGGCTGGGAATCACTGTGGAAGGTGTCGGTCCCACGAGTCTAACGCAGTGTGGTCTGGGGCTGCGAATCACTGTGGAAGATGTCGGTCCCACCAGTTTAACTCAGTGAGGTCTGGGGCTGAGAATCACTGTGGAAGTTGTCGGCCCCACCAGTTTAACGCAGTGAGGTCTGGGGCTGAGAATCACTGTGGAAAATGTCGCTCCCGCCAGTTTAACGCAGTGAGGCCTGGGGCTGAGAATCACTGTGGAAGATGTCGGTCCCACCAGTTTAATGCAGTGAGGTCTGGGGCTGAGAATCACTGTGGAAGATGTCGGTCCCACCACTTTAACGCAGTGAGGTCTGGGGCTGAGAATCACTGTGGAAGATGTCAGTCCCACCAGTTTAACGCAGTGATGTCGGGCTGAGAATCACTGTGGAAGATGTCGGTCCCACCAGTTTAATGCAGTGATGTCGGGCTGAGAATCACCATGGAAGATGTCGGTCCCACCAGTTTGAAGCAGTGAGGTCTGGGGCTTAGAATCACTGTGGAAGATGTCGGTCCCACGAGTTTAACACAATGAGGTCTGGGGATGATAATAACTGTGGAAAATGTCGGTCCCACCAGTTTAACGCAGTGAGGTCTGGGGCGGAGAATCACTGTGGAAAGTGTCGGTCCCACCAGTTTAACGCAGAGAGGTGTGGGGCTGAGAAACACTGTGGAAGATGTCGCTCCCACAAGTTTAACGCAGTGATGTCGGGCTGAGAATCACTGTGGAAGATGTCGGTCGCACCAGTTTAACGCAGTTTGTCTGGGGTTGAGAATCACTGTGGAAGGCGTCGGTCCCACCAGTTTAACGCTGTGATGTCGGGCTGAGAATCACTGTGGAAGATGTCGGTCCCAGCAGTTTAACGCAGAGAGGTCTGGGGCTGAGAATCATTGTGGAAGATGTCGGTCCCACCAGTTTAACGCAGTGAGGCCTGGGGCTGAGAATCACTGCGGAAGGTGCCAGTCCCACCAGTCTAACGCAGTGATGTCGGGCTGAGAATCACTGTGGAAGATGTCGATCCCACCAGTTTAACGCAGAGAGGTCTGGGGCTGAGAATCACTGTGGAAGATGTCGGTCCCACCAGTTTAACGTAGTGAGGTCTGGGGCTGAGAATCACTGTGGAAGATGTCGGTCCAACCAGTTTAACGCAGTGAGGTCTAGGGCTGGGAATCACTGTGGAAGATGTCGGTCCCACCAGTCTAACGCAGTGTGGTCTGGGGCTGAGAATCACTGTGGAAGATGTCGGTCCCACCAGTCTAACGCAGTGATGTCGGGCTGAGAATAACTGTGGAAGATGTCGGTCCCACCAGTTTAACGCAGTGAGGTCTGGGGCTGAGAATCACTGTGGAAGGTGTCAGTCCCACCAGTATAACGCAGTGAGGTCTGGGGCTGAGAATCACTGTGGAAGATGTTGGTCCCAGCAGTTTAACGCAGTGATGTCGGGCTGAGAATCACTGTGGAAGATGTCGGTCCCAGCAGTTTAACGCAGTGATGTCGGGCTGAGAATCACTGTGGAAGATGTCGCTGCCACCAGTCTAACGCAATGAGGTCTGGGGCTGAGAATCACTGTGGAAGTTGTCAGTCACTCCAGTTTAACGCAGTGAGGTCTGGGGCTGAGAATCACTGTGGAAGTTGTCGGTCCCACCAGTTTAACGCAGTGAGGCCTGGGGTTGAGAATCACTGTGGAAGATGCCGGTCCCACCAGTTTAACGCAGTGAGGTCTGGGGCTGGGAATCACTGTGGAAGATGTCGGCCCCACCAGTTTAACGCAGTGAGGTCTGGGGCTGACAATCACTGTGGAAGATGTCGGTCCCACCAGTTTAACGCAGTGAGGTTTGGGGCTGGGAATCACTGTGGAAGATGTCGGTCCCACCAGTTTAACGCAGTGATGTCGGGCTGAGAATCACTGTGGAAGATTTCGTTCCCACCAGTTTAACGCAGAGAGGTCTGGGGCTGAGAAGCACTGTGGATGATGTCGGTCCCACCAGTTTAATGCAATGAGGTCTGGGGCTGAGAATCACTGTGGAAAATGTCGGTTCCACCAGTTTAACGCAGTGATGTCGGGCTGAGAATCACTGTGGAAGATGTCGGACCCACCAGTTTAACGCAGAGTGTTCTGGGGCTGAGAATCATTGTGGAAGTTGTCGGTCCCACCAGTTTAACGCACTGAGGTCTGGGGCTGAGAATCACTGTGGAAGATGTCGGTCCCACCAGTTTAACGCAGTGAGGTCTGGGGCTGAGAATCACTGTGGAAGGTGTCAGTCCCACCAGTTTAATGCAGTGAGGTCTGGGGCTGAGAATCATTGTGGAAGATGTCGGTCCCACCAGTTTAACGCAATGAGGTCTGGGGCTGAGGATCACTGTGGAAGATGTCGGTCCCATCAGTTTAACGCAGTGAAGTCGGGCTGAGAGTCACTGTGGAAGATGTCGTTCCCACCAGTTTAACGCAGAGAGGTCTGGGGCTGAGAATCACTGTGGAAGATGTCGGTCCCACCAGTTAAACGCAATGAGGTCTGGGGCTGAGAATCACTGTGGAAGATGTCGGTCCCACCAATTTGACGCAGTGATGTCGGGCTGAGAATCAGAGTGGAATATGTCGGTCCCACCATTTTAACATAGAGAGTTCTGGGGCTGAGAATAACTGTGGAAGTTGTCGGTCCAACCAGTTTAACGCAGTGAGGTCTGGGGCTGAGAATCACTGTGGAAGGTGTCAGTCCCACCTGTTTAACGGAGTGAGATCTGGGGCTGAGAATCACTGTGGAAGATGTCGGTCCCACCAGTTTAACGCAGTGAGGTCTGGGGCTGAGAATCACTGTGGAAGGTATCAGTACCACCAGTTTAACGCAGTGAGGCCTGGGGCTGAGAATCACTGTGGAAGATGTCGGTCCCACCAGTTTAACGCAGTGATGTCGGGCTGAGAATCACTCTGGAAGATGTCGGTCCCACCAGTTTAAAGCAGTGAGGTCTGGGGCTGAGAATCACTGTGGAAGATGTCGGTCCCACCAGTTTAACGCAGTGATGCCGGGCTGAGAATCACTGTGGAAGATGTCGGTCCCACCAGTTTAACGCAGAGAGGTCTGGGTCTGAGAATCACTGTGGAATATGTCGGTCCCACCAGTTTAACGCAGTGAGGTCTGGGGCTGAGAATCACTTTAGAAGATGTCGGTCCAACCAGTTTAACGCAGTGAGGTCTGGGGCTGAGAATCACTGTGGAAGATGTCGGTCCCACCAGTCTAACGCAGTGAGGTCTGGCGCTGCGAATCACTGTGGAAGATGTCGGTCCCACCAGTTTAACGCAGTTCGTCTGGGGCTGAGAATCACTGTGGAAGATGTCGGTCCCACCAGTCTAACGCAGTGAGGTCTGGCGCAGCGAATCACTGTGGAAGATGTCGGTCCCACCAGTTTAACGCAGTTCGTCTGGGGCTGCGAATCACTGTGGAAGTTGTCGGTCCCACCAGTTTAAAGCAGTGATGTCTGGGGCTGAGAATCACTGTGGAAGATGTCGGTCCCACCAGTTTAACGCAGTGAGGTCTGGGGCTGAGAATCACTGTGGAAGATGTCGGTCCCACCACTTTAACGCAGTGAGGTCTGGGGCTGAGAATCACTGTGGAAGATGTCAGTCCCACCAGTTTAACGCAGTGATGTCGGGCTGAGAATCACTGTGGAAGATGTCGGTCCCACCAGTTTAATGCAGTGATGTCGGGTTGAGAATCACTGTGGAAGATGTCGGTCCCACCAGTTCAACGCAGTGAGGTCTGGGGCTTAGAATCACTGTGGAAGATGTCGGTCCCACGAGTTTAACACAATGAGGTCTGGGGCTGAGAATAACTGTGGAAGATGTCGGCCCCACCAGTTTAACGCAGTGAGGTCTGGGGCGGAGAATCACTGTGGAAGGTGTCGGTCCCACCAGTTTGACGCAGAGAGGTGTGGGGCTGAGAATCACTGTGGAAGATGTCGGTCCCACCAGTTTAACGCAGTGAGGTCTGGGGCTGAGAATCACTGTGGAAGGCGTCGGTCCCACCAGTTTAACGCAGTTATGTCGGGCTGAGAATCACTGTGGAAGATGTCGGTCCCACCAGTTTAACGCAGTGAGGTCTGGGGCTGAGAATCACTGTGGAAGGCGTCGGTCCCACCAGTTTAACGCAGTGATGTCGGGCTGAGAATCACTGTGGAAGATGTCGGAGCCACCAGTCTAACACAATGAGGTCTGGGGCTGAGAATCAATGTGGAAGTTGTCGGTCCCACCAGTTTAAAGCAGTGATGTCTGGGGCTGAGAATCACTGTGGACGATGTCGGTCCCACCAGTTTAACGCAGTGAAGCCTGGGGCTGAGAATCACTGTGGAAGATGTCGGTCCCACCAGTTTAACGCAGTGAGGTCTGGGGCTGAGAATCACTGTGGAAGTTGTCGGTCCCACCACTTTAACGCAGTGAGGTCTGGGGCTGAGAATCACTGTGGAAGATGTCAGTCCCACCAGTTTAACGCAGTGATGTCGGGCTGAGAATCACTGTGGAAGATGTCGGTCCCACCAGTTTAATGCAGTGATGTCGGGCTGAGAATCACTGTGGAAGATGTCGGTCCCACCAGTTTAACGCAGTGAGGTCTGGGGCTTAGAATCACTGTGGAAGATGTCGGTCCCACGAGTTTAACACAATGAGGTCTGGGGCTGAGAATAACTGTGGAAGATGTCGCCCCCACCAGTTTAACGCAGTGATGTCGGGCTGAGAATCACTGTGGAAGGTGTCGGTGCCACCAGTCTAACGCAATGAGGTCTGCGGCTGAGAATCACTGTGGAAGTTGTCAGTCCCACCAGTTTAACGCAGTGAGGTCTGGGACTGAGAATCACTGTGGAAGATGTCGGTCCCACCAATTTAACGCAGTGAGGCCTGGGGCTGAGAATCACTGTGGAAGATGTCGGTCCCACCAGTTTAACGCAGTGAGGTCTGGGGCTGAGAATCACTGTGGAAGGTGTCAGTCCCACCAGTATAACGCAGTGAGGTCTGGGGCTGAGAATCACTGTGGAAGATGTTGGTCCCAGCAGTTTAACGCAGTGATGTCGGGCTGAGAATCACTGTGGAAGATGTCGGTCCCAGCAGTTTAACGCAGTGATGTCGGGCTGAGAATCACTGTGGAAGATGTCGCTGCCACCAGTCTAACGCAATGAGGTCTGGGGCTGAGAATCACTGTGGAAGTTGTCAGTCACTCCAGTTTAACGCAGTGAGGTCTGGGGCTGAGAATCACTGTGGAAGTTGTCGGTCCCACCAGTTTAACGCAGTGAGGCCTGGGGTTGAGAATCACTGTGGAAGATGCCGGTCCCACCAGTTTAACGCAGTGAGGTCTGGGGCTGGGAATCACTGTGGAAGATGTCGGCCCCACCAGTTTAACGCAGTGAGGTCTGGGGCTGAGAATCACTGTGGAAGATGTCGGTCCCACCAGTTTAACGCAGTGAGGTTTGGGGCTGGGAATCACTGTGGAAGATGTCGGTCCCACCAGTTTAACGCAGTGATGTCGGGCTGAGAATCACTGTGGAAGATTTCGTTCCCACCAGTTTAACGCAGAGAGGTCTGGGGCTGAGAAGCACTGTGGATGATGTCGGTCCCACCAGTTTAATGCAATGAGGTCTGGGGCTGAGAATCACTGTGGAAAATGTCGGTTCCACCAGTTTAACGCAGTGATGTCGGGCTGAGAATCACTGTGGAAGATGTCGGACCCACCAGTTTAACGCAGAGTGTTCTGGGGCTGAGAATCATTGTGGAAGTTGTCGGTCCCACCAGTTTAACGCACTGAGGTCTGGGGCTGAGAATCACTGTGGAAGATGTCGGTCCCACCAGTTTAACGCAGTGAGGTCTGGGGCTGAGAATCACTGTGGAAGGTGTCAGTCCCACCAGTTTAACGCAGTGAGGTTTGGGGCTGAGAATCATTGTGGAAGATGTCGGTCCCACCAGTTTAACGCAATGAGGTCTGGGGCTGAGGATCACTGTGGAAGATGTCGGTCCCATCAGTTTAACGCAGTGAAGTCGGGCTGAGAGTCACTGTGGAAGATGTCGTTCCCACCAGTTTAACGCAGAGAGGTCTGGGGCTGAGAATCACTGTGGAAGATGTCGGTCCCACCAGTTAAACGCAATGAGGTCTGGGGCTGAGAATCACTGTGGAAGATGTCGGTCCCACCAATTTGACGCAGTGATGTCGGGCTGAGAATCAGAGTGGAATATGTCGGTCCCACCATTTTAACATAGAGAGTTCTGGGGCTGAGAATGACTGTGGAAGTTGTCGGTCCAACCAGTTTAACGCAGTGAGGTCTGGGGCTGAGAATCACTGTGGAAGGTGTCAGTCCCACCTGTTTAACGGAGTGAGATCTGGGGCTGAGAATCACTGTGGAAGATGTCGGTCCCACCAGTTTAACGCAGTGAGGTCTGGGGCTGAGAATCACTGTGGAAGGTATCAGTACCACCAGTTTAACGCAGTGAGGCCTGGGGCTGAGAATCACTGTGGAAGATGTCGGTCCCACCAGTTTAACGCAGTGATGTCGGGCTGAGAATCACTCTGGAAGATGTCGGTCCCACCAGTTTAAAGCAGTGAGGTCTGGGGCTGAGAATCACTGTGGAAGATGTCGGTCCCACCAGTTTAACGCAGTGATGCCGGGCTGAGAATCACTGTGGAAGATGTCGGTCCCACCAGTTTAACGCAGAGAGGTCTGGGTCTGAGAATCACTGTGGAATATGTTGGTCCCACCAGTTTAACGCAGTGAGGTCTGGGGCTGAGAATCACTTTAGAAGATGTCGGTCCAACCAGTTTAACGCAGTGAGGTCTGGGGCTGAGAATCACTGTGGAAGATGTCGGTCCCACCAGTCTAACGCAGTGAGGTCTGGCGCTGCGAATCACTGTGGAAGATGTCGGTCCCACCAGTTTAACGCAGTTCGTCTGGGGCTGAGAATCACTGTGGAAGATGTCGGTCCCACCAGTCTAACGCAGTGAGGTCTGGCGCTGCGAATCACTGTGGAAGATGTCGGTCCCACCAGTTTAACGCAGTTCGTCTGGGGCTGCGAATCACTGTGGAAGTTGTCGGTCCCACCAGTTTAAAGCAGTGATGTCTGGGGCTGAGAATCACTGTGGAAGATGTCGGTCCCACCAGTTTAACGAAGTGAGGCCTGGGGCTGAGAATCACTGGAAGATGTCGGTCCCACCAGTTTAACGCAGTGAGGTCTGGGGCTGAGAATCACTGTGGAAGATGTCGGTCCCACCACTTTAACGCAGTGAGGTCTGGGGCTGAGAATCACTGTGGAAGATGTCAGTCCCACCAGTTTAACGCAGTGATGTCGGGCTGAGAATCACTGTGGAAGATGTCGGTCCCACCAGTTTAATGCAGTGATGTCGGGTTGAGAATCACTGTGGAAGATGTCGGTCCCACCAGTTTAACGCAGTGAGGTCTGGGGCTTAGAATCACTGTGGAAGATGTCGGTCCCACGAGTTTAACACAATGAGGTCTGGGGCTGAGAATAACTGTGGAAGATGTCGGCCCCACCAGTTTAACGCAGTGAGGTCTGGGGCGGAGAATCACTGTGGAAGGTGTCGGTCCCACCAGTTTGACGCAGAGAGGTGTGGGGCTGAGAATCACTGTGGAAGATGTCGGTCCCACCAGTTTAACGCAGTGAGGTCTGGGGCTGAGAATCACTGTGGAAGGCGTCGGTCCCACCAGTTTAACGCAGTTATGTCGGGCTGAGAATCACTGTGGAAGATTTCGGTCCCAGCAGTTTAACGCAGAGAGGTCTGGGGCTGAGAATCACTGTGGAAGATGTCGGTCCCACCAGTTTAACGCAGTGATGTCGGGCTGAGAATCACAGTGGAATATGTCGAACCCACCAGTTTAACGTAGAGAGTTCTGGGGCTGAGAATAACTGTGGAAGTTATCGGTCCCACCAGTTTAACGCAGTGAGGTCTGGGGCTGAGAATCACTGTGGAAGGTGTCAGTCCCAACTGTTTAACGCAGTGAGGTCTGGGGCTGAGAATCACTGTGGAAGATGTCGGTCCCACCAGTTTAACGCAGTGAGGTCTGGGGCTGAGAATCACTGTGGAAGTTATCAGTCCCACCAGTTTAACGCAGTGAGGCCTGGGGCTGAGAATCACTGTGGAAGATGTCGGTCCCACCAGTTTAACGCAGTGATGTCGGGCTGAGAATCACTGTGGAAGATGTCGGTCCCACCAGTTTAACGCAGTGAGGTCTGGGGCTGAGAATCACTGTGGAAGATGTCGGTCCCACCAGTTTAACGCAATGAGGTCTGGGGCTGAGAAGCACTGTGGATGATGTCGGTACCACCAGTTTAACGCAGTGAGGTTTGGGGCTGCGAATCACTGTGGAAGGTGTCAGTCCCACCAGTCTAACACAGTGAGGTCTGGGGCTGAGAATCACTGCAAAGATGTCGGTCCCACCAGTTTAACGCAGTGATGCCGGGCTGAGAATCACTGTGGAAGATGTCGGTCCCACCAGTTTAACGCAGTGATGTCGGGCTGAGAATCACTGTGGAAGATGTCGGTGCCACCAGTCTAACGCAATGAGGTCTGGGGCTGAGAATCACTGTGGAAGTTGTCGGTCCCACCTGTTTAACGCAGTGAGGTCTGGGGCTGAGAATCACTGTGGAAAATGACGGTCCCACCAGTTTAACGCAGTGAGGCCTGGGGCTGAGAATCACTGTGGAAGATGTCGGTCCCACCAGTTTAACGCAGTGAGGTCTGGGGCTGAGAATCACTGTGGAAGATGTCGGTCCCACCACTTTAACGCAGTGAGGTCTGGGGCTGACAATCACTGTGGAAGATGTCAGTCCCACCAGTTTAACGCAGTGATGTCGGGCTGAGAATCACTCTGGAAGATGTCGGTCCCACCAGTTTAATGCAGTGATGTCGGGCTGAGAATCACCATGGAAGATGTCGGTCCCACCAGTTTAACGCAGTGAGGTCTGGTGCTTAGAATCACTGTGGAAGATGTCGGTCCCACGAGTTTAACACAATGAGGTCTGGGGCTGAGAAAAACTGTGGAAGATGTCGGTCCCACCAGTTTAACGCAGTGAGGTCTGGGGCTGAGAATCACTGTGGAAGATGTCAGTCCCACCAGTTAAACGCAGTGAGGTCTGGGGCTGAGAATCACTGTGGAAGGTGTCAGTCCCACCAGTTTAACACAGAAAGGTCTGGGGCTGAGAATCACCGTGGAAGGTGTCAGTCCCACCAGTCTAAGGCAGTGAGGTCTGAGGCTGAGAATCACTGTGGAAGATGTCGGTCCCACCAGTTTAACGCAGTGAGGCCTGGGGCTGAGAATCACTGTGGAAAATGTCGGTCCCACCAGTTTAACGCAGTGAGGTCTGGGGCTGAGTATCACTGTGGAAGATATCAGTCCCACCAGTTTAACGCAGTGAGGTCTGGGGCTGAGAATCACTGCGGAAGATATCGGTCCCACCAGTTTAACGCAGTGAGGTCTGGGGCTGAGAATCACTGTGGAAGGTGTCGGTCCAACCAGTTTAACGCAGAGAGGTCTGGGGCTGAGAATCACTGTGGAAAATGTCGGTCCCACCAGTTTAACGCAGTGATGTTGGGCTGAGGATCACTGTGGAAGATGTCGGTCCCACCAGTTTACGCAGTGAGGTCTGGGGCTGAGAATCAATGTGGAAGATGTCGGTCCCACCAGTTTAACGTAATGAGGTCTGGGACTGAGAATCACTGTGGAAGATGTCGCTCCCACCAGTTTAACGCAGTGATGTCGGGCTGAGAATCACTGTGGAAGATATCGGTCCCACCAGTTTAATGCTGAGAGGTCTGGGGCTGAGAATCACTGTGGAAGATGTCGGTCCCACCAGTTTAACGCAGTGAGGTCTGGGGCTGAGTATCACTGTGGAAGATATCAGTCCCACCAGTTTAACGCAGTGAGGTCTGGGGCTGAGAATCACTATGGAAGATGTCGGTCCCACCAGTTTAACGCTGAGAGGTCTGGGGCTGAGAATCACTGTGGAAGATGTCAGTCCCACCAGTTTAACGCAGTGAGGCCTGGGGCTGAGAATCACTGCGGAATGTTCCAGTCCCACCAGTCTAATGCAGTGATGTCGGGCTGAGAATCACTGTGGAAGATGTCGATCCCACCAGTTTAACGCAGAGAGGTCTGGGGCTGAGAATCACTGTGGAAGATGTCGGTCCCACCAGTTTAACGTAGTGAGGTCTGGGGCTGAGGATCACTGTGGAAGATGTCGGTCCAACCAGTTTAACGCAGTGAGGTCTGGGGCTGGGAATCACTGTGGAAGATGTCGGTCCCACGAGTCTAACGCAGTGTGGTCTGGGGCTGCGAATCACTGTGGAAGATGTCGGTCCCACCAGTTTAACTCAGTGAGGTCTGGGGCTGAGAAACACTGTGGAAGTTGTCGGTCCCACCAGTTTAACGCAGTGAGGTCTGGGGCTGAGAATCACTGTGGAAAATGTCGCTCCCACCAGTTTAACGCAGTGAGGCCTGGGGCTGAGAATCACTGTGGAAGATGTCGGTCCCACCAGTTTAACGCAGTGAGGTCTGGGGCTGAGAATCACTGTGGAAGTTGTCGGTCCCACCACTTTAACGCAGTGAGGTCTGGGGCTGAGAATCACTGTGGAAGATGTCAGTCCCACCAGTTTAACGCAGTGATGTCGGGCTGAGAATCACTGTGGAAGATGTCGGTCCCACCAGTTTAATGCATTGATGTCGGGCTGAGAATCACCATGGAAGATGTCGGTCCCACCAGTTTAACGCAGTGAGGTCTGGGGCTTAGAATCACTCTGGAAGATGTCGGTCCCACGAGTTTAACACAATGAGGTCTGGGGATGAGAATAACTGTGGAAAATGTCGATCCCACCAGTTTAACGCAGTGAGGTGTGGGTCTGAGAAACACTGTGGAAGATGTCGCTCCCACCAGTTTAACGCAGTGATGTCGGGCTGAGAATCACTGTGGACGATGTCGGTCCCAACAGTTTAACGCAGTTTGTCTGGGGCTGAGAATCACTGTGGAAGGCGTCGATCCCACCAGTTTAACGCTGTGATGTCGGGCTGAGAATCACTGTGGAAGATGTCGGTCCCAGCAGTTTAACGCAGAGAGGTCTGGGGCTGAGAATCACTGTGGAAGATGTCGGTCCCACCAGTTTAACGCAGTGATGTCGGGCTGAGAATCACAGTGGAATATGTTGGTCCCACCATTTTAACGTAGAGAGTTCTGGGGCTGAGAATAACTGTGGAAGTTATCGGTCCCACCAGTTTAACGCAGTGAGGTCTGGGGCTGAGAATCACTGTGGAAGGTGTCAGTCCCACCTGTTTAACGCTGTGAGGTCTGGGGCTGAGAATCACTGTGGAAGATGTCGGTCCCACCAGTTTAACGCAGTGAGCTCTGGGGCTGAGAATCACTGTGGAAGTTATCAGTCCCACCAGTTTAACGCAGTGAGGCCTAGGGCTGAGAATCACTGTGGAAGATGTCGGTCCCACCAGTTTAACGCAGTGATGTCGGGCTGAGAATCACTGTGGAAGATGTCGGTCCCACCAGTTTAACGCAGTGAGGTCTGGGGCTGAGAATCACTGTGGAAGATGTCGGTCCCACCAGTTGAACGCAGAGAGGTCTGGGGCTGAGAATCACTGTGGAAAATGTCGGTCCCACCAGTTTAACGCAGTGATGTCGGGCTGAGAATCACTGTGGAAGATGTCGGTCCCACCAGTTTAACGCAGTGAGGTCTGGGGCTGAGAATCATTGTGGAAGATGTCGGTCCCACCAGTTTAACGCAATGAGGTCTGGGACTGAGAAGCACTGTGGATGATGTCGGTCCCACCAGTTTAACGCAGTGAGGTCTGCGGCTGCGAATCACTGTGGAAGGTGTCAGTCCCACCAGTCTAACACAGTGAGGTCTGGGGCTGAGAATCACTGCGAAGATGTCGGTCCCACTAGTTTAACGCAGTGATGCCCGGCTGAGAATCACTGTGGAAGATGTCGGTCCCACCAGTTTAACGCAGTGATGTCGGGCTGAGAATCACTGTGGAAGATGTCGGTGCCACCAGTCTAACGCAATGAGGTCTGGGGCTGAGAATCACTGTGGAAGTTGTCGGTCCCACCAGTTTAACGCAGTGAGGTCTGGGGCTGAGAATCACTGTGGAAGATGTCGGTCCCACCAGTTTAACGCAGTGAGGTCTGGGGCTGAGAATCACTGTGGAAGATGTCGGTCCCACCACTTTAACGCAGTGAGTTCTGGGGCTGAGAATCACTGTGGAAGATGTCAGTCCCACCAGTTTAACGCAGTGATGGCGAGCTGAGAATCACTCTGGAAGATGTCGCTCCCACCAGTTTAATGCAGTGATGTCGGGCTGAGAATCACCATGGAAGATGTCGGTCCCACCAGTTTAACGCAGTGAGGTCTGGTGCTTAGAATCACTGTGGAAGATGTCGGTCCCACCAGTTAAACGCAGTGAGGTCTGGGGCTGAGAATCACTGTGGAAGATGTCGGTCCCACGTGTTTAACACAATGAGTTCTGGGGCGGAGAATAACTGTGGAAGATGTCGGTCCCACCAGTTTAACGCAGTGAGGTCTGGGGCTGAGAATCACTGTGGAAGATGTCGGTCCCACCAGTTATACGCAGTGAGGTCTGGGGCTGAGAATCACTGTGGAAGGTGTCAGTCCCACCAGTTTAACACAGAAAGGTCTGGGGCTGAGAATCACCGTGGAAGGTGTCAGTCCCACCAGTCTAACGCAGTGAGGTCTGAGGCTGAGAATCTCTGTGGAAAATGTCGGTCCCATCAGTTTAACTCAGTGAGGTCTGGGGCTGAGTATCACTGTGGAAGATATCGGTCCCACCAGTTTAACGCAGTGAGGTCTGGGGCTGAGAATCACTGTGGAAGATGTTGGCCCCACCAGTTTAACGCAGAGAGGTCTGGGGCTGAGAGTCACTGTGGAAGATGTCGGTCCCAGCAGTTTAACGCAGTGAGGTCATGGGCTGAGTATCACTGTGGAAGGTGTCGGTCCCACCAGTTTAACGCAGAGAGGTCTGGGGCTGAGAATCACTGTGGAAAATGTCGGTCCCACCAGTTTAACGCAGGGATGTTGGGCTGAGAATCAATGTGGAAGATGTCGCTCCCACCAGTTTAACGCAATGAGGTCTGGGACTGAGAATCACTGTGGAAGATGTCGCTCCCACCAGTTTAACGCAGTGATGTCGGGCTGAGAATCACTGTGGAAGATATCGGTCCCACCAGTTTAACGCTGAGAGGTCTGGGGCTGAGAATCACTGTGGAAGATGTCGGTCCCACCAGTTTAACGCAGTGAGGTCTGGGGCTGAGTATCACTGTGGAAGATGTCAGTCCCACCAGTTTAACGCAGTGAGGTCTGGGGCTGAGAATCACTGTGGAAGTTGTCGCTCTCACCAGTTTAACGCTGAGAGGTCTGGGGCTGAGAATCACTGTGGAAGATGTCGGTCCCACCAGTTTAACGCAGTGAGGCCTGAGGCTGAGAATCACTGCGGAATGTGCCAGTCCCACCAGTCTAATGCAGTGATGTCGGGCTGAGAATCACTGTGGAAGATGTCGATCCCACCAGTTTAACGCAGAGAGGTCTGGGGCTGAGAATCACTGTGGAAGTTGTCGATCCCACCAGTTTAACGTAGTGAGTTCTGGGGCTGAGGATCACTGTGGAGGGTGTCGGTCCCACGAGTCTAACGCAGTGTGGTCTGGGGCTGCGAATCACTGTGGAAGATGTCGGTCCCACCAGTTTAACTCAGTGAGGTCTGGGGCTGAGAATCACTGTGGAAGTTGTCGGTCCCACCAGTTTAACTCAGTGAGATCTGGGGCTGAGAATCACTGTGGAAGTTGTCGGCCCCACCAGTTTAACGCAGTGAGGTCTGGGGCTGAGAATCACTGTGGAAAATGTCGCTCCCGCCAGTTTAACGCAGTGAGGCCTGGGGCTGAGAATCACTGTGGAAGATGTCGGTCCCACCAGTTTAATGCAGTGAGGTCTGGGGCTGAGAATCACTGTGGAAGATGTCGGTCCCACCACTTTAACGCAGTGAGGTCTGGGGCTGAGAATCACTGTGGAAGATGTCAGTCCCACCAGTTTAACGCAGTGATGTCGGGCTGAGAATCACTGTGGAAGTTGTCGGTCCCACCAGTTTAACGCAGTGAGGTCTGGGGCTGGGAATCACTGTGGAAGGTGTCGGTCCCACGAGTCTAACGCAGTGTGGTCTGGGGCTGCGAATCACTGTGGAAGATGTCGGTCCCACCAGTTTAACTCAGTGAGGTCTGGGGCTGAGAATCACTGTGGAAGTTGTCGGCCCCACCAGTTTAACGCAGTGAGGTCTGGGGCTGAGAATCACTGTGGAAAATGTCGCTCCCGCCAGTTTAACGCAGTGAGGCCTGGGGCTGAGAATCACTGTGGAAGATGTCGGTCCCACCAGTTTAATGCAGTGAGGTCTGGGGCTGAGAATCACTGTGGAAGATGTCGGTCCCACCACTTTAACGCAGTGAGGTCTGGGGCTGAGAATCACTGTGGAAGATGTCAGTCCCACCAGTTTAACGCAGTGATGTCGGGCTGAGAATCACTGTGGAAGATGTCGGTCCCACCAGTTTAATGCAGTGATGTCGGGCTGAGAATCACCATGGAAGATGTCGGTCCCACCAGTTTGAAGCAGTGAGGTCTGGGGCTTAGAATCACTGTGGAAGATGTCGGTCCCACGAGTTTAACACAATGAGGTCTGGGGATGATAATAACTGTGGAAAATGTCGGTCCCACCAGTTTAACGCAGTGAGGTCTGGGGCGGAGAATCACTGTGGAAAGTGTCGGTCCCACCAGTTTAACGCAGAGAGGTGTGGGGCTGAGAAACACTGTGGAAGATGTCGCTCCCACAAGTTTAACGCAGTGATGTCGGGCTGAGAATCACTGTGGAAGATGTCGGTCGCACCAGTTTAACGCAGTTTGTCTGGGGTTGAGAATCACTGTGGAAGGCGTCGGTCCCACCAGTTTAACGCTGTGATGTCGGGCTGAGAATCACTGTGGAAGATGTCGGTCCCAGCAGTTTAACGCAGAGAGGTCTGGGGCTGAGAATCATTGTGGAAGATGTCGGTCCCACCAGTTTAACGCAGTGAGGCCTGGGGCTGAGAATCACTGCGGAAGGTGCCAGTCCCACCAGTCTAACGCAGTGATGTCGGGCTGAGAATCACTGTGGAAGATGTCGATCCCACCAGTTTAACGCAGAGAGGTCTGGGGCTGAGAATCACTGTGGAAGATGTCGGTCCCACCAGTTTAACGTAGTGAGGTCTGGGGCTGAGAATCACTGTGGAAGATGTCGGTCCAACCAGTTTAACGCAGTGAGGTCTAGGGCTGGGAATCACTGTGGAAGATGTCGGTCCCACCAGTCTAACGCAGTGTGGTCTGGGGCTGAGAATCACTGTGGAAGATGTCGGTCCCACCAGTCTAACGCAGTGATGTCGGGCTGAGAATAACTGTGGAAGATGTCGGTCCCACCAGTTTAACGCAGTGAGGTCTGGGGCTGAGAATCACTGTGGAAGGTGTCAGTCCCACCAGTATAACGCAGTGAGGTCTGGGGCTGAGAATCACTGTGGAAGATGTTGGTCCCAGCAGTTTAACGCAGTGATGTCGGGCTGAGAATCACTGTGGAAGATGTCGGTCCCAGCAGTTTAACGCAGTGATGTCGGGCTGAGAATCACTGTGGAAGATGTCGCTGCCACCAGTCTAACGCAATGAGGTCTGGGGCTGAGAATCACTGTGGAAGTTGTCAGTCACTCCAGTTTAACGCAGTGAGGTCTGGGGCTGAGAATCACTGTGGAAGTTGTCGGTCCCACCAGTTTAACGCAGTGAGGCCTGGGGTTGAGAATCACTGTGGAAGATGCCGGTCCCACCAGTTTAACGCAGTGAGGTCTGGGGCTGGGAATCACTGTGGAAGATGTCGGCCCCACCAGTTTAACGCAGTGAGGTCTGGGGCTGACAATCACTGTGGAAGATGTCGGTCCCACCAGTTTAACGCAGTGAGGTTTGGGGCTGGGAATCACTGTGGAAGATGTCGGTCCCACCAGTTTAACGCAGTGATGTCGGGCTGAGAATCACTGTGGAAGATTTCGTTCCCACCAGTTTAACGCAGAGAGGTCTGGGGCTGAGAAGCACTGTGGATGATGTCGGTCCCACCAGTTTAATGCAATGAGGTCTGGGGCTGAGAATCACTGTGGAAAATGTCGGTTCCACCAGTTTAACGCAGTGATGTCGGGCTGAGAATCACTGTGGAAGATGTCGGACCCACCAGTTTAACGCAGAGTGTTCTGGGGCTGAGAATCATTGTGGAAGTTGTCGGTCCCACCAGTTTAACGCACTGAGGTCTGGGGCTGAGAATCACTGTGGAAGATGTCGGTCCCACCAGTTTAACGCAGTGAGGTCTGGGGCTGAGAATCACTGTGGAAGGTGTCAGTCCCACCAGTTTAATGCAGTGAGGTCTGGGGCTGAGAATCATTGTGGAAGATGTCGGTCCCACCAGTTTAACGCAATGAGGTCTGGGGCTGAGGATCACTGTGGAAGATGTCGGTCCCATCAGTTTAACGCAGTGAAGTCGGGCTGAGAGTCACTGTGGAAGATGTCGTTCCCACCAGTTTAACGCAGAGAGGTCTGGGGCTGAGAATCACTGTGGAAGATGTCGGTCCCACCAGTTAAACGCAATGAGGTCTGGGGCTGAGAATCACTGTGGAAGATGTCGGTCCCACCAATTTGACGCAGTGATGTCGGGCTGAGAATCAGAGTGGAATATGTCGGTCCCACCATTTTAACATAGAGAGTTCTGGGGCTGAGAATAACTGTGGAAGTTGTCGGTCCAACCAGTTTAACGCAGTGAGGTCTGGGGCTGAGAATCACTGTGGAAGGTGTCAGTCCCACCTGTTTAACGGAGTGAGATCTGGGGCTGAGAATCACTGTGGAAGATGTCGGTCCCACCAGTTTAACGCAGTGAGGTCTGGGGCTGAGAATCACTGTGGAAGGTATCAGTACCACCAGTTTAACGCAGTGAGGCCTGGGGCTGAGAATCACTGTGGAAGATGTCGGTCCCACCAGTTTAACGCAGTGATGTCGGGCTGAGAATCACTCTGGAAGATGTCGGTCCCACCAGTTTAAAGCAGTGAGGTCTGGGGCTGAGAATCACTGTGGAAGATGTCGGTCCCACCAGTTTAACGCAGTGATGCCGGGCTGAGAATCACTGTGGAAGATGTCGGTCCCACCAGTTTAACGCAGAGAGGTCTGGGTCTGAGAATCACTGTGGAATATGTCGGTCCCACCAGTTTAACGCAGTGAGGTCTGGGGCTGAGAATCACTTTAGAAGATGTCGGTCCAACCAGTTTAACGCAGTGAGGTCTGGGGCTGAGAATCACTGTGGAAGATGTCGGTCCCACCAGTCTAACGCAGTGAGGTCTGGCGCTGCGAATCACTGTGGAAGATGTCGGTCCCACCAGTTTAACGCAGTTCGTCTGGGGCTGAGAATCACTGTGGAAGATGTCGGTCCCACCAGTCTAACGCAGTGAGGTCTGGCGCAGCGAATCACTGTGGAAGATGTCGGTCCCACCAGTTTAACGCAGTTCGTCTGGGGCTGCGAATCACTGTGGAAGTTGTCGGTCCCACCAGTTTAAAGCAGTGATGTCTGGGGCTGAGAATCACTGTGGAAGATGTCGGTCCCACCAGTTTAACGCAGTGAGGTCTGGGGCTGAGAATCACTGTGGAAGATGTCGGTCCCACCACTTTAACGCAGTGAGGTCTGGGGCTGAGAATCACTGTGGAAGATGTCAGTCCCACCAGTTTAACGCAGTGATGTCGGGCTGAGAATCACTGTGGAAGATGTCGGTCCCACCAGTTTAATGCAGTGATGTCGGGTTGAGAATCACTGTGGAAGATGTCGGTCCCACCAGTTCAACGCAGTGAGGTCTGGGGCTTAGAATCACTGTGGAAGATGTCGGTCCCACGAGTTTAACACAATGAGGTCTGGGGCTGAGAATAACTGTGGAAGATGTCGGCCCCACCAGTTTAACGCAGTGAGGTCTGGGGCGGAGAATCACTGTGGAAGGTGTCGGTCCCACCAGTTTGACGCAGAGAGGTGTGGGGCTGAGAATCACTGTGGAAGATGTCGGTCCCACCAGTTTAACGCAGTGAGGTCTGGGGCTGAGAATCACTGTGGAAGGCGTCGGTCCCACCAGTTTAACGCAGTTATGTCGGGCTGAGAATCACTGTGGAAGATGTCGGTCCCACCAGTTTAACGCAGTGAGGTCTGGGGCTGAGAATCACTGTGGAAGGCGTCGGTCCCACCAGTTTAACGCAGTGATGTCGGGCTGAGAATCACTGTGGAAGATGTCGGAGCCACCAGTCTAACACAATGAGGTCTGGGGCTGAGAATCAATGTGGAAGTTGTCGGTCCCACCAGTTTAAAGCAGTGATGTCTGGGGCTGAGAATCACTGTGGACGATGTCGGTCCCACCAGTTTAACGCAGTGAAGCCTGGGGCTGAGAATCACTGTGGAAGATGTCGGTCCCACCAGTTTAACGCAGTGAGGTCTGGGGCTGAGAATCACTGTGGAAGTTGTCGGTCCCACCACTTTAACGCAGTGAGGTCTGGGGCTGAGAATCACTGTGGAAGATGTCAGTCCCACCAGTTTAACGCAGTGATGTCGGGCTGAGAATCACTGTGGAAGATGTCGGTCCCACCAGTTTAATGCAGTGATGTCGGGCTGAGAATCACTGTGGAAGATGTCGGTCCCACCAGTTTAACGCAGTGAGGTCTGGGGCTTAGAATCACTGTGGAAGATGTCGGTCCCACGAGTTTAACACAATGAGGTCTGGGGCTGAGAATAACTGTGGAAGATGTCGCCCCCACCAGTTTAACGCAGTGATGTCGGGCTGAGAATCACTGTGGAAGGTGTCGGTGCCACCAGTCTAACGCAATGAGGTCTGCGGCTGAGAATCACTGTGGAAGTTGTCAGTCCCACCAGTTTAACGCAGTGAGGTCTGGGACTGAGAATCACTGTGGAAGATGTCGGTCCCACCAATTTAACGCAGTGAGGCCTGGGGCTGAGAATCACTGTGGAAGATGTCGGTCCCACCAGTTTAACGCAGTGAGGTCTGGGGCTGAGAATCACTGCGGAAGATGTCGGTCCCACCAGTTTAACGCAGTGAGGTCTGGGGCTGAGAATCACTGTGGAAGATGTCGGTCCCACCAGTTTAACACAGTGAGGTTTGGGGCTGGGAATCACTGTGGAAGATGTCGGTCCCACCAGTTTAACGCAGCGATGTCGGGCTGAGAATCACCGTGGAAGATTTCGTTCCCACCAGTTTAACGCAGAGAGGTCTGGGGCTGAGAAGCACTGTGGATGATGTCGGTCCCACCAGTTTAATGCAATATGGTCTGGGGCTGAGAATCACTGTGGAAGATGTCGGTCCCACCAGTTTAACGCAGGGATGTCGGGCTGAGAATCACTGTGGAAGATGTCGGTCCCACCAGTTTAACGCAGAGTGTTCTGGGGCTGAGAATCACTGTGGAAGTTGTCGATCCCACCAGTTTAACGCAGTGAGGTCTGGGGCTGAGAATCACTGTGGAAGGTGTCAGTCCCACCAGTTTAACGCAGTGAGGTCTGGGGCTGAGAATCATTGTGGAAGATGTCGGTCCCACCAGTTTAACGCAATGAGGTCTGGGGCTGAGGATCACTGTGGAAGATGTCGGCCCCACCAGTTTAACGCAGTGAAGTCGGGCTGAGAATCACTGTGGAAGATGTCGTTCCCACCAGTTTAACGCAGAGAGGTCTGGGGCTGAGAATCACTGTGGAAGATGTCGGTCCCACCAGTTTAACGCAGTGAGGCCTGGGGCTGAGAATCACTGCGGAAGGTGCCAGTCCCACCAGTCTAACGCAGTGATGTCGGGCTGAGAATCACTGTGGAAGATGTCGATCCCACCAGTTTAACGCAGAGAGGTCTGGGGCTGAGAATCACTGTGGAAGATGTCGGTCCCACCAGTTTAACGTAGTGTGGTCTGGGGCTGAGAATCACTGTGGAAGATGTCGGTCCAACCAGTTTAACGCAGTGAGGTCTGGGGCTGGGAATCACTGTGGAAGATGTCGGTCCCACCAGTCTAACGCAGTGTGGTCTGGGGCTGCGAATCACTGTGGAAGATGTCGGTCCCACCAGTTTAACTCAGTGAGGTCTGGGGCTGAGAATCACTGTGGAAGATGTCGGTCCCACCAGTCTAACGTAGTGATGTCGGGCTGAGAATAACTGTGGAAGATGCCGGTCCCACCAGTTTAACGCAGTGAGGTCTGGGGCTGAGAATCACTGTGGAAGGTGTAAGGCCCACAAGTCTAACGCAGTGAGGTCTGGGGCTGAGAATCACTGTGGAAGATGTCGGTCCCACCAGTTTAACGCAGTGATGTCGGGCTGAGAATCACTGTGGAAGATGTCGGTCCCACCAGTTTAACGCAGTGATGTCGGGCTGAGAATCACTGTGGAAGATTTCGTTCCCAAAAGTTGAACGCAGTGAGGTCTGGGGCTGAGAAGCACTGTGGATGATGTCGGTCCCACCAGTTTAATGAAATGAGGTCTGGGGCTGAGAATCACTGTGGAAGATGTCGGTCCCACCAGTTTAACGCAGTGATGTCGGGCTGAGAATCACTGTGGAAGATGTCGGTCCCACCAGTTTAACGCAGAGTGTTCTGGGGCTGAGAATCACTGTGGAAGTTGTCGGTCCCACCAGTTTAACGCAGTGAGGTCTGGGGCTGAGAATCACTGTGGAAGATGTCGGTCCCACCAGTTTAACGCAGTGAGGTCTGGGGCTGAGAATCACTGTGGAAGGTGTCAGTCCCACCAGTTTAACGCAGTGAGGTCTGGGGCTGAGAATCATTGTGGAAGATGTCGGTCCCACCAGTTTAACGCAATGAGGTCTGGGGCTGAGGATCACTGTGGAAGATATCAGTCCCACCAGTTTAACGCAGTGAAGTCGGGCTGAGAATCACTGTGGAAGATGTCGTTCCCACCAGTTTAACGTGAGAGGTCTGGGGCTGAGAATCACTGTGGAAGATGTCGGTCCCACCAGTTAAACGCAATGAGGTCTTGGGCTGAGAATCACTGTGGAAGATGTCGGTCCCACTAGTTTAACGCAGTGATGTCGGGCTGAGAATCACAGTGGAACATGTCGGTCCCACCAGTTTAACGTAGAGAGTTCTGGGGCTGAGAATAACTGTGGAAGTTATCGGTCCCACCAGTTTAACGCAGTGAGGTCTGGGGCTGAGAATGACTGTGGAAGATGTCGGTCCCACCAGTTTAACGCAGTGAGGTCTGGGGCTGAGAATCACTGTGGAAGATGTCGGTCCCACCAGTTTAACGCAGTGAGGTCTGGGGCTGAGAATCACTGTGGAAGTTAGCAGTCCCACCAGTTTAACGCAGTGAGGCCTGGGGCTGAGAATCACTGTGGAAGATGTCGCTCCCACCAGTTTAACGCAGTGATGTCGGGCTGAGAATCACTGTGGAAGATGTTGTTCCCACGAGTTTAACGCAGTGATGTCGGGCTGAGAATCACTGTGGAAGATGTCGGTCCCACCAGTTTAACGCAGTGAGGTCTGGGGCTGGGAATCATTGTGGAAGATGTCGGTCCCACCAGTTTAACGCAATGAGGTCTGGGGCTGAGAAGCACTGTGGATGATGTCGGTCCCACCAGTTTAACGCAGTGAGGTCTGAGGCTGCGAATCACTGTGGAAGGTGTCAGTCCCACCAGTCTAACACAGTGAGGTCTGGGCCTGAGAATCACTGCGAAGATGTCGGTCCCGCCAGTTTAACGCAGTGATGCCGGGCTGAGAATCACTGTGGAAGATGTCGGTCCCACCAGTTTAACGCAGTGAGGTCTGGGGCTGAGAATCACTGTGGAAGGCGTCGGTCCCACCAGTTTAACGCAGTTATGTCGGGCTGAGAATCACTGTGGAAGATGTCGGTCCCACCAGTTTAACGCAGTGAGGTCTGGGGCTGAGAATCACTGTGGAAGGCGTCGGTCCCACCAGTTTAACGCAGTGATGTCGGGCTGAGAATCACTGTGGAAGATGTCGGAGCCACCAGTCTAACGCAATGAGGTCTGGGGCTGAGAATCAATGTGGAAGTTGTCGGTCCCACCAGTTTAAAGCAGTGATGTCTGGGGCTGAGAATCACTGTGGACGATGTCGGTCCCACCAGTTTAACGCAGTGAAGCCTGGGGCTGAGAATCACTGTGGAAGATGTCGGTCCCACCAGTTTAACGCAGTGAGGTCTGGGGCTGAGAATCACTGTGGAAGTTGTCGGTCCCACCACTTTAACGCAGTGAGGTCTGGGGCTGAGAATCACTGTGGAAGATGTCAGTCCCACCAGTTTAACGCAGTGATGTCGGGCTGAGAATCACTGTGGAAGATGTCGGTCCCACCAGTTTAATGCAGTGATGTCGGGCTGAGAATCACTGTGGAAGATGTCGGTCCCACCAGTTTAACGCAGTGAGGTCTGGGGCTTAGAATCACTGTGGAAGATGTCGGTCCCACGAGTTTAACACAATGAGGTCTGGGGCTGAGAATAACTGTGGAAGATGTCGCCCCCACCAGTTTAACGCAGTGATGTCGGGCTGAGAATCACTGTGGAAGGTGTCGGTGCCACCAGTCTAACGCAATGAGGTCTGCGGCTGAGAATCACTGTGGAAGTTGTCAGTCCCACCAGTTTAACGCAGTGAGGTCTGGGACTGAGAATCACTGTGGAAGATGTCGGTCCCACCAATTTAACGCAGTGAGGCCTGGGGCTGAGAATCACTGTGGAAGATGTCGGTCCCACCAGTTTAACGCAGTGAGGTCTGGGGCTGAGAATCACTGCGGAAGATGTCGGTCCCACCAGTTTAACGCAGTGAGGTCTGGGGCTGAGAATCACTGTGGAAGATGTCGGTCCCACCAGTTTAACACAGTGAGGTTTGGGGCTGGGAATCACTGTGGAAGATGTCGGTCCCACCAGTTTAACGCAGCGATGTCGGGCTGAGAATCACCGTGGAAGATTTCGTTCCCACCAGTTTAACGCAGAGAGGTCTGGGGCTGAGAAGCACTGTGGATGATGTCGGTCCCACCAGTTTAATGCAATATGGTCTGGGGCTGAGAATCACTGTGGAAGATGTCGGTCCCACCAGTTTAACGCAGGGATGTCGGGCTGAGAATCACTGTGGAAGATGTCGGTCCCACCAGTTTAACGCAGAGTGTTCTGGGGCTGAGAATCACTGTGGAAGTTGTCGATCCCACCAGTTTAACGCAGTGAGGTCTGGGGCTGAGAATCACTGTGGAAGGTGTCAGTCCCACCAGTTTAACGCAGTGAGGTCTGGGGCTGAGAATCATTGTGGAAGATGTCGGTCCCACCAGTTTAACGCAATGAGGTCTGGGGCTGAGGATCACTGTGGAAGATGTCGGCCCCACCAGTTTAACGCAGTGAAGTCGGGCTGAGAATCACTGTGGAAGATGTCGTTCCCACCAGTTTAACGCAGAGAGGTCTGGGGCTGAGAATCACTGTGGAAGATGTCGGTCCCACCAGTTTAACGCAGTGAGGCCTGGGGCTGAGAATCACTGCGGAAGGTGCCAGTCCCACCAGTCTAACGCAGTGATGTCGGGCTGAGAATCACTGTGGAAGATGTCGATCCCACCAGTTTAACGCAGAGAGGTCTGGGGCTGAGAATCACTGTGGAAGATGTCGGTCCCACCAGTTTAACGTAGTGTGGTCTGGGGCTGAGAATCACTGTGGAAGATGTCGGTCCAACCAGTTTAACGCAGTGAGGTCTGGGGCTGGGAATCACTGTGGAAGATGTCGGTCCCACCAGTCTAACGCAGTGTGGTCTGGGGCTGCGAATCACTGTGGAAGATGTCGGTCCCACCAGTTTAACTCAGTGAGGTCTGGGGCTGAGAATCACTGTGGAAGATGTCGGTCCCACCAGTCTAACGTAGTGATGTCGGGCTGAGAATAACTGTGGAAGATGCCGGTCCCACCAGTTTAACGCAGTGAGGTCTGGGGCTGAGAATCACTGTGGAAGGTGTAAGGCCCACAAGTCTAACGCAGTGAGGTCTGGGGCTGAGAATCACTGTGGAAGATGTCGGTCCCACCAGTTTAACGCAGTGATGTCGGGCTGAGAATCACTGTGGAAGATGTCGGTCCCACCAGTTTAACGCAGTGATGTCGGGCTGAGAATCACTGTGGAAGATTTCGTTCCCAAAAGTTGAACGCAGTGAGGTCTGGGGCTGAGAAGCACTGTGGATGATGTCGGTCCCACCAGTTTAATGAAATGAGGTCTGGGGCTGAGAATCACTGTGGAAGATGTCGGTCCCACCAGTTTAACGCAGTGATGTCGGGCTGAGAATCACTGTGGAAGATGTCGGTCCCACCAGTTTAACGCAGAGTGTTCTGGGGCTGAGAATCACTGTGGAAGTTGTCGGTCCCACCAGTTTAACGCAGTGAGGTCTGGGGCTGAGAATCACTGTGGAAGATGTCGGTCCCACCAGTTTAACGCAGTGAGGTCTGGGGCTGAGAATCACTGTGGAAGGTGTCAGTCCCACCAGTTTAACGCAGTGAGGTCTGGGGCTGAGAATCATTGTGGAAGATGTCGGTCCCACCAGTTTAACGCAATGAGGTCTGGGGCTGAGGATCACTGTGGAAGATATCAGTCCCACCAGTTTAACGCAGTGAAGTCGGGCTGAGAATCACTGTGGAAGATGTCGTTCCCACCAGTTTAACGTGAGAGGTCTGGGGCTGAGAATCACTGTGGAAGATGTCGGTCCCACCAGTTAAACGCAATGAGGTCTTGGGCTGAGAATCACTGTGGAAGATGTCGGTCCCACTAGTTTAACGCAGTGATGTCGGGCTGAGAATCACAGTGGAACATGTCGGTCCCACCAGTTTAACGTAGAGAGTTCTGGGGCTGAGAATAACTGTGGAAGTTATCGGTCCCACCAGTTTAACGCAGTGAGGTCTGGGGCTGAGAATGACTGTGGAAGATGTCGGTCCCACCAGTTTAACGCAGTGAGGTCTGGGGCTGAGAATCACTGTGGAAGATGTCGGTCCCACCAGTTTAACGCAGTGAGGTCTGGGGCTGAGAATCACTGTGGAAGTTAGCAGTCCCACCAGTTTAACGCAGTGAGGCCTGGGGCTGAGAATCACTGTGGAAGATGTCGCTCCCACCAGTTTAACGCAGTGATGTCGGGCTGAGAATCACTGTGGAAGATGTTGTTCCCACGAGTTTAACGCAGTGATGTCGGGCTGAGAATCACTGTGGAAGATGTCGGTCCCACCAGTTTAACGCAGTGAGGTCTGGGGCTGGGAATCATTGTGGAAGATGTCGGTCCCACCAGTTTAACGCAATGAGGTCTGGGGCTGAGAAGCACTGTGGATGATGTCGGTCCCACCAGTTTAACGCAGTGAGGTCTGAGGCTGCGAATCACTGTGGAAGGTGTCAGTCCCACCAGTCTAACACAGTGAGGTCTGGGCCTGAGAATCACTGCGAAGATGTCGGTCCCGCCAGTTTAACGCAGTGATGCCGGGCTGAGAATCACTGTGGAAGATGTCGGTCCCACCAGTTTAACGCAGTGATGTCGGGCTGAGAAGCACTGTGGAAGTTGTCGGTGCCACCAGTCTAACGCAATGAGGTCTGGGGCTGAGAATCACTGTGGAAGATGTCGGTCCCACCAGTTTTACGCAGTGAGGTCTGGGGCTGAGAATCACTGTGGAAAATGTCGGTCCCAACAGTTTAACTCAGTGAGGCCTGGGGCTGAGAATCACTGTGGAAGATGTCGGTCCCACCAGTTTAACGCAGTGAGGTCTGGGGCTGAGAATCACTGTGGAAGATGTCGGTCCCACCACTTTAACGCAGTGAGGTCTGAGGCTGAGAATCACTGTGGAAGATGTCAGTCCCACCAGTTTAACGCAGTGATGTCGGGCTGAGAATCACTGTGGAAGATGTCGGTCCCACCAGTTTAACGCAGTGAGGTCTGGGGCGGAGAATCACTGTGGAAGGTGTCGCTCCCACCAGTTTAACGCAGTGATGTCGGGCTGAGAATCACTGTGGAAGATGTCGGTCCCACCAGTCTAACGCAATGAGGTCTGGGGCTGAGAATCACTGTGGAAGATGTCAGTCCCACCAGTTTAACGCAGTGAGGTCTGGGGCTGAGAATCACTGTGGAAGATGTCAGTCCCACCAGTTAAGCGCAGTGCGGTCTGGGGCTGAGAATCACTGTGGAAGGTGTCTGTCCCACCAGTCTAACGCAGTGAGGTCTGAGGCTGAGAATCACTGTGGAAGATGTCGGTCCCACCAGTTTAACGCAGTGAGGCCTGGGGCTGAGAATCACTGTGGAAAATGTCGGTCCCACCAGTTTAACGCAGTGAGGTCTGGGGCTGAGTATCACTGTGGAAGATATCAGTCCCACTAGTTTAACGCAGTGATGTCGGGCTGAGAATCACAGTGGAACATGTCGGTCCCACCAGTTTAACGTAGAGAGTTCTGGGGCTGAGAATAACTGTGGAAGTTATCGGTCCCACCAGTTTAACGCAGTGAGGTCTGGGGCTGAGAATGACTGTGGAAGATGTCGGTCCCACCAGTTTAACGCAGTGAGGTCTGGGGCTGAGAATCACTGTGGAAGATGTCGGTCCCACCAGTTTAACGCAGTGAGGTCTGGGGCTGAGAATCACTGTGGAAGTTAGCAGTCCCACCAGTTTAACGCAGTGAGGCCTGGGGCTGAGAATCACTGTGGAAGATGTCGCTCCCACCAGTTTAACGCAGTGATGTCGGGCTGAGAATCACTGTGGAAGTTAGCAGTCCCACCAGTTTAACGCAGTGAGGCCTGGGGCTGAGAATCACTGTGGAAGATGTCGCTCCCACCAGTTTAACGCAGTGATGTCGGGCTGAGAATCACTGTGGAAGATGTTGTTCCCACGAGTTTAACGCAGTGATGTCGGGCTGAGAATCACTGTGGAAGATGTCGGTCCCACCAGTTTAACGCAGTGAGGTCTGGGGCTGGGAATCATTGTGGAAGATGTCGGTCCCACCAGTTTAACGCAATGAGGTCTGGGGCTGAGAAGCACTGTGGATGATGTCGGTCCCACCAGTTTAACGCAGTGAGGTCTGAGGCTGCGAATCACTGTGGAAGGTGTCAGTCCCACCAGTCTAACACAGTGAGGTCTGGGCCTGAGAATCACTGCGAAGATGTCGGTCCCGCCAGTTTAACGCAGTGATGCCGGGCTGAGAATCACTGTGGAAGATGTCGGTCCCACCAGTTTAACGCAGTGATGTCGGGCTGAGAAGCACTGTGGAAGTTGTCGGTGCCACCAGTCTAACGCAATGAGGTCTGGGGCTGAGAATCACTGTGGAAGATGTCGGTCCCACCAGTTTTACGCAGTGAGGTCTGGGGCTGAGAATCACTGTGGAAAATGTCGGTCCCAACAGTTTAACTCAGTGAGGCCTGGGGCTGAGAATCACTGTGGAAGATGTCGGTCCCACCAGTTTAACGCAGTGAGGTCTGGGGCTGAGAATCACTGTGGAAGATGTCGGTCCCACCACTTTAACGCAGTGAGGTCTGAGGCTGAGAATCACTGTGGAAGATGTCAGTCCCACCAGTTTAACGCAGTGATGTCGGGCTGAGAATCACTGTGGAAGATGTCGGTCCCACCAGTTTAACGCAGTGAGGTCTGGGGCGGAGAATCACTGTGGAAGGTGTCGCTCCCACCAGTTTAACGCAGTGATGTCGGGCTGAGAATCACTGTGGAAGATGTCGGTCCCACCAGTCTAACGCAATGAGGTCTGGGGCTGAGAATCACTGTGGAAGATGTCAGTCCCACCAGTTTAACGCAGTGAGGTCTGGGGCTGAGAATCACTGTGGAAGATGTCAGTCCCACCAGTTAAGCGCAGTGCGGTCTGGGGCTGAGAATCACTGTGGAAGGTGTCTGTCCCACCAGTCTAACGCAGTGAGGTCTGAGGCTGAGAATCACTGTGGAAGATGTCGGTCCCACCAGTTTAACGCAGTGAGGCCTGGGGCTGAGAATCACTGTGGAAAATGTCGGTCCCACCAGTTTAACGCAGTGAGGTCTGGGGCTGAGTATCACTGTGGAAGATATCAGTCCCACCAGTTTAACGCAGTGAGGTCTGGGGCTGAGAATCACTGTGGAAGATGTTGGCCCCACCAGTTTAACGCAGAGAGGTCTGTGGCTGAGTATCACTGTGGAAGATGTCGGTCCCACCAGTTTAACGCAGTGAGGTCATGGGCTGAGTATCACTGTGGAAGATGTCAGTCCCACCAGTTTAACGCAGTGAGGTCTGGGGCTGAGAATCACTGTGGAAAATGTCGGTCCCACTAGTTTAACGCAGTGATGTTGGGCTGAGTATCACTGTGGAAGATGTCGGTCCCACCAGTTTAACGCAGAGAGGTCTGGGGCTGAGAATCACTGTGGAAAATGTCGGTCCAACCAGTTTAACGCAGAGAGGTCTGGGGCTGAGAATCACTGTGGAAAATGTCGGTCCCACTAGTTTAACGCAGTGATGTTGGGCTGAGTATCACTGTGGAAGATGTCGGTCCCACAAGTTTACGCAGTGAGGTCTGGGGCTGAGAATCACTGTGGAAGATGTCGCTCCCACCAGTTTAACGCTGAGAGGTCTGGGGCTGAGTATCACTGTGGAAGATGTCAGTCCCACCAGTTAAACGCAGTGAGGTCTGGGGCTGAGAATCACTGTGGAAGATGTCGGTCCCACCAGTTTAACGCAGTGAGGTCTGGGGCTGAGTATCACTGTGGAAGATGTCAGTCCCACCAGTTTAACGCAGTGAGGTCTGGGGCTGAGAATCACTGTGGAAGATGTCGGTCCCACCAGTTTAACGCTGAGAGGTGTGGGGCGGAGAATCACTGTAGAAGATGTCGGTCCCACCAGTTTAACGCAGTGAGGACTGGGGCTGAGAATCACTGCAGAATGTGCCAGTCCCACCAGTCTAATGCAGTGATGTCGGGCTGAGAATCACTGTGGAAGATGTCGATCCCACCAGTTTAACGCAGAGAGGTCTGGGGCTGAGAATCACTGTGGAAGATGTCGGTCCCACCAGTTTAACGCTGAGAGGTGTGGGGCGGAGAATCACTGTAGAAGATGTCGGTCCCACCAGTTTAACGCAGTGAGGACTGGGGCTGAGAATCACTGCGGAATGTGCCAGTCCCACCAGTCTAATGCAGTGATGTCGGGCTGAGAATCACTGTGGAAGATGTCGATCCCACCAGTTTAACGCAGAGAGGTCTGGGGCTGAGAATCACTGTGGAAGATGTCGGTCCCAGCAGTTTACCGCAGAGAGGTCTGGGGCTGAGAATCACTGTGGAAGATGTCGGTCCCACCAGTTTAACGCAGTGAGGTCTGGGGCTGAGAATCACTGTGGAAGATGTCAGTCCCACCAGTTAAACGCAGTGCGGTCTGGGGCTGAGAATCACTGTGGAAGGTGTCTGTCCGACCAGTCTAACGCAGTGAGGTCTGAGGCTGAGAATCACTGTGGAAGATGTCGGTCCCACCAGTTTAACGCAGTGAGGCCTGGGGCTGAGAATCACTGTGGAAAATGTCGGTCCCACCTGTTTAACGCAGTGAGGTCTGGGGCTGAGTATCACTGTGGAAGATATCAGTCACACCAGTTTAACGCAGTGAGGTCTGGGGCTGAGAATCACTGTGGAAGATGTGGGCCCACCAGTTTAACGCAGAGAGGTCTGTGGCTGAGAATCACTGTGGAAGATGTCGGTCCCACCAGTTTAACGCAGTGAGGTCATGGGCTGAGTATCACTGTGGAAGGTGTCGGTCCAACCAGTTTAACGCAGAGAGGTGTGGGGCTGAGAATCACTGTGGAAAATGTCGGTCCCACTAGTTTAACGCAGTGATGTTGGGCTGAGGATCACTGTGGAAGATGTCGGTCCCACCAGTTTACGCAGTCAGGTCTGGGGCTGAGAATCACTGTGGAAGATGTCGCTCCCACCAGTTTAACGCAGTGATGGCGGGCTGAGAATCACTGTGGAAGATGTCGGTCCCACCAGTTTAACGCTGAGAGGTCTGGGGCTGAGTATCACTGTGGAAGATGTCAGTCCCACCAGTTTAACGCAGTGAGGTCTGGGGCTGAGAATCACTGTGGAAGATGTCGGTCCCACCAGTTTAACGCAGTGAGGTCTGGGGCTGAGTATCACTGTGGAAGATGTCAGTCCCACCAGTTTAACGCAGTGAGGTCTGGGGCTGAGAATCGCTGTGGAAGATGTCGGTCCCACCAGTTTAACGCTGAGAGGTCTGGGGCTGAGAATCACTGTGGAAGATGTCGGTCCCACCAGTTTAACGCTGAGAGGTCTGCGGCTGAGAATCACTGTGGAAGATGTCGGTCCCACCAGTTTAACGCAGTGAGGCCTGGGGCTGAGAATCACTGCGGAATGTGCCAGTCCCACCAGTCTAATGCAGAGATGTCGGGCTGAGAATCACTGTGGAAGATGTCGATCCCACCAGTTTAACGCAGAGAGGTCTGGGGCTGAGAATCACTGTGCAAGATGTCGGTCCCACCAGTTTAACGTAGTGAGGTCTGGGGCTGAGGATCACTGTGGAAGATGTCGGTCCAACCAGTTTAACTCAGTGAGGTCTGGGGCTGAGAATCACTGTGGAAGTTGTCGGTCCCACCAGTTTAACGCAGTGAGGTCTGGGGCTGAGAATCACTGTGGAAAATGTCGGTCCCACCAGTTTAACGCAGTGAGGCCTGGGGCTGAGAATCACTGTGGAAGATGTCGGTCCCACCAGTTTAACGCAGTGAGGTCTGGGGCTGAGAATCACTGTGGAAGATGTCGGTCCCACCACTTTAACGCAGTGAGGTCTGGGGCTGAGACTCACTGTGGAGGATGTCAGTCCCACCAGTTTAACGCAGTGATGTCGGGCTGAGAATCACTGTGGAAGATGTCGGTCCCACCAGTTTAATGCAGTGATGTCGGGCTGAGAATCACCATGGAAGATGTCTGTCCCACCAGTTTAACGCAGTGAGGTCTGGGGCTTAGAATCACTGTGGAAGATGTCGGTCCCACGAGTTTAACACAATGAGGTCTGGGGATGATAATAACTGTGGAAAATGTCGGTCCCACCAGTTTAACGCAGTGAGGTCTGGGGCGGAGAATCACTGTGGAAAGTGTCGGTCCCACCAGTTTAACGCAGAGAGGTGTGGGGCTGAGAAACACTGTGGAAGATGTCGCTCCCACCAGTTTAACGCAGTGATGTCGGGCTGAGAATCACTGTGGAAGATGTCGGTCCCACCAGTTTAACGCAGTTTGTCTGGGGCTGAGAATCACTGTGGAAGGCGTCGGTCCCACCATTTTAACGCTGTGATGTCGGGCTGAGAATCACTGTGGAATGTGCCAGTCCCACCAGTCCAATGCAGTGATGTCGGGCTGAGAATCACTGTGGAAGATGTCGATCCCACCAGTTTAACGCAGAGAGGTCTGGGGCTGAGAATCACTGTGGAAGATGTCGGTCCCACCAGTTTAACGTAGTGAGGTCTGGGGCTGAGGATCACTGTGGAAGATGTCGGTCCAACCAGTTTAACGCAATGAGGTCTGGGGCTGGGAATCACTGTGGAAGATGTCGGTCCCACGAGTCTAACGCAGTGTGGTCTGGGGCTGCGAATCACTGTGGAAGATGTCGGTCCCACCAGTTTAACTCAGTGAGGTCTGGGGCTGAGAATCACTGTGGAAGTTGTCGGTCCCACCAGTTTAACGCAGTGAGGTCTGGGGCTGAGAATCACTGTGGAAAATGTCGCTCGCACCAGTTTAACGCAGTGAGGCCTGGGGCTGAGAATCACTGTGGAAGATGTCGGTCCCACCGGTTTAACGCAGTGAGGTCTGGGGCTGAGAATCACTGTGGAAGATGTCGGTCCCACCACTTTAACGCAGTGAGGTCTGGGGCTGAGAATCACTGTGGAAGATGTCAGTCCCACCAGTTGAACGCAGTGAGGTCTGGGGCTGAGAATCACTGTGGAGGATGTCAGTCCCACCAGTTTAACGCAGTGATGTCGGGCTGAGAATCACTGTGGAAGATGTCGGTCCCACCAGTTTAATGCAGTGATGTCGGGCTGAGAATCACCATGGAAGATGTCGGTCCCACCAGTTTAACGCAGTGAGGTCTGGGGCTTAGAATCACTGTGGAAGATGTCGGTCCCACGAGTTTAACACAATGAGGTCTGGGGATGAGAATAACTGTGGAAAATGTCGGTCCCACCAGTTTAACGCAGTGAGGTCTGGGGCGGAGAATCACTGTGGAAAGTGTCGGTCCCACCAGTTTAACGCAGAGAGGTGTGGGGCTGAGAAACACTGTGGAAGATGTCGCTCCCACCAGTTTAACGCAGTGATGTCGGGCTGAGAATCACTGTGGAAGATGTCGGTCCCACCAGTTTAACGCAGTTTGTCTGGGGCTGAGAATCACTGTGGAAGGCGTTGGTCCCACCAGTTTAACGCTGTGATGTCGGGCTGAGAATCACTGTGGAAGATGTCGGTCCCACCAGTTTAACGCAGTGAGGCCTGGGGCTGAGAATCACTGTGGAAGATGTCGGTCCCACCAGTTTAACGCAGAGAGGTCTTGGGGCTGAGAATCACTGTGGAAGATGTTGGTCCCACCAGTTTAACGTAGTGAGGTCTGGGGCTGAGAATCACTGTGGAAGATGTCGGTCCAACCAGTTTAACGCAGTGAGGCCTAGGGCTGGGAATCACTGTGGAAGATGTCGGTCCCACCAGTCTAACGCATTGTGGTCTGGGGCTGCGAATCACTGTGGAAGATGTCGGTCCCACCAGTTTAACTCAGTGAGGTCTGGGGCTGAGAATCACTGTGGAAGATGTCGGTCCCACCAGTCTAACGCAGTGATGTCAGGCTGAGAATAACTGTGGAAGATGTCGGTCCCACCAGTTTAACGCAGTGAGGTCTGGGGCTGAGAATCACTGTGGAAGGTGTCAGTCCCACCAGTATAACGCAGTGAGGTCTGGGGCTGAGAATCACTGTGGAAGATGTTGGTTCCAGCAGTTTAACGCAGTGATGTCGGGCTGAGAATCACTGTGGAAGATGTCGGTCCCACCAGTTTAACGCAGTGATGTCGGGCTGAGAATCACTGTGGAAGATGTCGCTGCCACCAGTCTAACGCAATGATGTCTGGGGCTGAGAATCACTGTGGAAGTTGTCAGTCCCACCAGTTTAACGCAGTGAGGTCTGCGGCTGAGAATCACTGTGGAAATTGTCGGTCCCACCAGTTTAACGCAGTGAGGCCTGGGGCTGAGAATCACTGTGGAAGATGTCGGTCCCACCAGTTTAACGCAGTGAGGTCTGGGGCTGAGAATCACTGTGGAAGATGTCGGTCCCACCAGTTTAACGCAGCGAGGTCTGAGGCTGAGAATCACTGTGGAAGATGTCGGTCCCACCAGTTTAACGCAGTGAGGTTTGGGGCTGGGAATCACTGTGGAAGATGTCGGTCCCACCAGTTTAACGCAGTGATGTCGGGCTGAGAATCACTGTGGAAGATTTCGTTCCCACCAGTTTAACGCAGAGAGGTCTGGGGCTGAGAAGCACTGTGGATGATGTCGGTCCCACCAGTTTAATGCAATGAGGTCTGGGGCTGAGAATCACTGTGGAAAATGTCGGTCCCACCAGTTTAACGCAGTGATGTCGGGCTGAGAATCACTGTGGAAGATGTCGGACCCACCAGTTTAACGCAGAGTGTTCTGGGGCTGAGAATCACTGTGGAAGTTGTCGGTCCCACCAGTTTAACGCACTGAGGTCTGGGGCTGAGAATCACTGTGGAAGATGTCGGTCCCACCAGTTTAACGCAGTGAGGTCTGGGGCTGAGAATCACTGTGGAAGGTGTCAGTCCCACCAGTTTAACGCAGTGAGGTCTGGGGCTGAGAATCATTGTGGAAGATGTCGGTCCCACCAGTTTAACGCAATGAGGTCTGGGGCTGAGGATCACTGTGGAAGATGTCGGTCCCATCAGTTTACCGCAGTAAAGTCGGGCTGAGAGTCACTGTGGACGATGTCGTTCCCACCAGTTTAACGCAGAGAGGTCTGGGGCTGAGAATCACTGTGGAAGATGTCGGTCCCACCAGTTAAACGCAATGAGGTCTGGGGCTGAGAATCACTGTGGAAGATGTCGGACCCACCAGTTTAACGCAGTGAAGTCGGGCTGAGAATCAGAGTGGAATATGTCGGTCCCACCATTTTAACGTAGAGAGTTCTGGGGCTGAGAATAACTGTGGAAGTTGTCGGTCCAACCAGTTTAACGCAGTGAGGTCTGGGGCTGAGAATCACTGTGGAAGGTGTCAGTCTCACCAGTTTAACGTAGTGAGGTCTGGGGCTGAGGATCACTGTGGAAGATGTCGGTCCAACCAGTTTAACGCAATGAGGTCTGGGGCTGGGAATCACTGTGGAAGATGTCGGTCCCACGAGTCTAACGCAGTGTGGTCTGGGGCTGCGAATCACTGTGGAAGATGTCGGTCCCACCAGTTTAACTCAGTGAGGTCTGGGGCTGAGAATCACTGTGGAAGTTGTCGGTCCCACCAGTTTAACGCAGTGAGGTCTGGGGCTGAGAATCACTGTGGAAAATGTCGCTCCCACCAGTTTAACTCAGTGAGGTCTGGGGCTGAGAATCACTGTGGAAGTTGTCGGTCCCACGAGTCTAACGCAGTGTGGTCTGGGGCTGCGAATCACTGTGGAAGATGTCGGTCCCACCAGTTTAACTCAGTGAGGTCTGGGGCTGAGAATCACTGTGGAAGTTGTCGGTCCCACCAGTTTAACGCAGTGAGGTCTGGGGCTGAGAATCACTGTGGAAAATGTCGCTCCCACCAGTTTAACGCAGTGAGGCCTGGGGCTGAGAATCACTGTGGAAGATGTCGGTCCCACCGGTTTAACGCAGTGAGGTCTGGGGCTGAGAATCACTGTGGAAGATGTCGGTCTCACCACTTTAACGCAGTGAGGTCTGGGGCTGAGAATCACTGTGGAAGATGTCAGTCCCACCAGTTGAACGCAGTGATGTCGGGCTGAGAATCACTGTGGAAGATGTCGGTCCCACCAGTTTAATGCAGTGATGTCGGGCTGAGAATCACCATGGAAGATGTCGGTCCCACCAGTTTAACGCAGTGAGGTCTGGGGCTTAGAATCACTGTGGAAGATGTCGGTCCCACGAGTTTAACACAATGAGGTCTGGGGATGAGAATAACTGTGGAAAATGTCGGTCCCACCAGTTTAACGCAGTGAGGTCTGGGGCGGAGAATCACTGTGGAAAGTGTCGGTCCCACCAGTTTAACGCAGAGAGGTCTGGGGCTGAGAATCACTGTGGAAGGCGTTGGTCCCACCAGTTTAACGCTGTGATGTCGGGCTGAGAATCACTGTGGAAGATGTCGGTCCCAGCAGTTTAACGCAGAGAGGTCTGGGGCTGAGAATCACTGTGGAAGATGTCGGTCCCACCAGTTTAACGCAGTGAGGCCTGGGGCTGAGAATCACTGCGGAAGGTGCCAGTCCCACCAGCCTAACGCAGTGATGTCGGGCTGAGAATCACTGTGGAAGATGTCGATCCCACCAGTTTAACGCAGAGAGGTCTTGGGGCTGAGAATCACTGTGGAAGATGTTGGTCCCACCAGTTTAACGTAGTGAGGTCTGGGGTTGAGAATCACTGTGGAAGATGTCGGTCCAACCAGTTTAACGCAGTGAGGCCTAGGGCTGGGAATCACTGTGGAAGATGTCGATCCCACCAGTCTAACGCAGTGTGGTCTGGGGCTGCGAATCACTGTGGAAGATGTCGGTCCCACCAGTTTAACTCAGTGAGGTCTGGGGCTGAGTATCACTGTGGAAGATGTCGGTCCCACCAGTCTAACGCAGTGATGTCAGGCTGAGAATAACTGTGGAAGATGTCGGTCCCACCAGTTTAACGCAGTGAGGTCTGGGGCTGAGAATCACTGTGGAAGGTGTCAGTCCCACCAGTATAACGCAGCGAGGTCTGGGGCTGAGAATCACTGTGGAAGATGTTGGTTCCAGCAGTTTAACGCAGTGATGTCGGGCTGAGAATCACTGTGGAAGATGTCGGTCCCACCAGTTTAACGCAGTGATGTCGGGCTGAGAATCACTGTGGAAGATGTCGCTGCCATCAGTTTAACGCAGTGAGGTTTGGGGCTGGGAATCACTGTGGAAGTTGTCAGTCCCACCAGTTTAACGCAGTGAGGTCTGGGGCTGAGAATCACTGTGGAAGTTGTCGGTCCCACCAGTTTAACGCAGTGAGGCCTGGGGCTGAGAATCACTGTGGAAGATGTCGGTCCCACCAGTTTAACGCAGTGAGGTCTGGGGCTGAGAATCACTGTGGAAGATGTCGGTCCCACCAGTTTAACGCAGCGAGGTCTGGGGCTGAGAATCACTGTGGAAGATGTCGGTCCCACCAGTTTAACGCAGTGAGGTTTGGGGCTGGGAATCACTGTGGAAGATGTCGGTCCCACCAGTTTAACGCAGTGATGTCGGGCTGAGAATCACTGTGGAAGATTTCGTTCCCACCAGTTTAACGCAGAGAGGTCTGGGGCTGAGAAGCACTGTGGATGATGTCGGTCCCACCAGTTTAATGCAATGAGGTCTGGGGCTGAGAATCACTGTGGAAAATGTCGGTCCCACCAGTTTAACGCAGTGATGTCGGGCTGAGAATCACTGTGGAAGATGTCGGACCCACCAGTTTAACGCAGAGTGTTCTGGGGCTGAGAATCACTGTGGAAGTTGTCGGTCCCACCAGTTTAACGCACTGAGGTCTGGGGCTGAGAATCACTGTGGAAGATGTCGGTCCCACCAGTTTAACGCAGTGAGGTCTGGGGCTGAGAATCACTGTGGAAGGTGTCAGTCCCACCAGTTTAACGCAGTGAGGTCTGGGGCTGAGAATCATTGTGGAAGATGTCGGTCCCACCAGTTTAACGCAATGAGGTCTGGGGCTGAGGATCACTGTGGAAGATGTCGGTCCCATCAGTTTACCGCAGTGAAGTCGGGCTGAGAGTCACTGTGGACGATGTCATCCCACCAGTTTAACGCAGAGAGGTCTGGGGCTGAGAATCACTGTGGAAGATATCGGTCCCACCAGTTAAACGCAATGAGGTCTGGGGCTGAGAATCACTGTGGAAGATGTCGGACCCACCAGTTTAACGCAGTGATGTCGGGCTGAGAATCAGAGTGGAATATGTCGGTCCCACCATTTTAACGTAGAGAGTTCTGGGGCTGAGAATAACTGTGGAAGTTGTCGGTCCAACCAGTTTAACGCAGTGAGGTCTGGGGCTGAGAATCACTGTGGAAGGTGTCAGTCCCACCTGTTTAACGCAGTGAGGTCTGGGGCTGAGAATCACTGTGGAAGATGTCGGTCCCACCAGTTTAACGCAGTGAGGTCTGGGGCTGAGAGTCACTGTGGAAGGTATCAGTCCCACCAGTTTAACGCAGTGAGGCCTGGGGCTGAGAATCACTGTGGAAGATGTCGGTCCCACCAGTTTAACGCAGTGATGTCGGGCTGAGAATCACTCTGGAAGATGTCGGTCCCACCAGTTTAAAGCAGTGAGGTCTGGGGCTGAGAATCACTGTGGAAGATGTCGGTCCCACCAGTTTAACGCAGTGATGCCGGGCTGAGAATCACTGTGGAAGTTGTCGGTCCCACCAGTTTAACGCAGAGAGGTCTGGGGCTGAGAATCACTTTAGAAGATGTCGGTCCAACCAGTTTAACGCAGTGAGGTCTGGGGCTGAGAATCACTGTGGAAGATGTCGGTCCCACCAGTCTAACGCAGTGAGGTCTGGCGCTGCGAATCACTGTGGAAGATGTCGGTCCCACCAGTTTAACGCAGTTTGTCTGGGGCTGCGAATCACTGTGGAAGGTGTCAGTCCCACCAGTCTAACACAGTGAGGTCTGGGGCTGAGAATCACTGTGGAAGATGTCAGTCCCACCAGTTTAACGCAGTGATGCCGGGCTGAGAATCACTGTGGAAAATGTCGGTCCCACCAGTTTAACGCAGTGATGTCGGGCTGAGAATCACTGTGGAAGATGTCGGTGCCACCAGTCTAACGCAATGAGGTCTGGGGCTGAGAATCACTGTGGAAGTTGTCGGTCGCACCAGTTTAAAGCAGTGAGGGCTGGGGCTGAGAATCACTGTGGAAGATGTCGGTCCCACCAGTTTAACGCAGTGAGGTCTGGGGCTGAGAATCACTGTGGAAGATGTCGGTCCCACCACTTTAACGCAGTGAGGTCTGGGGCTGAGAATGACTGTGGAAGATGTCAGTCCCACCAGTTTAACGCAGTGATGTCGGGCTGAGAATCACTGTGGAAGATGTCGGTCCCACCAGTTTAATGCAGTGATGTCGGGCTGAGAATCACTGTGGAAGATGTCGGTCCCACCAGTTTAACGCAGTGAGGTCTGGGGCTTAGAATCACTGTGGAAGATGTCGGTCCCACGAGTTTAACACAATGAGGTCTGGGGCTGAGAATAACTGTGGAAGATTTCGGTCCCACCAGTTTAACGCAGTGAGGTCTGGGGCGGAGAATCACTGTGGAAGGTGTCGGTCCCACCAGTTTAACGCAGAGAGGTGTGGGGCTGAGAATCACTGTGGAAGATGTCGGTCCCACCAGTTTAACGCAGTGAGGTCTGGGGCTGAGAATCACTGTGGAAGGCGTCGGTCCCACCAGTTTAACGCAGTGATGTCGTGCTGAGAATCACTGTGGAAGATGTCGGTCCCACCAGTTTAACGCAGTGAGGTCTGGGGCTGAGAATCACTGTGGAAGGCGTCGGTCCCACCAGTTTAACGCAGTGATGTCGGGCTGAGAATCACTGTGGAAGATGTCGGTCCCACCAGTTTAACGCAGTGAGGTCTGGGGCTGAGAATCACTGTGGAAGGCGTCGGTCCCACCAGTTTAACGCAGTGATGTCGGGCTGAGAATCACTGTGGAAGATGTCGGTCCCACCAGTCTAACGCAGTGAGGTCTGAGACTGAGAATCACTTTGGAAGATGTCGGTCCCACCAGTTTAACGCAGTGAGGCCTGGGGCTGAGAATCACTGTGAAAAGTGTCGGTCCCACCAGTTTAACGCAGTGAGGTCTGAGACTGAGAATCACTGTGGAAGATGTCGTTCCCACCACTTTAACGCAGTGAGGTCTGGGGCTGAGAATCACTGTGGAAGATGTCGGTCACACCAGTTTAACGCAGTGAGGTCTGGGGCGGAGAATCACTGTGGAAGGTGTCGGTCCCACCAGTTTAACGCAGAGAGGTGTGGGGCTGAGAATCACTGTGGAAGATGTCGGTCCCACCAGTTTAACGCAGTGAGGTCTGGGGCTGAGAATCACTGTGGAAGATGTCGGTCCCACCAGTCTAACGCAGTGATGTCGGGCTGAGAATCACTGTGGAAGATGTCGGTCCCACCAGTCTAACGCAGTGATGTCGGGCTGAGAATCACTCTGGAAGATGTCGGTCCCACCAGTTTAACGCAATGAGGTCTGGGGCTGAGGATCACTGTGGAAGATGTCGGTCCCACCAGTTTAACGCAGTGATGTCGGGCTGAGATTCACAGTGGAATATGTCGGTCCCAACAGTTTAACGTAGAGAGTTCTGGGGCTGAGAATAACTGTGGAAGTTGTCGGTCCCACCAGTTTAACGCAGTGAGGCCTGGGGCTGAGAATCACTGTGGAAGGTGTCAGTCCCACCTGTTTAACGCAGTGAGGTCTGGGGCTGAGAATCACTGTGGAAGATGTCGGTCCCACCAGTTTAACGCAGTGAGGTCTGGGGCTGAGAATCACTGTGGAAGGTGTCAGTCCCACCAATTTAACGCAGTGAGGCCTGGGGCTGAGAATCACTGTGGAAGATGTCGGTCCCACCAGTTTAACGCAGTGATGTCAGGCTGAGAATCACTCTGGAAGATATTCGGACCCACCAGTTTAAAGCAGTGAGGTCTGGGGCTGAGAATCACTGTGGAAGATGTCGGTCCCACCAGTTTAACGCAGTGATGTCGGGCTGAGAATCACTGTGGAAGATGTCGGTCCCACCAGTTTAATGCAGAGAGGTCTGGGGCTGAGAATCACTGTGGAAGATGTCGGTCCCACCAGTTTAACGCAGTGAGGTCTGGGGCTGAGAATCACTTTGGAAGATGTCGGTCCAACCAGTTTAACGCAGTGAGGCCTGGGGCTGGGAATCACTGTGGAAGATGTCGGTCCCACCAGCCTAACGCAGTGAGGTCTGGCGCTGCGAATCACTGTGGAAGATGTCGGTCCCACCAGTTTAACGCAGTTTGTCTGGGGCTGCGAATCACTGTGGAAGGTGTCAGTCCCACCAGTCTAACACAGTGAGGTCTGGGGCTGAGAATCACTGTGGAAGATGTCGGTCCCACCAGTTTAACGCAGTGATGCCGGGCTGAGAAACACTGTGGAAGATGTCGGACCCACCAGTTTAACGCAGTGATGTCGGGCTGAGAATCACTGTGGAAGATGTCGGTGCCACCAGTCTAACGCAATGAGGTCTTGGGCTGAGAATCACTGTGGAAGATGTCGGTCCCACCAGTTTAACGCAGTGAGGCCTGGGGCTGAGAATCACTGTGGAAGATGTCGGTCCCACCAGTTTAACGCAGTGAGGTCTGGGGCTTAGAATCACTGTGGAAGATGTCGGTCCCACGAGTTTAACACAATGAGGTCTGGGGATGAGAATAACTGTGGAAAATGTCGGTCCCACCAGTTTAACGCAGTGAGGTCTGGGGCGGAGAATCACTGTGGAAAGTGTCGGTCCCACCAGTTTAACGCAGAGAGGTCTGGGGCTGAGAATCACTGTGGAAGGCGTTGGTCCCACCAGTTTAACGCTGTGATGTCGGGCTGAGAATCACTGTGGAAGATGTCGGTCCCAGCAGTTTAACGCAGAGAGGTCTGGGGCCGAGAATCACTGTGGAAGATGTCGGTCCCACCAGTTTAACGCAGTGAGGCCTGCGGCTGAGAATCACTGTGGAAGATGTTGGTCCCACCAGTTTAACGTAGTGAGGTCTGGGGCTGAGAATCACTGTGGAAGATGTCGGTCCAACCAGTTTAACGCAGTGAGGCCTAGGGCTGGGAATCACTGTGGAAGATGTCGGTCTCACCAGTCTAACGCAGTGTGGTCTGGGGCTGCGAATCACTGTGGAAGATGTCGGTCCCACCAGTTTAACTCAGTGAGGTCTGGGGCTGAGTATCACTGTGGAAGATGTCGGTCCCACCAGTCTAACGCAGTGATGTCAGGCTGAGAATAACTGTGGAAGATGTCGGTCCCACCAGTTTAACGCAGTGAGGTCTGGGGCTGAGAATCACTGTGGAAGGTGTCAGTCCCACCAGTATAACGCAGTGAGGTCTGGGGCTGAGAATCACTGTGGAAGATGTTGGTTCCAGCAGTTTAACGCAGTGATGTCGGGCTGAGAATCACTGTGGAAGATGTCGGTCCCACCAGTTTAACGCAGTGATGTCGGGCTGAGAATCACTGTGGAAGATGTCGCTGCCATCAGTTTAACGCAGTGAGGTTTGGGGCTGGGAATCACTGTGGAAGTTGTCAGTCCCACCAGTTTAACGCAGTGAGGTCTGGGGCTGAGAATCACTGTGGAAATTGTCGGTCCCACCAGTTTAACGCAGTGAGGCCTGGGGCTGAGAATCACTGTGGAAGATGTCGGTCCCACCAGTTTAACGCAGTGAGGTCTGGGGCTGAGAATCACTGTGGAAGATGTCAGTCCCACCAGTTTAACGCAGCGAGGTCTGGGGCTGAGAATCACTGTGGAAGATGTCGGTCCCACCAGTTTAACGCAGTGAGGTTTGGGGCTGGGAATCACTGTGGAAGATGTCGGTCCCACCAGTTTAACGCAGTGATGTCGGGCTGAGAATCACTGTGGAAGATTTCGTTCCCACCAGTTTAACGCAGAGAGGTCTGGGGCTGAGAAGCACTGTGGATGATGTCGGTCCCACCAGTTTAATGCAATGAGGTCTGGGGCTGAGAATCACTGTGGAAAATGTCGGTCCCACCAGTTTAACGCAGTGATGTCGGGCTGAGAATCACTGTGGAAGATGTCGGTCCCACCAGTTTAATGCAGAGAGGTCTGGGGCTGAGAAGCACTGTGGATGATGTCGGTCCCACCAGTTTAATGCAATGAGGTCTGGGGCTGAGAATCACTGTGGAAAATGTCGGTCCCACCAGTTTAACGCAGTGATGTCGGGCTGAGAATCACTGTGGAAGATGTCGGACCCACCAGTTTAACGCAGAGTGTTCTGGGGCTGAGAATCACTGTGGAAGTTGTCGGTCCCACCAGTTTAACGCACTGAGGTCTGTGTCTGAGAATCACTGTGGAAGATGTCGGTCCCACCAGTTTAACGCAGTGAGGTCTGGGGCTGAGAATCACTGTGGAAGGTGTCAGTCCCACCAGTTTAACGCAGTGAGGTCTGGGGCTGAGAATCATTGTGGAAGATGTCGGTCCCAGCAGTTTAACGCAATGAGGTCTGGGGCTGAGGATCACTGTGGAAGATGTCGGTCCCATCAGTTTACCGCAGTGAAGTCGGGCTGAGAGTCACTGTGGACGATGTCGTTCCCACCAGTTTAACGCAGAGAGGTCTGGGGCTGAGAATCACTGTGGAAGATGTCGGTCCCACCAGTTAAACGCAATGAGGTCTGGGGCTGAGAATCACTGTGGAAGATGTCGGACCCACCAGTTTAACGCAGTGATGTCGGGCTGAGAATCAGAGTGGAATATGTCGGTCCCACCATTTTAACGTAGAGAGTTCTGGGGCTGAGAATAACTGTGGAAGTTGTCGGTCCAACCAGTTTAACGCAGTGAGGTCTGGGGCTGAGAATCACTGTGGAAGGTGTCAGTCCCACCTGTTTAACGCAGTGAGGTCTGGGGCTGAGAATCACTGTGGAAGATGTCGGTCCCACCAGTTTAACGCAGTGAGGTCTGGGGCTGAGAGTCACTGTGGAAGGTATCAGTCCCACCAGTTTAACGCAGTGAGGCCTGGGGCTGAGAATCACTGTGGAAGATGTCGGTCCCACCAGTTTAACGCAGTGATGTCGGGCTGAGAATCACTCTGGAAGATGTCGGTCCCACCAGATTAAAGCAGTGAGGTCTGGGGCTGAGAATCACTGTGGAAGATGTCGGTCCCACCAGTTTAACGCAGTGATGCCGGGCTGAGAATCACTGTGGAAGATGTCGGTCCCACCAGTTTAACGCAGAGAGGTCTGGGTCTGAGAATCACTGTGGAATATGTCGGTCCCACCAGTTTAACGCAGTGAGGTCTGGGGCTGAGAATCACTTTAGAAGATGTCGGTCCAACCAGTTTAACGCAGTGAGGTCTGGGGCTGAGAATCACTGTGGAAGATGTCGGTCCCACCAGTCTAACGCAGTGAGGTCTGGGGCTGAGAATCACTGTGGAAGATGTCAGTCCCACCAGTTTAACGCAGTGATGCCGGGCTGAGAATCACTGTGGAAAATGTCGTTCCCACCAGTTTAACGCAGTGATGTCGGGCTGAGAATCACTGTGGAAGATGTCGGTGCCACCAGTCTAACGCAATGAGGTCTGGGGCTGAGAATCACTGTGGAAGTTGTCGGTCGCACCAGTTTAAAGCAGTGAGGTCTGGGGCTGAGAATCACTGTGGAAGATGTCGGTCCCACCAGTTTAACGCAGTGAGGCCTGGGGCTGAGAATCACTGTGGAAGATGTCGGTCCCACCAGTTTAACGCAGTGAGGTCTGGGGCTGAGAATCACTGTGGAAGATGTCGGTCCCACCACTTTAACGCAGTGAGGTCTGGGGCTGAGAATGACTGTGGAAGATGTCAGTCCCACCAGTTTAACGCAGTGATGTCGGGCTGAGAATCACTGTGGAAGATGTCGGTCCCACCAGTTTAATGCAGTGATGTCGGGCTGAGAATCACTGTGGAAGATGTCGGTCCCACCAGTTTAACGCAGTGAGTTCTGGGGCTTAGAATCACTGTGGAAGATGTCGGTCCCACGAGTTTAACACAATGAGGTCTGGGGCTGAGAATAACTGTGGAAGATGTCGGTCCCACCAGTTTAATGCAGTGAGGTCTGGGGCGGAGAATCACTGTGGAAGGTGTCGGTCCCACCAGTTTAACGCAGTGAGGTCTGGGGCTGAGAATCACTGTGGAAGGCGTCGGTCCCACCAGTTTAACGCAGTGATGTCGGGCTGAGAATCACTGTGGAAGATGTCGGTCCCACCAGTTTAACGCAGTGAGGTCTGGGGCTGAGAATCACTGTGGAAGGCGTCGGTCCCACCAGTTTAACGCAGTGATGTCGGGCTGAGAATCACTGTGGAAGATGTCGGTCCCAGCAGTTTAACGCAGAGAGGTCTGGGGCTGAGAATCAATGTGGAAGATGTCGGTCCCACCAGTTTAACGCAGTGAGGTCTGGGGCTGAGGATCACTGTGGAAGATGCCGGTCCCACCAGTTAAACGCAGTGAGGTCTGGGTCTGAGAATCACTGTGGAAGGTGTCAGTCCCACCAGTTTAACGCAGTGAGGTCTGTGGCTGAGAATCACTGTGGAAGGTGTCAGTCCCACCAGTCTAACGCAGTGAGGTCTGAGACTGAGAATCACTTTGGAAGATGTCGGTCCCACCAGTTTAACGCAGTGAGGCCTGGGGCTGAGAATCACTGTGAAAAGTGTCGGTCCCACCAGTTTAACGCAGTGAGGTCTGGGGCTGAGAATCACTGTGGAAGGTGTCAGTCCCACCAGTCTAACGCAGTGAGGTCTGAGACTGAGAATCACTGTGGAAGATGTCGTTCCCACCACTTTAACGCAGTGAGGTCTGGGGCTGAGAATCACTGTGGAAGATGTCGGTCCCACCAGTTTAACGCAGTGTGGTCTGGGGCTGCGAATCACTGTGGAAGATGTCAGTCCCACCAGTTTAACTCAGTGAGGTCTGGGGCTGAGAATCACTGTGGAAGATGTCGGTCCCACCAGTCTAACGCAGTGATGTCGGGCTGAGAATCACTGTGGAAGATGTCGGTCCCACCAGTTTAACGCAGTGATGTCGGGCTGAGAATCACTGTGGAAGATGTCGGTGCCACCAGTCTAACGCAATGAGGTCTGCGGCTGAGAATCACTGTGGAAGTTGTCAGTCCCACCAGTTTAACGCAGTGAGGTCTGGGGCTGAGAATCACTGTGGAAGATGTCGGTCCCACCAGTTTAACGCAGTGAGGCCTGGGGCTGAGAATCACTGTGGAAGATGTCGGTCCCACCAGTTTAACGCAGTGAGGTCTGGGGCTGAGAATCACTGTGGAAGGTGTCAGTCCCACCAGTTTAACGCAGTGAGGTCTGGGGCTGAGAATCATTGTGGAAGATGTCGGTCCCACCAGTTTAACGCAATGAGGTCTGGGGCTGAGGATCACTGTGGAAGATGTCGGTCCCACCAGTTTAACGCAGTGATGTCGGGCTGAGATTCACAGTGGAATATGTCGGTCCCAACAGTTTAACGTAGTGAGTTCTGGGGCTGAGAATAACTGTGGAAGTTGTCGGTCCCACCAGTTTAACGCAGTGAGGCCTGGGGCTGAGAATCACTGTGGAAGGTGTCAGTGCCACCTGTTTAACGCAGTGAGGTCTGGGGCTGAGAATCACTGTGGAAGATGTCGGTCCCACCAGTTTAACGCAGTGAGGTCTGGGGCTGAGAATCACTGTGGAAGGTGTCAGTCCCACCAATTTAACGCAGTGAGGCCTGGGGCTGAGAATCACTGTGGAAGATGTCGGTCCCACCAGTTTAACGCAGTGATGTCAGGCTGAGAATCACTCTGGAAGATATTCGGACCCACCAGTTTAAAGCAGTGAGGTCTGGGGCTGAGAATCACTGTGGAAGATGTCGGTCCCACCAGTTTAACGCAGTGATGTCGGGCTGAGAATCACTGTGGAAGATGTCGGTCCCACCAGTTTAATGCAGAGAGGTCTGGGGCTGAGAATCACTGTGGAAGATGTTGGTCCCACCAGTTTAACGCAGTGAGGTCTGGGGCTGAGAATCACTTTGGAAGATGTCGGTCCAACCAGTTTAACGCAGTGAGGCCAGGGGCTGGGAATCACTGTGGAAGATGTCGGTCCCACCAGTCTAACGCAGTGAGGTCTGGCGCTGCGAATCACTGTGGAAGATGTCGGTCCCACCAGTTTAACACAGTTTGTCTGGGGCTGCGAATCACTGTGGAAGGTGTCAGTCCCACCAGTCTAACACAGTGAGGTCTGGGGCTGAGAATCACTGTGGAAGATGTCGGTCCCACCAGTTTAACGCAGTGATGCCGGGCTGAGAAACACTGTGGAAGATGTCGGACCCACCAGTTTAACGCAGTGATGTCGGGCTGAGAATCACTGTGGAAGATGTCGGTGCCACCAGTCTAACGCAATGAGGTCTGGGGCTGAGAATCACTGTGGAAGATGTCGGTCCCACCAGTTTAACGCAGTGAGGCCTGGGGCTGAGAATCACTGTGGAAGATGTCGGTCCCACCAGTTTAACGCAGTGATGTCTGGGGCTGAGAATCACTGTGGAAGATGTCGGTCCCACCACTTTAACGCAGTGAGGTCTGGGGCTGAGAATCACTGTGGAAGATGTCAGTTCCACCAGTTTAACGCAGTGATGTCGGGCTGAGAATCACTGTGGAAGATGTCGGTCCCACCAGTTTAATGCAGTGATGTCGGGCTGAGAATCACTGTGGAAGATGTCGGTCCCACCAGTTTAACGCAGTGAGGTCTGGGGCTGAGAATCACTGTGGAAGGCGTCGGTCCCACCAGTTTAACGCAGTGATGTCGGGCTGAGAATCACTGTGGAAGATGTCGGTCCCAGCAGTTTAACGCAGAGAGGTCTGGGGCTGAGAATCACTGTGGAAGATGTCGGACCCACCAGTTTAACGGAGTGAGGTCTGGGGCTGAGAATCACTGTGGAAGATGCCGGTCCCACCAGTTAAACGCAGTGAGGTCTGGGGCTGAGAATCACTGTGGAAGGTGTCAGTCCCACCAGTTTAACGCAGTGAGGTCTGGGGCTGAGAATCACTGTGCAAGGTGTCAGTCCCACCAGTCTAACGCAGTGAGGTCTGAGACTGAGAATCACTGTGGAAGATGTCGGTCCCACCAGTTTAACGCAGTGAGGCCTGGGGCTGAGAATCACTGTGAAAAATGTCGGTCCCACCAGTTTAACGCAGTGAGGTCTGGGGCTGAGTATCACTGTGGAAGATATCAGTCCCACCAGTTTAACGCAGTGAGGTCTGGGGCTGAGAGTCACTGTGGAAGATATCGTTCCCACCAGTTTAACGCAGTGAGGTCTGGGGCTGAGAATCACTGTGGAAGATGCTGGCCCCACCAGCTTAACGCAGAAAGGATTGGTGCTGAGAATCACTGTGGAAGATGTCGTTCCCACCACTTTAACGCAGTGAGGTCTGGGGCTGAGAATCACAGTGGAAGATGTTGGCCCCACCAGTTTAACGCAGAGAGGTCTAGTGCTGAGAATCACTGTGGAAGGTGTCGGTCCCACCAGTTTAACGCAGTGAGGTCAGGGCTGAGTATCACTGTGGAAGATGTCAGTCCCACCAGTTTAACGCAGTGTGGTCTGGGGCTGCGAATCACTGTGGAAGATGTCGGTCCCACCAGTTTAACTCAGTGAGGTCTGGGGCTGAGAATCACTGTGGAAGATGTCGGTCCCACCAGTCTAACGCAGTGATGTCGGGCTGAGAATAACTGTGGAAGGTGTCAGTCCCACCAGTCTAACGCAGTGAGGTCTGGGGCTGAGAATCACTGTGGAAGATGTTGGTCCCAGCAGTTTAACGCAGTGATGTCGGGCTGAGAATCACTGTGGAAGTTGTCAGTCCCACCAGTTTAACGCAGTGAGGTCTGGGGCTGAGAATCACTGTGGAAGATGTCGGTCCCACCAGTTTAACCCAGTGAGGCCTGGGGCTGAGAATCACTGTGGAAGATGTCGGTCCCACCAGTTTAACGCAGTGAGGTCTGGGGCTGAGAATCACTGTGGAAGATGTCGGTCCCACCAGTTTAACGCAGTGAGGTCCGAGGCTGAGAATCACTGTGGAAAATGTCGGTCCCACCAGTTTAACACAGTGAGGTTTGTGGCTGGGAATCACTGTGGAAGATGTCGGTCCCACCAGTTAAACGCAGTGATGTCGGGCTGAGAATCACTGTGGAAGATGTCGGTCCCACAAGTTAAACGCAATGAGGTCTGGGGCTGATAATCACTGTGGAAGATATCGGTCCCACCAGTTTAACGCAGTGAGGTCTGGGGCTGAGAATCACTTTGGAAGATGTCGGTCCAACCAGTTTAACGCAGTGAGGCCAGGGGTTGGGAATCACTGTGGAAGATGTCGGTCCCACCATTCTAACGCAGTGAGGTCTGGGGCTGCGAATCACTGTGGAAGATGTCGGTCCCACCAGTTTAACGCAGTTTGTCTGGGGCTGCGAATCACTGTGGAAGGTGTCAGTCCCACCAGTCTAACACAGTGAGGTCTGGGGCTGAGAATCACTGTGGAAGATGTCGGTCCCACCAGTTTAACGCAGTGATGCCGGGCTGAGAATCACTGTGGAAGATGTCGGTCCCACCAGTTTAACGCAGTGATGTCGGGCTGAGAATCACTGTGGAAGATGTCGGTGCCACCAGTCTAACGCAATGAGGTCTGGGGCTGAGAATCACTGTGGAAGTTGTCGGTCCCACCAGTTTAAATCAGTGAGGTCTGTGGCTGAGAATCACTGTGGAAAATGTCGGTCCCACCAATTTAACGCAGTGAGACCTGGGGCTGAGAATCACTGTGGAAGATGTCGGTCCCACCAGTTTAACGCAGTGAGGTCTGGGGCTGAGAATCACTGTGGAAGATGTCGGTCCCACCACTTTAACGCAGTGAGGTCTGGGGCTGAGAATCACTGTGGAAGATGTCAGTCCCACCACTTTAACGCAGTGAGGTCAGGGCTGAGTATCACTGTGGAAGATGTCACTCCCACCAGTTTAACGCAGTGTGGTCTAGGGCTGCGAATCACTGTGGAAGATGTCGGTCCCACCAGTTTAACTCAGTGAGGTCTGGGGCTGAGATTCACTGTGGAAGATGTCGGTCCCAGCAGTCTAACGCAGTGATGTCGGGCTGAGAATAACTGTGGAAGGTGTCAGTCCCACCAGTCTAACGCAGTGAGGTCTGGGGCTGAGAATCACTGTGGAAGATGTTGGTCCCAGCAGTTTAACGCAGTGATGTCGGGCTGAGAATCACTGTGGAAGTTGTCAGTCCCACCAGTTTAACGCAGTGAGGTCTGGGGCTGAGAATCACTGTGGAAGATGTCGGTCCCACCAGTTTAACCCAGTGAGGCCTGGGGCTGAGAATCACTGTGGAAGATGTCGGTCCCACCAGTTTAACGCAGTGAGGTCTGGGGCTGAGAATCACTGTGGAAGATGTCGGTCCCACCAGTTTAACGCAGTGAGGTCCGAGGCTGAGAATCACTGTGGAAAATGTCGGTCCCACCAGTTTAACACAGTGAGGTTTGTGGCTGGGAATCACTGTGGAAGATTTCGGTCCCACCAGTTTAACGCAGTGATGTCGGGCTGAGAATCACTGTGGAAGATGTCGTTCCCACCAGTTTAACGCAGAGAGGTCTGGGGCTGAGAATCACTGTGGAAGATGTCGGTCCCACAAGTTAAACGCAATGAGGTCTGGGGCTGAGAATCACTGTGGAAGATATCGGTCCCACCAGTTTAACGCAGTGAGGTCTGGGGCTGAGAATCACTTTGGAAGATGTCGGTCCAACCAGTTTAACGCAGTGAGGCCAGGGGTTGGGAATCACTGTGGAAGATGTCGGTCCCACCATTCTAACGCAGTGAGGTCTGGGGCTGCGAATCACTGTGGAAGATGTCGGTCCCACCAGTTTAACGCAGTTTGTCTGGGGCTGCGAATCACTGTGGAAGGTGTCAGTCCCACCAGTCTAACACAGTGAGGTCTGGGGCTGAGAATCACTGTGGAAGATGTCGGTCCCACCAGTTTAACGCAGAGAGGTGTGGGGCTGAGAAATACTGTGGAAGATGTCGCTCCCACCAGTTTAACGCAGTGATGTCGGGCTGAGAATCACTGTGGAAGATGTCGGTCCCACCAGTTTAACGCAGTTTGTCTGGGGCTGAGAATCACTGTGGAAGGCGTTGGTCCCATCAGTTTAACGCTGTGATGTCGGGCTGAGAATCACTGTGGAAGATGTCGGTCCCAGCAGTTTAACGCAGTGAGGTCTGGGGCTGAGAATCACTGTGGAAGATGTCGGTCCCACCAGTTTAACGCAGTGAGGCCTGGGGCTGAGAATCACTGCGGAAGGTGCCAGTCCCACCAGCCTAACGCAGTGATGTCGGGCTGAGAATCACTGTGGAAGATGTCGATCCCACCAGTTTAACGCAGAGAGGTCTTGGGGCTGAGAATCACTGTGGAAGATGTTGGTCCCACCAGTTTAACGTAGTGAGGTCTGGGGCTGAGAATCACTGTGGAAGATGTCGGTCCAACCAGTTTAACGCAGTGAGGCCTAGGGCTGGGAATCACTGTGGAAGATGTCGGTCCCACCAGTCTAACGCAGTGTGGTCTGGGGCTGCGAATCACTGTGGAATATGTCGGTCCCACCAGTTTAACTCAGTGAGGTCTGGGGCTGAGAATCACTGTGGAAGATGTCGGTCCCACCAGTCTAACGCAGTGATGTCAGGCTGAGAATAACTGTGGAAGATGTCGGTCCCACCAGTTTAACGCAGTGAGGTCTGGGGCTGAGAATCACTGTGGAAGGTGTCAGTCCCACCAGTATAACGCAGTGAGGTCTGGGGCTGAGAATCACTGTGGAAGATGTTGGTTCCAGCAGTTTAACGCAGTGATGTCGGGCTGAGAATCACTGTGGAAGATGTCGGTCCCACCAGTTTAACGCAGTGATGTCGGGCTGAGAATCACTGTGGAAGATGTCGCTGCCACCAGTCTAACGCAATGAGGTCTGGGGCTGAGAATCACTGTGGAAGTTGTCAGTCCCACCAGTTTAACGCAGTGAGGTCTGGGGCTGAGAATCACTGTGGAAGTTGTCGGTCCCAAAAGTTTAACGCAGTGAGGCCTGGGGCTGAGAAACACTGTGGAAGATGTCGGTCCCACCAGTTTAACGCAGTGAGGTCTGGGGCTGAGAATCACTGTGGAAGATGTCGGTCCCACCAGTTTAACGCAGCGAGGTCTGGGTCTGAGAATCACTGTGGAAGATGTCGGTCCCACCAGTTTAACGCAGTGAGGTTTGGGGCTGGGAATCACTGTGGAAGATGTCGGTCCCACCAGTTTAACGCAGTGATGTCGGGCTGAGAATCACTGTGGAAGATTTCGTTCCCACCAGTTTAACGCAGAGAGGTCTGGGGCTGAGAAGCACTGTGGATGATGTCGGTCCCACCAGTTTAATGCAATGAGGTCTGGGGCTGAGAATCACTGTGGAAAATGTCGGTCCCACCAGTTTAACGCAGTGATGTCGGGCTGAGAATCACTGTGGAAGATGTCGGACCCACCAGTTTAACGCAGAGTGTTCTGGGGCTGAGAATCACTGTGGAAGTTGTCGGTCCCACCAGTTTAACGCACTGAGGTCTGGGGCTGAGAATCACTGTGGAAGATGTCGGTCCCACCAGTTTAACGCAGTGAGGTCTGGGGCTGAGAATCACTGTGGAAGGTGTCAGTCCCACCAGTTTAACGCAGTGAGGTCTGGGGCTGAGAATCATTGTGGAAGATGTCGGTCCCACCAGTTTAACGCAATGAGGTCTGGGGCTGAGGATCACTGTGGAAGATGTCGGTCCCATCAGTTTACCGCAGTGAAGTCGGGCTGAGAGTCACTGTGGACGATGTCGTTCCCACCAGTTTAACGCAGAGAGGTCTGGGGCTGAGAATCACTGTGGAAGATGTCGGTCCCACCAGTTAAACGCAATGAGGTCTGGGGCTGAGAATCACTGTGGAAGATGTCGGACCCACCAGTTTAACGCAGTGATGTCGGGCTGAGAATCAGAGTGGAATATGTCGGTCCCACCATTTTAACGTAGAGAGTTCTGGGGCTGAGAATAACTGTGGAAGTTGTCGGTCCAACCAGTTTAACGCAGTGAGGTCTGGGGCTGAGAATCACTGTGGAAGGTGTCAGTCCCACCTGTTTAACGCAGTGAGGTCTGGGGCTGAGAATCACTGTGGAAGATGTCGGTCCCACCAGTTTAACGCAGTGAGGTCTGGGGCTGAGAGTCACTGTGGAAGGTATCAGTCCCACCAGTTTAACGCAGTGAGGCCTGGGGCTGAGAATCACTGTGGAAGATGTCGGTCCCACCAGTTTAACGCAGTGATGTCGGGCTGTGAATCACTCTGGAAGATGTCGGTCCCACCAGTTTAAAGCAGTGAGGTCTGGGGCTGAGAATCACTGTGGAAGATGTCGGTCCCACCAGTTTAACGCAGTGATGCCGGGCTGAGAATCATTGTGGAAGATGTCGGTCCCACCAGTTTAACGCAGAGAGGTCTGGGTCTGAGAATCACTGTGGAATATGTCGGTCCCACCAGTTTAACGCAGTGAGGTCTGGGGCTGAGAATCACTTTAGAAGATGTCGGTCCAACCAGTTTAACGCAGTGAGGTCTGGGGCTGAGAATCACTGTGGAAGATGTCGGTCCCACCAGTCTAACGCAGTGAGGTCTGGCGCTGCAAATCACTGTGGAAGATGTCGGTCCCACCAGTTTAACGCAGTTTGTCTGGGGCTGCGAATCACTGTGGAAGGTGTCAGTCCCACCAGTCTAACACAGTGAGGTCTGGGGCTGAGAATCACTGTGGAAGATGTCGGTCCCACCAGTTTAACGCAGAGAGGTGTGGGGCTGAGAAATACTGTGGAAGATGTCGCTCCCACCAGTTTAACGCAGTGATGTCGGGCTGAGAATCACTGTGGAAGATGTCGGTCCCACCAGTTTAACGCAGTTTGTCTGGGGCTGAGAATCACTGTGGAAGGCGTTGGTCCCATCAGTTTAACGCTGTGATGTCGGGCTGAGAATCACTGTGGAAGATGTCGGTCCCAGCAGTTTAACGCAGTGAGGTCTGGGGCTGAGAATCACTGTGGAAGATGTCGGTCCCACCAGTTTAACGCAGTGAGGCCTGGGGCTGAGAATCACTGCGGAAGGTGCCAGTCCCACCAGCCTAACGCAGTGATGTCGGGCTGAGAATCACTGTGGAAGATGTCGATCCCACCAGTTTAACGCAGAGAGGTCTTGGGGCTGAGAATCACTGTGGAAGATGTTGGTCCCACCAGTTTAACGTAGTGAGGTCTGGGGCTGAGAATCACTGTGGAAGATGTCGGTCCAACCAGTTTAACGCAGTGAGGCCTAGGGCTGGGAATCACTGTGGAAGATGTCGGTCCCACCAGTCTAACGCAGTGTGGTCTGGGGCTGCGAATCACTGTGGAATATGTCGGTCCCACCAGTTTAACTCAGTGAGGTCTGGGGCTGAGAATCACTGTGGAAGATGTCGGTCCCACCAGTCTAACGCAGTGATGTCAGGCTGAGAATAACTGTGGAAGATGTCGGTCCCACCAGTTTAACGCAGTGAGGTCTGGGGCTGAGAATCACTGTGGAAGGTGTCAGTCCCACCAGTATAACGCAGTGAGGTCTGGGGCTGAGAATCACTGTGGAAGATGTTGGTTCCAGCAGTTTAACGCAGTGATGTCGGGCTGAGAATCACTGTGGAAGATGTCGGTCCCACCAGTTTAACGCAGTGATGTCGGGCTGAGAATCACTGTGGAAGATGTCGCTGCCACCAGTCTAACGCAATGAGGTCTGGGGCTGAGAATCACTGTGGAAGTTGTCAGTCCCACCAGTTTAACGCAGTGAGGTCTGGGGCTGAGAATCACTGTGGAAGTTGTCGGTCCCAAAAGTTTAACGCAGTGAGGCCTGGGGCTGAGAAACACTGTGGAAGATGTCGGTCCCACCAGTTTAACGCAGTGAGGTCTGGGGCTGAGAATCACTGTGGAAGATGTCGGTCCCACCAGTTTAACGCAGCGAGGTCTGGGTCTGAGAATCACTGTGGAAGATGTCGGTCCCACCAGTTTAACGCAGTGAGGTTTGGGGCTGGGAATCACTGTGGAAGATGTCGGTCCCACCAGTTTAACGCAGTGATGTCGGGCTGAGAATCACTGTGTAAGATTTCGTTCCCACCAGTTTAACGCAGAGAGGTCTGGGGCTGAGAAGCACTGTGGATGATGTCGGTCCCACCAGTTTAATGCAATGAGGTCTGGGGCTGAGAATCACTGTGGAAAATGTCGGTCCCACCAGTTTAACGCAGTGATGTCGGGCTGAGAATCACTGTGGAAGATGTCGGACCCACCAGTTTAACGCAGAGTGTTCTGGGGCTGAGAATCACTGTGGAAGTTGTCGGTCCCACCAGTTTAACGCACTGAGGTCTGGGGCTGAGAATCACTGTGGAAGATGTCGGTCCCACCAGTTTAACGCAGTGAGGTCTGGGGCTGAGAATCACTGTGGAAGGTGTCAGTCCCACCAGTTTAACGCAGTGAGGTCTGGGGCTGAGAATCATTGTGGAAGATGTCGGTCCCACCAGTTTAACGCAATGAGGTCTGGGGCTGAGGATCACTGTGGAAGATGTCGGTCCCATCAGTTTACCGCAGTGAAGTCGGGCTGAGAGTCACTGTGGACGATGTCGTTCCCACCAGTTTAACGCAGAGAGGTCTGGGGCTGAGAATCACTGTGGAAGATGTCGGTCCCACCAGTTAAACGCAATGAGGTCTGGGGCTGAGAATCACTGTGGAAGATGTCGGACCCACCAGTTTAACGCAGTGATGTCGGGCTGAGAATCAGAGTGGAATATGTCGGTCCCACCATTTTAACGTAGAGAGTTCTGGGGCTGAGAATAACTGTGGAAGTTGTCGGTCCAACCAGTTTAACGCAGTGAGGTCTGGGGCTGAGAATCACTGTGGAAGGTGTCAGTCCCACCTGTTTAACGCAGTGAGGTCTGGGGCTGAGAATCACTGTGGAAGATGTCGGTCCCACCAGTTTAACGCAGTGAGGTCTGGGGCTGAGAGTCACTGTGGAAGGTATCAGTCCCACCAGTTTAACGCAGTGAGGCCTGGGGCTGAGAATCACTGTGGAAGATGTCGGTCCCACCAGTTTAACGCAGTGATGTCGGGCTGTGAATCACTCTGGAAGATGTCGGTCCCACCAGTTTAAAGCAGTGAGGTCTGGGGCTGAGAATCACTGTGGAAGATGTCGGTCCCACCAGTTTAACGCAGTGATGCCGGGCTGAGAATCATTGTGGAAGATGTCGGTCCCACCAGTTTAACGCAGAGAGGTCTGGGTCTGAGAATCACTGTGGAATATGTCGGTCCCACCAGTTTAACGCAGTGAGGTCTGGGGCTGAGAATCACTTTAGAAGATGTCGGTCCAACCAGTTTAACGCAGTGAGGTCTGGGGCTGAGAATCACTGTGGAAGATGTCGGTCCCACCAGTCTAACGCAGTGAGGTCTGGCGCTGCAAATCACTGTGGAAGATGTCGGTCCCACCAGTTTAACGCAGTTTGTCTGGGGCTGCGAATCACTGTGGAAGGTGTCAGTCCCACCAGTCTAACACAGTGAGGTCTGGGGCTGAGAATCACTGTGGAAGATGTCAGTCCCACCAGTTTAACGCAGTGATGCCGGGCTGAGAATCACTGTGGAAGATGTCGGTCCCACCAGTTTAACGCAGTGATGTCGGGCTGAGAATCACTGTGGAAGATGTCGGTGCCACCAGTCTAACGCAATGAGGTCTGGGGCTGAGAATCACTGTGGAAGTTGTCGGTCGCACCCGTTTAAAGCAGTGAGGTCTGGGGCTGAGAATCACTGTGGAAGATGTCGGTCCCACCAGTTTAACGCAGTGAGGCCTGGGGCTGAGAATCACTGTGGAAGATGTCGGTCCCACCAGTTTAACGCAGTGAGGTCTGGGGCTGAGAATCACTGTGGAAGATGTCGGTCCCACCACTTTAACGCAGTGAGGTCTGGGGCTGAGAATCACTGTGGAATATGTCGGTCCCACCAGTTTAACGCAGTGAGGCCTGGGGCTGAGAATCACTGTGGAAGATGTCGGTCCCACCAGTTTACCGCAGTGAGTTCTGGGGCTGAGAATCACTGTGGAAGATGTCAGTCCCACCAGTTTAACGCAGTGATGTCGGGCTGAGAATCACTGTGGAAGATGTCGGTCCCACCAGTTTAATGCAGTGATGTCGGGCTGAGAATCACTGTGGAAGATGTCGGTCCCACCAGTTTAACGCAGTGAGGTCTGGGGCTTAGAATCACTGTGGAAGATGTCGGTCCCACGAGTTTAACACAATGAGGTCTGGGGCTGAGAATAACTGTGGAAGATGTCGGTCCCACCAGTTTAACGCAGTGAGGTCTGGGGCGGAGAATCACTGTGGAAGGTGTCGGTCCCACCAGTTTAACGCAGAGAGGTGTGGGGCTGAGAATCACTGTGGAAGATGTCGGTCCCACCAGTTTAACGCAGTGAGGTCTGGGGCTGAGAATCACTGTGGAAGGCGTCGGTCCCACGAGTTTAACGCAGTGATGTCGGGCTGAGAATCACTGTGGAAGATGTCGGTCCCACCAGTTTAACGCAGTGAGGTCTGGGGCTGAGAATCACTGTGGAAGGCGTCGGTCCCACCAGTTTAACGCAGTGATGTCGGGCTGAGAATCACTGTGGAAGATGTCGGTCCCAGCAGTTTAACGCAGAGAGGTCTGGGGCTGAGAATCACTGTGGAAGATGTCGGTCCCACCAGTTAAACGCAGTGAGGTCTGGGGCTGAGAATCACTGTGGAAGGTGTCAGTCCCACCAGTTTAACGCAGTGAGGTCTGAGACTGAGAATCACTGTGGAAGATGTCGGTCCCACCAGTTTAACGCAGTGAGGCCTGGGGCTGAGAATCACTGTGAAAAGTGTCGGTCCCACCAGTTTAACGCAGTGAGGTCTGGGGCTGAGAATCACTGTGGAAGGTGTCAGTCCCACCAGTCTAACGCAGTGAGGTCTGAGACAGAGAATCACTGTGGAAGATGTCGTTCCCACCACTTTAACGCAGTGAGGTCTGGGGCTGAGAATCACTGTGGAAGATGTCGGTCCCACCAGTTTAACGCAGTGTGGTCTGGGGCTGCGAATCACTGTGGAAGATGTCAGTCCCACCAGTTTAACTCAGTGAGGTCTGGGGCTGAGAATCACTGTGGAAGATGTCGGTCCCACCAGTCTAACGCAGTGATGTCGGGCTGAGAATCACTGTGGAAGATGTCGGTCCCACCAGTTTAACGCATTGATGTCGGGCTGAGAATCACTGTGGAAGATGTCGGTGCCACCAGTCTAACGCAATGAGGTCTGCGGCTGAGAATCACTGTGGAAGTTGTCAGTCCCACCAGTTTAACGCAGTGAGGTCTGGGGCTGAGAATCACTGTGGAAGATGTCGGTCCCACCAGTTTAACGCAGTGAGGCCTGGGGCTGAGAATCACTGTGGAAGATGTCGGTCCCACCAGTTTAACGCAGTGAGGTCTGGGGCTGAGAATCACTGTGGAAGGTGTCAGTCCCACCAGTTTAACGCAGTGAGGTCTGGGGCTGAGAATCATTGTGGAAGATGTCGGTCCCACCAGTTTAACGCAATGAGGTCTGGGGCTGAGGATCACTGTGGAAGATGTCGGTCCCACCAGTTTAACGCAGTGAAGTCGGGCTGAGAATCACTGTGGAAGATGTCGTTCCCACCAGTTTAACGCAGAGAGGTCTGGGGCTGAGAATCACTGTGGAAGATGTCGGTCCCACCAGTTTAACGCAGTGATGTCGGGCTGAGATTCACAGTGGAATATGTCGGTCCCAACAGTTTAACGCAGTGAGGCCTGGGGCTGAGAATCACTGTGGAAGGTGTCAGTCCCACCTGTTTAACGCAGTGAGGTCTGGGGCTGAGAATCACTGTGGAAGATGTCGGTCCCACCAGTTTAACGCAGTGAGGTCTGGGGCTGAGAATCCCTGTGGAAGGTGTCAGTCCCACCAATTTAACGCAGTGAGGCCTGGGGCTGAGAATCACTGTGGAAGATGTCGGTCCCACCAGTTTAACGCAGTGATGTCAGGCTGAGAATCACTCTGGAAGATATTCGGACCCACCAGTTTAAAGCAGTGAGGTCTGGGGCTGAGAATCACTGTGGAAGATGTCGGTCCCACCAGTTTAACGCAGTGATGTCGGGCTGAGAATCACTGTGGAAGATGTCGGTCCCACCAGTTTAATGCAGAGAGGTCTGGGGCTGAGAATCACTGTGGAAGATGTCGGTCCCACCAGTTTAACGCAGTGAGGTCTGGGGCTGAGAATCACTTTGGAAGATGTCGGTCCAACCAGTTTAACGCAGTGAGGCCAGGGGCTGGGAATCACTGTGGAAGATGTCGGTCCCACCAGTCTAACGCAGTGAGGTCTGGCGCTGCGAATCACTGTGGAAGATGTCGGTCCCACCAGTTTAACGCAGTTTGTCTGGGGCTGCGAATCACTGTGGAAGGTGTCAGTCCCACCAGTCTAACACAGTGAGGTCTGGGGCTGAGAATCACTGTGGAAGATGTCGGTCCCACCAGTTTAACGCAGTGATGCCGGGCTGAGAATCACTGTGGAAGATGTCGGACCCACCAATTTAACGCAGTGATGTCGGGCTGAGAATCACTGTGGAAGATGTCGGTGCCACCAGTCTAACGCAATGAGGTCTGGGGCTGAGCATCACTGTGGAAGATGTCGGTCCCACCAGTTTAACGCAGTGAGGCCTGGGGCTGAGAATCACTGTGGAAGATGTCGGTCCCACCAGTTTAACGCAGTGATGTCTGGGGCTGAGAATCACTGTGGAAGATGTCGGTCCCACCACTTTAACGCAGTGAGGTCTGGGGCTGAGAATCACTCTGGAAGATGTCAGTTCCACCAGTTTAACGCAGTGATGTCGGGCTGAGAAACACTGTGGAAGATGTCGGTCCCACCAGTTTAATGCAGTGATGTCGGGCTGAGAATCACTGTGGAAGGTGTCGGTCCCACCAGTTTGACGCAGTGAGGTCTGGGGCTGAGAATCACTGTGGAAGGCGTCGGTCCCACCAGTTTAACGCAGTGATGTCGGGCTGAGAATCACTTTGGAAGATGTCGGTCCCAGCAGTTTAACGCAGAGAGGTCTGGGGCTGAGAATCACTGTGGAAGATGTCGGACCCACCAGTTTAACGGAGTGAGGTCTGGGGCTGAGAATCACTGTGGAAGATGCCGGTCCCACCAGTTAAACGCAGTGAGGTCTGGGGCTGAGAATCACTGTGGAAGGTGTCAGTCCCACCAGTTTAACGCAGTGAGGTCTGGGGCTGAGAATCACTGTGCAAGGTGTCAGTCCCACCAGTCTAACGCAGTGAGGTCTGAGACTGAGAATCACTGTGGAAGATGTCGGTCCCACCAGTTTAACGCAGTGAGGCCTGGGGCTGAGAATCACTGTGAAAAATGTCGGTCCCACCAGTTTAACGCAGTGAGGTCTGGGGCTGAGTATCACTGTGGAAGATATCAGTCCCACCAGTTTAACGCAGTGAGGTCTGGGGCTGAGAGTCACAGTGGAAGATATCGTTCCCACCAGTTTAACGCAGTGAGGTCTGGGGCTGAGAATCACTGTGGAAGATGCTAGCCCCACCAGCTTAACGCAGAAAGGATTGGTGCTGAGAATCACTGTGGAAGATGTCGTTCCCACCACTTTAACGCAGTGAGGTCTGGGGCTGAGAATCACAGTGGAAGATGTTGGCCCCACCAGTTTAACGCAGAGAGGTCTGGTGCTGAGAATCACTGTGGAAGGTGTCGGTCCCACCAGTTTAACGCAGTGAGGTCAGGGCTGAGTATCACTGTGGAAGATGTCAGTCCCACCAGTTTAACGCAGTGTGGTCTGGGGCTGCGAATCACTGTGGAAGATGTCGGTCCCACCAGTTTAACTCAGTGAGGTCTGGGGCTGAGAATCACTGTGGAAGATGTCGGTCCCACCAGTCTAACGCAGTGATGTCGGGCTGAGAATAACTGTGGAAGGTGTCAGTCCCACCAGTCTAACGCAGTGAGGTCTGGGGCTGAGAATCACTGTGGAAGATGTTGGTCCCAGCAGTTTAACGCAGTGATGTCGGGCTGAGAATCACTGTGGAAGTTGTCGGTCCCACCAGTTTAACCCAGTGAGGCCTGGGGCTGAGAATCACTGTGGAAGATGTCGGTCCCACCAGTTTAACGCAGTGAGGTCTGGGGCTGAGAATCACTGTGGAAGATGTCGGTCCCACCAGTTTAACGCAGTGAGGTCCGAGGCTGAGAATCACTGTGGAAAATGTCGGTCCCACCAGTTTAACACAGTGAGGTTTGTGGCTGGGAATCACTGTGGAAGATGTCGGTCCCACCAGTTTAACGCAGTGATGTCGGGCTGAGAATCACTGTGGAAGATGTCGTTCCCACCAGTTTAACGCAGAGAGGTCTGGGGCTGAGAATCACTGTGGAAGATGTCGGTCCCACAAGTTAAACGCAATGAGGTCTGGGGCTGAGAATCACTGTGGAAGATATCGGTCCCACCAGTTTAACGCAGTGAGGTCTGGGGCTGAGAATCACTTTGGAAGATGTCGGTCCAACCAGTTTAACGCAGTGAGGCCAGGGGTTGGGAATCACTGTGGAAGATGTCGGTCCCACCATTCTAACGCAGTGAGGTCTGGGGCTGCGAATCACTGTGGAAGATGTCGGTCCCACCAGTTTAACGCAGTTTGTCTGGGGCTGCGAATCACTGTGGAAGGTGTCAGTCCCACCAGTCTAACACAGTGAGGTCTGGGGCTGAGAATCACTGTGGAAGATGTCGGTCCCACCAGTTTAACGCAGTGATGCCGGGCTGAGAATCACTGTGGAAGATGTCGGTCCCACAAGTTTAACGCAGTGATGTCGGGCTGAGAATCACTGTGGAAGTTGTCGGTCCCACCAGTTTAAATCAGTGAGGTCTGTGGCTGAGAATCACTGTGGAAAATGTCGGTCCCACCAATTTAACGCAGTGAGGCCCGGGGCTGAGAATCACTGTGGAAGATGTCGGTCCCACCAGTTTAACGCAGTGAGGTCTGGGGCTGAGAATCACTGTGGAAGATGTCGGTCCCACCACTTTAACGCAGTGAGGTCTGGGGCTGAGAATCACTGTGGAAGATGTCAGTCCCTCCAGTTTAACGCAGTGATGTCGGGCTGAGAATCACTGTGGAAGATGTCGGTCCCACCAGTTTAATGCAGTGATGTTGGGCTGAGAATCACTGTGGAAGATGTCGGTCCCACCAGTTTAACGCAGTGAGGTCTGGGGCTTAGAATCACTGTGGAAGATGTCGGTCCCACCAGTTTAACGCAGTGAGGTCTGGGGCGGAGAATCACTGTGGAAGGTGTCGGTCCCACCAGTTTAACGCAGAGAGGTGTGGGGCTGAGAATCACTGTGGAAGATGTCGCTCCCACCAGTTTAACGCAGTGATGTCGGGCTGAGAATCACTGTGGAAGATGTCGGTCCCACTAGTTTAACGCAGTGAGGTCTGGGGCTGAGAATCACTGTGGAAGATGTCGGTCCCACCATTTTAACGCAGTGATGTCGGGCTGAGAATCACTGTGGAAGATGTCGGTCCCACCAGTTTTACGCAGTGAGGTCTGGGGCTGAGAATCACTGTGGAAGATGTCGGTCCCACCAGTTAAACGCAGTGAGGTCTGGGGCTGAGAATCACTGTGGAAGGTGTCAGTCCCAACAGTTTAACGCAGAGAGGTCTGGGGCTGAGAATCACTGTGGAAGGTGTCAGTCCCACCAGTCTAACGCAGTGAGGTCTGAGACTGAGAATCACTGTGGAAGATGTCGGTCCCACCAGTTTAACGCAGTGAGGCCTGGGGCTGAGAAACACTGTGAAAAATGTCGGTCCCACCAGTTTAACGCAGTGAGGTCTGGGGCTGAGTATCACTGTGGAAGATATCAGTCCCACCAGTTTAACGCAGTGAGGTCTTGGGCTGAGAATCACTGTGGAAGATGTTGGCCCCACCAGTTTAACGCAGAGAGGTCTGGTGCTGAGAATCACTGTGGAAGATGTCGGTCCCACCAGTTTAACGCAGTGAGGTCATGGGCTGAGTATCACTGTGGAAGATGTCTGTCCCACCAGTTTAACGCAGAGAAGTCTGGGGCTGAGAATCACTGTGGAAAATGTCGGTCCCACCAGTTTAATGCAGTGATGTTGGGCTGAGAATCACTGTGGAAGATGTCGGTCCCACCAGTTTACGCAGTGAGGTCTGGGGCTGAGAATCAATTTGGAACATGTCGGTCCCACCAGTTTAACGCAATGAGGTCTGGGACTGAGAATCACTGTGGAAGATGTCGGTCCCACCAGTTTAACGCAGTGATGTTGGGCTGAGAATCACTGTGGAAGATATCGGTCCCACCAGTTTAACGCAGAGAGGTCTGGGGCTGAGAATCACTGTGGACGATGTCGCTCCCACCAGTTTAACGCAATGAGGTCTGGGGCTGAGAATCACTGCGGAAGATGTCGGTCCCACCAGTTTAACGCAGTGATGTCGGGCTGAGAATCAAAGTGGAAGATGTCGGTCCCACCAGTTTAACGCAGAGAGTTCTGGGGCTGAGAATCACTGCGGAAGATGTCGGTCCCACCAGATTAACGCAGTGAGGTCTGGGGCTGAGAATCACTGTGGAAGATGTCGGTCCCAGCAGTTTAACGCAGTGATGTCTGGGGCTGAGAATCACTGTGGAAGGTGTCAGCCCCACCAGTTTAACGCAGTGAGGTCTGGGGCTGAGAATCACTGTGGAAGATGTCGGTCCCACCAGTTTAACGCAGAAAGGTCTGGGGCTGAGAATCACTCTGGAAGATGTCGGTCCCACCAGTTTAACGCAGTGAGGTCTGGGGCTGAGAATCACTGTGGAAGATGTCGGTCCCACCAGTTTAACGCAGTGAGGCCTGGGGCTGAGAATCACTGCGGAAGCTGCCTGTCCCACCAGTCTAAAGCAGTGATGTCGGGCTGAGAATCACTGTGGAAGATGTCGATCCCACCAGTTTAACGCAGAGATCTGGGGCTGAGAATCACTGTGGAAGATGTCGGTCCCACCAGTTTAACGTAGTGAGGTCTGGGGCTGAGAATCACTGTGGAAGATGTCGGTCCAACAAGTTTAACGCAGTGAGGTCTGGGGCTGGGAATCACTGCGGAAGATGTCGGTCCCACCAGTTTAAATCAGTGAGGTCTGTGGCTGAGAATCACTGTGGAAGATGTCGGTCCCACCAGGTTAACGCAGTGAGGCCTGGGGCTGAGAATCACTGTGGAAGATGTCGGTCCCACCAGTTTAACGCAGTGAGGTCTGGGGCTGAGAATCACTGTGGAAGATGTCGGTCCCACCACTTTAACGCAGTGAGGTCTGGGGCTGAGAATCACTGTGGAAGATGTCAGTCCCTCCAGTTTAACGCAGTGATGTCGGGCTGAGAATCACTGTGGAAGATGTCGGTCCCACCAGTTTAACGCAGTGAGGACTGGGGCTTAGAATCACTGTGGAAGATGTCGGTCCCACCAGTTTAACGCAGTGAGGTCTGGGGCGGAGAATCACTGTGGAAGGTGTCGGTCCCACCAGTTTAACGCAGAGAGGTGTGGGGCTGAGAATCACTGTGGAAGATGTCGCTCCCACCAGTTTAACGCAGTGAGGTCTGGGGCTGAGAATCACTGTGGATGGTTTCGGTCCCACCAGTTTAACGCAGAGAGGTGTGGGGCTGAGAATCACTGCGGAAGATGTCGGTCCCAGCAGTTTAACGCAGAGAGGGCTGGGGCTGAGAATCACTGTGGAAGATGTCGGTCCCACCAGTTTAACGCAGTGAGGTCTGGGGCTGAGAATCATTGTGGAAGATGTCGGTCCCACCAGTTAAACGCAGTGAGGTCTGGGGCTGAGAATCACTGTGGAAGGTGTCAGTCCCACCAGTTTAACGCAGAGAGGTCTGGGGCTGAGAATCACTGTGGAAGATATCGGTCCCACCAGTTTAACGCAGTGATGTCTTGGGCTGAGAATCACTGTGGAAGATATCGGTCCCACCAGTTTAACGCAGTGAGGTCTGGGGCTGAGAATCACTGTGGAAGATGTTGGCCCCACCAGTTTAACACAGACAGGATTGGTGCTGAGAATCACTGTGGAACATGTCGGTCCCACCAGTTTAACGCAGTGAGGTCTGGGGCTGAGAATCACTGTGGAAGATGTTGGCCCCACCAGTTTAATGCAGTGATGTTGGGCTGAGAATCACTGTGGAAGATGTCGGTCCCACCAGTTTACGCAGTGAGGTCTGGGGCTGAGAATCAATTTGGAACATGTCGGTCCCACCAGTTTAATGCAATGAGGTCTGGGACTGAGAATCACTGTGGAAGATGTCGGTCCCACCAGTTTAACGCAGTGATGTCGGGCTGAGAATCACTGTGGAAGATATCGGTCCCACCAGTTTAACGCAGAGAGGTCTGGGGCTGAGAATCACTGTGGACGATTTCGCTCCCACCAGTTTAACGCAATGAGGTCTGGGGCTGAGAATCACTGCGGAAGATGTCGGTCCCACCAGTTTAACGCAGTGATGTCGGGCTGAGAATCAAAGTGGAAGATGTCGGTCCCACCAGTTTAACGCAGAGAGTTCTGGGGCTGAGAATCACTGTGGAAGATGTCGGTCCCACCAGATTAACGCAGTGAGGACTGGGGCTGAGAATCACTGTGGAAGATGTCGGTCCCAGCAGTTTAACGCAGTGATGTCTGGGGCTGAGAATCACTGTGGAAGGTGTCGGTCCCACCAGTTTAACGCAGAAAGGTCTGGGGCTGAGAATCACTGTGGAAGATGTCGATCCCACCAGATTAATGCAGTGAGGCCAGGGGCTGAGAATCACTGTGGAAGATGTCGGTCCCACCAGTTTAACGCAGTGATGTGGGGCTGAGAATCACTCTGGAAGATGTCGGTCCCACCAGTTTAACGCAGTGAGGTCTGGGGCTGAGAATCACTGTGGAAGATGTCGGTCCCACCAGTTTAACGCAGTGAGGTCTGGGGCTGAGAATCACTGTGGAAGATGTCGGTCCCACCAGTTTAACTCAGTGAGGTCTGGGGCTGAGAATCACTGTGGAAGATGTTGGTTCCACCAGTCTAATGCAGTGATGTCGGGCTGAGAATAACTGTGGAAGATGTCGGTCCCACCAGTTTAACGCAGTGAGGTCTGGGGCTGAGAATCACTGTGGAAGGTGTCAGTCCCACCAGTCTAACGCAGTGAGGTCTGGGGTTGGGAATCACTGTGGAAGATGTCGGTCCCACCAGTTTAACGCAGTGATGTCGGGCTGAGAATCACTGTGGAAGATGTCGATGCCACCAGTCTAACGCAATGAGGTCTGGGACTGAGAATCACTGTGGAAGTTGTCGGTCCCACCAGTTTAACGCAGTGAGGTCTGGGGCTGAGAATCACTGTGGAAGATGTCGGTCCCACCAGTTTAACGCAGTGAGGTCTGGGGCTGAGAATCACTGTGGAAGATGTCGGTCCCACCAGTTTAACGCAGTGAGGACTGGGGCTGAGAATCACTGTGGAAGATGTCGGTCCCACCAGATTAACAGAGTGAGGTTTGGGGCTGGGAATCACTGTGGAAGATGTCGGTCGCACCAGTTTAACGCAGTGAGGTCTGGGGCTGAGAATCACTGTGGAAGATGTCGGTCCCACCAGTTTAACGCAGTGAGGTCTGGGGCTGAGAATCACTGTGGAAGATGTCGGTCCCACCAGTTTAACGCAGAGAGGTCTGGGGCTGAGAATCACTGTGGAAAATGTCGGTCCCACCAGCTTAACGCAGTGATGTCGGGCTGAGAATCACTGTGGAAGATGTCGCTCCCACCAGTTTAACGCAGTGAGGTCTGGGGCTGACAATCATTGTGGAAGATGTCGGTCCCAGCATTTTAACGCAATGAGGTCTGGTGCTGAGAATCACTGTGGAAGATGTCGGACCCACCAGTTTAACGCAGTGATGTCGGGCTGAGAATCACTGTGGAAGATGTCGTTCCCACCAGTTTAACGCAGAGAGGTCTGGGGCTGAGAAGCACTGTGGATGATGTCGTTCCCACCAGTTTAACGCAATGAGGTCTGCGGCTGAGAATCACTGTGGAAGATGTTGGTCCCACCAGTTTAACGCAGTGGTGTCGGGCTGAGAATCACTGTGAAAGATGTCGGTCCCACCAGTTTAACGCAGAGAGTTCTGGGGCTGAGAATCACTGTGGAAGTTGTCGGTCCCACCAGTTTAATGCAGTGAGGTCTGGGGCTGAGAATCACTGTGGAAGATGTCGGTCCCACCAGTTTAATGCAGTGAGGTCTGGGGCTGAGAATCACTGTGGAAGGTGTCGGTCCCACCAGTTTAACGCAGTGAGGCCTGGGGCTGAGAATCACTGTGGAAGATGTCGGTCCCACCAGTTTAACGCAGTGAGGTCTGGGGCTGAGAATCACTGTGGAAGATGTCGGTCCCACCAGTTTAACGCAGTGAGGCCTGGGGCTGAGTATCACTGTGGATGGTGCCAGTCCCACCAGTCTAACGCAGTGATGTCGGGCTGAGAATCACTGTGGAAGATGTCGGTCCCACCAGTTTAACGCAGAGAGGTCTGGGGTTGAGAATCACTGTGGAAGATGTCGGTCCCACCAGTTTAACGCAGTGAGGTCTGGGGCTGAGAATCACTGTGGAAGATGTCGGTCCAACCAGTTTAACGCAGTGAGGTCTGGGGCTGGGAATCACTGTGGAAGATGTCGGTCCCACCAGTCTAACGCAGTGAGGTCTGGGGCTGCGAATCACTGTGGAAGATGTCGGTCCCACCAGTTTAACACAGTGAGGTCTGGGGCTGAGAATCACTGTGGAAGATGTCGGTCCCACCAGTCTAACGCAGTGATGTTGGTCTGAGAATAACTGTGGAAGATGTCGGTCCCACCAGTTTAACGCAGTGAGGTCTGGGGCTGAGAATCACTGTGGAAGGTGTCAGTCCCACCAGTTTAACGCAGTGAGGTCTGGGGCTGGGAATCACTGTGGAAGTTGTCGGTCCCACCAGTTTAACGCAGTGAGGTCTGGGGCTGAGAATCACTGTGGAAGATGTCGGTCCCACCAGTCTAACGCAGTGATGTCGGGCTGAGAATCACTGTGGAAGTTGTCGGTCCCAACAGTTTAACGCAGTGAGGTCTGGGGCTGAGAATCAGTGTGGAAGATGTCAGTCCCACCAGTTTTACGCAGTGATGTCGGGCTGAGAAGCACTGTGGAAGATGTCAGTCCCACCAGATTAACGCAGTGAGGTCTGGGGCTGAGGAACACTGTGGAAGATGTCGGTCCCACCACTTTAACGCAGTGAGGTCAGGGGCTGAGAATCACTGTGGAAGATGTCAGTCCCACCAGTTTAACGCAGTGATGTCGGGCTGAGAATCACTGTGGAAGATGTCGGTCCCACCAGTTTATTGCAGTGATGTCAGGCTGAGAATCACCGTGGAAGATGTCGGTCCCACTAGTTTAACGCAGTGAGGTCTGGGGCTGAGAATCACTGTGGAAGGTGTCGGTCCCACCAGTTTAACGCAGTGAGGTCTGGGGCTGAGAATCACTGTGGAAGGTGTCGGTCCCAAGAGTTTGACACAATGAGGTCTGGGGCTGAGAATAACTGTGGAAGATGTCGGTCCCACCAGTTTAACGCAGTGAGGTCTGGGGCGGAGAATCACTGTGGAAGTTGTCGGTCCCACCAGTTTAACGCAGAGAGGTGTGGGGCTGAGAATCACTGTGGAAGATGTCGCTCCCACCAGTTTAACGCAGTGATGTCGGGCTGAGAATCACTGTGGAAGATGTCGGTCCCACCAGTTTAACGCAGTGAGGTCTGGGGCTGAGAATCACTGTGGAAGGCGTCGGTCCCACCAGTTTAACGAAGTGATGTCGGGCTGAGAATCACTGTGGAAGATGTCGGTCCCACCAGTTTAACGCAGAGAGGTCTGGGGCTGAGAATCACTGTGGAAGATGTCGATCCCACCAGTTTAACGCAGTGAGGTCTGGGGCTGAGAATCACTGTGGAAGATGTCGGTCCCACCAGTCTAACGCAGTGATGTCGGGCTGAGAATCACTGTGGAAGATGTCGGTCCCACCAGTTTAACGCAGTGAGGTCTGGGGCAGAGAATCAGTGTGGAAGATGTCAGTCCCACCAGTTTAACGCAGTGAGGTATGGGGCTGAGAAGCACTGTGGAAGATGTCAGTCCCACCAGATTGACGCAGTGAGGTCTGGCGCTGAGAATCACTGTGGAAGATGTCGGTCCCACCACTTGAACGCAGTGAGGTCTGGAGCTGAGAATCACTGTGGAAGATGTCAGTCCCACCAGTTTAACGCAGTGATGTCGGGCTGAGAATCACTGTGGAAGATGTCGGTCCCACCAGTTTAATTCAGTGATGTCGGGCTGAGAATCACCGTGGAAGATGTCGGTCCCACCAGATTAACGCAGTGAGGTCTGGGTCTGTGAATCACTGTGGAAGGTGTCGGTCCCACCAGTTTAACGCAGTGAGGCCTGGGGCTGAGAATCACTGTGGAAGACGGCGGTCCCACGAGTTTAACACAATGAGGTCTGGGGCTGAGAATCACCGTGGAAGATGTCGGTCCCACCAGATTAAAGCAGTGAGGTCTGGGTCTGTGAATCACTGTGGAAGGTGTCGGTCCCACCAGTTTAACGCAGTGAGGCCTGGGGCTGAGAATCACTGTGGAAGGCGTCAGTCCCACGAGTTTAATGCAGTGATGTCGGGCTGAGAATCACTGTGGAAGATGTCGGTCCCACCAGTTTAACGCAGAGAGGTCTGGGGCTGAGAATCACTGTGGAAGATGTCGGCCACACCAGTTTAACGCAGTGAGGTCTGGGGCTGAGAATCACTGTGGAAGATGTCGGTCGCACCAGTTAAACGCAGTGAGGTCTGGGGCTGAGAATCACTGTGGAAGGTGTCAGTCCCACCAGTTTAACGCAGTGAGGCCAGGGGCTGAGAATCACTGTGGAAGATGTCGGTCCCACCAGTTTAACGCAGTGATGTCGGGCTGAGAATCACTCTGGAAGTTGTCGGTCCCACCAGTTTAACGGAGTGAGGTCTGGGGCTGAGAATCACTGTGGAAGATGTCGGTCCCACCAGTTTAACGCAGTGAGGCCTGGGGCTGAGAATCACTGCGGAAGGTGCCAGTCCCACCAGTCTAACACAGAAAGGTCTGGGGCTGAGAATCACTGTGGAAGATGTCGGTAACACCAGTTTAACGCAGAGAGGTCTGGGGCTGAGAATCACTGTGGAAGATGTCGGTCCCACCAGTTTAACGTAGTGAAGTCTGGGGCTGAGAATCACTGTGGAAGATATCGGTCCAAACAGTTTAACGCAGTGATGGCGGGCTGAGAATCACTGTGGAAGATGTCGGTCCCACCAGTTTAGCGCAGTGATGTCGGGCTGAGAATCACTGTGGAATATGTCGGTGCCACCAGTCTAACGCAATGAGGTCTGGGGCTGAGAATCACTGTGGAAGTTGTCGGTCCCACCAGTTTAACGCAGTGAGGCCTGGGGCTGAGAATCACTGTGGAAGATGTCGGTCCCACCAGTTTGACGCAGTGAGGTCTGGGGCTGAGAATCACTGTGGAAGATGTCGATCCCACCAGTTTAACGCAGTGAGGCCTGGGGCTGAGAATCACTGTGGAAGATGTCGGTACCACCAGTTTAACACAGTGAGGTCTGGGGCTGGGAATCACTGTGGAAGATGTCGGTCCCACCAGTTTAACGCAGTGAGGCCTGGGGCTGAGAATCACTGTGTAAGGTGTCAGTCCCAACACTCTAACGCAGTGAGGTCTGGGGCTGTGAATCACTGTGGAAGATGTCGGTCCCACCAGTTTAACGCAGTGATGTCGGGCTGAGAAACACTGTGGAAGATGTCGGTCCCACCAGTTTAACGCAGTGATGTCGGGCTGAGAATCACTGTGGAAGATGTCGGTGCCACCAGTCTAACGCAATGAGGTCTGGGACTGAGAATCACTGTGGAAGTTGTCGGTCCCACCAGTTTAACGCAGTGAGGTCTGGGGCTGAGAATCACTGTGGAAGATGTCGGTCCCACCAGTTTAACGCAGTGAGGCCTGGGGCTGAGAATCACTGTGGAAGATGTCGGTCCCACCAGTTTAACGCAGTGAGGTCTGGGGCTGAGAATCACTGTGGAAGATGTCGGTCCCACCAGTTTAACGCAGTGAGGACTGGGGCTGAGAATCACTGTGGAAGATGTCGGTCCCACCAGATTAACAGAGTGAGGTTTGGGGCTGGGAATCACTGTGGAAGATGTCGGTCCCACCAGTTTAACGCAGTGATGTCGGGCTGAGAATCACTGTGGAAGATGTCGGTCCCACCAGTTTATTGCAGTGATGTCAGGCTGAGAATCACCGTGGAAGATGTCGGTCCCACCAGTTTAACGCAGTGAGGTCTGGGGCTGAGAATCACTGTGGAAGCTGTCGGTCCCACCAGTTTAACGCAGTGAGGTCTGGGGCTGAGAATCACTGTGGAAGGTGTCGGTCCCAAGAGTTTGACACAATGAGGTCTGGGGCTGAGAATAACTGTGGAAGATGTCGGTCCCACCAGTTTAAAACAGTGAGGTCTGGGGCGGAGAATCACCGTGGAAGATGTCGGTCCCACCAGTTTAACGCAGTGATGTCGGGCTGAGAGTCACTGTGGAAGTTGTCGGTCCCACCAGTTTAACGCAGAGAGGTGTGGGGCTGAGAGTCACTGTGGAAGATTTCGCTCCCACCAGTTTAACGCAGTGATGTCGGGCTGAGAATCACTGTGGAAGATGTCGGTCCCACCAGTTTAACGCAGTGAGGTCTGGGGCTGAGAATCACTGTGGAAGGCGTCGGTCCCACCAGTTTAACGCAGTGATGTCGGGCTGAGAATCACTGTGGAAGATGTCGGTCCCACCAGTTTAACGCAGAGAGGTCTGGGGCTGAGAATCACTGTGGAAGATGTCGATCCCACCAGTTTAACGCAGTGAGGTCTGGTGCTGAGAATCACTGTGGAAGATGTCGGTCCCACCAGTCTAACGCAGTGATGTCGGGCTGAGAATCACTGTGGAAGATGTCGGTCCCACCAGTTTAACGCAGTGAGGTCTGGGGCTGAGAATCAGTGTGGAAGATGTCAGTCCCACCAGTTTAACGCAGTGATGTCGGGCTGAGAATCACTGTGGAAGATGTCGGTCCCACCAGTTTAATGCAGTGATGTCGGGCTGAGAATCACCGTGGAAGATGTCGGTCCCACCAGTTTAACGCAGTGAGGCCTGGGGCTGAGAATCACTGTGGAAGACGGCGGTCCCACGAGTTTAACACAATGAGGTCTGGGTCTGTGAATCACTGTGGAAGGTGTCGGTCCCACCAGTTTAACGCAGTGAGGCCTGGGGCTGAGAATCACTGTGGAAGGCGTCAGTCCCACGAGTTTAACGCAGTGATGTCGGGCTGAGAATCACTGGGGAAGATGTCGGTCCCACCAGTTTAACGCAGAGAGGTCTGGGGCTGAGAATCACTGTGGAAGATGTCGGCCCCACCAGTTTAACGCAGTGAGGTCTGGGGCTGAGAATCACTGTGGAAGATGTCGGTCGCACCAGTTTAACGCAGTGAGGCCTGGGGCTGAGAATCACTGTGGAAGATGTCGGTACCACCAGTTTAACACAGTGAGGTCTGGGGCTGGGAATCACTGTGGAAGATGTCGGTCCCACCAGTTTAACGCAGTGAGGCCTGGGGCTGAGAATCACTGTGTAAGGTGTCAGTCCCAACACTCTAACGCAGTGAGGTCTGGGGCTGTGAATCACTGTGGAAGATGTCGGTCCCACCAGTTTAACGCAGTGATGTCGGGCTGAGAAACACTGTGGAAGATGTCGGTCCCACCAGTTTAACGCAGTGATGTCGGGCTGAGAATCACTGTGGAAGATGTCGGTGCCACCAGTCTAACGCAATGAGGTCTGGGACTGAGAATCACTGTGGAAGTTGTCGGTCCCACCAGTTTAACGCAGTGAGGTCTGGGGCTGAGAATCACTGTGGAAGATGTCGGTCCCACCAGTTTAACGCAGTGAGGCCTGGGGCTGAGAATCACTGTGGAAGATGTCGGTCCCACCAGTTTAACGCAGTGAGGTCTGGGGCTGAGAATCACTGTGGAAGATGTCGGTCCCACCAGTTTAACGCAGTGAGGACTGGGGCTGAGAATCACTGTGGAAGATGTCGGTCCTACCAGATTAACAGAGTGAGGTTTGGGGCTGGGAATCACTGTGGAAGATGTCGGTCCCACCAGTTTAACGCAGAGAGGTCTGGGGCTGAGAATCACTGTGGAAGATGTCGCTCCCACCAATTTAACGCAGTGAGGTCTGGGGCTGACAATCATTGTGGAAGATGTCGGTCCCAGCAGTTTAACGCAATGAGGTCTGGGGCTGAGAATCAATGTGGAAGATGTCGGACCCACCAGTTTAACGCAGTGATGTCGGGCTGAGAATCACTGTGGAAGATGTCGTTCCCACCAGTTTAACGCAGAGAGGTCTGGGGCTGAGAAGCACTGTGGATGATGTCGTTCCCACCAGTTTAACGCAATGAGGTCTGGGGCTGAGAATCACTGTGGAAGATGTTGGTCCCACCAGTTTAACGCAGTGGTGTCGGGCTGAGAATCACTGTGGAAGATGTCGGTCCCACCAGTTTAACGCAGAGAGATCTGGGGCTGAGAATCACTGTGGAAGTTGTCGGTCCCACCAGTTTAACGCAGTGAGGTCTGGGGCTGAGAGTCACTGTGGAAGATGTCGGTCCCACCAGTTTAATGCAGTGAGGTCTGGGGCTGAGAATCACTGTGGAAGGTGTCGGTCCCACCAGTTTAACGCAGTGAGGCCTGGGGCTGAGAATCACTGTGGAAGATGTCGGTCCCACCAGTTTAAAGCAGTGATGTCGGGCTGAGAATCACCCTGGAAGATGTCGGTCCCACCAGTTTAACGCAGTGAGGTCTGGGGCTGAGAATCACTGTGGAAGGTGTCAGTCCCACCAGTTTAACGCAGTGAGGTCTGGGGCTGGGAATCACTGTGGAAGTTGTCGGTCCCACCAGTTTAACGCAGTGAGGTCTGGGGCTGAGAATCACTGTGGAAGATGTCGGTCCCACCAGTCTAACGCAGTGATGTCGGGCTGAGAATCACTGTGGAAGATGTCGGTCCCAACAGTTTAACGCAGTGAGGTCTGGGGCTGAGAATCAGTGTGGAAGATGTCAGTCCCACCAGTTTAACGCAGTGATGTCGGGCTGAGAAGCACTGTGGAAGATGTCAGTCCCACCAGATTAACGCAGTGAGGTCTGGGGCTGAGAATCACTGTGGAAGATGTCGGTCCCACCACTTTAACGCAGTGAGGTCAGGGGCTGAGAATCACTGTGGAAGATGTCAGTCCCACCAGTTTAACGCAGTGATGTCGGGCTGAGAATCACTGTGGAAGATGTCGGTCCCACCAGTTTATTGCAGTGATGTCAGGCTGAGAATCACCGTGGAAGATGTCGGTCCCACCAGTTTAACGCAGTGAGGTCTGGGGCTGAGAATCACTGTGGAAGCTGTCGGTCCCACCAGTTTAACGCAGTGAGGTCTGGGGCTGAGAATCACTGTGGAAGGTGTCGGTCCCAAGAGTTTGACACAATGAGGTCTGGGGCTGAGAATAACTGTGGAAGATGTCGGTCCCACCAGTTTAAAACAGTGAGGTCTGGGGCGGAGAATCACCGTGGAAGATGTCGGTCCCACCAGTTTAACGCAGTGATGTCGGGCTGAGAGTCACTGTGGAAGTTGTCGGTCCCACCAGTTTAACGCAGAGAGGTGTGGGGCTGAGAGTCACTGTGGAAGATTTCGCTCTCACCAGTTTAACGCAGTGATGTCGGGCTGAGAATCACTGTGGAAGATGTCGGTCCCACCAGTTTAACGCAGTGAGGTCTGGGGCTGAGAATCACTGTGGAAGGCGTCGGTCCCACCAGTTTAACGCAGTGATGTCGGGCTGAGAATCACTGTGGAAGATGTCGGTCCCACCAGTTTAACGCAGAGAGGTCTGGGGCTGAGAATCACTGTGGAAGATGTCGATCCCACCAGTTTAACGCAGTGAGGTCTGGTGCTGAGAATCACTGTGGAAGATGTCGGTCCCACCAGTCTAACGCAGTGATGTCGGGCTGAGAATCACTGTGGAAGATGTCGGTCCCACCAGTTTAACGCAGTGAGGTCTGGGGCTGAGAATCAGTGTGGAAGATGTCAGTCCCACCAGTTTAACGCAGTGATGTCGGGCTGAGAATCACTGTGGAAGATGTCGGTCCCACCAGTTTAATGCAGTGATGTCGGGCTGAGAATCACCGTGGAAGATGTCGGTCCCACCAGTTTAACGCAGTGAGGCCTGGGGCTGAGAATCACTGTGGAAGACGGCGGTCCCACGAGTTTAACACAATGAGGTCTGGGTCTGTGAATCACTGTGGAAGGTGTCGGTCCCACCAGTTTAACGCAGTGAGGCCTGGGGCTGAGAATCACTGTGGAAGGCGTCAGTCCCACGAGTTTAACGCAGTGATGTCGGGCTGAGAATCACTGGGGAAGATGTCGGTCCCACCAGTTTAACGCAGAGAGGTCTGGGGCTGAGAATCACTGTGGAAGATGTCGGCCCCACCAGTTTAACGCAGTGAGGTCTGGGGCTGAGAATCACTGTGGAAGATGTCGGTCGCACCAGTTTAACGCAGTGAGGCCTGGGGCTGAGAATCACTGTGGAAGATGTCGGTACCACCAGTTTAACACAGTGAGGTCTGGGGCTGGGAATCACTGTGGAAGATGTCGGTCCCACCAGTTTAACGCAGTGAGGCCTGGGGCTGAGAATCACTGTGTAAGGTGTCAGTCCCAACACTCTAACGCAGTGAGGTCTGGGGCTGTGAATCACTGTGGAAGATGTCGGTCCCACCAGTTTAACGCAGTGATGTCGGGCTGAGAAACACTGTGGAAGATGTCGGTCCCACCAGTTTAACGCAGTGATGTCGGGCTGAGAATCACTGTGGAAGATGTCGGTGCCACCAGTCTAACGCAATGAGGTCTGGGACTGAGAATCACTGTGGAAGTTGTCGGTCCCACCAGTTTAACGCAGTGAGGTCTGGGGCTGAGAATCACTGTGGAAGATGTCGGTCCCACCAGTTTAACGCAGTGAGGCCTGGGGCTGAGAATCACTGTGGAAGATGTCGGTCCCACCAGTTTAACGCAGTGAGGTCTGGGGCTGAGAATCACTGTGGAAGATGTCGGTCCCACCAGTTTAACGCAGTGAGGACTGGGGCTGAGAATCACTGTGGAAGATGTCGGTCCTACCAGATTAACAGAGTGAGGTTTGGGGCTGGGAATCACTGTGGAAGATGTCGGTCCCACCAGTTTAACGCAGAGAGGTCTGGGGCTGAGAATCACTGTGGAAGATGTCGCTCCCACCAATTTAACGCAGTGAGGTCTGGGGCTGACAATCATTGTGGAAGATGTCGGTCCCAGCAGTTTAACGCAATGAGGTCTGGGGCTGAGAATCAATGTGGAAGATGTCGGACCCACCAGTTTAACGCAGTGATGTCGGGCTGAGAATCACTGTGGAAGATGTCGTTCCCACCAGTTTAACGCAGAGAGGTCTGGGGCTGAGAAGCACTGTGGATGATGTCGTTCCCACCAGTTTAACGCAATGAGGTCTGGGGCTGAGAATCACTGTGGAAGATGTTGGTCCCACCAGTTTAACGCAGTGGTGTCGGGCTGAGAATCACTGTGGAAGATGTCGGTCCCACCAGTTTAACGCAGAGAGATCTGGGGCTGAGAATCACTGTGGAAGTTGTCGGTCCCACCAGTTTAACGCAGTGAGGTCTGGGGCTGAGAGTCACTGTGGAAGATGTCGGTCCCACCAGTTTAATGCAGTGAGGTCTGGGGCTGAGAATCACTGTGGAAGGTGTCGGTCCCACCAGTTTAACGCAGTGAGGCCTGGGGCTGAGAATCACTGTGGAAGATGTCGGTCCCACCAGTTTAAAGCAGTGATGTCGGGCTGAGAATCACCCTGGAAGATGTCGGTCCCACCAGTTTAACGCAGTGAGGTCTGGGGCTGAGAATCACTGTGGAAGATGTCGGTCCCACCAGTTTAACGCAGTGAGGCCTGGGGCTGAGTATCACTGTGGATGGTGCCAGTCCCACCAGTCTAACGCAGTGATGTCGGGCTGAGAATCACTGTGGAAGATGTCGGTCCCACCAGTTTAACGCAGAGAGTTCTGGGGTTGAGAATCACTGTGGAAGATGTCGGTCCCACCAGTTTAACGCAGTGAGGTCTGGGGCTGAGAATCACTGTGGAAGATGTCGGTCCAACCAGTTTAACGCAGTGAGGTCTGGGGCTGGGAATCACTGTGGAAGATGTCGGTCCCACCAGTCTAACGCAGTGATGTCGGGCTGAGAATAACTGTGGAAGATGTCGGTCCAACCAGTTTAACGCAGTGAGGTCTGGGGCTGGGAATCACTGTGGAAGATGTCGGTCCCACCAGTTTAACGCAGTGAGGTCTGGGGCTGAGAATCACTGTGGAAGATGTCGGTCCAACCAGTTTAACGCAGTGAGGTCTGGGGCTGCGAATCACTGTGGAAGATGTCGGTCCCACCAGTTTAACACAGTGAGGTCTGGGGCTGAGAATCACTGTGGAAGATGTCGGTCCCACCAGTCTAACGCAGTGATGTTGGTCTCAGAATAACTGTGGAAGATGTCGGTCCCACCAGTTTAACGCAGTGAGGTCTGGGGCTGAGAATCACTGTGGAAGGTGTCAGTCCCACCAGTTTAACGCAGTGAGGTCTGGGGCTGGGAATCACTGTGGAAGTTGTCGGTCCCACCAGTTTAACGCAGTGAGGTCTGGGGCTGAGAATCACTGTGGAAGATGTCGGTCCCACCAGTCTAACGCAGTGATGTCGGGCTGAGAATCACTGTGGAAGATGTCGGTCCCAACAGTTTAACGCAGTGAGGTCTGGGGCTGAGAATCAGTGTGGAAGATGTCAGTCCCACCAGTTTAACGCAGTGATGTCGGGCTGAGAAGCACTGTGGAAGATGTCAGTCCCACCAGATTAACGCAGTGAGGTCTGGGGCTGAGAATCACTGTGGAAGATGTCGGTCCCACCACTTTAACGCAGTGAGGTCAGGGGCTGAGAATCACTGTGGAAGATGTCAGTCCCACCAGTTTAACGCAGTGATGTCGGGCTGAGAATCACTGTGGAAGATGTCGGTCCCACCAGTTTATTGCAGTGATGTCAGGCTGAGAATCACCGTGGAAGATGTCGGTCCCACCAGTTTAACGCAGTGAGGTCTGGGGCTGAGAATCACTGTGGAAGCTGTCGGTCCCACCAGTTTAACGCAGTGAGGTCTGGGGCTGAGAATCACTGTGGAAGGTGTCGGTCCCAAGAGTTTGACACAATGAGGTCTGGGGCTGAGAATAACTGTGGAAGATGTCGGTCCCACCAGTTTAAAACAGTGAGGTCTGGGGCGGAGAATCACCGTGGAAGATGTCGGTCCCACCAGTTTAACGCAGTGATGTCGGGCTGAGAGTCACTGTGGAAGTTGTCGGTCCCACCAGTTTAACGCAGAGAGGTGTGGGGCTGAGAGTCACTGTGGAAGATTTCGCTCCCACCAGTTTAACGCAGTGATGTCGGGCTGAGAATCACTGTGGAAGATGTCGGTCCCACCAGTTTAACGCAGTGAGGTCTGGGGCTGAGAATCACTGTGGAAGGCGTCGCTCCCACCAGTTTAACGCAGTGATGTCGGGCTGAGAATCACTGTGGAAGATGTCGGTCCCACCAGTTTAACGCAGAGAGGTCTGGGGCTGAGAATCACTGTGGAAGATGTCGATCCCACCAGTTTAACGCAGTGAGGTCTGGTGCTGAGAATCACTGTGGAAGATGTCGGTCCCACCAGTCTAACGCAGTGATGTCGGGCTGAGAATCACTGTGGAAGATGTCGGTCCCACCAGTTTAACGCAGTGAGGTCTGGGGCTGAGAATCAGTGTGGAAGATGTCAGTCCCACCAGTTTAACGCAGTGATGTCGGGCTGAGAATCACTGTGGAAGATGTCGGTCCCACCAGTTTAATGCAGTGATGTCGGGCTGAGAATCACCGTGGAAGATGTCGGTCCCACCAGTTTAACGCAGTGAGGCCTGGGGCTGAGAATCACTGTGGAAGACGGCGGTCCCACGAGTTTAACACAATGAGGTCTGGGTCTGTGAATCACTGTGGAAGGTGTCGGTCCCACCAGTTTAACGCAGTGAGGCCTGGGGCTGAGAATCACTGTGGAAGGCGTCAGTCCCACGAGTTTAACGCAGTGATGTCGGGCTGAGAATCACTGGGGAAGATGTCGGTCCCACCAGTTTAACGCAGAGAGGTCTGGGGCTGAGAATCACTGTGGAAGATGTCGGCCCCACCAGTTTAACGCAGTGAGGTCTGGGGCTGAGAATCACTGTGGAAGATGTCGGTCGCACCAGTTAAACGCAGTGAGGTCTGGGGCTGAGAATCACTGTGGAAGGTGTCAGTCCCACCAGTTTAACGCAGTGGGGCCAGGGGCTGAGAATCACTGTGGAAGATGTCGGTCCCACCAGTTTAACGCAGTGATGTCGGGCTGAGAATCACTCTGGAAGTTGTCGGTCCCACCAGTTTAACGGAGTGAGGTCTGGGGCTGAGAATCACTGTGGAAGATGTCGGTCCCACCAGTTTAACGCAGTGAGGCCTGGGGCTGAGAATCACTGCGGAAGGTGCCAGTCCCACCAGTCTAACGCAGTGATGTCGGGCTGAGAATCACTGTGGAAGATGTCGGTAACACCAGTTTAACGCAGAGAGGTCTGGGGCTGAGAATCACTGTGGAAGATGTCGGTCCCACCAGTTTAACGTAGTGATGTCGGGCTGAGAATCACTGTGGAATATGTCGGTGCCACCAGTCTAACGCAATGAGGTCTGAGGCTGAGAATCACTGTGGAAGTTGTCGGTCCCACCAGTCTAACGCAGTGATGTCGGGCTGAGAATCACTGTGGAAGATGTCGGTCCCACCAGTTTGACGCAGTGAGGTCTGGGGCTGAGAATCACTGTGGAAGATGTCGATCCCACCAGTTTAACGCAGTGAGGCCTGGGGCTGAGAATCACTGTGGAAGATGTCGGTCCAACCAGTTTAACACAGTGAGGTCTGGGGCTGGGAATCACTGTGGAAGATGTCGGTCCCACCAGTTTAACGCAGTGACGTCTGGGGCTGAGAATCACTGTGGAAGATGTCGGTCCCACCAGTTTAACGCAGTGAGGTCTGGGGCTGAGAATCACTGTGGAAGATGTCGGTCCCACCAGGTTAGCACAGTGAGGCCTGGGGCTGAGAATCACTGTGGAAGATGTCAGTCCCACCAGTTTAATGCAGTGAGGTCTGGGGCTGAGAATCACTGTGGAAGGTGTCGGTCCCACCAGTTTAACGCAGTGAGGCCTGGGGCTGAGAATCACTGTGGAATATGTCGGTCCCACCAGTTTAAAGCAGTGATGTCGGGCTGAGAATCACCCTGGAAGATGTCGGTCCCACCAGTTTAACGCAGTGAGGTCTGGGGCTGAGAATCACTGTGGAAGATGTCGGTCCCACCAGTTTAACGCAGTGCGGTCTGGGGCTGAGAATCACTGTGGAAGATGTCGGTCCCACCAGTTTAACGCAGTGATGTCGGGCTGAGAATCACTGTGGAAGATGTCGGTCCCACCTGTTTAACGCAATGATGTCGGGCTGAGAATCACTGTGGAAGATGTCGGTCCCACCAGTTTAACGCAGAGAGGTCTGGGGTTGAGAATCACTGTGGAAGATGTCGGTCCCACCAGTTTAACGCAGTGATGTCGGGCTGAGAATCACTGTGGAAGATGTCGGTCCCACCAGTTTAACGCAGAGAGGTCTGGGGTTGAGAATCACTGTGGAAGATGTCGGTCCCACCAGTTTAACGCAGAGAGGTCTGGGGTTGAGAATCACTGTGGAAGATGTCGGTCCCACCAGTTTAACGCAGTGAGGTCTGGGGCTGGGAATCACTGTGGAAGATGTCGGTCCCACCAGTCTAACGCAGTGATGTCGGGCTGAGAATAACTGTGGAAGATGTCGGTCCAACCAGTTTAACGCAGTGAGGTCTGGGGCTGGGAATCACTGTGGAAGATGTCGGTCCCACCAGTTTAACGCAGTGAGGTCTGGGGCTGAGAATCACTGTGGAAGATGTCGGTCCAACCAGTTTAACGCAGTGAGGTCTGGGGCTGCGAATCACTGTGGAAGATGTCGGTCCCACCAGTTTAACGCAGTGAGGTCTGGGGCTGAGAATCACTGTGGAAGATGTCGGTCCCACCAGTCTAACGCAGTGATGTTGGTCTGAGAATAACTGTGGAAGATGTCGGTCCCACCAGCTTAACGCAGTGAGGTCTGAGGCTGAGAATCACTGTGGAAGGTGTCAGTCCCACCAGTTTAACGCAGTGAGGTCTGGGGCTGGGAATCACTGTGGAAGTTGTCGGTCCCACCAGTTTAACGCAGTGAGGTCTGGGGCTGAGAATCACTGTGGAAGATGTCGGTCCCACCAGTCTAACGCAGTGATGTCGGGCTGAGAATCACTGTGGAAGATGTCGGTCCCAACAGTTTAACGCAGTGAGGTCTGGGGCTGAGAATCAGTGTGGAAGATGTCAGTCCCACCAGTTTAAGGCAGTGATGTCGGGCTGAGAAGCACTGTGGAAGATGTCAGTCCCACCAGATTAACGCAGTGAGGTCTGGGGCTGAGAATCACTGTGGAAGATGTCGGTCCCACCACTTTAACGCAGTGAGGTCAGGGGCTGAGAATCACTGTGGAAGATGTCAGTCCCACCAGTTTAACGCAGTGATGTCGGGCTGAGAATCACTGTGGAAGATGTCGGTCCCACCAGTTTATTGCAGTGATGTCAGGCTGAGAATCACCGTGGAAGATGTCGGTCCCACCAGTTTAACGCAGTGAGGTCTGGGGCTGAGAATCACTGTGGAAGCTGTCGGTCCCACCAGTTTAACGCAGTGAGGTCTGGGGCTGAGAATCACTGTGGAAGGTGTCGGTCCCAAGAGTTTGACACAATGAGGTCTGGGGCTGAGAATAACTGTGGAAGATGTCGGTCCCACCAGTTTAACGCAGTGAGGTCTGGGGCGGAGAATCACTGTGGAAGTTGTCGGTCCCACCAGTTTAACGCAGAGAGGTGTGGGGCTGAGAATCACTGTGGAAGGCGTCGGTCCCACCAGTTTAACGCAGTGATGTCGGGCTGAGAATCACTGTGGAAGATGTCGGTCCCACCAGTTTAACGCAGAGAGGTCTGGGGCTGAGAATCACTGTGGAAGATGTCGATCCCACCAGTTTAACGCAGTGAGGTCTGGGGCTGAGAATCACTGTGGAAGATGTCGGTCCCACCAGTCTAACGCAGTGATGTCGGGCTGAGAATCACTGTGGAAGATGTCGGTCCCACCAGTTTAACGCAGTGAGGTCTGGGGCTGAGAATCAGTGTGGAAGATGTCGGTCCCACCAGTTTAACGTAGTGAGGTCTGGGGCTGAGAATCACTGTGGAAGATATCGGTCCAAACAGTTTAACGCAGTGATGTCGGGCTGAGAATCACTGTGGAAGATGTCGGTCCCACCAGTTTAGCGCAGTGATGTCGGGCTGAGAAGCACTGTGGAATATGTCGGTGCCACCAGTTTAACGCAGTGCGGTCTGGGGCTGAGAATCACTGTGGAAGTTGTCAGTCCCACCAGTCTAACGCAGTGATGTCGGGCTGAGAATCACTGTGGAAGATGTCGGTCCCACCAGTCTAACGCAGTGATGTCGGGCTGAGAATCACTGTGGAAGATGTCGGTCCCACCAGTTTGACGCAGTGAGGTCTGGGGCTGAGAATCACTGTGGAAGATGTCGATCCCACCAGTTTAACGCAGTGAGGCCTGGGGCTGAGAATCACTGTGGAAGATGTCGGTCCCACCAGTTTAACACAGTGAGGTCTGGGGCTGGGAATCACTGTGGAAGATGTCGGTCCCACCAGTTTAACGCAGTGACGTCTGGGGCTGAGAATCACTGTGGAAGATGTCGGTCCCACCAGTTTAACGCAGTGAGGTCTGGGGCTGAGAATCACTGTGGAAGATGTCGCTCCCACCAGGTTAGCACAGTGAGGCCTGGGGCTGAGAATCACTGTGGAAGATGTCAGTCCCACCAGTTTAACGCCGTGAGGTCTGGGGCTGAGAATCACCGTGGAAGATGTCGGTCCCACCAGTCTAACGCAGTGATGTCGGGCTGAGAATCACTGTGGAAGATGTCGGTCACACCAGTTTAATGCAGTGAGGTCTGGGGCTGAGAATCAGTGTGGAAGATGTGGGTCCCACCAGTTTAACGCAGTGATGTCGGGCTGAGAAGCACTGTGGAACATGTCAGTCCCACCAGTTTAACGCAGTGAGGTCTGGGGCTGAGAATCAATGTGGAAGATAGCAGTCCCGCCAGTTTAAGGCAGTGAGGTGTGGGGCTGAGAATCACTGCAGAAGATGTCGGTCCCATCAGTTAAATGCAGTGATGTCGGGCTGAGAATCACCGTGGAAGATGTCGGTCCCACCAGTTTAACGCAGAGAGTTCTGGGGCTGAGAATCACTGTGGAAGTTGTCGGTCCCATCAGTTTAACGCAGTGAGGTCTGGGGCTGAGAATCACTGTGCAAGATGTCGGTCCCACCAGTTTAACGCAGTGAGGTCTGGGGCTGAGAATCACTGTGGAAGATGTCTGTTCCAGCAGTTGAACGCAGTGATGTCGGGCTGAGAATCACTCTGGAAGATGTCGGTCCCACCAGTTTAACGCAGTGAGGTCTGGGGCTGAGAATCACTGTGGAAGATGCCGGTCCCACCAGTTTAACACAGTAATGTCGGGCTGAGAATCACTGTGGAATTTGTTGGTCCCATCAGTTTAATGCAGTGAGGTCTGGGGCTGAGAATCACTGTGCAAGATGTCGGTCCCACCAGTTTAACGCAGTGAGGTCTGGGGCTGAGAATCACTGTGGAAGATGTCGGTACCACCAGTTTAACGCAGTGAGGTCTGGGGCTGAGAATCACTGTGGAAGATGTCGGTCCAACCAGTTTAACGCAGTGAGGTCCGGGGCTGAGCATCACTGTGGAAGATGTCGGTCCCACCAGTTTAACGCAGTGATGTCGGGCTGAGAATCACTGTGGAAGATGTCGGTCCCACCAGTTTAATGCAGTGATGTCGGGCTGAGAATCACTGTGGAAGATGTCAGTGCCACCAGTCTAACGCAATGAGGTCTGGGGCTGAGAATCACTGTGGAAGTTGTCGGTCCCACCAGTTTAGCGCAGTGAGGTCTGGGGCTGAGAATCACTCTGGAAGATGTCGGTCCCACCAGTTTAACGCAGTGAGGCCTGTGGCTGAGAATCACTGTGGAAGATGTCGGTCCCACAAGTTTAACGCAGTGAGGTCTGGGGCTGAGAATCACTGTGGAAGATGTCGGTCCCACCAGTTTAACACAGTGAGGTCTGGGCCTGGGAATCACTGTGGAAGATGTCGGTCCCACCAGTTTAACGCAGTGAGGTCTGGGGCTGAGAATCACTGTGAAAGATGTCGGTCCCACCAGTTTAAGGCAGTGAGGTCTGGGACTGAGAATCACTGTGGAAGATGTCGGTCCCACCAGTTTAACGCAGTGATGTCGGGCTGAGAATCACTGTGGAAGATGTCGGTCCCACCAGTTTAACGCAGTGATGTCGGGCTGAGAATCACTGTGGAAGATGTCGGTCCCACCAGTTTAACGCAGTGTGGTCTGGGGTTGAGAATCACTGTGGAAGATGTCGGTCCCAACAGTTTAACGCAATGAGGTCTGGGGCTGAGAATCACTGTGGAAGATGTCGGTCCCACCAGTTTAACGCAGTGATGTCGGGCTGAGAATCACTGTGGAAGATGCCGGTCCCACCAGTTTAACGCAGAGAGTTCTGGGGCTGAGAATCACTGTGGAAGTTTCGGTCCCACCAGTTGAACGCAGTGAGATCTGGGGCTGAGAATCACTGTGGAAGATGTCGTTCCCACCAGTTTAACGCAGTAAGGTCTGGGGCTGAGAATCACTGTGGAAGGTGTCAGTCCCACCAGTTTAACACAGTGAGGTCTGGGGCTGAGAATCACTGTGGAAGGTGTCAGTCCCACCAGTTTAACGCAGTGATGTCGGGCTGAGAATCACTCTGGAAGATGTCGGTGCCACCAGTTTACGCAGTGAGGCCTGGGGCTGAGAATCACTGTGGAAGATGTCGGTGCCACCAGTTTACGCAGTGAGGCCTGGGGCTGAGAATCACTGTGGAAGCTGTCAGTCCAACCAGATTAACGCAGTGAGGTGTGGGGCTGGGAATCACTGTGGAAGATGTTTGTCCCACCAGTGATAACGCAGTGAGGTCTGGGGCTGCGAATCACTGTGGAAGATGTTGGTCCCACCAGTTTAACACAGTGATGTCTGGGGCTGAGAATCACTGTGGAAGATGTCAGTCCCACCAGTCTAACGCAGTGATGTCGGGCTGAGAATAACTGTGGAAGATGTCGGTCCCACCAGTTTAACGCAGTGAGGTCTGGGGCTGAGAATCACTGTGGAAGGTGTCAGTCCCACCAGTCTAACGCATTGAGGTCTGGGGCTGAAAATCACTGTGGAAGATGTCGGTCCCAACAGTTTCATGCAGTGAGGTCTGGGGCTGAGAATCACTGTGGAAGATGTCGGTCCCACCAGTCTAACGCAGTGATGTCGGGCTGAGAATCACTGTGGAAGATGTCAGTCCCACCAGTTTAACACAGTGAGGTCTGGGGCTGAGAATCAGTGTGGAAGATGTCGGTCCCACCAGTTTAAGGCAGTGATGTCGGGCTGAGAATCACCGTGGAAGATGTCGGTCCCACCACTTTAACGCAGTGAGGTCTGGGGCTGAGATTCACTGTGGAAGATGTCAGTCCCACCAGTTTAACGCAGTGATGTCGGGCTGATAATCACCGTGGAAGATGTCGGTCCCACCAGCTTAACGCAGTGAGGTCTGGGGCTGAGAAGCACTGTGGAAGATGTCCGTCCCACGAGTTTAACACAATGAGGTCTGGGGCTGAGAATCACTGTGGAAGATGTCGGTCCCACCAGTTTAACGCAGAGAGGTGTGGGGCTGAGAATCACTGTGGTAGTTGTCGGTCCCACCAGTTTAACGCAGTGAGGTCTGGTGCTGAGAATCACTGTGGAAGGCGTCGGTCCCACCAGTTTAACGCAGTGATGTCCGGCTGAGAATCACTGTGGAAGATGTCGGTCCCACCAGTTTAACGCAGTGAGGTCTGGGGCTGAGAATCACTGTGGAAGATGTCTGTCCCACCAGTTTAACGCAGTGAGGTCTGGGGCTGAGAATCACTGTGGAAGGTGTCAGTCCCACCAGTTTAACGCAGAGAGGTCTGGGGCTGAGAATCACTGTGGAAGTTGTCGGTCCCACCAGTTTAACGCAGTGAGGTCTGGGGCTGAGAATCACTGTGGAAGATGTCTGTCCCACCAGTTTAACGCAGAGAGGTCTGGGGCTGAGAATCACTGTGGAAGTTGTCGGTCCCACCAGTTTAACGCAGTGAGGTCTGGGGCTGAGAATCACTGTGAAAGATGTCGGTCCCACCAGTTTAACGCAGTGAGGTCTGGGGCTGAGAATCACTGTGGAAGGTGCCAGTCCCACCAGTTTAACGCAGTGAGGTTTGGGGCTGAGAATCACTGTAGAAGATGTCGGTCCCACCAGTTAAATGCAGTGATGTCGGGCTGAGAATCACCGTGGAAGATGTCGGTCCCACCAGTTTAACGCAGTGATGTCGGGCTGAGAAACACTGTGGAAGATGTCGGTCACACCAGTTTAATGCAGTGAGGTCTGGGGCTGAGAATCAGTGTGGAAGATGTGGGTCCCACCAGTTTAACGCAGTGATGTCGGGCTGAGAAGCACTGTGGAACATGTCAGTCCCACCAGTTTAACGCAGTGAGGTCTGGGGCTGAGAATCAATGTGGAAGATAGCAGTCCCGCCAGTTTTAGGCAGTGAGGTCTGGGGCTGAGAATCATTGTAGAAGATGTCGGTCCCACCAATTAAATGCAGTGATGTCGGGCTGAGAATCACCGTGGAAGATGTCGGTCCCACCAGTTTAACGCAGTGATGTCGGGCTGAGAAACACTGTGGAAGATGTCGGTCCCACCAGTTTAACGCAGAGAGTTCTGGGGCTGAGAATCACTGTGGAAGTTGACGGTCCCATCAGTTTAACGCAGTGAGGTCTGGGGCTGAGAATCACTGTGCAAGATGTCGGTCCCACCAGTTTAACGCAGTGAGGTCTGGGGCTGAGAATCACTGTGGAAGATGTCTGTTCCAGCAGTTGAACGCAGTGATGTCGGGCTGAGAATCACTCTGGAAGATGTCGGTCCCACCAATTTAACGCAGTGAGGTCTGGGGCTGAGAATCACTGTGGAAGATGCCGGTCCCACCAGTTTAACGCAGTAATGTCGGGCTGAGAATCACTGTGGAATTTGTTGGTCCCACCAGTTTAACGCAGTGAGGTCTGGGGCTGAGAATCACTGTGGAAGATGTCGGTACCACCAGTTTAATGCAGTGAGGTCTGGGGCTGAGAATCACTGTGGAAGATGTCGGTCCAACCAGTTTAACGCAGTGATGTCGGGCTGAGCATCACTGTGGAAGATGTCGGTCCCACCAGTTTAACGCAGTGATGTCGGGCTGAGAATCACTGTGGAAGATGTCGGTCCCACCAGTTTAATGCAGTGATGTCGGGCTGAGAATCACTGTGGAAGATGTCAGTGCCACCAGTCTAACGCAATGAGGTCTGGGGCTGAGAATCACTGTGGAAGTTGTCGGTCCCACCAGTTTAGCGCTGTGAGGTCTGGGGCTGAGAATCACTCTGGAAGATGTCGGTCCCACCAGTTTAACGCAGTGAGGTCTGGGGCTGAGAATCACTGTGAAAGATGTCGGTCCCACCAGTTTAACGCAGTGAGGTCTGGGACTGAGAATCACTGTGGAAGATGTCGGTCCCACCAGTTTAACGCAGTGATGTCGGGCTGAGAATCACTGTGGAAGATGTCGGTCCCACCAGTTTAACGCAGTGATGTCGGGCTGAGAATCACCGTGGAAGATGTCGGTCCCACCAGTTTAACGCAGTGTGGTCTGGGGTTGAGAATCACTGTGGAAGATGTCGGTCCCACCAGTTTAATGCAATGAGGTCTGGGGCTGAGAATCACTGTGGAAGATGTCGGTCCCACCAGTTTAACGCAGTGATGTCGGGCTGAGAATCACTGTGGAAGATGCCGGTCCCACCAGTTTAACGCAGAGAGTTCTGGGGCTGAGAATCACTGTGTAAGTTTCGGTCCCACCAGTTTAACGCAGTGAGATCTGGGGCTGAGAATCACTGTGGAAGATGTCGTTCCCACCAGTTTAACGCAGTAAGGTCTGGGGCTGAGAATCACTGTGGAAGGTGTCAGTCCCACCAGTTTAACACAGTGAGGTCTGGGGCTGAGAATCACTGTGGAAGGTGTCAGTCCCACCAGTTTAACGCAGTGATGTCGGGCTGAGAATCACTCTGGAAGATGTCGGTGCCACCAGTTTACGCAGTGAGGCCTGGGGCTGAGAATCACTGTGGAAGATGTCGGTGCCACCAGTTTACGCAGTGAGGCCTGGGGCTGAGAATCACTGTGGAAGATGTTTGTCCCACCAGTGATAACGCAGTGAGGTCTGGGGCTGCGAATCACTGTGGAAGATGTCGGTCCCACCAGTTTAACACAGTGATGTCTGGGGCTGAGAATCACTGTGGAAGATGTCAGTCCCACCAGTCTAACGCAGTGATGTCGGGCTGAGAATAACTGTGGAAGATGTAGGTCCCACCAGTTTAACGCAGTGAGGTCTGGGGCTGAGAATCACTGTGGAAGGTGTCAGTCCCACCAGTCTAACGCATTGAGGTCTGGGGCTGAAAATCACTGTGGAAGATGTCGGTCCCACCAGTTTAATGCAGTGAGGTCTGGGGCTGAGAATCACTGTGGAAGATGTCGGTCCCACCAGTCTAACGCAGTGATGTCGGGCTGAGAATCACTGTGGAAGATGTCAGTCCCACCAGTTTAACGCAGTGAGGTCTGGGGCTGAGAATCAGTGTGGAAGATGTCTGTCCCACCAGTTTAAGGCAGTGATGTCGGGCTGAGAATCACCGTGGAAGATGTCGGTCCCACCACTTTAACGCAGTGAGGTCTGGGGCTGAGATTCACTGTGGAAGATGTCAGTCCCACCAGTTTAACGCAGTGATGTCGGGCTGAGAATCACCGTGGAAGATGTCGGTCCCACCAGTTTAACGCAGAGAGGTGTGGGGCTGAGAATCACTGTGGATGATGTCGCTCCCACCAGTTTAATGCAGTGATGTCGGGCTGAGAATCACTGTGGTAGTTGTCGGTCCCACCAGTTTAACGCAGTGAGGTCTGGTGCTGAGAATCACTGTGGAAGATGTCGGTCCCACCAGTTTAACGCAGTGATGTCCGGCTGAGAATCACTGTGGAAGATGTCGGTCCCACCAGTTTAACGCAGTGAGGTCTGCGGCTGAGAATCACTGTGGAAGATGTCTGTCCCACCAGTTTAACGCAGTGAGGTCTGGGGCTGAGAATCACTGTGGAAGTTGTCAGTCCCACCAGTTTAACGCAGTGATGTCTGGGGCTGAGAATCACTGTGAAAGATGTCGGTCCCACCAGTTTAACGCAGTGAGGTCTGGGGCTGAGAATCACTGTGGAAGGTGCCAGTCCCACCAGTTTAACGCAGTGAGGTTTGGGGCTGAGAATCACTGTGGCAGGTGTCGGTCCCACCAGATTAACGCAGTGAGGTCTGGGGCTGAGAATCACTGTGGAAGATGTCGGTCCCACCAGTTTAACGCAGTGAAGTCGGGCTGAGAATCACTCTGGAAGATGTCGGTCCCACCAGTTTAACGCACTGAGGTCTGGGGCTGAGAATCACTGTGGAAGATGTCGGTGCCACCAGTTTACGCAGTGAGGCCTGGGGCTGAGAATCACTGTGGAAGGTGCAAGTCCCACCAGTCTAACGCAGTGATGTCGGGCTGAGAATCACTGTGGAAGATGTCGGTCCCACCAGTTTAACGCAGAGAGGTCTGGTGCCGAGAATCACTGTGGAAGATGTCGTTCCCACCAGTTTAACGCAGTGAGGTCTGGGGCTGAGAATCCCTGTGGAAGATGTCGGTCCAACCAGTTTAACGCAGTGAGGTCTGGGCCTGGGAATCACTGTGGAAGATGTCGGTCCCACCTGTCTAACGCAGTGAGGTCTGGGGCTGCGAATCACTGTGGAAGATGTCGGTCCCACCAGTTTAACACAGTGAGGTCTGGGGCTGAGAAACACTGTGGAAGATGTCGGTCCCACCAGTTTAACGCAGTGAGGTCTCGGGCTGAGAATCACTGTGGAAGATGTCGCTCCCACCAGTCTAACGCAGTGATGTCGGGCTGAGAATCACTGTGGAAGATGTTGGTCCCACCAGTTTAACGCAGTGAGGTCTGGGGCTGAGAATCAGTGTGGAAGAGCTCAGTCCCACTAGTTTAACGCAGTGATGTCGTGCTGAGAAGCACTGTGGAAGATGTCAGTCCCACCAGTTTAATGCAGTGAGGTCTGGGGCTGAGAATCACTGTGGAAGATGTCAGTCCCACCAGTTTAACACAGTGAGGTCTGGGGCTGAGAAACACTGTGGAAGATGTCGGTCCCATCAGTTTAACACAGTGAGGTCTGGGGCTGAGAATCACTGTGGAAGATGTCAGTCCCACCAGTCTAACGCAGAGAGGTCTGGGGCGAAGATTCACTGTGGAAGATGTCGGTCCCACCAGTTTAATGCAGTGAGGTCTGGGGCTGTGAATCACTGTGGAAGATGTCGGTCCCACCAGTTTAACGCAGTGAGGTCTGGGGCTGAGAATCACTGTGGAAGACGTCGGTCCCACCAGTTTAACGCAGTGAGGTCTGGGGCTGAGAATCACTGTGGAAGATGTCGGTCCCACCAGTTTAACGCAGTGAGGTCTGGGGCTGAGAATCACTGTGGAAGATGTCAGTCCCACCAGTTTAACGCAGTGATGTCGGGCTGAGAATCACTGTGGAAGATGTCGTTCTCACCAGTTTAACGCAGTGATGTCGGGCTGAGAATTACTGTGGAAGATGTTGGTCCCACCAGTTTAACGCAGTGAGGTCTGGGGCTGAGAATCACTGTGGAAGATGTTGGTCCCACCAGTTTAACGCAGTGAGGTCTGGGGCTGAGAATCACTGTGGAAGATGTCGGTCCCACCAGGCTATCGCAGTGAGGTCTGGGGCTGAGAATCACTGTGGAAGATGTCAGTCCCACCAGTTTAACGCACTGAGGTTTGGGGCTGAGAATCACTGTGGAAGATGTCAGTCCCATCAGTCTAACGCAGAGAGGTCTGGGGATTAGAATCACTGTGGAAGATGTCGGTCCCACCAGTTTAACGCAGTGAGGCCTGGGGCTGAGAATCACTGTGGAAGATGTCGATCCCACCAGTCTACCGCAGCGAGGTCTGGGGCTGAGAATCACTGTGGAAGATGTCGGTCCCACCAGTTTAACGCAGTGAGGTCAGGGGCAGAGAATCACTGTGGAAGATTTCTTTCCCACCAGTTTAACGCAGTGATGTCGGGCTGAGAATCACTGTGGAAGATGTCGGTCCCACCTGTTTAACGCAGTGAGGCCTGGGGCTGTGAATCACTGTGGAAGATGTCGGTCCCACCAGTTTAACGCAGTGAGGTCTGGGGCTGAGAATCACTGTGGAAGATGTCGGTTCCACCAGTTTAACGCAGTGAGGTCTGGGGCTGAGAATCACTGTGGAAGATGTCGGTCCCACCAGTTTAACGTAGTGAGTTATGGGGCTGAGAATCACGGTGGAAGATGTCGGTCCCACCAGTTTAACGCAGTGAGGTCTGGGGCTGAGAATCACTGTGGAAGATGTCGATCGCACCAGTCTAACGCAGTGATGTCGGGTTGAGAATCACTGTGGAAGATGTCAGTCCCACCAGTCTAACGCAGAGAGGTCTGGAGCGAAGAATCACTGTGGAAGATGTCGGTCCCACCAGTTTAATGCAATGAGGTCTGGGGCTGAGAATCACTGTGGAAGATGTCGGTCCCACCAGTTTAACGCAGTGATGTCGGGCTGAGAATCAATGTGGAAGATGTCGGTCCCACCAGTTTAACGCAGTGTGGTCTGGGGCTGAGAATCACTGTGGAAGATGTCGGTTCCACCAGTTTAATGCAGTGAGGTCTGGGGCTGAGAATCACTGTGGAAGATGTCGGTCCCGCCAGTTTAACGCAGTGATGTCGGGCTGAGAATCACTGTGGAAGATGTCGGTCCCACGAGTTTAATGCAGAGTTATCTGGGGCTGAGAATCACTGTGGAAGATGTCGGTCCCACCAGTTTAATGCTGTGAGGTCTGGGGCTGAGAATCACTGTGGAAGATGTCGGTCCCACCAGTTTAACGCAGAGAGGTCTGGGGCTGAGAATCACTGTGGAAGATGTTAGTCCCACCAGTTTAACGCAGTGAGGTCTGGGGCTGAGAATCACTGTGGAAGATGTCGGTCCCACCAGTTTAACGCAGTGAGGTCTGGGGCTGAGAATCACTGTGGAAGATGTCGGTCCCACCAGTTGAACGCAGAGATGTCGGGCTGAGAATCACTGTGGAAGTTGTCGGTCCCAGCAGTCTAACGCAGAGAGGTCTGTGTCTGAGAATCACTGTGGAAGATGCCGGTCCCACCAGTTTAACACAGTGATGTTGGGCTGAGAATCACTGTGGAAGATGTCGGTCCCACCAGTTTAACGCAGTGAGGTCTGGGGCTGAGAACCACTGTGGAAGATGTCGGTCCCACCAGTTTAACGTAGTGATGTCGGGCTGAGAATCACTGTGAAAGATGTCGGTCCCACCAGTTGAACGCAAAGAGGTCTGGGCTGAGAATCCCTGTGGAAGATTTCGGTCCCAACAGTTTATCGCCGTGATGTCGGGCTGAGAATCACTGTGGAAGATGTCGGTCCCACCAGTCTAACGCAGAGAGGTCTGGGGCTGAGAATCACTGTGGAAGATGTCGGTCCCACCAGTTTAACACAGTGATGTCGGGCTGTGAATCACTGTGGAAGATGTCGGTCCCACCAATTTAACGCTGTGAGGTCTGGGGCTGAGAATCACTGTGGAAGACGTCGGTCCCACCAGTTTAACGCAGTGAGGTCTGGGGCTGAGAATCACTGTGGAAGATGTCGGTCCCACCAGTTTAACGCAGTGAGGTATGGGGCTGAGAATCACGGTGGAAGATGTCGGTCCCACCAGTTTAACGCAGTGAGGTCTGGGGCTAAGAATCACTGTGGAAGATGTCGGTCCCACCAGTCTAACGCAGTGAGGTCTGGGGCTGAGAATCACGGTGGAAGATGTCGGTCCCACCAGTTTAACGCAGTGATGTCTGGCTGAGAATCACTGTGAAAGATGTCGGTCCCACCAGTTGAACGCAAAGAGTTCTGGGCTGAGAATCCCTGTGGAAGATGTCGGTCCCACCAGTTTATCGCCGTGATGTCGGGCTGAGAATCACTGTGGAAGATGTCGGTCCCACCAGTCTAACGCAGAGAGGTCTGGGGCTGAGAATCACTGTGGAAGATGTCGGTCCCACCAATTTAACACAGTGATGTCGGGCTGAGAATCACTGTGGAAGATGTCGGTCCCACCAGTTAAACGCAGTGATGTCGGGCTGAGAATCACTGTGGAAGATGTCGGGCCCATCAGTTTAACGCAGCGATGTCGGGCTGAGAATCACTGTGGAAGATGTCGGTCCCACCAGTTTAACGCAGAGAGGTCTGGTGCTGAGAATCACTGTGGAAGATGTCGGTCCCACCAGTTTAACGCAGTGACGTCTGGGGCTGAGAATCACTGTGGAAGGTGTCAGTCCCACCAGTTTAACACAGTGAGGCCTGGGGTTGAGAATAACTGTGGAAGATGTCGGTCCCACCAGTTTAACGCAGTGATGTCGGGCTGAGAATCACTGTGGAAGATGTCGGTCCCACCAGTTTAACGCAGAGAGGTCTGGGGCCGAGAATCACTGTGGAAGATGTCGTTCCCACCAGTTTAACGCAGTGAGGTCTGGGGCTGAGAATCACTGTGGAAGATGTCGGTCCAACCAGTTTAACGCAGTGAGGTCTGGGCCTGGGAATCACTGTGGAAGACGTCGGTCCCACCAGTCTAACGCACTGAGGTCTGGGGCTGCGAATCACTGTGGAAGATGTCGGTCCCACCAGTTTAACACAGTGATGTCTGGGGCTGAGAATCACTGTGGAAGTTGTCGGTCCCACCAGTCTAACGCAGTGATGTCGGGCTGAGAATAACTGTGGAAGATGTCGGTCCCACCAGTTTAACACAGTGAGGTCTGGGGCTGAGAATCACTGTGGAAGGTGACAGTCCCACCACTCTAACGCAGTGAGGTCTGGGGCTGAGAAACACTGTGGAAGATGTCGGTCCCATCAGTTTAACGCAGTGAGGTCTCGGCTGAGAATCACTGTGGAAGATGTCGGTCCCACCAGTCTAACGCAGTGATGTCGGGCTGAGAATCACTGTGGAAGATGTCGGTCCCACCAGTTTAACGCAGTGAGGTCTGGGGCTGAGAATCAGTGTGGAAGGTGTCAGTCCCACCAGTTTAACGCAGTGATGTCGGGCTGAGAAGCACTGTGGAAGATGTCAGTCCCATCAGATTAACGCAGTGAGGTCTGGGGCTGAGAATCACTGTGGAAGATGTCGGTCCCACCACTTTAACGCAGTGAGGTCTGGGGCTGAGAATCACTGTGGAAGATGTCAGTCCCACCAGTTTAACGCAGTGATGTCGGGCTGAGAATCACTGTGGAACATGTCGGTCCCACCAGTTTAATGCAGTGATGTCAGGCTGAGAATCACTGTGGAAGATGTCGGTCCCACCAGTTTAACGCAGTGATGTCGGGCTGAGAATCACTGTGGAAGATGTCGGTCCCACCAGTTTAACGCAGAGAGGTCTGGGGCCGAGAATCACTGTGGAAGATGTCGTTCCCACCAGTTTAACGCAGTGAGGTCTGGGGCTGAGAATCACTGTGGAAGATGTCGGTCCAACCAGTTTAACGCAGTGAGGTCTGGGCCTGGGAATCACTGTGGAAGACGTCGGTCCCACCAGTCTAACGCACTGAGGTCTGGGGCTGCGAATCACTGTGGAAGATGTCGGTCCCACCAGTTTAACACAGTGATGTCTGGGGCTGAGAATCACTGTGGAAGTTGTCGGTCCCACCAGTCTAACGCAGTGATGTCGGGCTGAGAATAACTGTGGAAGATGTCGGTCCCACCAGTTTAACACAGTGAGGTCTGGGGCTGAGAATCACTGTGGAAGGTGACAGTCCCACCACTCTAACGCAGTGAGGTCTGGGGCTGAGAAACACTGTGGAAGATGTCGGTCCCATCAGTTTAACGCAGTGAGGTCTCGGCTGAGAATCACTGTGGAAGATGTCGGTCCCACCAGTCTAACGCAGTGATGTCGGGCTGAGAATCACTGTGGAAGATGTCGGTCCCACCAGTTTAACGCAGTGAGGTCTGGGGCTGAGAATCAGTGTGGAAGGTGTCAGTCCCACCAGTTTAACGCAGTGATGTCGGGCTGAGAAGCACTGTGGAAGATGTCAGTCCCATCAGATTAACGCAGTGAGGTCTGGGGCTGAGAATCACTGTGGAAGATGTCGGTCCCACCACTTTAACGCAGTGAGGTCTGGGGCTGAGAATCACTGTGGAAGATGTCAGTCCCACCAGTTTAACGCAGTGATGTCGGGCTGAGAATCACTGTGGAACATGTCGGTCCCACCAGTTTAATGCAGTGATGTCGGGCTGAGAATCACCGTGGAAGATGTCGGTCCCACCAGTTTAACGCAGTGAGGTCTGGGGCTGAGAATCACTGTGGAAGGTGTCGGTCCCACCAGTTTAACGCAGTGAGGTCTGGGGCTGAGAATCACTGTGGAAGATGTCTGTCCCACCAGTTTAACGCAGAGAGGACTGGGGCTAAGAATCACTGTGGAAGATGTCGGTCCCACCAGTTTAACGCAGTGAGGCCTGGGGCTGAGAATCACTGTGGAAGATGTCGATCCCACCAGTCTAACGCAGCGAGGTCTGGGGCTGAGAATCACTGTGGAAGATGTCGGTCCCACCAGTTTAACGCAGTGAGGTCAGGGGCAGAGAATCACTGTGGAAGATGTCGGTCCCACCAGTTTAACGCAGTGATGTCGGGCTGAGAATCACTGTGGAAGATGTCGGTCCCACCTGTTTAACGCAGTAAGGCCTGGGGCTGAGAATCACCGTGGAAGATGTCGGTCCCACCAGTTTAACGCAGTGAGGTCTGGGGCTGAGAATCACTGTGGAAGATGTCGGCCCCACCAGTTTAACGCAGTGAGGTCTGGGGCTGAGAATCACTGTGGAAGATGTCGGTCCCACCAGTTTAATGCAGTGAGGTCTGGGGCTGAGAATCACGGTGGAAGGTGTCGGTCCCACCAGTTTAACGCAGTGAGGTCTGGGGCTGAGAATCACTGTGGAAGTTGTCAGTCCCACCAGTCTAACGCAGTGAGGTCTGGGGCTGAGAATCACTGTGGAAGATGTCGGTCCCACCAGTTTAACGCAGTGAGGTCTGGGGCTGAGAATCACTGTGGAAGATGTCGGTCCCACCAGTCTAACGCAGTGATGTCGGGTTGAGAATCACTGTGGAAGATGTCAGTCCCACCAGTCTAACGCAGAGAGGTCTGGGGCGCAGAATCACTGTGGAAGATGTCGGTCCCACCAGTTTAATGCAGTGAGGTCTGGGGCTGAGAATCACTGTGGAAGATGTTGATCCCACCAGTTTAACGCAGTGATGTCGGGCTGAGAATCAATGTGGAAGATGTCGGTCCCACCAGTTTAACGCAGTGAGGTCTGGGGCTGAGAGTCACTGTGGAAGATGTCGGTTCCACCAGTTTAATGCAGTGAGGTCTGGGGCTGAGAATCACTGTGGAAGATGTCGGTCCCACCAGTTTAACACAGTGATGTCGGGCTGAGAATCACTGTGGAAGATGTCGGTCCCACCAGTTTAACACAGTGATGTCGGGCTGAGAATCACTGTGGAAGATGTCGGTCCCACCAGTTTAATGCAGAGTTATCTGGGGCTGAGAATCACTGTGGAAGGTGTCGGTCCCACCAGTTTAACGCAGAGAGGTCTGGGGCTGAGAATCACTGTGGAAGATGTCGGTCCCACCAGTTTAACGCAGAGAGTTCTGGGGCTGAGAATCACTGTGGAAGATGTCGGTCCCACCAGTTTAACACAGAGATGTCGGGCTGAGAATCACTGTGGAAGATGTCGGTCCCACCAGTTTAACGCAGTGAGGTCTGGGGCTGAGAATCACTGTGGAAGATGTCGGTCCCACCAGTTTAACGCAGTGATGTCGGGCTGAGAATCGCTGTGAAAGATGTCGGTCCCACCAGTTGAACGCAAAGAGGTCTGGGGCTGAGAATCCCTGTGGAAGATGTCGGTCCCACCAGTTTATCGCCGTGATGTCGGGCTGAGAATCACTGTGGAAGATGTCGGTCCCACCAGTCTAACGCAGAGAGGCCTGGGGCTGAGAATCACTGTGGAAGATGTCGGTCCCACCAGTTTAACACAGTGATGTCGGGCTGAGAATCACTGTGGAAGATGTCGGTCCCACCAGTTAAACGCAGTGATGTCGGGCTGAGAATCACTGTGGAAGATGTCGGGCCCACCAGTTTAACGCAGTGATGTCGGGCTGAGAATCACTGTGGAAGATGTCGGTCCCACCAGTTTAACGCAGTGAGGTCTGGGGCTGAGAATCACTGTGGAAGATGTCGGTCCCACCAGTTTAACGCAGTGAGGTCTGGGGCTGAGAATCACTGTGGAAGGTGTCAGTCCCACCAGTTTAACGCAGTGAGGCCTGGGGCTGAGAATCACTGTGGAAGATGTCGGTCCCACCAGTTTAACGCAGTGAGGTCTGGGGCTGAGAATCACTGTGGAATATGTCGGTCCCACCAGTTTAACGCAGAGATGTCGGGCTGAGAATCACTGTGGAATATGTCGGTCCCACCAGTTTAACGCAGAGAGGTCTGGGGCTGAGAGTCACTGTGGAAGATGTCGGTCCCACCTGTTTAACGCAGTGATGTCGGGCTGAGAATCACTGTGGAATGTGTCAGTCCCACCAGTTTAACGCAGTGAGGTCTGGGGCTGAGAATCACTGTGGAAGATGTCAATCCCACCATTTTAACGCAGTGATGTCGGGCTGAGAATCACTGTGGAAGATGTCGATCCCACCAGTTTCTCTCTTCTCTTCTCAGGCAGTCCCTCGGAACCGAGGATGACTTAATTCCACCTTAAAAATGAGTTCTCAGGTGACTGATGAGTCCAATGCGGGACCTACAGTCTCTGTCACCGGTGGGGCAGACGGTGTTTGAAGGGGCGGGTAGGTTGGGTGCTTGGGTTGATGTGCGCTCCTTGCGCTGCCTGCGCTTGGCTTCCGCTTGCTCCCGGCGAAGAGACTCGACGTGTTCGGCGCCTTCCCGGATGCTTCTCCTCCACTTTGTGCGGTCTTGGGCCAGGGATTCCCAGGTGACGGTGGGGATGTTACACTTTTTCAAGGAGGCTTTGTGGGTGTCCTTGAAGCGTTTCTTTTGCCCTCCTGGGGCTCTCTTGCCATGCCGAAGCTCTGAGTAGAGCGTTTGTTTTGGGAGTCTCGTATCGGGCATGCGGACAATGTCCATCAGAGCAGATTGAGCTTGGTCAAAGCTTCGATGCTGGGGATGTTGGCCTGAGCAAGAACACTGACGTTGGTGCGCCTACCCTGCCAATGGATTTGCAGGATCTTGCGGAGGCAGCGTTGGTGGTACCTCTCCAGTGCTTTGAGGTGCCTGCTGTACATGGTCCATGTCTCTGAGGCAGACAGCAGGGCAGGTATCACTGCTGCCCGGTAGACCATGAGCTTAGTGCCGGGTTTGAGGTCCTGGTCTTCAAACACTCTCTTCCTCAAGCGACCGAAGGCTGCACTGGCACACTGAAGGCGGTGTTGGACTTCGTCGTTGATGTCTGCCCTTGTTGACAGTAGGCTCCCGAGGTATGGAAAGTGGTCCACGTTGTCCAAGGCCTTGTTGTGGATTTTGATAAGCGGGGGGCAGCACTGTGCGGCAGGGGCAGGTTGGTAGAGGACCTTTGTCTTACGGATGTTTAGTGTAAGGCACATACTCTCGTATGCTTCAGTGAAGGTGTTTACGATGGTTTGGAGTTCGACCTCCGAGTGAGCACAGACGCAAGCATCGTCTGCATACTGTAATTCGATGACAGAGGATGGGACGACCTTGGATCTGGACTGGAGGCGACGGAGGTTGAGCAGTTTCCCGTTTGTTCTGTAAATTAGCTCCACTCCAGTGGGGAGCTTACTGAAGGGGAGATGGAGCATTGCAGCAAGGGAGATTGAGAAGAGCGTTGGTGCGATGACACAGCCTTGCTTGACCCCGGTTCGTATGTGAATTGGGTCTGTGGTGGAACCGTTGGTCAGGATCACGGCTTGCATGTCGTCGTGAAGCAGGCGGAGGATAGTGACAAACTTTTGAGGGCAGCCGAATTTGAGGACGACACTCCATAATCCCTCACGGTTGACAGTGTCGAAGGCCTTTGTGAGATCAAAGAAGGCCGTGTACAGCGATTGGCGCTGTTCCCTGCATTTCTCTTGTAATTGACGTGCGGTGAAGATCATGTCCATTGTGCCCCATAGTGGGCGGAATCCGCATTGCGACTCTGGGAGGAGCTCTTCGGCCAGTGGGAGAAGGCGATTGAGGAAGGTTCTTGCGATGACTTTCCCTATGGCAGATAGCAGGGAAACTCCTCTGTAATTACCGCCATCGGACTTGTCACCTTTCTTGAAGATGGTCACAATTACGGCATCTCTGAGATCCCCTGGCATGCTCTCCTCCTTCCAGATAAGAGAAATGAGTTCATGAATTCGCGCCAATAGTGCTTCTCCACCAGGCTTTAGTGCCTCGGCTCCTGAGGCCTTGTAGTTCTTCAATTGTCGGATGGCCTTTTCAACCTCATGCCGGGCTGGGGTTGTGCTGAGATGGTGGCGGGTAGCATGCTGTGGGATGGAATTGAGGACACTCGTGTGGGCTCCCAGCCAGTTTAACGCAGTGATGTCGGGCTGAGAATCACTGTGGAAGATGTCGGTCCCACCAGTTTAATGCAGTGAGATCTGGGGCTGAGAATCACTGTGGAAGATGTTGACCCCACCAGTTTAACGCAGTGAGGTCTGGGCTGAGAATCACTGTGGAAGATGTCGGTCCCACCAGTTTAACGCAGTGAGGTCTAGGGCTGATGCTTGGCTTTATTAACGAGACACCCTAAACAGGCAATTTTCTGACCTCGCACTCCTGGAGGGGATCTTGCCTGCTGCGAGCCCGCATTGCAAATTCTAGCATGCTGAAAAAGAACAATCCACCGGAATTTGTGTTCCTGACAAGAAATGCTCTTATAAGAACATAAGACGTAGGAGCAGGAGTAGGTCATTTGGCCCCTCGAGCCTGCTCCGCCATTCAATAAGATCATGGCTGATCTGATCGTGGCCTCAACTCCACTTCCCTGTCCGCTCCCCATAACCCTTGACTCCCTTACCTTTCAAAAATCTGTCTATCTCCATCTTAAATATAATTAATGACCCAGCCTCCACAGCTCTCTGGGGAAGAGAATTCCAAAGATTCACGACCCTCTGAGAGAAGAAATTCCTCCTCATTTCTGATTTAAAAGGTTGCGCCCTTATTCTGAAACTATGCCCCCAGTTCTAGATTCCCCCATGAGCGGAAACATCCGCTCTGCATCTACCCTGTCAAGCCCCCTCAGAATCTTATATGTTTCAATAAGATCCCCTCTCATTCTTCTAAACTCCAATGAGTATAGGCCCAACCTGCTCAACCTTTCTTCATAAGACAACCCCTTCATCTCCGGAATCAACCTCGTGAACCTTCTCTGAACTGCTTCCAATGCAAATATATCCTTCCTTAAATAAGAAGACCAAAACTGTACGCAAAACTGTCCCTCTCCACAGGGAGCATAAACTTCCTGTAATGTCTCCTTACTTATCAGCCTGGCTCAGGTGGTAACCGCTGTGTCAGTAGATCACCTGTTCAAGTCTCACTCAGCGACGTAAATCTGAGCTGACGCTCCAGAGTGAAACTTTGTTTTTTGGATCTTTGTGCTCGTCCCTTGGAGAATAGTTCGGCGGTGGGAGGATTGGCAGATTGATTAGCAGCCTGACAGGGTGGTGTAGTCATTGTTTTCATATCTACACACTCTTCCCTTGAAGAACAGTGTGAGGTAGTGGAATGAATAGCACTCTGACAGGCCGTGACGTGAATGCAGGAGTTGGTACTCTGCACCTTCTGACTTGGAGGCAGGACTGCTACCACTAGGCCAAGGGCTCTCTCTGCTGAGGGATGGTGGCACTGTCAGGAGTGTTAACCTTTGGATGCGATCATCTCACTGCTGTTTGTGAGAACAGTGTGCAAAATGATTGCCACACAACCACCGTCACTGCGCACCGAAGTAATTAACTATTTGAAGCAGCTTGAAATGTTTCAGAGATGTGGTAATGTGTTGTGTACATGCAGTACTTTCTTTGCCCCTGAATCCTTTTCCTTTGTGTACATCAAGCAAACCATGGAAGTGGGAACTCCTAGTGTCGGGAGTTCCCATCCCCATGGCTGCCTGCGGACGTCATTAGCTTCGTAAGGGTTGGTCGGAGGTTCTGCCCCTTACAAAGCCAATTGGGAAATCTCAGAATCGGTGGGAACCTGGCATAACCTTCTGGACCCATCTGAATGGGTGAACTTCATAGAATCACAGAATCTTACAGCACAGAAGGAAGCCATTTGGTTCATCGTGCCTGTCCCTGCTCTTTAAAAGAGCTATCCAATTAGTCCCACTCCCCTGCTGTTTCCCTATAGCTGTACAATTTTCTCCCCTTCAAGTATTTATCCAATTCCTGTTTGAAAATTACTACTGAATCTGCTTCCACCACCCCTTCAGGCAGTGCATTCCAGATCACAACAACTCGCTGCATAAAAAATGTCTTCTCTCATCTTCCCTCTGGTTTTTTTGCCAATCACCTTAAATCTGTGTCCTCCGGTTACCGACCCTCCTGCCACTAGAAACAGTTTCTCCTTATTTACTCTATCAAAACCATTCATGATTTTGAACGCCTTTATTAAATCTCCCTTTAATCTTCTCTGCTCTAAGGGGAACAATCCCAGCTTCTCCAGTCTCTCCATATAACTGAAGTCCCTCATCCCTGGTATCATGCTAGTAAAGCTCCTCTGCACCCTCTCCAAGGTTTCTGGGATTTGGTAGTGAGAAGCCTGCTTTAAACAAAGTCTGCATTTCATGACCCATTGTAAAGAGATCATTGGCTGGGATAAACTGTACAGAATTAATCAAGAAATGGACAGAAATAAACCCTACTGTTAAAAGTTAGTTAGATCTTTGGAACTGGCATTAAGAGGGTTCCAGATGGTAAGGCTCCCTCTTTAAATCCCCCTGACTACTACATATCCTAAAGCCAAGAAATCATTAGTGCCAGAGGACTCTGGTTTCTTCACTACCCACTTCAGTGCCACTCCACAACTAGCCAGGAGGGCTCCAGTTAAAATCCTGGAGATGGAGGTGTGGAATATTCGTTGAATGAGTCCGGTGCTGCTCTTTCTTCACCCTGAAGCGGGATGATGCCATTCCCATACGTCTCCACCAAGAGAACCTTCACCACATGGACTGCAGCGGTTCAAGATGAAGGCCCACCACCACCTTCTCAAGGGCAACTCGAGATAGGCATTAAAGACTGACCTTGCCAGCGACTCCCAAATCCCGAGAATGAATTTTAAAAAAGAAAGAACTTGTATTTATGTAGCGCCTTTCACAACCTCAGGATGTCCCAAAGCGCTTTACAGCCAATTAATTATAATTTTTTTGAAACCGCAACTTTCAGACTCAGGTGCGAGTGCTACCACTGAGCCAAGGCTTTTTTAAAATTAGTTTTATGTGATGTGGGCGTCGCTGGCAAGGCCAGCATTTATTGCCCGTCCCTAATTGCCCTTGAGAAGGTGGTGGTGAGCTGCCTTCTTCAACCGCTGCAGTCTGTGTGGTGAAGGTACTCCCAAGAGTGCAGTTAGGTAGGGAGTTCCAGGATTTTGACACAGCGACGATGAAGGATCAGTGATATACTTCTAAGCCAGGATGGTGTGTGACTTGGAGGGGAACTTGTGGTGGTGTTATCCCTGGTGTTCTGGCCAATATTTATCCCTCAATCAACATCACTAAAACAGATGATCTGGTCATTGTGGGAGCTTGCTGTGCACAATTTGGCTGCTGCGTTTCCTGCATTACAACAGTGACTCCACTTCAAAAAGTATTTCATTGGCTGCAAAGCGCTTTGGGACGTTCGGTGGTTGTGAATTCGCTATATAAATGCAAGTCTTTCTTGTTAAATTTGCAGGGTCTGGCTCTGCATAATCTGAAGAGACATTAAAAAAAAATGATAAATGTGCCAGACTCATTAGCGATTCGTATTCATACAGCAGGGTGTCAGTAATGTCAGCAGTAGGTCGAACAGTTACGTTCTCAATGCAAAATGCCAGGCCTCAAGAGCTCTGAAGCACCGTGGAGAACTGAGAGGGTGGAAAACGTCAAAGGGCTGAAGAAAGGAGAGAATCAAAGTGTGTTGTTGGATGAGAGCCAGTCGGTGCTTAGGAAAATAAAAGAGCCTCACTTAAACACAGGGCAGCTTCAAAGGCTTCCAGTGAATGCACGATATAGTGGTGAGGGAGACTGGTATCTTATATTCATATTGACAAGATAGTTCATGTGCATATTAAAGAAAATTTGAATAAACGTAGAACCACTGTTTTTCGAAACCTCACTGTTATAATGTTACCAATACCATTTTCTATTTTGGGTGTTTTTTGCTTTTCAATTTTCACAGAAGCGTCTTATTGACATCATGTAAAAAAATTATCTGTAGCGCCCCAATCAACATCACTAAAACAGAGCACCTGGTCATTGTCACATTGCGGTTTGTGGGATCTTGCTGTGTGCAGATTGGCTGCCGTGTTTCCTACTTTACAACAGCGTCTACACTTCAAAAAGGACTTAATTGGCTGTAAAGCAGTTTGGGATGTGCTGAGGTTGTGCAAGGCGCTGTAGAAATGTGAATCTTTCTTTCTTTACCAAGAATAATGGAAGTTCAATTCCGGTTAGCCAATCTCAGCCTGGAACTCCCTACCTAACAGTTCTGTGGGAGCACCTTCACCACATGGTCTGCAGCGGTTCAAGAAGGCTGCTCACCACCACCTTCACAGTGACGCCCACATCCCGAGAATTAATTTTTAAAAATAGGGAGGAGAAATTCGGTGGGTTAGCGCCTCCCGTTAGCGCCATTTAATAAGATCATGGCTGATCTTAGACCTAAACTCCACTTTCCCGCCTGATCTCCATATCCCTCGATTCCCCTGGAGTCCAAAAATCTATCTATCTTAGCCTTGAATATACTCAAAGACTCAGCATTCACAGCCCTTTGGGGTAGAGAATTCAAAAGATTCACAACCCTCTGAGTGAAGAAATTTCTCCTCATCTCAGTCTTAAATGGCTGCTCCTTATCCTTAGACTATGCCCCATAGTTCTGGACTCTCCAGCCAGGAGAAACAACCTCTCAGCATCAACCCTCATAGGACAACCCTCTCAACCCAAGAATCAATCTAGTAAATCTTTGTTGCACTGCCTCTAGGGCAAGTATATCCTTCCTCAGATAAGGAGACCAAAACTGTACACAGTACTCCAGGTGTGGTCTCACCAAAGCCCTGTAGAATTGTAGTAAGACTTCCTTACTCTAGCACTCCAACCCCCTTGCAATGAAGGCCAACATGCATTTGCTTTCCTAATTGCTTGCTGTACCTGCATGCTAACTCTCTGGCATAGAAATTCGGTATAGCCGTGTTGGGGCGCTAGTCCTGGTGATGCGCAAAGTTTAGCGCCAGGCGCAATTTAACACCACCTAGCATGATATTGGGTTGCAGCACCCCTAAAGGTGATTGCGGCGCTAAATCAGGCGCTGCACGCTACTCTTAAGGCGCTAACCCGGCGGCGCAACCCAATTTCGCGGCGGCAGGGCGCAACGAGGGTGCTGTCAATAATCACTTTCCCTGAGACACACTGGCGCCAGCCAGCTCTTAAAGGGGCAGGTCAATTGGCATCACCAGACACACTCACTGCCTTGTAGGCCTTCAAAGCGGTGGGAGCCTACCTGTGGCACACCAGCCTAGCAAGACATGGAAAGGGTGAGGCAGAGGGCGGAACGCCTCACTGATGGGGCATTGGATGCTTTGGTTGGCGCAGTGGAATCAAGGCCAAGGAAGATGGTCGGAATGTGATTTATGTTTTGGGCAGATTGGGTGATTGGGCAGAAACATGGCAAGTGCACTATAATGTGGATAAATGTGAGGTTATCCACTTTGGTGGCAAAAACAGGAAGGCAGATTATTATTTGAATGGCAATAGATTGGGAGAAGGGGAAGTGCAAAGAGACCTGGGTGTTCTTGTGCACCAGTCGCTGAAGGTAAGCATGCAGGTGCAGCAGGCGGTTAAGAAGGCAAATGGTATGTTGGCCTTCGTAGCAAGAGGGTTCGAGTGCAGGAACAAGGATGTCTTGCTGCAGTTGTACAGGGCCTTGGTGAGGCCGCACCTTGAGTATTGTGTGCAGTTTTGGTCGCCTTACCTGAGGAAGGACGTTCTTGCCATGGAAGGAGTGCAGCGAAGGTTCACCAGGCTGATACCTGGGGTGGCAGGAATGATGTATGAGGAGAGATTGTGTCGATTGGGCTTATACTCACTGGAGTTTAGAAGATTGAGAGGGGATCTCATCGAAACCTATAAAATTCTGTCAGGCCTGGACAGACTAGATGCAGGAAGGATGTTTATGATGGCCGGGGAGTCCAGAACCAGGGGTCATAGTCTAAGGATAAGGGGTAAGCCATTTAGGACTGAAATGAGGAGGAATTTCTTCACCCAGAGAGTGGTGAACCTGTGGAATTCTCTGCCACAGAGGGCGGTGGAGGCCAGTTCATTAAATATATTCAAAAAAGAGTTGGATATATTTCTTAAGGCTAAAGGGATCAAGGGATATGGGGAGAAGGCAGGGACAGGGTACTGAATTTGGATGATCAGCCATGATCTCATTGAATGGCAGAGCAGGCTCGAAGGGCCGAATGGCCTACTCCTGCTCCTATCTTCTATGTTTCTATGTTTCTATGTGTGAGAGGCAGTTATGTGTCAGTGTTTTAGTTTTGCTTTCTGTTGCCATAGCTTTCTCATGTTTGAAGGAACCACATTTTGTGTAATGAAACACTTTCTTCATTTACAATGGCCATGCCTTCTATTTACATGCATCTTGCCCTTCACAGGCTTGGGGGTATCAGACTGGTTCCATTCCTGTTCTTGGAATGGCAGCAAGCATTCCGTGAGAGGGGCCTAGAAGCTACTTCTGATCAGCCTCTGACGCGCAGCCTAAGAGCCGCTCGCGTAGAAGTTCAGGCCAGCAGGCATCTTCTCAGCCACCGACAGAGATGTCCTGCACCTTATCTGAGGCTGCAGATCTGGCTGAAGCAGCTGGCACAGCTCAGTCACCACCTCCTTTCTAAATCGCAGCCTTCTGACACACTGCTCCTCCGGCATGTTCATGTAGGAAAACTGCTGTCGGAAAACCCTGCCAGCGTAAGGTCTGCTGTGGCGATGTCTGTTGGCCCTCCTCCGTCTGGCCATGCCCGCCCCCCTCTCCCAGCGTCTCAGTGCCCTTTCCAGATGATTCAGCAGCAGGACGTTCCCCTCCAATGCAGCCCCCATAATAAGTGCCCACAGGAAGGTTCCCCGTTGTCAAGGCTCACCAACAGCAAGGTGATGGTCAGAAGGCTGAAGATCGTCTGCCTGCGCTGGCTCAGTGATCAAATGGCTCTCAGTGTGCAGCTCAGCAACTCTTTGTAGCTCTCGAGGAAGTTGTGCTCCAAAAATGGCTGCCGCTTTTAAACCACACAAGTCCCTTTTAAATAACACTCCTCCAGCCCGAGAGCGACTTGGTAAGGTCCAGGTAAGATGTCACTATTAGCGCCAGGTGCTACGGAGGGGGGCGCCACTGAATTTCTGGTCCGGGGCGCCCAAAAGGCGTTGCACACTCAAATGACGTCATAATCAGCCTGCGCCCATGAGCGGGTGCTAAGATTTAGCGCCGGCGCTAAATGCATGCTCAATATGGGGCGAGGCGCTAGGCGCCTTGCGCCCACCCGGAAATTGGCTAGCGCCCCACTTCCCGGTCTCTTTAGGCGTTAATCGGTGGCGCTAACAACCGAATTTCTCCCCCTCTGTGTTTCCTGTACGAAGACACCTAAATCTCTCTGAACACCAATATTTAATAGTTTCTCACCATTTAAAAAAATACATATTCAGTTTTTCTATTCTTCCTACAAAAGTGAATGGCCTAGAAATTCATTGACGCCACTTTTGGGGCGCTAAAGTGGGGTGTCCGCTAAAGTTTGCGGCCGCCGCCAAATCTAGGCCACTTCTCCGATATTCATTAGCTTCGCCCTACTAGTTCGGGCGAGCGCTAAAACTGCTGCTGGACGCCTCTCTTTGGGCGCTAAGCCAGAGGTGGTGATCGATAGCGCCGAGGCCGGGCGCAGCGCAGGTGCGGCCATCTCGTGATTGACAGCAGACACCCTGGCGCCGGCCAGCTCTTAAGGGGGAAGGGTCGACTGTGTCTGCTGCCACGCCCTGGATAGTGGAGCCCTCCAGCTAGGCCTGAACACTGCTGCTGGACCCAAATAGCGCCTGAAGACATGGAGAAGGCCCGTGGACGTGCGCAGCGCTTCTCAGAGCGTGATCTGAGTGTGCTGCTTGCTGCTGTGGAGAAGAGGCGCCATGTTTTGTACCCGGACAATGGCAAGAAGGCGACGGTCCGCGTCTACAGGAGAGCCTGGAGGCATGTCGCCAGCAAGCTGTCGGCCAACAGCGACGTCCCCAGGATCGGTGCCCAATGCCGCAATAAGATAAATGACCTCACACGCATTGTCAGGGTGAGTACCCTTTCCAATGACCTCCTCATCCTTGCATGTGCACCTCACATTATGGGCAAAGGGACCTGAAAGCTCTAATGGCCAGCCTTCATCCAGCAGCTATGGCACAGGCATGAGCATCAATTGCACATTCTGCACTGAACACACTGGCCAGGCTATTCCACCATGGGAGGCAGTGCACACCAGATCATGGCGACACACTGGCCAGGCTATTCCACCATGGGAGGCAGTGCACACCAGATCACGGCGACACACTGTACTTAGAGGCCGTCCTTTCTCTTGCAGGCCAAGCTGGCGAATAATCGCAAGAGCCGGACTGCGACCGGGGGAGGACGACCCCATATCCAGCCACTCACTGACCTGCAACATCGCGTGGAGCGCCTCATGGGTGGCCGGGTGATTGGGCCCGTTGCATGTGGAGATGCCGACCCTGTTCTGGGCAGCAATGGTAAGGACATCACCTTTTGCACCTCTCTCGTCCCACTTGCGCATCAGATCTACATCCTTTTGCCACTGTCCGACCAATGCGCTGAATGCCACCACTCATGCATCCCGCACTGACGCCCTCTCCTCACTCTAAAGCTACTCTTGTGCCTTCCTGCTTTCAGATGGTCAAGAGGAGGTCCCTCAACTTGCCAGTGACAGACCCTCCGAGGAGGAGCAGGAGGAGGAGCAAGAGGAAGGCGGCCCATCAAGGGAACCCTCAGCCGCGGCCACCCAGGCCAATGTAGGGGACACGTCTTCCCTGGAGGGCAGCGTGGCGGAAGTGTCGAAGGGGAGGGGAGCTCCTGGGACCTGCGTGCTGCAGAAAGGCGGGAGGGGGAGTGGAAGTTCGGCGGCCTTCTCCCCCGAGGGGGGCTGCGTCGGAGGGGAGTCCAATTGCTGGGCCCAGCGGCCTCCAGCAACGGAGGAAGGGTCGGCCAGCTCGGCGGCCTTCTCCCCAGAGGGAGAGTCCGGCCTCCAGTCAGGAGATGCTCTTCGCCGAGGAGATGGAACGCCTCGAAGACTTGTCCGCGGACTCGGAGCGCCGGCACACGGAGCTCATGGCGGCAGTGGCACGGTTGCCTGAGTCCATCGATTCGCTCTCTCGGAGTGTGGCCGAGTTCGGGCCCTAGAGGCCACCAGTCGGGCGGAATACCGGGCAGATCTGTCAGCGACTGGCCAGGTGATTAGTGGTGCCGTCCAGTCACTGGCTGCTCTGCTGCGGTCAGTGAACAGGTCAACACGGGCACTCACTACTGCCACGCTCGCGGTGTAAGCCAGGCATCGCCAGGGCACCCGGCGTGCTGCAGCAGCACATCGGTCTGTCCCTCGGCAGATTGGTGCGCATGCTGCAGTGCTGGCCCGGGCGAGTGCCAGTGTCTCAGGCGACCAGCGAGCGCCTGCCATCCGCCAGCTTCCCGCCATTCCTCCAGCCGCCACTGCCACTCCCCCAGTGGAGCTGCCAGGAGCTGCTGCAGCGACTGATGCTGGCCAGCCACAGCTGCAGCAATCAACAGCCGGCCGCTCGACGGCCAGACCTCGACTAGGCCGACCCCCAAGGGCATCTGCCGTCACGACATGTGCCCCTCAGGAGCCTGCCCCCAGCCTTGCAGCAGCCAATGGCCTTACTTTGAGGCAGAGCAGCAGGGCGGGCAGGGGCCACCCAAAGATGGCCAAGGCATCGCCCTAGCGGGCCAAATAGTCGAATGTGTGGCCATTTGTGTTTGTTTCTTGAGGCCGAGAATTGGATGTTTGTTTTTTGAAGGCCGATGATGTGATGTTTGTTTTGGACGAAGGCCGAGAATGACGGCCATTTTAGTTGCCCTATTTTGTTAATCCTCCCCAGGTTGTGGGAGCGAGTAATGTGTTTGAGTGTTTTTTGGGGGTTTCATCTGTTTTTGGTTTTCATGTGGGAAGGGCCCAGAGTTTGTACAATAAAGCATTTTATTTATTCACATTGTCCATGTTTGATCTTTGAAGTGTTTGTTGCCTTAACCGGCTGAGGGCTTGCGGAACGGCTGCAATCATGTTCTATCATTGGCACAAGCCATTCCCTGACAGGGGGCCTAGAAGTGACGTTCAATAAGACGACGACGGGCGGCCCTTGGACCTTGTGCGTCCCTCCTGGGCTGGTACTCCTCGTCCTCGTCGTCCTCATGCTCCTCCTGCTCCTCCTCCTGAGGTGGTGGTCCAACGTGAGGTGGCAGTGCCTGAGTCCTGCGGATAGCCAGGTTGTGCAGCATGCAGCAAACGACGACGAATTGGGAGACTCGATCCTGCGAATACTGGAGGGCTCCCCCGGAGCGGTCGAGACAGCGGAACCGTTGCTTGAGCACGCCGATTGTTTGTTCTATGAGGTTCCTCGTCACCTGATGGCTCTCGTTGTATGCCTCTTCAGCAGGGGTCGTGGGCGCGCGGAGCGGGGTCATGAGCCAGGTACACAAAGGATAGCCTTTGTCCCCGATAAGCCATCCTCTTGGGGGAGGCTGTGCCTGGAACATGTCAGCCACAGTTGTCTGTCGCAGGATAAAGGCATCGTGGCTGCTGCCTGGAAAGCGGGCATTGACAGCTAGGATGCGCTGCCTGTGGTCACACACCAGCTGTACATTGAGGGAATGGTAGCCCTTCCGGTTGCGGTACTCCTCGGCATGCTCAAGAGGTGCCCGCAAAGCCACATGCGTGCAGTCAATGGCGCCCTGCACCATGGGGAAGCCCGCTATTCTTGCAAACCCCACTGCACGCTGCTGCTGCTTGTCCAGGGTCATGGGGAAGGAGATGAATTGATGTCTCCTTCTGAAAAGGGCTTCGGTCACCTGGCGGATGCAGCAATGCACGGCGAACTGGGAGATGTTAGCGATGTCCCCAGTAGCGCATTGGAAGGAGCCGGAGGCATAGAAGTTGAGAGCCACCGTCACCTTCACTGCCACCGACAGAGACGTCCTGCGCATCAGCTGTGGCTGCAGATCTCTCTGAAGCAGCCGGCAGATGTCTGCAACCACCTCCCTTCGGAATCGCAGCCTCCTAACACACATCGCGGCAGACATGGTCAGATAGGAGGTCTGCGGGTGGTATACCCTGCGTGGGTAAGGCCTCAGTTGGCGACGCCTGTTGCCCCCTCTGCGTCTAGCCAGGGCTGCCACTCTCTCACGGCGTCTGTAAGCCCTTCTGGCATAAGGCTGAAATTCAGCGTTGCCACCCAATGCAGCCCCCATTATATGCTGGCAAACACTGAGCTCTGAATGAAGGCAAAGATAATTGGTAAGCTCTGGCCTGAGCCAAAAATACCTGTCCAAGTGTTGGTCCAAAGCAGTAAACTCTCCTCCTTGGTCTCTGTCCAAAAAACCGTTGCACAAGAGTGAATGCTGCAAAATGGCTGGCCTTTATACTGCTGGGTAAGTGCCCTTTAATTAGCGCTCCCCCCGGCCCGGCTGGCCTGTGTACCGTTCCACTTCACAGTCGCTCGGGACGCCCGGCGCACAATGGGCCGGCGTGAGTGAAGTTCCGGTTTGGGGCGCACAAAGGGCGTTGCACTATTAAATGACGTCATGATCAAATGGCGCGCTAAGACTTTGCGCCGGCGCTAAATGTGTCCTGAAGTTGGGGAGAGGCGCAGATCGCGCTGCGCCCGGGCGATAAGCGCCTAGCGCTCGAGATCTACTCCCCCTAAGGCGCTAACGGCTGGCGCGCCCAACTGAATTTCCAGGCCAATAACCTCACATTTCCCCACATTATACTCCATCTGCCACCTAATTGCCACTCACTTAACCTGTCTATATCCCTTTTCAGGCTCTTCAGTTGGAATTTCCCGTGGGGGGGGGGCGGCTGTTCAGGGGGCGCGATCGGTGGTGGGTCGGGTGGGAAATTGTTTTTTTTTGGCAGCGGGTCGGGATCCCGCTGTCAACCCGCCACCACACATCTTTACCAAATGTCGCAGTGGCAGGGGAGGCAATTCAAGTCATTATGACCTTGTTAACAGAGGATCAACAACAGCTTTGAGCTCACCTTTAGAATTTACCAGCTCACCAATGAAGTCCACGCTGCTCGCGGATCACATCTGTTAATCTGGGCGGGAGTTGAATGGCCATTGAATCATCTCATTACTTGACAGCTTGAAATGTGCTATAAAAGCTCCCATCTCACAGCTGTTCACTTTCCAAGCTCAGAAGCTGTTGCTTACTGCATTTGGAAGAAGATTGAGCTTTTTGCAGGTTGCAAGTGTTTGGAGCAAACTCTCTATCCTGTGTCACTTCACTGGAACAACCTCTCTCACCACTGACAGATCGCTTCTGTCATCTCAAGTTCAGCTGCCATCTATTCCATCAGCATGGGTACAGTTTATACGCTCTCACCTTGGCCCTCAGAATCCCACCACAATCAGCCCCAATACCAGCATCACCAGGAACACCAGCAGCACCAACAACAACACCAACCTTCTCCACAATCACCTGATGCTGCACAGGACACAGGGCATCAGCACCCGACCACATTGCTGTCCGGGAGGCCAGGGATGGCCTCACCATGTCCAGATTTACTTCACTTGACACTGTACACCCTGGCCGCCACATGATGCACCTTGTTGGCACCACCTCACACCAACAACATAAAGCATGCCTACAATGTCCAAGCCATTCCTTTCACATTCATCACCATTGCGGGGGATACCGCTATGTCTCACCAGTCACTGCAACTCATGAAGCCACTTCCAAATGTGCACACAAATCTGTCCAAGAACAGAAAGTGTTGAAAATAAAGATTTCAATGTTTGACTGCACATTAAAAGAAACTTCACATGAACATTGGCTAAAACACCCAAGTGCCTACCCTTGTGTGTTGTTAGTTGGTATGATTGCACTAGAATGAGGGTGAGTGTGAGGGCTGGCTAGTGAGATGAGGATGTGATAATGTAGATAAAGAGGGATGGGTGGAGGTGCAAGGTAAGTTGGTGTGAGTAAGGATGTGCAGGAGTAGGTTAGGGAAGGCAGAGTGATGGAGATGTGATGAGTGGCACAGCAGGATGAGATTGAGTATGGCTTTGTACTAACGTTTCGTGATCTACTAAGATCATTGAAAAGTTTGCACCACTGTAGCCTGGTCCTCCTGACGACATCCCTGCTTGTGCCCTCCTGTGCAATGTGCACCAGGCTGCCTTGGTCTTCCACCCATTGGAAGGGCAGAGGACCTTCCTGTGTGCTGTGACTCCCTCCATAAGCATATGGAGACAGTCATGCACCTCTGTGCAGTGCTTGTCAGTGTTTGTAGCACCTCAATGCTGTAGAACACCGACAGCACAAATGTCAAAATAAATTTGCGCATGCTCCCTTTAGAGAAACCGGCTGATGACGCGTCATGAAATGATGTCATTAGACCCGCTTCCTTCAACTGGCTGGGAAGCACGCTGGGCGGGACTTAACAAGCCCAATCAGGCGAAAGTCTGACCTCTGGTATTTCAGTGAGAAGTGCCTGACCTCTGGTAAATCAATGAGAAGTGTCTGACCTCTGGTAATTCAGTGAGAAGTCTCTGACCTCTGGTAATTCAGTGAGAAGTGTCTGACCTCTTGTAATCAGTGAGAAGTGTCTGACCTCTGGTTATTCAGTGAGACGTGTTTGACCTCTGGTAATTCAGTGAGAAGTGTCTGACCTCTGGTAATTCAGTGAGAAGTGACTGAACTCTGGTAATTCAGTGAGAAGTGTCTGACCTCTGGGAATTCAGTCAGAAGTGTCTGACCTCTGGTAATTCAGTCAGAAGTGTCTGACCTCTGGTAATTCAGTGAGAAGTGTCTGACCTCTGGTAATTCAGTGAGAAGTGTCTGATCTCTGGTAATGCAGTGAGAAGTGTCTGACCTCTGGTAATTCAGTGAGAAGTGCCTGACCTCTGGTAATTCAGTGAGAAAAGTCTGACCTCTGGTAATTCAGTGAGAAGTGTCTGACCTCTGGTAATTCAGTGAGAAGTGTCTCACCTCTGGTAATTCAGTGAGAATGGCTGACCTCTGGTAATTCAATGAGAAATGTCTGACCTCTGGTAATTCAGTGAGAAGTGTCTGATCTCTGGTAATTCAGTGAGAAGTGTCTGACCTCTGGTAATTCAGTGAGAAGTGGCTGACCTCTTGTAATTCAGTGAGAAGTGTCTGACCTCTGGTAATTCAGTGAGAAGTTTCTGACCTCTGGTAATTCAATGAGAAGTGTCTGACCTCTGGTAATTCAGTGAGAAGTGTCTGACCTCTGGTAATTCAGTGAGAAGTGTCTGACCTCTGGTAATTCAGTGAGAAGTGTCTGACCTCTGGTAATTTAGTGAGAAGTGTCTGACCTCTGGTAATTCAGTGAGATCTGTCCGACCTCTGGTAATTCAGTGAGAGGTGTCTGACCTCTGGTAATTCAGTGAGAAGTGTCTGACCTCTGGTTATTCAGTGAGCCGTGTTTGACCTCTGGTAATTCAGTGAGAAGTGTCTGACCTCTGGTAATTCAGTCAGAAGTGCCTGACCTCTTGTAATTCAGTGAGAAGTGTCTGACCTCTGGTAATTCAGTGAGAAGTGACTGACCTCTGGTAATTCAGTGAGAAGTGTCTGACCTCTGGTAATTCAGTGATAAGTGTCTGATCTCTGGTAATTCAGTGAGAAGTATCTGACCTCTGGTAATTCAGTGATAAGTGTCTGACCTCTGGTAATTCAATGAGAAGTGTCTGACCTCTGGTAAGTCAGTGAGAAGTGTCTGACCTCTGGTAATTCAGTGAGATGTGTCTGACCTCTGGTAATTCAATGAGAAGTGTCTGACCTCTGGTAATTCAGTGAGATGTGTCTGACCTCTGGTAATTCAGTGATAAGTGTCTGACCTCTTGTAATTCAGTGAGAAGTGTCTGACCTCTGGTAATTCAGTGAGAAGTTTCTGACCTCTGGTAAATCAGTGAGAAGTGTCTGACCTCTGGTAATTCAGTGAGAAGTGTCTGACCTCTGGTAATTCAGTGAGAAGTGTCTGACCTCTGGTTATTCAGTGAGAAGAGTCTGACCTCTGGTAATTCAGTGAGAAGTGTCTGACCTCTGGTAATTCAGTGAGAAGTGTCTAACCTCTGGTAATTCAGTGAGCAGTGTTTGACCTCTGGTAATTCAGTGAGAAGTGCCTGACCTCTGGTAATTCAGTGAGAAGAGTCTGACCTTTTGCAATTCAGTGAGAAGTGTCTGACCTCTGGTAATTCAGTCAGAAGTGTCTGACCTCTGGTAATTCAGTGAGAAGTGTCTGACCTCTGGTAATTCAGTGAAAAGTGTCTGACCTCTGGCAATTCAGTGAGAAGTATCTGACCTCTGGTAATTCAGTGAGAAGTGCCTGAACTCTGGTAATTCAATGAGAAGTTTCTGACCTCTGGTAATTCAGTGAGAAGTGTCTGACCACTGGTAATTCAGTGAGAAGTGTTTGACCTCTGGTAATTCAGTGAGAAGTGTCTGACCTCTTGTAATTCAGTGAGAAGTGTCTGACCTCTGGTAATTCAGGGAGAAGAGTCTGACCTCTGGTAATGCGGTGAGAAGTGTCTGACCTCTGGTAATTCTGTGAGAAGTGTCTGACCTCTGGTAATTCAGTGAGAAGTGTCTGATCTCTGGTAATTCAGTGAGAAGTGTCTGACCTCTGGTAATTCAGTGAGAAGTGCCTGACCTCTGATAATTCAGTGAGAAGTGTCTGACCTCTGGTAATTCAGTGAGAAGTGTCTGACCTCTGGTAATTCAGTGAGAAGTGCCTGACCTCTGGTAATTCAGTGAGAAGTGTTTGACCTCTGGTAATTTAGTGAGAAGTGTCTGACCTCTGGTAATTCAGTGAGAAGTGTCTGACCTCTGGTAATTCAGTGAGAAGTGTCTGATCTCTGGTAATTCAGTGAGAAGTGTCTGACCTCTGGTAATTGAGTGAGAAGTGTCTGACCTCTGGTAATTCAGTGAGAAGTGTCTGACCTCTGGTAATTCAGTGAGAAGTGTCTGACCTCTGGTAATTCAGTGAGAAGTGTCTGACCTCTGGTAATTCAGTGAGAATTGTCTGACCTCTGGTAATTCAGTGAGAAGTGTCTGACCTCTGGTAAATCAGTGAGAATTGTCTGACCTCTGGTAATTCAGAGAGAAGTGTCTGACCTCTGGTAAATCAGTGAGAATTGTCTGACCTCTGGTAATTCAGTGAGAAGTGTTTGACCTCTGGTAAATCAGTGAGAATTGTCTGACCTCTGGTAATTCAGTGAGAAGTGTCTGACCTCGGGTAAATCAGTGAGAATTGTCTGACCTCTGGTAATTCAGTGAGAAGTGTCTGACCTCTGGTAAATCAGTGAGAATTGTCTGACCTCTGGTAATTCAGTGAGAAGTGTTTGACCTCTGGTAATTCAGTGAGAAGTGTCTGACCTCTGGTAATTCAGTGAGAGGTGTCTGACTTCTGGTAATTCAGTGAGAAGAGTCTGACCTCTGGTAATTCAGTGAGAAGTGCCTGACCTCTGGTAATTCAGTGAGAAGTGTCTGATCTCTGGTAATTCAGTGAGAAGTGCCTGACCTCTGGTAATTTAGTGAGAAGTGTCTGATCTCTGGTAATTCAGTGAGAATTGTCTGACCTCTGGTAATTTAGTGAGAAGTGTCTGATCTCTGGTAATTCAGTGAGAAGTGTTTGACCTCTGGTAATTCAGTGAGAAGTGTCTGACCTCTGGTAATTCAGTGAGAAGTGTCTGACCTCTGGTAATTTAGTGAGAAGTGTCTGACCTCTGGAAATTCAGTGAGAAGTGTCTGACCTCTGGTACTTAAGTGAGAAGTATCTGACCTCTTGTAATTCAGTGAGAAGTGTCTGACCTCTGGTAATTCAATGAGAAGTGTCTGACCTCTGGTAATTCAGTGAGAAGTGTCTGACCTCTGGTAATTCAGTGAGAAGTGTCTGACCTCTGGTAATTCAGTGAGAAGTGTCTGAAATCTTGTAATTCAGTGAGAAGTGTCTGACCTCTGGTAATTCAGTGAGAAGTGTCTGACCTCTGGTAATTTAGTGAGACGTGTCTGACCTCTGGTAATTCAGTGAGAAGTGTCTGAAATCTTGTAATTCAGTGAGAAGTGTCTGACCTCTGGTAATTCAGTGAGAAGTGTCTGACCTCTGGTAATTCAGTGAGAAGTGTCTGAACTCTGGTAATTCAGTGAGAAGTGTCTGAAATCTTGTAATTCAGTGAGAAGTGTCTGACCTCTGGTAATTCAGTGAGAAGTGTCTGACCTCTGGTAATTCAGTGAGAAGTGTCTGAAATCTTGTAATTCAATGAGAAGTGTCTGACCTCTGGTAATTCAGTGAGAAGTGTCTGAAATCTTGTAATTCAGTGAGAAGTGTCTGACCTCTGGTAATTCAGTGAGAAGTGTCTGACCTCTGGTAATTCAGTGAGAAGTGTCTGACCTCTGGTAATTCAGTGAGAAGTGTCTGAAATCTTGTAATTCAGTGAGAAGTGTCTGACCTCTGGTAATTCAGTGAGAAGTGTCTGACCTCTGGTATTTCAGTGAGAAGTGTCTGACCTCTGGTAAATCAGTGAGAAGTGTCTGACCTCTGGTAATTCAGTGAGAAGTGTCTGACCTCTAGTAATTCAGTGAGAAGTGTCTGACCTCTGGTAATTCAGTGAGAAGTGTCTGACCTCTGGTAATTCAGTGAGAAGTGTCTGACCTCTTGTAATTCAGTGAGAAGTATTTGACCTCTGGTAATTCAGTGAGAAGAGTCTGACCTTCGGTAATTCAGTGAGAAGTGTCTGACCTCTAGTAATTCAGTGACAAGTGTCTGACCTGTGGTAATTCAGTGAGACGTGTCTGATCTCTGGTAATTCAGTGAGAAGTGTCTGACCTCTAGTAATTCAGTGACAAGTGTCTGACCTCCGGTAATTCAGTGAGACGTGTCTGATCTCTGGTAATTCAGTGAGAAGTGTCTGACCTCTGGTAATTCAGTGAGAAGTGTCTGACCTCTAGTAATTCAGTGACAAGTGTCTGACCTCCGGTAATTCAGTGAGACGTGTCTGATCTCTGGTAATTCAGTGAGAAGTGTCTAACCTCTGGTAATTCAGTGAGAAGTGTCTGACCTCCGGTAATTCAGTGAGACGTGTCTGATCTCTGGTAATTCAGTGAGAAGTGTCTGACCTCCGGTAATTCAGTGAGACGTGTCTGATCTCTGGTAATTCAGTGAGACGTGTCTGATCTCTGGTAATTCAGTGAGAAGTGTCTGACCTCTGGTAATTCAGTGAGAAGTGTCTGACCTCTAGTAATTCAGTGACAAGTGTCTGACCTCCGGTAATTCAGTGAGACGTGTCTGATCTCTGGTAATTCAGTGAGAAGTGTCTAACCTCTGGTAAATCAGTGAGAAGTGCCTGACCTCTAGTAATTCAGTGAGAAGTGTCTGACTTCTGGTTATTCAGTGAGAAGAGTCTGACATCTGGTAATTCAGTGAGAAGTGCCTGACCTCTAGTAATTCAGTGAGATGTGTCTGACCTCCGGTAATTCAGTGAGAAGTGTCTGACCTCTGGTAATTCAGTGAGAAGTGTCTGACCTCTGGTAATTCAGTGAGACGTATCTGACCTCTGTTAATTCAATGATAAGTGTCTGATCTCTGGTAATTCAGTGAGAAGTGTCTGACCTCTGGCAATTCAGTGAGAAGAGTCTGACCTCTGGTAATTCAATGATAAGTGTCTGATCTCTGGTAATTCAGTGAGAAGTGTCTGACCTCTGGCAATTCAGTGATAAGTGTCTGACCTCCGGTAATTCAATGAGAAGTGTCTGACCTCTGGTAAGTCAGTGAGAAGTGTCTGACCTCTGGTAATTCAGTGAGAAGAGTCTGACCTCTGGTAATTCATTGATAAGTGTCTGATCTCTGGTAATTCAGTGAGAAGTGTCTGACCTCTGGCAATTCAGTGATAAGTGTCTGACCTCCGGTAATTCAATGAGAAGTGTCTGACCTCTGGTAAGTCAGTGAGAAGTGTCTGACCTCTGGTAATTCAGTGAGATGTGTCTGACCTCTGGTAATTCTGTGATAAGTGTCTGACCTCTTGTAATTCATTGAGTAGTGTCTGGCCACTGGTAATTCAGTGAGAAGTGTCTGACCTCTGGTAATTCAGTCAGAAGATTCTGACCTCTGATAATTCAGTGAGAAGTGCCTGACCCCTGGTAATTCAATGAGAATTGTCTGACCTCTGGTAATTCAGTGAGAAGTGTCTGACCTCTTGTAATTCAGTGAGAAGTATTTGACCTCTGGTAATTCAGTGAGAAGAGTCTGACCTTTGGTAATTCAGTGAGAAGTGTCTGACTTCCGGTAATTCAGTGAGACGTGTCTGACCTCTGGTAATTCAGTGAGAAGTGTCTGACCTCTGGTAATTCAGTGCGAAGTGTCTGACCTCTGGTAAATCAGTAGAATTGTCTGACCTCTGGTAATTCAGTGAGAAGTGTTTGACCTCTGGTAATTCAGTGAGAAGTGTCTGACCTCTGGTAATTCAGTGAGAAGTGTCTGACCTCTGGTAATTCAGTGAGAAGTGTCTGACCTCTGGTAATTTAGTGAGAAGAGTCTGACCTCTAGTAATTCAGTGAGAAGAGTCTGACCTCTGGTAATTCAGTGAGAAGTGTCTGACCTCTGGTAATTTAGTGAGAAGAGTCTGACCTCTGGTAATTCAGTGAGAAGTGTTTGACCTCTGGTAATTCAGTGAGAAGTGTCTGACCTCTGGTAATTCAGTGAGAAGTGTCTGACCTCTGGTAATTCAGTGAGAAGTGTCTGACCTCTGGTAATTCAGTGAGAAGTGTCTGACCTCTGGTAATTCAGTGAGAAGTGTCTGACCTCTGGTAATTTAGTGAGAAGAGTCTGACCTCTAGTAATTCAGTGAGAAGTGTCTGACCTCTGGTTATTCAGTGAGAAGAGTCTGACCTCTGGTAATTCAGTGAGAAGTGTCTGACCTCTGGTTATTCAGTGAGAAGTGTTTGACCTCTGGTAATTCAGTGAGAAGTGTCTGACCTCTGGTTATTCAGTGAGAAGAGTCTGACCTCTGGTAATTCAGTGAGAAGTGCCTGACCTCTAGTAATTCAGTGAGAAGTGTCTGACCTCTGGTAATTCAGTGAGAAGTGTCTGACCTCTGGTAATTCAGTGAGAAGTGTCTGACCTCTGGTAATTCAGTGAGAAGTGTCTGACCTCTGGTAAATCAGTGAGAATTGTCTGACCTCTGGTAATTCAGTGAGAAGTGTTTGACCTCTGTTAATTCAGTGAGAAGTGTCTGACCTCTGGTAATTCAGTGAGAAGAGTCTGACCTCTGGTAATTCAGTGAGAAGTGCCTGAACTCTGGTAATTCAGTGAGAAGTGTCTGACCTTTGGTATTTTAGTGAGAAGTGTCTGACCTCTGGTAATTCAGTGAGAAGTGTCTGACCTTTGGTATTTTAGTGAGAAGTGTCTGACCTCTGGTAATTCAGTGAGAAGTGTCTGACCTTTGGTATTTTAGTGAGAAGTGTCTGACCTCTGGTAATTCAGTGAGAAGTGTCTGACCTCTGGTAATTCAGTCAGAAGTTTCTGACCTCTAGTAATTCAGTGAGAAGTGTCTGACCTCCGGTAATTCAGTGAGAAGTGTCTGACCTCTGGTAATTCAGTGATAAGTGTCTGACCTCTGGTAATTCAATGAGAAGTGTCTGACCTCTGGTAAGTCAGTGAGAAGTGTCTGACCTCTGGTAATTCAATGAGAAGTGTCTGACCTCTGGTAATTCAGTGAGAAGTGTCTGACCTCTGGTAATTCAGTCAGAAGTTTCTGACCTCTAGTAATTCAGTGAGAAGTGTCTGACCTCCGGTAATTCAGTGAGAAGTGTCTGACCTCTGGTAATTCAGTGATAAGTGTCTGACCTCTGGTAATTCAATGAGAAGTGTCTGACCTCTGGTAAGTCAGTGAGAAGTGTCTGACCTCTGGTAATTCAGTGAGATGTGTCTGACCTCTGGTTATTCAGTGAGAAGTGTCTGACCTCCAGTAATTCTGTGAGAAGTGTTTGACATCTGGTAATTCAGTGAGAAGTGTCTGACCTCTGGTAATTCAGTCAGAAGTGTCTGACCTCTGGTTATTCAGTGAGAAGTGTCTGACCTCCAGTAATTCTGTGAGAAGTGTTTGACATCTGGTAATTCAGTGAGAAGTGTCTGACCTCTGGTAATTCAGTCAGAAGTGTCTGACGTCTGCTAATTCAGTGAGAAGTGTCTGACCTTTGGTATTTTAGTGAGAAGTGTCTGACCTCTTGTAATTCAGTGAGAAGTGTTTGACCTCTGGTAATTCAGTGAGAAGAGTCTGACCTTTGGTAATTTAGTGAGAAATGTCGGACCTCTGGAAATTCAGTCAGAAGATTCTGACCTCTGGTAATTCAGTGAGAAGTGCCTGACCCTTGGTAATTCAATGAGAATTGTCTGACCTCTGGTAATTCAGTGAGAAGTATCTGACCTCTGGTAATTCAGTGAGGAGTGCCTAACCCGTGGTAATTCAATGAGAATTGTCTGACCTCTGGTAATTCAGTGAGAAGTGTCTGACCTCTTGTAATTCAGTGAGAAGTATTTGACCTCTGGTAATTCAGTGAGAAGTGTCTGACCTCTAGTAATTCAGTGACAAGTGTCTGACCTCCGGTAATTCAGTGAGAAGTGTCTCACCTCTGGTAAATCAGTAGAATTGTCTGACCTCTGGTAATTCAGTGAGAAGTGCCTGACCTCTGGTAATTCAGTGAGAAGTGTCTGACCTCTGGTAAATCAGTGAGAATTGTCTGACCTCTGGTAATTCAGTGAGAAGTGTTTGACCTCTGTTAATTCAGTGAGAAGTGTCTGACCTCTGGTAATTCAGTGAGAAGAGTCTGACCTCTGGTAATTCAGTGAGAAGTGCCTGCCCTCTGGTTATTCAGTGAGAAGAGTCTGACCTCTGGTAATTCAGTGAGAAGTGCCTGACCTCTGGTAATTCAGTGAGAAGTGTCTGACCTTTGGTATTTTAGTGAGAAGTGTCTGACATCTGGTAATTCAGTGAGAAGTGTCTGACCTTTGGTATTTTAGTGAGAAGTGTCTGACCTCTGGTAAATCAGTGAGAAGTGTCTGACCTCTGGTAATTCAGTGAGAAGTGTCTGACCTCTGGTAATTCAGTCAGAAGTTTCTGACCTCTAGTAATTCAGTGAGAAGTGTCTGACCTCCGGTAATTCAATGAGAACTGTCTGAACTCTGGTAAGTCAGTGAGAAGTGTCTGACCTCTGGTAATTCAGTGAGAAGTGTCTGACCTCTGGTAATTCAGTGAGAAGTTTCTGACCTCTGGTAATTCAGAGAGAAGTGTCTGACCTCTTGTAATTCAGTGAGTAGTTTCTGGCCACTGGTAATTCAGTGAGAAATGTCTGACCTGTGGTAATTCAGTGAGAAGTTTCTGACCTCTGGTAAATCAGTGAGAAGTGTCTGACCTCTGGTAATTCAGTGAGAAGTGTCTGACCTCTGGTAATTCAGTGAGAAGTGCCTGACCTCTGTAATTCAGTGAGAAGTGTCTGACCTCTTGTAATTCAGTGAGCAGTGTTTGACCTCTGGTAATTCAGTGAGAAGTGCCTGACCTCTGGTAATTCAGTCAGATGTGTCTGACCTCTGGTAATTCAGTGAGAAGTGTCTGACCTCTGGTAATTCAGTGAGAAGTGTCTGACCTCTGGTAATTCAGTGAAAAGTGTCTGACCTCTGGTAATTCAGTGCGAAGTATCTGACCTCTGGTAGTTCAGTGAGAAGTGCCTGACCTCTGGTAATTCAGTGAGAAGTGTCTAACCTCTGGTAATTCAGTGAGAAGTGTTTGACCTCTGGTAATTCAGTGAGAAGTGTCTGACCTCTTGTAATTCAGTGAGAAGTGTCTGACCTCTGGTAATTCAGTGAGAAGTGTCTGACCTCTGGTAAATCAGTGAGAATTGTCTGACCTCTGGTAATTCAGTGAGAAGTGTTTGACCTCTGGTAATTCAGTGAGAAGTGTCTGACCTCTGGTAATTCAGTGAGAGGTGTCTGACTTCTGGTAATTCAGTGAGAAGAGTCTGACCTCTGGTAATTCAGTGAGAAGTGCCTGACCTCTGGTAATTCAGTGAGAAGTGTCTGATCTCTGGTAATTCAGTGAGAAGTGCCTGACCTCTGGTAATTTAGTGAGAAGTGTCTGATCTCTGGTAATTCAGTGAGAATTGTCTGACCTCTGGTAATTTAGTGAGAAGTGTCTGATCTCTGGTAATTCAGTGAGAAGTGTTTGACCTCTGGTAATTCAGTGAGAAGTGTCTGACCTCTGGTAATTCAGTGAGAAGTGTCTGACCTCTGGTAATTTAGTGAGAAGTGTCTGACCGCTGGTAATTCAGTGAGAAGTGTCTGACCTCTGGAAATTCAGTGAGAAGTGTCTGACCTCTGGTAATTAAGTGAGAAGTATCTGACCTCTTGTAATTCAGTGAGAAGTGTCTGACCTCTGGTAATTCAATGAGAAGTGTCTGACCTCTGGTAATTCAGTGAGAAGTGTCTGACCTCTGGTAATTCAGTGAGAAGTGTCTGACCTCTGGTAATTCAGTGAGAAGTGTCTGAAATCTTGTAATTCAGTGAGAAGTGTCTGACCTCTGGTAATTCAGTGAGAAGTGTCTGACCTCTGGTAATTTAGTGAGAAGTGTCTGACCGCTGGTAATTCAGTGAGAAGTGTCTGACCTCTGGAAATTCAGTGAGAAGTGTCTGACCTCTGGTAATTCAATGAGAAGTGTCTGACCTCTGGTAATTCAGTGAGAAGTGTCTGACCTCTGGTAATTCAGTGAGAAGTGTCTGACCTCTGGTAATTCAGTGAGAAGAGTCTGACCTTCGGTAATTCAGTGAGAAGTGTCTGACCTCTAGTAATTCAGTGACAAGTGTCTGACCTCCGGTAATTCAGTGAGACGTGTCTGATCTCTGGTAATTCAGTGAGAAGTGTCTGACCTCTGGTAATTCAGTGAGAAGTGTCTGACCTCTAGTAATTCAGTGACAAGTGTCTGACCTCCGGTAATTCAGTGAGACGTGTCTGATCTCTGGTAATTCAGTGAGAAGTGTCTAACCTCTGGTAATTCAGTGAGAAGTGTCTGACATCTGGTAAATCAGTGAGAAGTGCCTGACCTCTAGTAATTCAGTGAGATGTGTCTGACCTCCGGTAATTCAGTGAGAAGTGTCTGACTTCTGGTAATTCAGTGAGAAGTGTCTGACCTCTGGTAATTCAGTGAGACGTATCTGACCTCTGTTAATTCAATGATAAGTGTCTGATCTCTGGTAATTCAGTGAGAAGTGTCTGACCTCTGGCAATTCAGTGAGAAGAGTCTGACCTCTGGTAATTCAATGATAAGTGTCTGATCTCTGGTAATTCAGTGAGAAGTGTCTGACCTCTGGCAATTCAGTGATAAGTGTCTGACCTCCGGTAATTCAATGAGAAGTGTCTGACCTCTGGTAAGTCAGTGAGAAGTGTCTGACCTCTGGTAATTCAGTGAGAAGAGTCTGACCTCTGGTAATTCATTGATAAGTGTCTGATCTCTGGTAATTCAGTGAGAAGTGTCTGACCTCTGGCAATTCAGTGATAAGTGTCTGACCTCCGGTAATTCAATGAGAAGTGTCTGACCTCTGGTAAGTCAGTGAGAAGTGTCTGACCTCTGGTAATTCAGTGAGATGTGTCTGACCTCTGGTAATTCAGTGAGATGTGTCTGACCTCTGATAATTCAGTGAGAAGTGCCTGACCCCTGGTAATTCAATGAGAATTGTCTGACCTCTGGTAATTCAGTGAGAAGTGTCTGACCTCTTGTAATTCAGTGAGAAGTATTTGACCTCTGGTAATTCAGTGAGAAGAGTCTGACCTCTGGTAATTTAGTGAGAAGAGTCTGACCTCTGGTAATTCAGTGAGAAGTGTTTGACCTCTGGTAATTCAGTGAGAAGTGTCTGACCTCTTGTAATTCAGTGAGAAGTATTTGACCTCTGGTAATTCAGTGAGAAGTGTCTGACCTCTGGTAATTTAGTGAGAAGAGTCTGACCTCTGGTAATTCAGTGAGAAGTGTTTGACCTCTGGTAATTCAGTGAGAAGTGTCTGACCTCTGGTAATTCAGTGAGAAGTGTCTGACCTCTGGTAATTCAGTGAGAAGTGTCTGACCTCTGGTAATTCAGTGAGAAGTGTCTGACCTCTGGTAATTCAGTGAGAAGTGTCTGACCTCTGGTAATTTAGTGAGAAGAGTCTGACCTCTAGTAATTCAGTGAGAAGTGTCTGACCTCTGGTTATTCAGTGAGAAGAGTCTGACCTCTGGTAATTCAGTGAGAAGTGTCTGACCTCTGGTTATTCAGTGAGAAGTGTTTGACCTCTGGTAATTCAGTGAGAAGTGTCTGATCTCTGGTTATTCAGTGAGAAGAGTCTGACCTCTGGTAATTCAGTGAGAAGTGCCTGACCTCTAGTAATTCAGTGAGAAGTGTCTGACCTCTGGTAATTCAGTGAGAAGTGTCTGACCTCTGGTAAATCAGTGAGAATTGTCTGACCTCTGGTAATTCAGTGAGAAGTGTTTGACCTCTGTTAATTCAGTGAGAAGTGTCTGACCTCTGGTAATTCAGTGAGAAGAGTCTGACCTCTGGTAATTCAGTGAGAAGTGCCTGAACTCTGGTAATTCAGTGAGAAGAGTCTGACCTCTGGTAATTCAGTGAGAAGTGCCTGACCTCTGGTAATTCAGTGAGAAGTGTCTGACCTTTGGTATTTTAGTGAGAAGTGTCTGACCTCTGGTAATTCAGTGAGAAGTGTCTGACCTTTGGTATTTTAGTGAGAAGTGTCTGACCTCTGGTAATTCAGTGAGAAGTGTCTGACCTTTGGTATTTTAGTGAGAAGTGTCTGACCTCTGGTAATTCAGTGAGAAGTGTCTGACCTCTGGTAATTCAGTCAGAAGTTTCTGACCTCTAGTAATTCAGTGAGAAGTGTCTGACCTCTGGTAATTCAGTGATAAGTGTCTGACCTCCGGTAATTCAGTGAGAAGTGTCTGACCTCTGGTAATTCAGTGAGAAATGTCTGACCTCTGGTAATTCAGTCATAAGTGTCTGACCTCCGGTAATTCAGTGAGTAGTGTCTGACCTCTGGTAATTCAGTGATAAGTGTCTGACCTCTGGTAATTCAATGAGAAGTGTCTGACCTCTGGTAAGTCAGTGAGAAGTGTCTGACCTCTGGTAATTCAGTGAGATGTGTCTGACCTCTGGTAATTCAGTGATAAGTGTCTGACCTCTTGTAATTCATTGAGTAGTTTGTGGCCACTGGTAATTCAGTGAGAAATGTCTGACCTCTGGTAATTCAGTGAGAAGTGTCTGACCTCTGGTTATTCAGTGAGAAGTGTCTGACCTCCAGTAATTCTGTGAGAAGTGTTTGACATCTGGTAATTCAGTGAGAAGTGTCTGACCTCTGGTAATTCAGTCAGAAGTGTCTGACGTCTGCTAATTCAGTGAGAAGTGTCTGACCTCTTGTAATTCAGTGAGAAGTGTTTGACCTCTGGTAATTCAGTGAGAAGAGTCTGACCTTTGGTAATTTAGTGAGAAATGTCGGACCTCTGGAAATTCAGTCAGAAGATTCTGACCTCTGGTAATTCAGTGAGAAGTATCTGACCTCTGGTAATTCAGTGAGGAGTGCCTAACCCGTGGTAATTCAATGAGAATTGTCTGACCTCTGGTAATTCAGTGAGAAGTGTCTGACCTCTTGTAATTCAGTGAGAAGTATTTGACCTCTGGTAATTCAGTGAGAATTGTCTGACCTCTAGTAATTCAGTGACAAGTGTCTGACCTCCGGTAATTCAGTGAGAAGTGTCTCACCTCTGGTAAATCAGTAGAATTGTCTGACCTCTGGTAATTCAGTGAGAAGTGCCTGACCTCTAGTAATTCAGTGAGAAGTGTCTGACCTCCGGTAATTCAGTGAGAAGTGTCTCACCTCTGGTAAATCAGTAGAATTGTCTGACCTCTGGTAATTCAGTGAGAAGTGCCTGACCTCTGGTAATTCAGTGAGAAGTGTCTGACCTCTGGTAAATCAGTGAGAATTGTCTGACCTCTGGTAATTCAGTGAGAAGAGTTTGACCTCTGTTAATTCAGTGAGAAGTGTCTGACCTCTGGTAATTCAGTGAGAAGAGTCTGACCTCTGGTAATTCAGTGAGAAGTGCCTGCCCTCTGGTTATTCAGTGAGAAGAGTCTGACCTCTGGTAATTCAGTGAGAAGTGCCTGACCTCTGGTAATTCAGTGAGAAGTGTCTGACCTCTGGTAATTCAGTGAGAAGTGTCTGACCTCTGGTAATTCAGTGAGAAGTGTCTGACCTTTGGTATTTTAGTGAGAAGTGTCTGACCTCTGGTAAATCAGTGAGAAGTGTCTGACCTCTGGTAATTCAGTGAGAAGTGTCTGACCTCTGGTAATTCAGTCAGAAGTTTCTGACCTCTAGTAATTCAGTGAGAAGTGTCTGACCTCCGGTAATTCAATGAGAACTGTCTGAACTCTGGTAAGTCAGTGAGAAGTGTCTGACCTCTGGTAATTCAGTGAGATGTGTCTGACCTCTGGTAATTCAGTGATAAGTGTCTGACCTCTTGTAATTCATTGAGTAGTGTCAGGCCACTGGTAATTCAGTGAGAAGTGTCTGACCTCTGGTAATTCAGTGAGAAGTTTCTGACCTCTGGTAATTCAGAGAGAAGTGTCTGACCTCTTGTAATTCAGTGAGTAGTTTCTGGCCACTGGTAATTCAGTGAGAAATGTCTGACCTGTGGTAATTCAGTGAGAAGTTTCTGACCTCTGGTAAATCAGTGAGAAGTGTCTGACCTCTGGTAATTCAGTGAGAAGTGTCTGACCTCTGGTAATTCAGTGAGAAGTGCCTGACCTCTGTAATTCAGTGAGCAGTGTTTGACCTCTGGTAATTCAGTGAGAAGTGCCTGACCTCTGGTAATTCAGTCAGATGTGTCTGACCTCTGGTAATTCAGTGAGAAGTGTCTGACCTCTGGTAATTCAGTGAGAAGTGTCTGACCTCTGGTAATTCAGTGAGAAGTGTCTGACCTCTGGTAATTTAGTGAGAAGAGTCTGACCTCTGGTAATTCAGTGAGAAGTGTTTGACCTCTGGTAATTCAGTGAGAAGTGTCTGACCTCTGGTAATTCAGTGAGAAGTGTCTGACCTCTGGTAATTCAGTGAGAAGTGTCTGACCTCTGGTAATTCAGTGAGAAGTGTCTGACCTCTGGTAATTCAGTGAGAAGTGTCTGACCTCTGGTAATTTAGTGAGAAGAGTCTGACCTCTAGTAATTCAGTGAGAAGTGTCTGACCTCTGGTTATTCAGTGAGAAGAGTCTGACCTCTGGTAATTCAGTGAGAAGTGTCTGACCTCTGGTTATTCAGTGAGAAGTGTTTGACCTCTGGTAATTCAGTGAGAAGTGTCTGATCTCTGGTTATTCAGTGAGAAGAGTCTGACCTCTGGTAATTCAGTGAGAAGTGCCTGACCTCTAGTAATTCAGTGAGAAGTGTCTGACCTCTGGTAATTCAGTGAGAAGTGTCTGACCTCTGGTAAATCAGTGAGAATTGTCTGACCTCTGGTAATTCAGTGAGAAGTGTTTGACCTCTGTTAATTCAGTGAGAAGTGTCTGACCTCTGGTAATTCAGTGAGAAGAGTCTGACCTCTGGTAATTCAGTGAGAAGTGCCTGAACTCTGGTAATTCAGTGAGAAGAGTCTGACCTCTGGTAATTCAGTGAGAAGTGCCTGACCTCTGGTAATTCAGTGAGAAGTGTCTGACCTTTGGTATTTTAGTGAGAAGTGTCTGACCTCTGGTAATTCAGTGAGAAGTGTCTGACCTTTGGTATTTTAGTGAGAAGTGTCTGACCTCTGGTAATTCAGTGAGAAGTGTCTGACCTTTGGTATTTTAGTGAGAAGTGTCTGACCTCTGGTAATTCAGTGAGAAGTGTCTGACCTCTGGTAATTCAGTCAGAAGTTTCTGACCTCTAGTAATTCAGTGAGAAGTGTCTGACCTCTGGTAATTCAGTGATAAGTGTCTGACCTCCGGTAATTCAGTGAGAAGTGTCTGACCTCTGGTAATTCAGTGAGAAATGTCTGACCTCTGGTAATTCAGTCATAAGTGTCTGACCTCCGGTAATTCAGTGAGTAGTGTCTGACCTCTGGTAATTCAGTGATAAGTGTCTGACCTCTGGTAATTCAATGAGAAGTGTCTGACCTCTGGTAAGTCAGTGAGAAGTGTCTGACCTCTGGTAATTCAGTGAGATGTGTCTGACCTCTGGTAATTCAGTGATAAGTGTCTGACCTCTTGTAATTCATTGAGTAGTTTGTGGCCACTGGTAATTCAGTGAGAAATGTCTGACCTCTGGTAATTCAGTGAGAAGTGTCTGACCTCTGGTTATTCAGTGAGAAGTGTCTGACCTCCAGTAATTCTGTGAGAAGTGTTTGACATCTGGTAATTCAGTGAGAAGTGTCTGACCTCTGGTAATTCAGTCAGAAGTGTCTGACGTCTGCTAATTCAGTGAGAAGTGTCTGACCTCTTGTAATTCAGTGAGAAGTGTTTGACCTCTGGTAATTCAGTGAGAAGAGTCTGACCTTTGGTAATTTAGTGAGAAATGTCGGACCTCTGGAAATTCAGTCAGAAGATTCTGACCTCTGGTAATTCAGTGAGAAGTATCTGACCTCTGGTAATTCAGTGAGGAGTGCCTAACCCGTGGTAATTCAATGAGAATTGTCTGACCTCTGGTAATTCAGTGAGAAGTGTCTGACCTCTTGTAATTCAGTGAGAAGTATTTGACCTCTGGTAATTCAGTGAGAATTGTCTGACCTCTAGTAATTCAGTGACAAGTGTCTGACCTCCGGTAATTCAGTGAGAAGTGTCTCACCTCTGGTAAATCAGTAGAATTGTCTGACCTCTGGTAATTCAGTGAGAAGTGCCTGACCTCTAGTAATTCAGTGAGAAGTGTCTGACCTCCGGTAATTCAGTGAGAAGTGTCTCACCTCTGGTAAATCAGTAGAATTGTCTGACCTCTGGTAATTCAGTGAGAAGTGCCTGACCTCTGGTAATTCAGTGAGAAGTGTCTGACCTCTGGTAAATCAGTGAGAATTGTCTGACCTCTGGTAATTCAGTGAGAAGAGTTTGACCTCTGTTAATTCAGTGAGAAGTGTCTGACCTCTGGTAATTCAGTGAGAAGAGTCTGACCTCTGGTAATTCAGTGAGAAGTGCCTGCCCTCTGGTTATTCAGTGAGAAGAGTCTGACCTCTGGTAATTCAGTGAGAAGTGCCTGACCTCTGGTAATTCAGTGAGAAGTGTCTGACCTTTGGTATTTTAGTGAGAAGTGTCTGACCTCTGGTAATTCAGTGAGAAGTGTCTGACCTTTGGTATTTTAGTGAGAAGTGTCTGACCTCTGGTAAATCAGTGAGATGTGTCTGACCTCTGGTAATTCAGTGAGAAGTGTCTGACCTCTGGTAATTCAGTCAGAAGTTTCTGACCTCTAGTAATTCAGTGAGAAGTGTCTGACCTCCGGTAATTCAATGAGAACTGTCTGAACTCTGGTAAGTCAGTGAGAAGTGTCTGACCTCTGGTAATTCAGTGAGATGTGTCTGACCTCTGGTAATTCAGTGATAAGTGTCTGACCTCTTGTAATTCATTGAGTAGTGTCAGGCCACTGGTAATTCAGTGAGAAGTGTCTGACCTCTGGTAATTCAGTGAGAAGTTTCTGACCTCTGGTAATTCAGAGAGAAGTGTCTGACCTCTTGTAATTCAGTGAGTAGTTTCTGGCCACTGGTAATTCAGTGAGAAATGTCTGACCTGTGGTAATTCAGTGAGAAGTTTCTGACCTCTGGTAAATCAGTGAGAAGTGTCTGACCTCTGGTAATTCAGTGAGAAGTGTCTGACCTCTGGTAATTCAGTGAGAAGTGCCTGACCTCTGTAATTCAGTGAGAAGTGTCTGACCTCTGGTAATTCAGTCAGATGTGTCTGACCTCTGGTAATTCAGTGAGAAGTGTCTGACCTCTGGTAATTCAGTCAGATGTGTCTGACCTCTGGTAATTCAGTGAGAAGTGTCTGACCTCTGGTAATTCAGTGAGAAGTGTCTGACCTCTGGTAATTCAGTGAAAAGTGTCTGACCTCTGGTAATTCAGTGAAAAGTGTCTGACCTCTGTAATTCAGTGAGAAGTGTCTGACCTCTGGTAATTCAGTCAGATGTGTCTGACCTCTGGTAATTCAGTGAGAAGTGCCTGACCTCTGGTAATTCAGTCAGATGTGTCTGACCTCTGGTAATTCAGTGAGAAGTGTCTGACCTCTGGTAATTCAGTGAGAAGTGTCTGACCTCTGGTAATTCAGTGAAAAGTGTCTGACCTCTGGTAATTCAGTGCGAAGTATCTGACCTCTGGTAGTTCAGTGAGAAGTGCCTGACCTCTGGTAATTCAGTGAGAAGTGTCTGACCTCTTGTAATTCAGTGAGAAGTGTCTGACGTCTGGTAATTCAGTGAGAAGTTTCTGACCTCTGGTAATTCAGTGAGAAGTGTCTGACCTCTTGTAATTCAGTGAGAAGTGTCTGACCTCTGGTTATTCAGTGAGAAGTGTCTGACCTCTTGTAATTCTGTGAGAAGTGTTTGACATCTGGTAATTCAGTGAGAAGTGTCTGATCTCTTGTAATTCAGTGAGAAGTGTTTGACCTCTGGTAATTCAGTGAGAAGAGTCTGACCTTTGGTAATTCAGTGAGGAATGTCTGACCTCTGGAAATTCAGTCAGAAGATTCTGACCTCTGATAATTCAGTGAGAAGTGTCTGACCTCTTGTAATTCAGTGAGAAGTATTTGACCTCTGGTAATTCACTGAGAAGAGTCTGACCTTTGGTAATTCAGTGAGAAGTGTCTGACCTCTAGTAATTCAGTGACAAGTGTCTGACCTCCTGTAATTCAGTGAGAAGTGTCTGACCTCTGGTAATTCAGTGAGAAGTGTCTGACCTCTGGTAATTCAGTGAGAAGTGTTTGACCTCTGGTAATTCAGTGAGAAGTGTCTGACCTCTGGTTATTCAGTGAGAAGAGTCTGACCTCTGGTAATTCAGTGAGAAGTGCCTGACCTCTAGTAATTCAGTGAGAAGTGTCTGACCTCCGGTAATTCAGTGAGAAGTGTCTGACCTCTGGTAATTCAGTGAGAAGTGTCTAACCTCTGGTAATTCAGTGAGAAGTGTCTGACCTCTGGTAAATCAGTGAGAATTGTCTGATCTCTGGTAATTCAGTGAGATGTGTTTGACCTCTGTTAATTCAGTGAGAAGTGTCTGACCTCTGGTAATTCAGTGAGAAGAGTCTGAACTCTGGTAATTCAGTGAGAAGTGCCTGAACTCTGGTAATTCAGTGAGAAGTGTCTGACCTCTGGTAATTCAGTGAGAAGTGCCTGACCTCTGGTAATTCAGTGAGAAGTGTCTGACCTTTGGTATTTTAGTGAGAAGTGTCTGACCTCTGGTAATTCAGTGAGAAGTGTCTGACCTTTGGTATTTTAGTGAGAAGTGTCTGACCTCTGGTAATTCAGTCAGAAGTTTCTGACCTCTGGTAATTCAGTGAGATGTGTCTGACCTCTGGTAATTCAATGAGAAGTGTCTGACCTCTGGTAAGTCAGTGAGAAGTGTCTGACCTCTGGTAATTCAGTGAGATGTGTCTGACCTCTGGTAATTCAGTGATAAGTGTCTGACCTCTTGTAATTCAGTGAGTAGTTTGTGGCCACTGGTAATTCAGTGAGAAATGTCTGACCTCTGGTAATTCAGTGAGAAGTGTCTGACCTCTGGTTATTCAGTGAGAAGTGTCTGACCTCTAGTAATTCTGTGAGAAGTGTTTGACATCTGGTAATTCAGTGAGAAGTGTCTGACCTCTGGTAATTCAGTCAGAAGTGTCTGACGTCTGCTAATTCAGTGAGAAGTGTCTGACCTCTTGTAATTCAGTGAGAAGTGTTTGACCTCTGGTAATTCAGTGAGAAGAGTCTGACCTTTGGTAATTTAGTGAGAAATGTCGGACCTCTGGAAATTCAGTCAGAAGAATCTGACCTCTGGTAATTCAATGAGAATTGTCTGACCTCTGGTAATTCAGTGAGAAGTATCTGACCTCTGGTAATTCAGTGAGGAGTGCCTAACCCGTGGTAATTCAATGAGAATTGTCTGACCTCTGGTAATTCAGTGAGAAGTGTCTGACCTCTTGTAATTCAGTGAGAAATATTTGACCTCTGCTAATTCAGTGAGAAGTGTCTGACCTCTAGTAATTCAGTGACAAGTGTCTGACCTCCGGTAATTCAGTGAGACGTGTCTGATCTCTGGTAATTCAGTGAGAAGTGTCTGACCTCTGGTAATTCAGTGAGAAGTGTCTCACCTCTGGTTATTCAGTGAGAAGAGTCTGACCTCTGGTAATTCAGTGAGAAGTGCCTGACCTCTAGTAATTCAGTGAGAAGTTTCTGACCTCCGGTAATTCAGTGAGATGTGTCTGACCTCTGGTAATTTAGTGAGAAGTTTCTAACCTCTGGTAATTCAGTGAGAAGTGTCTGACCTCTGGTAATTTAGTGAGAAGTGTCTAACCTCTGGTAATTCAGTGAGAAGTGTTTGACCTCTGGTAATTAAGTGAGAAGAGGCTGACCTCTGGTAATTCAGTGAGAAGTGTCTGACCACTGGTAATTCAGTGAGAAGTGTCTGACCTCTGGTAATTCAGTGAGAAGTGCCTGACCTCTGGTAATTCAGTGAGAAGTGTCTGACCTCTGGTAATTTAGTGAGAAGTGTCTGACCTCTGGTAATTCAGTGAGAAGTGCCTGACCTCTAGTAATTCAGTGAGAAGTTTCTGACCTCCGGTAATTCAGTGAGATGTGTCTGACCTCTGGTAATTTAGTGAGAAGTTTCTAACCTCTGGTAATTCAGTGAGAAGTGTCTGACCTCTGGTAATTTAGTGAGAAATGTCTAACCTCTGGTAATTCAGTGAGAAGTGTCTAACCTCTGGTAATTCAGTGAGAATTGTCTGACCTCTGGTAATTCAGTGAGAAGTGTTTGACTTCTGGTAATTCAGTGAGAAGTGTCTGACCTCTGGTAATTCAGTGAGAAGAGTCTGACCTCTGGTAATTCAGTGAGAAGTGCCTGCCCTCTGGTAATTCAGTGAGAAGAGTCTGACCTCTGGTAATTCAGTGAGAAGTGCCTGACCTCTGGTAATTCAGTGAGAAGTGTCTGACCTTTGGTATTTTAGTGAGAAGTGTCTGACCTCTGGTAATTCAGTGAGAAGTGTCTGACCTTTGGTATTTTAGTGAGAAGTGTCTGACCTCTGGTAAATCAGTGAGAAGTGTCTGACCTCTGGTAATTCAGTGAGAAGTGTCTGACCTCTGGTAATTCAGTCAGAAGTTTCTGACCTCTAGTAATTCAGTGAGAAGTGTCTGACCTCCGGTAATTCAGTGAGACGTGTCTGATCTCTGGTAATTCAGTGAGAAGTGTCTGACCTCTGGTAATTCAGTGATAAGTGTCTGACCTCTGGTAATTCAATGAGAACTGTCTGACCTCTGGTAAGTCAGTGAGAAGTGTCTGACCTCTGGTAATTCAGTGAGATGTGTCTGACCTCTGGTAATTCAGTGATAAGTGGCTGACCTCTTGTAATTCATTGAGTAGTGTCAGGCCACTGGTAATTCAGTGAGAAGTGTCTGACCTCTGGTAATTCAGTGAGATGTGTCTGACCTCTGGTAATTCAGTGATAAGTGGCTGACCTCTTGTAATTCAGTGAGTAGTTTCTGGCCACTGGTAATTCAGTGAGAAATGTCTGACCTCTGGTAATTCAGTGAGAAGTTTCTGACCTCTGGTAAATCAGTGAGAAGTGTCTGACCTCTGGTAATTCAGTGAGAAGTGTCTGACCTCTGATAATTCAGTGAGAAGTGTCTGACCTCTTGTAATTCAGTGAGAAGTGTTTGACCTCTGGTAATTCAGTGAGAAGTGCCTGACCTCTGTAATTCAGTGAGAAGTGTCTGACCTCTTGTAATTCAGTGAGCAGTGTTTGACCTCTGGTAATTCAGTGAGAAGTGCCTGACCTCTGGTAATTCAGTCAGATGTGTCTGACCTCTGGTAATTCAGTGAGAAGTGTCTGACCTCTGGTAATTCAGTGAGAAGTGTCTGACCTCTGGTAATTCAGTGAAAAGTGTCTGACCTCTGGTAATTCAGTGCGAAGTATCTGACCTCTGGTAGTTCAGTGAGAAGTGCCTGACCTCTGGTAATTCAGTGAGAAGTGTCTAACCTCTGGTAATTCAGTGAGAAGTGTTTGACCTCTGGTAATTAAGTGAGAAGAGGCTGACCTCTGGTAATTCAGTGAGAAGTGTCTGACCACTGGTAATTCAGTGAGAAGTGTCTGACCTCTGGTAATTCAGTGAGAAGTGCCTGACCTCTGGTAATTCAGTGAGAAGTGTCTGACCTCTGGTAATTTAGTGAGAAGTGTCTGACCTCTGGTAATTCAGTGAGAAGTGTCTGACCTCTGGTAATTCAGTGAGAAGTGCCTCTCCTCTGGTAATTCAGTGAGAAGTGTTTGACCTCTGGTAATTTAGTGAGATGTGTCTGACCTCTGGTAATTCAGTGAGAAGTGTCTGACCTCTGGTAATTCAGTGAGAAGAGTCTGACCTCTGGTAATTGAGTGAGAAGTGTCTGATCTCTGGTAATTCAGTGAGAAGTGTCTGACCTCTGGTAATTCAGTGATAAGTGTCTGATCTCTGGTAATTCAGTGAGAAGTGTCTAACCTCTGGTAATTCAGTGATAAGTGTCTGACCTCTGGTAATTCAATGAGAAGTGTCTGACCTCTGGTAAGTCAGTGAGATGTGTCTGACCTCTGGTAATTCAGTGAGATGTGTCTGACCTCTGGTAATTCAGTGAGAAGTGTCTGACCTCTTGTAATTCATTGAGTAGTGTCTGGCCACTGGTAATTCAGTGAGAAGTGTCTGAACTCTGGTAATTCAGTGAGAAGTGTCTGACCTCTGGTAATTCAGTGAGAAGTGTCTGACCTCTTGTAATTCAGTGAGTAGTTTCTGGCCACTGGTAATTCAGTGAGAAGTGTCTGACCTCTGGTAATTCAGTGAGAAGTTTCTGACCTCTGGTAAATCAGTGAGAAGTGTCTGACCTCTGGTAATTCAGTGAGATGTGTCTGACCTGTGGTAATTCAGTGAGAAGTGTCTGACCTCTTGTAATTCAGTGAGAAGTGTTTGACCTCTGGTAATTCAGTGAGAAGTGCCTGACCTCTGTAATTCAGTGAGAAGTGTCTGACCTCTTGTAATTCAGTGAGAAGTGTTTGACCTCTGGTAATTCAGTGAGAAGTGTCTGACCTCTGGTAATTCAGTGAGAAGTGCCTGACCTCTGGTAATTCAGTGAGAAGTGTCTGACCTCTGGTAATTTAGTGAGAAGTGTCTGACCTCTGGTAATTCAGTGAGAAGTGTCTGACCTCTGGTAATTCAGTGAAAAGTGCCTCTCCTCTGGTAATTCAGTGAGAAGTGTTTGAACTCTGGTAATTTAGTGAGAAGTGTCTGACCTCTGGTAATTCAGTGAGAAGTGTCTGACCTCTGGTAATTCAGTGAGAAGAGTCTGACCTCTGGTAATTCAGTGAGAAGTGCCTGACCTCTGGTAATTCAGTGAGAAGTGTCTGACCTCTGGTAATTCAGTGAGAAGTGCCTGACCTCTGGTAATTCAATGATAAGTGTCTGATCTCTGGTAATTCAGTGAGAAGTGTCTGACCTCTGGCAATTCAGTGATAAGTGTCTGACCTCCGGTAATTCAATGAGAAGTGTCTGACCTCTGGTAAGTCAGTGAGAAGTGTCTGACCTCTGGTAATTCAGTGAGATGTGTCTGACCTCTGGTAATTCAGTGATAAGTGTCTGACCTCTTGTAATTCATTGAGTAGTGTCTGGCCACTGGTAATTCAGTGAGAAGTGTCTGACCTCTGGTAATTCAATCAGAAATGTCTGACGTCTGCTAATTCAGTGAGAAGTGTCTGACCTCTGGTAATTCAGTGAGAAGAGTCTGACCTTTGGTAATTCAGTGAGAAGTGTCTGACCTCTGGTAATTCAATCAGAAATGTCTGACGTCTGCTAATTCAGTGAGAAGAGTCTGACCTTTGGTAATTCAGTGAGAAGTGCCTGACCTCTTGTAATTCAGTGAGAAGTATTTGACCTCTGGTAATTCAGTGAGAAGAGTCTGACCTTTGGTAATTCAGTGAGAAGTGTCTGACCTCTAGTAATTCAGTGACAAGTGTCTGACCTCCGGTAATTCAATGAGAATTGTCTGACCTCTGGTAATTCAGTGAGAAGTGTCTGACCTCTTGTAATTCAGTGAGAAGTATTTGACCTCTGGTAATTCAGTGAGAAGAGTCTGACCTTTGGTAATTCAGTGAGAAGTGTCTGACCTCTAGTAATTCAGTGACAAGTGTCTGACCTCCGGTAATTCAGTGAGACGTGTCTGACCTCTGGTAATTCAGTGAGAAGTGTCTGACCTCTGGTAATTCAGTGAGAGGTGTCTGACCTCTGGTAAATCAGTAGAATTGTCTGACCTCTGGTAATTCAGTGAGAAGTGTTTGACCTCTGGTAATTCAGTGAGAAGTGTCTGACCTCTGGTTATTCAGTGAGAAGAGTCTGACCTCTGGTAATTCAGTGAGAAGTGCCTGACCTCTAGTAATTCAGTGAGAATTGTCTGACCTCTGGTAAATCAGTGAGAATTGTCTGACCTCTGGTAATTCAGTGAGAAGTGTTTGACCTCTGTTAATTCAGTGAGAAGTGTCTGACCTCTGGTAATTCAGTGAGAAGTGTCTGACCTCTGGTAAATCAGTGAGAATTGTCTGACCTCTGGTAATTCAGTGAGAAGTGTTTGACCTCTGTTAATTCAGTGAGAAGTGTCTGACCTCTGGTAATTCAGTGAGAAGAGTCTGACCTCTGGTAATTCAGTGAGAAGTGCCTGAACTCTGGTAATTCAGTGAGAAGAGTCTGACCTCTGGTAATTCAGTGAGAAGTGCCTGACCTCTGGTAATTCAGTGAGAAGTGTCTGACCTTTGGTATTTTAGTGAGAAGTGTCTGACCTCTGGTAATTCAGTGAGAAGTGTCTGACCTTTGGTATTTTAGTGAGAAGTGTCTGACCTCTGGTAATTCAGTGAGAAGTGTCTGACCTTTGGTATTTTAGTGAGAAGTGTCTGACCTCTGGTAATTCAGTGAGAAGTGTCCGACCTCTGGTAATTCAGTCAGAAGTTTCTGACCTCTGGTAATTCAATGAGAAGTGTCTGACCTCTGGTAAGTCAGTGAGAAGTGTCTGACCTCTGGTAATTCAGTGAGATGTGTCTGACCTCTGGTAATTCAGTGATAAGTGTCTGACCTCTTGTAATTCATTGAGTAGTTTGTGGCCACTGGTAATTCAGTGAGAAATGTCTGACCTCTGGTAATTCAGTGAGAAGTGTCTGACCTCTGGTTATTCAGTGAGAAGTGTCTGACCTCAATAATTCTGTGAGAAGTGTCTGACCTCTGGTAATTCAGTGAGAAGTGTCTGACCTCTGGTAATTCAGTGAGAAATGTCTGACCTCTGGTAATTCAGTGAGAAGTGTCTGACCTCTGGTTATTCAGTGAGAAGTGTCTGACCTCAATAATTCTGTGAGAAGTGTCTGACCTCTGGTAATTCTGTGAGAAGTGTCTGACCTCTGGTAATTCAGTGAGAAATGTCTGACCTCTGGTAATTCAGTGAGAAGTGTCTGACCTCTGGTAATTCAGTGAGAAGTGTCTGACCTCTGGTAATTCAGTCAGAAGTGTCTGACGTCTGCTAATTCAGTGAGAAGTGTCTGACCTCTTGTAATTCAGTGAGAAGTGTTTGACCTCTGGTAATTCAGTGAGAAGAGTCTGACCTTTGGTAATTTAGTGAGAAATGTCGGACCTCTGGAAATTCAGTCAGAAGATTCTGACCTCTGGTAATTCAGTGAGAAGTGCCTGACCTCTGGTAATTCAGTGAGAAGTATCTGACCTCTGGTAATTCAGTGAGGAGTGCCTAACCCGTGGTAATTCAATGAGAATTGTCTGACCTCTGGTAATTCAGTGAGAAGTGTCTGACCTCTTGTAATTCAGTGAGAAGTATTTGACCTCCGGTAATTCAGTGAGACGTGTCTGATCTCTGGTAATTCAGTGAGAAGTGTTTGACCTCTGGTAATTCAGTGAGAAGTGTCTGACCTCTGGTTATTCAGTGAGAAGAGTCTGACCTCTGGTAATTCAGTGAGAAGTGCCTGACCTCTAGTAATTCAGTGAGAAGTTTCTGACCTCCGGTAATTCAGTGAGATGTGTCTGACCTCTGGTAATTTAGTGAGAAGTGTCTAACCTCTGGTAATTCAGTCAGAAGTGTCTGACGTCTGCTAATTCAGTGAGAAGTGTCTGACCTCTTGTAATTCAGTGAGAAGTGTTTGACCTCTGGTAATTCAGTGAGAAGAGTCTGACCTTTGGTAATTTAGTGAGAAATGTCGGACCTCTGGAAATTCAGTCAGAAGATTCTGACCTCTGGTAATTCAGTGAGAAGTGTCTGACCTCTGGTAATTCAGTGAGAAGTGTCTGACCTCTGGTAATTCAATGAGAATTGTCTGACCTCTGGTAATTCAGTGAGAAGTGTCTGACCTCTGGTAATTCAGTGAGAAGTATCTGACCTCTGGTAATTCAGTGAGGAGTGCCTAACCCGTGGTAATTCAATGAGAATTGTCTGACCTCTGGTAATTCAGTGAGAAGTGTCTGACCTCTTGTAATTCAGTGAGAAGTATTTGACCTCCGGTAATTCAGTGAGACGTGTCTGATCTCTGGTAATTCAGTGAGAAGTGTTTGACCTCTGGTAATTCAGTGAGAAGCGTCTGACCTCTGGTTATTCAGTGAGAAGAGTCTGACCTCTGGTAATTCAGTGAGAAGTGCCTGACCTCTAGTAATTCAGTGAGAAGTTTCTGACCTCCGGTAATTCAGTGAGATGTGTCTGACCTCTGGTCATTTAGTGAGAAGTGTCTAACCTCTGGTAATTCAGTGAGAAGTGTCTGACCTCTGGTAAATCAGTGAGAATTGTCTGACCTCTGGTAATTCAGTGAGAAGTTTTTGACCTCTGTTAATTCAGTGAGAAGTGTCTGACCTCTGGTAATTCAGTGAGAAGAGTCTGACCTCTGGTAATTCAGTGAGAAGTGCCTGCCCTCTGGTAATTCAGTGAGAAGAGTCTGACCTCTGGTAATTCAGTGAGAAGTGCCTGACCTCTGGTAATTCAGTGAGAAGTGTCTGACCTTTGGTATTTTAGTGAGAAGTGTCTGACCTCTGGTAATTCAGTGAGAAGTGTCTGACCTTTGGTATTTTAGTGAGAAGTGTCTGACCTCTGGTAAATCAGTGAGAAGTGTCTGACCTCTGGTAATTCAGTGAGAAGTGTCTGACCTCTGGTAATTCAGTCAGAAGTTTCTGACCTCTAGTAATTCAGTGAGAAGTGTCTGACCTCCGGTAATTCAGTGAGACGTGTCTGATCTCTGGTAATTCAGTGAGAAGTGTCTGACCTCTGGTAATTCAGTGATAAGTGTCTGATCTCTGGTAATTCAGTGAGAAGTGTCTGACCTCTGGTAATTCAATGAGAACTGTCTGAACTCTGGTAAGTCAGTGAGAAGTGTCTGACCTCTGGTAATTCAGTGAGATGTGTCTGACCTCTGGTAATTCAGTGATAAGTGTCTGACCTCTGGTAATTCAGTGAGAAGTTTCTGACCTCTGGTAATTCAGAGAGAAGTGTCTGACCTCTTGTAATTCAGTGAGTAGTTTCTGGCCACTGGTAATTCAGTGAGAAATGTCTGACCTGTGGTAATTCAGTGAGAAGTTTCTGACCTCTGGTAAATCAGTGAGAAGTGTCTGACCTCTGGTAATTCAGTGAGAAGTGTCTGACCTCTGATAATTCAGTGAGAAGTGTCTGACCTCTTGTAATTCAGTGAGAAGTGTTTGACCTCTGGTAATTCAGTGAGAAGTGCCTGACCTCTGTAATTCAGTGAGAAGTGTCTGACCTCTTGTAATTCAGTGAGCAGTGTTTGACCTCTGGTAATTCAGTGAGAAGTGCCTGACCTCTGGTAATTCAGTCAGATGTGTCTGACCTCTGGTAATTCAGTGAGAAGTGTCTGACCTCTGGTAATTCAGTGAGAAGTGTCTGACCTCTGGTAATTCAGTGAAAAGTGTCTGACCTCTGGTAATTCAGTGCGAAGTATCTGACCTCTGGTAGTTCAGTGAGAAGTGTCTGACCTCTGGTAATTCAGTGAGAAGTGTTTGACCTCTGGTAATTCAGTGAGAAGTGTCTGACCTCTTGTAATTCAGTGAGAAGTGTCTGACCTCTTGTAATTCAGTGAGAAGTGTCTGACCTCTGGTAATTCAGTGAGAAGTGTCTGACCTCTTGTAATTCAGTGTGAAGTGTCTGACATCTGGTTATTCAGTGAGAAGTGTCTGACCTCTGGTAATTCAATCAGAAGTGTCTGACATCTGCTAATTCAGTGAGAAGTGTCTGACGTCTGGTAATTCAGTGAGAAGTTTCTGACCTCTGGTAATTCAGTGTGAAGTGTCTGACATCTGGTAATTCAGTGAGAAGTGTCTGACCTCTGGTAATTCAATCAGAAGTGTCTGACATCTGCTAATTCAGTGAGAAGAGTCTGACCTTTGGTAATTCAGTGAGGAATGTCTGACCTCTTGTAATTCAGTGAGAAGTATTTGACCTCTGGTAATTCAGTGAGAAGAGTCTGACCTCTTGTAATTCAGTGAGAAGTATTTGACCTCTGGTAATTCAGTGAGAAGAGTCTGACCTCTAGTAATTCAGTGACAAGTGTCTGACCTCCGGTAATTCAGTGAGAAGTGTTTGACCTCTGGTTATTCAGTGAGAAGAGTCTGACCTCTGGTAATTCAGTGAGAAGTGTCTGACCTCTGGTTATTCAGTGAGAAGAGTCTGACCTCTGGTAATTCAGTGAGAAGTGTTTGACCTCTAGTAATTCAGTGAGAAGTGTCTGACCTCCGGTAATTCAGTGAGAAGTGTCTGACCTCTGGTAATTCAGTGAGAAGTGTCTAACCTCTGGTAATTCAGTGAGAAGTGTCTGACCTCTGGTAAATCAGTGAGAATTGTCTGATCTCTGGTAATTCAGTGAGATGTGTTTGACCTCTGTTAATTCAGTGAGAAGTGTCTGACCTCTGGTAATTCAGTGAGAAGTGCCTGAACTCTGGTAATTCAGCGAGAAGTGTCTGACCTCTGGTAATTCAGTGAGAAGTGCCTGACCTCTGGTAATTCAGTGAGAAGTGTCTGACCTCTGGTAATTCAGTGAGAAGTGTCTGACCTCTGGTAATTCAGTGAGAAGTGTCTGACCTCTGGTAATTCAGTCAGAAGTTTCTGACCTCTAGTAATTCAGTGAGAAGTGTCTGACCTCCGGTAATTCAGTGAGACGTGTCTGATCTCTGGTAATTCAGTGAGAAGTGTCTGACCTCTGGTAATTCAGTGATAAGTGTCTGACCTCTGGTAATTCAATGAGAAGTGTCTGACCTCTGGTAAGTCAGTGAGAAGTGTCTGACCTCTGGTAATTCAGTGATAAGTGTCTGACCTCTTGTAATTCAGTGAGTAGTTTGTGGCCACTGGTAATTCAGTGAGAAATGTCTGACCTCTGGTAATTCAGTGAGAAGTGTCTGACCTCTGGTTATTCAGTGAGAAGTGTCTGACCTCTAGTAATTCTGTGAGAAGTGTTTGACATCTGGTAATTCAGTGAGAAGTGTCTGACCTCTTGTAATTCAGTGAGAAGTGTTTGACCTCTGGTAATTCATTGAGAAGTGTCTGACCTCTTGTAATTCAGTGAGAAGTGTTTGACCTCTGGTAATTCAGTGAGAAGAGTCTGACCTTTGGTAATTTAGTGAGAAATGTCGGACCTCTGGAAAATCAGTCAGAAGAATCTGACCTCTGGTAATTCAGTGAGAAGTGCCTGACCCCTGGTAATTCAATGAGAATTGTCTGACCTCTGATAATTCAGTGAGAAGTGTCTGACCTCTGGTAATTCAGTGAGAAGTATCTGACCTCTGGTAATTCAGTGAGGAGTGCCTAACCCGTGGTAATTCAATGAGAATTGTCTGACCTCTGGTAATTCAGTGAGAAGTGTCTGACCTCTTGTAATTCAGTGAGAAGTATTTGACCTCTGGTAATTCAGTGAGAAGTGTCTGACCTCTAGTAATTCAGTGACAAGTGTCTGACCTCCGGTAATTCAGTGAGACGTGTCTGATCTCTGGTAATTCAGTGAGAAGTGTCTGATCTCTGGTAATTCAGTGAGACGTGTCTGATCTCTGGTAATTCAGTGAGACGTGTCTGATCTCTGGTAATTCAGTGAGAAGTGTCTGACCTCTGGTAAATCAGTAGAATTGTCTGACCTCTGGTAATTCAGTGAGAAGTGTTTGACCTCTGGTAATTCAGTGAGAAGTGTCTGACCTCTGGTTATTCAGTGAGAAGAGTCTGACCTCTGGTAATTCAGTGAGAAGTGCCTGACCTCTAGTAATTCAGTGAGAAGTTTCTGACCTCCGGTAATTCAGTGAGATGTGTCTGACCTTTGGTATTTTAGTGAGAAGTGTCTGACCTCTGGTAATTCAGTGAGAAGTGTCTGACCTCTGGTAATTCAGTCAGAAGTTTCTGACCTCTAGTAATTCAGTGAGAAGTGTCTGACTTCCGGTAATTCAGTGAGACGTGTCTGATCTCTGGTAATTCAGTGAGAAGTGTCTGACCTCTGGTAATTCAGTGATAAGTGTCTGACCTCTGGTAATTCAATGAGAAGTGTCTGACCTCTGGTAAGTCAGTGAGAAGTGTCTGACCTCTGGTAATTCAGTGAGATGTGTCTGACCTCTGGTAATTCAGTGATAAGTGTCTGACCTCTTGTAATTCATTGAGTAGTTTGTGGCCACTGGTAATTCAGTGAGAAATGTCTGACCTCTGGTAATTCAGTGAGAAGTGTCTGACCTCTGGTTATTCAGTGAGAAGTGTCTGACCTCAATAATTCTGTGAGAAGTGTTTGACATCTGGTAATTCAGTGAGAAGTGTCTGACCTCTGGTAATTCAGTCAGAAGTGTCTGACGTCTGCTAATTCAGTGAGAAGTGTCTGACCTCTTGTAATTCAGTGAGAAGTGTTTGACCTCTGGTAATTCAGTGAGAAGAGTCTGAGCTTTGGTAATTCAGTGAGAAGTGTCTGACCTCTGGTAATTCAGTGAGAAGTATCTGACCTCTGGTAATTCAGTGAGGAGTGCCTAACCCGTGGTAATTCAATGAGAATTGTCTGACCTCTGGTAATTCAGTGAGAAGTGTCTGACCTCTTGTAATTCAGTGAGAAGTATTTGACCTCTGGTAATTCAGTGAGAAGTGTCTGACCTCTAGTAATTCAGTGACAAGTGTCTGACCTCCGGTGATTCAGTGAGACGTGTCTGATCTCTGGTAATTCAGTGAGAAGTGTCTGACCTCTGGTAATTCAGTGAGAAGTGTCTCACCTCTGGTAAATCAGTAGAATTGTCTGACCTCTGGTAATTCAGTGAGAAGTGTTTGACCTCTGGTAATTCAGTGAGAAGTGTCTGACCTCTGGTTATTCAGTGAGAAGAGTCTGACCTCTGGTAATTCAGTGAGAAGTGCCTGACCTCTAGTAATTCAGTGAGAAGTTTCTGACCTCCGGTAATTCAGTGAGATGTGTCTGACCTCTGGTAATTCAGTGAGAAGTGTCTGACCTCTGGTAAATCAGTGAGAAGAGCCTGACCTCTGGTAATTCATTGAGAAGTTTCTGACCTCCGGTAATTTAGTGAGAAGTGTCTAACCTCTGGTAATTCAGTGAGAAGTGTCTGACCTCTGGTAAATCAGTGAGAATTGTCTGACCTCTGGTAATTCAGTGAGAAGTTTTTGACCTCTGTTAATTCAGTGAGAAGTGTCTGACCTCTGGTAATTCAGTGAGAAGAGTCTGACCTCTGGTAATTCAGTGAGAAGTGCCTGCCCTCTGGTAATTCAGTGAGAAGAGTCTGACCTCTGGTAATTCAGTGAGAAGTGCCTGACCTCTGGTAATTCAGTGAGAAGTGTCTGACCTTTGGTATTTTAGTGAGAAGTGTCTGACCTCTGGTAAATCAGTGAGAAGTGTCTGACCTCTGGTAATTCAGTGAGAAGTGTCTGACCTCTGGTAATTCAGTCAGAAGTTTCTGACCTCTAGTAATTCAGTGAGAAGTGTCTGACCTCCGGTAATTCAGTGAGACGTGTCTGATCTCTGGTAATTCAGTGAGAAGTGTCTGACCTCTGGTAATTCAGTGATAAGTGTCTGATCTCTGGTAATTCAGTGAGAAGTGTCTGACCTCTGGTAATTCAGTGATAAGTGTCTGACCTCTGGTAATTCAATGAGAACTGTCGGAACTCTGGTAAATCAGTAGAATTGTCTGACCTCTGGTAATTCAGTGAGAAGTGTTTGACCTCTGGTAATTCAGTGAGAAGTGTCTGACCTCTTGTAATTCAGTGAGAAGTATTTGACCTCTGGTAATTCAGTGAGAAGTGTCTGACCTCTAGTAATTCAGTGACAAGTGTCTGACCTCCGGTAATTCAGTGAGACGTGTCTGATCTCTGGTAATTCAGTGAGAAGTGTCTGACCTCTGGTAATTCAGTGAGAAGTGTCTCACCTCTGGTAAATCAGTAGAATTGTCTGACCTCTGGTAATTCAGTGAGAAGTGTTTGACCTCTGGTAATTCAGTGAGAAGTGTCTGACCTCTGGTTATTCAGTGAGAAGAGTCTGACCTCTAGTAATTCAGTGAGAAGTTTCTGACCTCCGGTAATTCAGTGAGATGTGTCTGACCTCTGGTAATTCAGTGAGAAGTGTCTGACCTCTGGTAAATCAGTGAGAAGAGTCTGACCTCTGGTAATTCAGTGAGAAGTTTCTGACCTCTGGTAATTCAGTGAGAAGTGCCTGCCCTCTGGTAATTCAGTGAGAAGTGCCTGCCCTCTGGTAATTCAGTGAGAAGAGTCTGACCTCTGGTAATTCAGTGAGAAGTGTCTGACCTCTGGTAAATCAGTGAGAATTGTCTGACCTCTGGTAATTCAGTGAGAAGTTTTTGACCTCTGTTAATTCAGTGAGAAGTGTCTGACCTCTGGTAATTCAGTGAGAAGAGTCTGACCTCTGGTAATTCAGTGAGAAGTGCCTGCCCTCTGGTAATTCAGTGAGAAGAGTCTGACCTCTGGTAATTCAGTGAGAAGTGCCTGACCTCTGGTAATTCAGTGAGAAGTGTCTGACCTTTGGTATTTTAGTGAGAAGTGTCTGACCTCTGGTAAATCAGTGAGAAGTGTCTGACCTCTGGTAATTCAGTGAGAAGTGTCTGACCTCTGGTAATTCAGTGAGAAGTGTTTGACCTCTGGTAATTCAGTGAGAAGTGTCTGACCTCTGGTTATTCAGTGAGAAGAGTCTGACCTCTGGTAATTCAGTGAGAAGTGCCTGACCTCTAGTAATTCAGTGAGAAGTTTCTGACCTCCGGTAATTCAGTGAGATGTGTCTGACCTCTGGTAATTTAGTGAGAAGTGTCTAACCTCTGGTAATTCAGTGAGAAGTGTCTGACCTCTGGTAAATCAGTGAGAATTGTCTGACCTCTGGTAATTCAGTGAGAAGTGTTTGACCTCTGGTAATTCAGTGAGAAGTGTCAGACCTCTGGTAATTCAGTGAGAAGAGTCTGACCTCTGGTAATTCAGTGAGAAGTGCCTGACCTCTGGTAATTCAGTGAGAAGAGTCTGACCTCTGGTAATTCAGTGAGAAGTGTCTGACCTTTGGTATTTTAGTGAGAAGTGTCTGACCTCTGGTAATTCAGTGAGAAGTGTCTGACCTTTGGTATTTTAGTGAGAAGTGTCTGACCTCTGGTAATTCAGTGAGAAGTGCCTGACCTCTGGTAATTCAGTGAGAAGTGTCTGACCTTTGGTATTTTAGTGAGAAGTGTCTGACCTCTGGTAATTCAGTGAGAAGTGTCTGACCTTTGGTATTTTAGTGAGAAGTGTCTGACCTCTGGTAATTCAGTGAGAAGTGTCTGACCTCTGGTAATTCAGTCAGAAGTTTCTGACCTCTAGTAATTCAGTGAGAAGTGTCTGAGCTCCGGTAATTCAGTGAGACGTGTCTGATCTCTGGTAATTCAGTGAGAAGTGTCTGACCTCTGGTAATTCAGTGATAAGTGTCTGATCTCTGGTAATTCAGTGAGAAGTGTCTGACCTCTGGTAATTCAGTGAGAACTGTCTGACCTCTGGTAAGTCAGTGAGAAGTGTCTGACCTCTGGTAATTCAGTGAGATGTGTCTGACCTCTGGTAATTCAGTGATAAGTGTCTGACCTCTTGTAATTCATTGAGTAGTGTCAGGCCACTGGTAATTCAGTGAGAAGTGTCTGACCTCTTGCAATTCAGTGAGTAGTTTCTGGCCACTGGTAATTCAGTGAGAAATGTCTGACCTCTGGTAATTCAGTGAGAAGTGTCTGACCTCTGATAATTCAGTGAGAAGTGTCTGACCTCTTGTAATTCAGTGAGAAGTGTTTGACCTCTGGTAATTCAGTGAGAAGTGTCTGACCTCTGGTAATTCAGTGAGAAGTGTCTGACCTCTTGTAATTCAGTGAGAAGTGTTTGACCTCTGGTAATTCAGTGAGAAGTGCCTGACCTCTGTAATTCAGTAAGAAGTGTCTGACCTCTTGTAATTCAGTGAGCAGTGTTTGACCTCTGGTAATTCAGTGATAAGTGCCTGACCTCTGGTAATTCAGTCAGATGTGTCTGACCTCTGGTAATTCAGTGAGAAGTGTCTGACCTCTGGTAATTCAGTGAGAAGTGTCTGACCTCTGGTAATTCAGTGAAAAGTGTCTGACCTCTGGTAATTCAGTGCGAAGTATCTGACCTCTGGTAGTTCAGTGAGAAGTGCCTGACCTCTGGTAATTCAGTGAAAAGTGTCTGACCTCTGGTAATTCAGTGCGAAGTATCTGACCTCTGGTAGTTCAGTGAGAAGTGCCTGACCTCTGGTAATTCAGTGAGAAGTGTCTGACCTCTGGTAATTCAGTGAGAAGTGTCTGACCTCCGGTGATTCAGTGAGACGTGTCTGATCTCTGGTAATTCAGTGAGAAGTGTCTGACCTCTGGTAATTCAGTGAGAAGTGTCTCACCTCTGGTAAATCAGTAGAATTGTCTGACCTCTGGTAATTCAGTGAGAAGTGTTTGACCTCTGGTAATTCAGTGAGAAGTGTCTGACCTCTGGTTATTCAGTGAGAAGAGTCTGACCTCTGGTAATTCAGTGAGAAGTGCCTGACCTCTAGTAATTCAGTGAGAAGTTTCTGACCTCCGGTAATTCAGTGAGATGTGTCTGACCTCTGGTAATTCAGTGAGAAGTGTCTGACCTCTGGTAAATCAGTGAGAAGAGTCTGACCTCTGGTAATTCATTGAGAAGTTTCTGACCTCCGGTAATTTAGTGAGAAGTGTCTAACCTCTGGTAATTCAGTGAGAAGTGTCTGACCTCTGGTAAATCAGTGAGAATTGTCTGACCTCTGGCAATTCAGTGAGAAGTTTTTGACCTCTGTTAATTCAGTGAGAAGTGTCTGACCTCTGGTAATTCAGTGAGAAGAGTCTGACCTCTGGTAATTCAGTGAGAAGTGCCTGCCCTCTGGTAATTCAGTGAGAAGAGTCTGACCTCTGGTAATTCAGTGAGAAGTGCCTGACCTCTGGAAATTCAGTGAGAAGTGTCTGACCTTTGGTATTTTAGTGAGAAGTGTCTGACCTCTGGTAAATCAGTGAGAAGTGTCTGACCTCTGGTAATTCAGTGAGAAGTGTCTGACCTCTGGTAATTCAGTCAGAAGTTTCTGACCTCTAGTAATTCAGTGAGAAGTGTCTGACCTCCGGTAATTCAGTGAGACGTGTCTGATCTCTGGTAATTCAGTGAGAAGTGTCTGACCTCTGGTAATTCAGTGATAAGTGTCTGATCTCTGGTAATTCAGTGAGAAGTGTCTGACCTCTGGTAATTCAGTGATAAGTGTCTGACCTCTGGTAATTCAATGAGAACTGTCTGAACTCTGGTAAATCAGTAGAATTGTCTGACCTCTGGTAATTCAGTGAGAAGTGTTTGACCTCTGGTAATTCAGTGAGAAGTGTCTGACCTCTTGTAATTCAGTGAGAAGTATTTGACCTCTGGTAATTCAGTGAGAAGTGTCTGACCTCTAGTAATTCAGTGACAAGTGTCTGACCTCCGGTAATTCAGTGAGACGTGTCTGATCTCTGGTAATTCAGTGAGAAGTGTCTGACCTCTGGTAATTCAGTGAGAAGTGTCTCACCTCTGGTAAATCAGTAGAATTGTCTGACCTCTGGTAATTCAGTGAGAAGTGTTTGACCTCTGGTAATTCAGTGAGAAGTGTCTGACCTCTGGTTATTCAGTGAGAAGAGTCTGACCTCTAGTAATTCAGTGAGAAGTTTCTGACCTCCGGTAATTCAGTGAGATGTGTCTGACCTCTGGTAATTCAGTGAGAAGTGTCTGACCTCTGGTAAATCAGTGAGAAGAGTCTGACCTCTGGTAATTCAGTGAGAAGTTTCTGACCTCTGGTAATTCAGTGAGAAGTGCCTGCCCTCTGGTAATTCAGTGAGAAGTGCCTGCCCTCTGGTAATTCAGTGAGAAGAGTCTGACCTCTGGTAATTCAGTGAGAAGTGTCTGACCTCTGGTAAATCAGTGAGAATTGTCTGACCTCTGGTAATTCAGTGAGAAGTTTTTGACCTCTGTTAATTCAGTGAGAAGTGTCTGACCTCTGGTAATTCAGTGAGAAGAGTCTGACCTCTGGTAATTCAGTGAGAAGTGCCTGCCCTCTGGTAATTCAGTGAGAAGAGTCTGACCTCTGGTAATTCAGTGAGAAGTGCCTGACCTCTGGTAATTCAGTGAGAAGTGTCTGACCTTTGGTATTTTAGTGAGAAGTGTCTGACCTCTGGTAAATCAGTGAGAAGTGTCTGACCTCTGGTAATTCAGTGAGAAGTGTCTGACCTCTGGTAATTCAGTGAGAAGTGTTTGACGTCTGGTAATTCAGTGAGAAGTGTCTGACCTCTGGTTATTCAGTGAGAAGAGTCTGACCTCTGGTAATTCAGTGAGAAGTGCCTGACCTCTAGTAATTCAGTGAGAAGTTTCTGACCTCCGGTAATTCAGTGAGATGTGTCTGACCTCTGGTAATTTAGTGAGAAGTGTCTAACCTCTGGTAATTCAGTGAGAAGTGTCTGACCTCTGGTAAATCAGTGAGAATTGTCTGACCTCTGGTAATTCAGTGAGAAGTGTTTGACCTCTGGTAATTCAGTGAGAAGTGTCTGACCTCTGGTAATTCAGTGAGAAGAGTCTGACCTCTGGTAATTCAGTGAGAAGTGCCTGACCTCTGGTAATTCAGTGAGAAGAGTCTGACCTCTGGTAATTCAGTGAGAAGTGTCTGACCTTTGGTATTTTAGTGAGAAGTGTCTGACCTCTGGTAATTCAGTGAGAAGTGTCTGACCTTTGGTATTTTAGTGAGAAGTGTCTGACCTCTGGTAATTCAGTGAGAAGTGCCTGACCTCTGGTAATTCAGTGAGAAGTGTCTGACCTTTGGTATTTTAGTGAGAAGTGTCTGACCTCTGGTAATTCAGTGAGAAGTGTCTGACCTTTGGTATTTTAGTGAGAAGTGTCTGACCTCTGGTAATTCAGTGAGAAGTGTCTGACCTCTGGTAATTCAGTCAGAAGTTTCTGACCTCTAGTAATTCAGTGAGAAGTGTCTGACCTCCGGTAATTCAGTGAGACGTGTCTGATCTCTGGTAATTCAGTGAGAAGTGTCTGACCTCTGGTAATTCAGTGATAAGTGTCTGATCTCTGGTAATTCAGTGAGAAGTGTCTGACCTCTGGTAATTCAGTGAGAACTGTCTGACCTCTGGTAAGTCAGTGAGAAGTGTCTGACCTCTGGTAATTCAGTGAGATGTGTCTGACCTCTGGTAATTCAGTGATAAGTGTCTGACCTCTTGTAATTCATTGAGTAGTGTCAGGCCACTGGTAATTCAGTGAGAAGTGTCTGACCTCTTGCAATTCAGTGAGTAGTTTCTGGCCACTGGTAATTCAGTGAGAAATGTCTGACCTCTGGTAATTCAGTGAGAAGTGTCTGACCTCTGATAATTCAGTGAGAAGTGTCTGACCTCTTGTAATTCAGTGAGAAGTGTTTGACCTCTGGTAATTCAGTGAGAAGTGTCTGACCTCTGGTAATTCAGTGAGAAGTGTCTGACCTCTTGTAATTCAGTGAGAAGTGTTTGACCTCTGGTAATTCAGTGAGAAGTGCCTGACCTCTGTAATTCAGTAAGAAGTGTCTGACCTCTTGTAATTCAGTGAGCAGTGTTTGACCTCTGGTAATTCAGTGATAAGTGCCTGACCTTTGGTAATTCAGTCAGATGTGTCTGACCTCTGGTAATTCAGTGAGAAGTGTCTGACCTCTGGTAATTCAGTGAGAAGTGTCTGACCTCTGGTAATTCAGTGAAAAGTGTCTGACCTCTGGTAATTCAGTGCGAAGTATCTGACCTCTGGTAGTTCAGTGAGAAGTGCCTGACCTCTGGTAATTCAGTGAAAAGTGTCTGACCTCTGGTAATTCAGTGCGAAGTATCTGACCTCTGGTAGTTCAGTGAGAAGTGCCTGACCTCTGGTAATTCAGTGAGAAGTGTCTGACCTCTGGTAATTCAGTGAGAAGTGTCTAACCTCTGGTAATTCAGTGAGAAGTGTTTGACCTCTGGTAATTCAGTGAGAAGTGTCTGACGTCTGGTAATTAAGTGAGAAGAGTCTGACCTCTGGTAATTCAGTGAGAAGTGTCTGACCACTGGTAATTCAGTGAGAAGTGTTTGACCTCTGGTAATTCAGTGAGAAGTGTCTGACCTCTGGTAATTCAGTGAGAAGTGCCTGACCTCTGGTAATTCAGTGAGAAGTGTCAGACCTCTGGTAATTTAGTGAGAAGTGTCTGACCTCTGGTAATTCAGTGAGAAGTGTCTGACCTCTGGTAATTCAGTGAGAAGTGCCTCTCCTCTGGTAATTCAGTGAGAAGTGTTTGACCTCTGGTAATTTAGTGAGAAGTGTCTGACCTCTGGTAATTCAGTGAGAAGTGTCTGACCTCTGGTAATTCAGTGAGAAGAGTCTGACCTCTGGTAATTGAGTGAGAAGTGTCTGATCTCTGGTAATTCAGTGAGAAGTGTCTGACCTCTGGTAATTCAGTGATAAGTGTCTGATCTCTGGTAATTCAGTGAGAAGCGTCTAACCTCTGGTAATTCAGTGATAAGTGTCTGACCTCTGGTAATTCAATGAGAAGTGTCTGACCTCTGGTAAGTCAGTGAGAAGTGTCTGACCTCTGGTAATTCAATGAGAAGTGTCTGACCTCTGGTAATTCAGTGAGAAGTGTCTGACCTCTTGTAATTCATTGAGTAGTGTCTGGCCACTGGTAATTCAGTGAGAAGTGTCTGAACTCTGGTAATTCAGTGAGAAGTGTCTGACCTCTGGTAATTCAGTGAGAAGTGTCTGACCTCTTGTAATTCAGTGAGTAGTTTCTGGCCACTGGTAATTCAGTGAGAAGTGTCTGACCTCTGGTAATTCAGTGAGAAGTTTCTGACCTCTGGTAAATCAGTGAGAAGTGTCTGACCTCTGGTAATTCAGTGAGATGTGTCTGACCTGTGGTAATTCAGTGAGAAGTGTTTGACCTCTGGTAATTCAGTGAGAAGTGCCTGACCTCTGTAATTCAGTGAGAAGTGTCTGACCTCTTGTAATTCAGTGAGCAGTTTTTGACCTCTGGTAATTCAGTGAGAAGTGTCTGACGTCTGGTAATTAAGTGAGAAGAGTCTGACCTCTGGTAATTCAGTGAGAAGTGTCTGACCACTGGTAATTCAGTGAGAAGTGTTTGACCTCTGGTAATTCAGTGAGAAGTGTCTGACCTCTGGTAATTCAGTGAGAAGTGCCTGACCTCTGGTAATTCAGTGAGAAGTGTCTGACCTCTGGTAATTTAGTGAGAAGTGTCTGACCTCTGGTAATTCAGTGAGAAGTGTCTGACCTCTGGTAATTCAGTGAGAAGTGCCTCTCCTCTGGTAATTCAGTGAGAAGTGTTTGACCTCTGGTAATTTAGTGAGAAGTGTCTGACCTCTGGTAATTCAGTGAGAAGTGTCTGACCTCTGGTAATTCAGTGAGAAGAGTCTGACCTCTGGTAATTGAGTGAGAAGTGTCTGATCTCTGGTAATTCAGTGAGAAGTGTCTGACCTCTGGTAATTCAGTGATAAGTGTCTGATCTCTGGTAATTCAGTGAGAAGTGCCGGACCTCTGGTAATTGAGTGAGAAGTGTCTGATCTCTGGTAATTCAGTGAGAAGTGTCTAACCTCTGGTAATTCAATGAGAAGTGTCTGACCTCTGGTAAGTCAGTGAGAAGTGTCTGACCTCTGGTAATTCAGTGAGATGTGTCTGACCTCTGGTAATTCAGTGATAAGTGTCTGACCTCTTGTAATTCATTGAGTAGTGTCTGGCCACTGGTAATTCAGTGAGAAGTGTCTGACCTCTGGTAATTCAGTGAGAAGTGTCTGACCTCTTGTAATTCAGTGAGTAGTTTCTGGCCACTGGTAATTCAGTGAGAAGTGTCTGACCTCTGGTAATTCAGTGAGAAGTTTCTGACCTCTGGTAAATCAGTGAGAAGTGTCTGACCTCTGGTAATTCAGTGAGATGTGTCTGACCTGTGGTAATTCAGTGAGAAGTGTCTGACGTCTTGTAATTCAGTGAGAAGTGTTTGACCTCTGGTAATTCAGTGAGAAGTGCCTGACCTCTGTAATTCAGTGAGAAGTGTCTGACCTCTTGTAATTCAGTGAGCAGTTTTTGACCTCTGGTAATTCAGTGAGAAGTGTTTGACCTCTGGTAATTCAGTGAGAAGTGTCTGACCTCTTGTAATTCAGTGAGAAGTGTCTGACCTCTGGTAATTCAGTGAGAAGAGTCTGACCTCTGGTAATTCAGTGAGAAGTGTCTGACCACTGGTAATTCAGTGAGAAGTGTTTGAGCTCTGGTAATTCAGTGAGAAGTGTCTGACCTCTGGTAATTCAGTGAGAAGTGCCTGACCTCTGGTAATTCAGTGAGAAGTGTCTGACCTCTGGTAATTCAGTGAGAAGTGTCTGACCTCTGGTAATTGTGTGAGAAGTGTCTGATCTCTGGTAATTCAGTGAGAAGTGTCTGACCTCTGGTAATTCAGTGAGAAGAGTCTGACCTCTGGTAATTCAGTAAGAAGTGTCTGACCTCTGCTAATTCAGTGAGAAGAGTCTGACCTCTGGTAATTCAGTAAGGAGTGTCTGACCTCTGGTAATTCAGTGAGAGGTGTCTGGCCTCTGGTAATTCAGTGAGAAGTGTCTGACCTCTGGTAATTCAGTGAGAAGTGTCTGATCTCTGGTAATTCAGTGAGAAGTATCTGACCTCTGGCAATTCAATGAGAAATGTCTGACCTCTGGCAATTCAGTGAGAGGTGTCTGACCTCTGGTAATTCAGTGCAAAGTGTCTGACCTCTGGTAATTCAGTGAGAAGTGTCTGACCTCTGGTAATTCAGTGAGAAGTGTCTGATCTCTGGTAATTCAGTGAGAAGTGTCTGACCTCTGGTAATTCAGTGGGAAGTGTCTGACCCCTGGTAATTCAGTGAGAAGTGTCTGACCTCTGGTAATTCAGTGAGAAGTGTCTGACCTCTAGTAATTCAGTGAGAAGTGTCTGACCTCTGGTAATTCAGTGAGAAGTGTCTGACCTCTGGTAATTCAGTGAGAAGTGTCTGACCTCTGGTAATTCAGTGAGAAGTGTCTGACCTCTGGTAATTCAGTGAGAAGTGTCTGACCTCTGGTAATTCAGTGAGAAGTGTCTGACCTCTAGTAATTCAGTGAGAAGTGTCTGACCTCTGGTAATTCAGTGAGAAGTGTCTGACCTCTTGTAATTCAATGAGAAGTGTCTGACCCCTGGTAATTCAGTGAGAAGTGTCTGACCTCTGGTAATTCAGTGAGAAGTGTCAGACCTCTAGTAATTCAGTGAGAAGTGTCTGACCTCCGGTAATTCAGTGAGACGTGTCTGATCTCTGGTAATTCAGTGAGAAGTGTCTGACCTCCGGTAATTCAGTGAGACGTGTCTAACCTCTGGTAATTCAGAGAGAAGTGTCTGACCTCTGGTAAATCAGTGAGAATTGTCTGACCTCTGGTAATTCAGTGAGAAGTGTTTGACCTCTGGTAATTCAGTGAGAAGTGTCTGACCTCTGCTAATTCAGTGAGAAGAGTCTGACCTCTGGTAATTCAGTGAGAAGTGTCTGACCTCTGCTAATTCAGTGAGAAGTGTCTGACCTCTGCTAATTCAGTGAGAAGTGTTTGACCTCTGGTAATTCAGTGAGAAGTGTCTGACCTCTGCTAATTCAGTGAGAAGAGTCTGACCTCTGGTAATTCAGTGAGAAGTGTTTGACCTCTGGTAATTCAGTGAGAAGTGTCTGACCTCTGCTAATTCAGTGAGAAGAGTCTGACCTCTGCTAATTCAGTGAGAAGTGTCTGACCTCTGCTAATTCAGTGAGAAGAGTCTGACCTCTGGTAATTCAGTGAGAATTGTCTGACCTCTGGTAATTTAGTGAGAAGTGCCTGACCTCTGGTAATTCAGTGAGAAGTGTCTGACCTCTGGTAATTCAGTGAGAAGTGTCTGACCTCTGGTAATTCAGTAAGAAGTGCCTGACCTCTGGTAATTCAGTGACAAGTGTCTGACCTCTGGTAATTTAGTGAGAAGTGTCTGACCGCTGGTAATTCAGTGAGAAGTGTCTGACCTCTGGAAATTCTGTGAGAAGCGTCTGACCTCTGGTAATTAAGTGAGAAGTATCTGACCTCTTGTAATTCAGTGAGAAGTGTCTGACCTCTGGTAATTCAATGAGAAGTGTCTGACCTCTGGTAATTCAGTGAGAAGTGTCTGACCTCTGGTAATTCAGTGAGAAGTGTCTGACCTCTTGTAATTCAGTGAGAAATATCTGACCTCTGGTATTTCAGTGAGAAGTGTCTGATCTCTGGTAAATCAGTGAGAAGTGTCTGACCTCTTGTAAATCAGTGAGAAGTGTCTGACCTCTGGTAATTCAGTGAGAAGTGTCTGACCTCTGGTAATTCAGTGAGAAGTGCCTGACCTCTGGTAATTCAGTGAGAAGTGTCTGACCTCTGGTAATTTAGTGAGAAGTGTTTGACCTCTGGTAATCCAGTGAGAAGTGTCTGACCTCTGGTAATTCAGTGAGAAGTGCCTGTCCTCTGGTAATTCAGTGAGAAGTGTCTGGCCTCTGGTAATTCAGTGCAAAGTGTCTGTCCTCTAGTAATTCAGTGAGAAGTGTCTGACCTCTGGTAATTCAGTGAGAAGTGTCTGATCTCTGGTAATTCAGTGAGAAGTGTTAGACCTCTGGTAATTCAGTGAGAAGTGTCTGACCTCTGCTAATTCAGTGAGAAGAGTCTGACCTCTGGTAATTCAGCAAGGAGTGTCTGACCTCTGGTAATTCAGTGCAAAGTTTCTGTCCTCTGGTAATTCAATGAGAAATGTCTGACCTCTGGCAATTCAGTGAGAGGTGTCTGACCTCTGGTAATTCCGTGCAAAGTGTCTGACCTCTGGTAATTCAGTGAGAAGTGTCTGACCTCTGGTAATTCAGTGAGAAATGTCTGACCTCTGGTAATTCAGTGAGAAGTTTCTGACCTCTGGTAAATCAGTGAGAAGTGTCTGACCTCTGGTAATTCAGTGAGAAGTGTCTGACCTCTGATAATTCAGTGAGAAGTGTCTGACCTCTTGTAATTCAGTGAGAAGTGCCTGACCTCTGTAATTCAGTAAGAAGTGTCTGACCTCTTGTAATTCAGTGAGCAGTGTTTGACCTCTGGTAATTCAGTGATAAGTGCCTGACCTCTGGTAATTCAGTCAGATGTGTCTGACCTCTGGTAATTCAGTGAGAAGTGTCTGACCTCTGGTAATTCAGTGAGAAGTGTCTGACCTCTGGTAATTCAGTGAAAAGTGTCTGACCTCTGGTAATTCAGTGCGAAGTATCTGACCTCTGGTAGTTCAGTGAGAAGTGCCTGACCTCTGGTAATTCAGTGAAAAGTGTCTAACCTCTGGTAATTCAGTGAGAAGTGTCTAACCTCTGGTAATTCAGTGAGAAGTGTTTGACCTCTGGTAATTCAGTGAGAAGTGTCTGACCTCTTGTAATTCAGTGAGAAGTGTCTGACGTCTGGTAATTAAGTGAGAAGAGTCTGACCTCTGGTAATTCAGTGAGAAGTGTCTGACCACTGGTAATTCAGTGAGAAGTGTTTGACCTCTGGTAATTCAGTGAGAAGTGTCTGACCTCTGGTAATTCAGTGAGAAGTGCCTGACCTCTGGTAATTCAGTGAGAAGTGTCTGACCTCTGGTAATTTAGTGAGAAGTGTCTGACCTCTGGTAATTCAGTGAGAAGTGTCTGACCTCTGGTAATTCAGTGAGAAGTGCCTCTCCTCTGGTAATTCAGTGAGAAGTGTTTGACCTCTGGTAATTTAGTGAGAAGTGTCTGACCTCTGGTAATTCAGTGAGAAGTGTCTGACCTCTGGTAATTCAGTGAGAAGAGTCTGACCTCTGGTAATTGAGTGAGAAGTGTCTGATCTCTGGTAATTCAGTGAGAAGTGTCTGACCTCTGGTAATTCAGTGATAAGTGTCTGATCTCTGGTAATTCAGTGAGAAGTGTCTAACCTCTGGTAATTCAGTGATAAGTGTCTGACCTCTGGTAATTCAGTGAGAAGTGTCTGACCTCTGGTAATTCAGTGAGAAGTGTCTGACCTCTTGTAATTCAGTGAGTAGTTTCTGGCCACTGGTAATTCAGTGAGAAGTGTCTGACCTCTGGTAATTCAGTGAGAAGTTTCTGACCTCTGGTAAATCAGTGAGAAGTGTCTGACCTCTGGTAATTCAGTGAGATGTGTCTGACCTGTGGTAATTCAGTGAGAAGTGTTTGACCTCTGGTAATTCAGTGAGAAGTGCCTGACCTCTGTAATTCAGTGAGAAGTGTCTGACCTCTTGTAATTCAGTGAGCAGTTTTTGACCTCTGGTAATTCAGTGAGAAGTGTCTGACGTCTGGTAATTAAGTGAGAAGAGTCTGACCTCTGGTAATTCAGTGAGAAGTGTTTGACCTCTGGTAATTCAGTGAGAAGTGTCTGACCTCTGGTAATTCAGTGAGAAGTGTCTGACCTCTGGTAATTTAGTGAGAAGTGTCTGACCTCTGGTAATTCAGTGAGAAGTGTCTGACCTCTGGTAATTCAGTGAGAAGTGCCTCTCCTCTGGTAATTCAGTGAGAAGTGTTTGACCTCTGGTAATTTAGTGAGAAGTGTCTGACCTCTGGTAATTCAGTGAGAAGTGTCTGACCTCTGGTAATTCAGTGAGAAGAGTCTGACCTCTGGTAATTGAGTGAGAAGTGTCTGATCTCTGGTAATTCAGTGAGAAGTGTCTGACCTCTGGTAATTCAGTGATAAGTGTCTGATCTCTGGTAATTCAGTGAGAAGTGCCGGACCTCTGGTAATTGAGTGAGAAGTGTCTGATCTCTGGTAATTCAGTGAGAAGTGTCTGACCTCTGGTAATTCAATGAGAAGTGTCTGACCTCTGGTAAGTCAGTGAGAAGTGTCTGACCTCTGGTAATTCAGTGAGATGTGTCTGACCTCTGGTAATTCAGTGATAAGTGTCTGACCTCTTGTAATTCATTGAGTAGTGTCTGGCCACTGGTAATTCAGTGAGAAGTGTCTGACCTCTGGTAATTCAGTGAGAAGTGTCTGACCTCTTGTAATTCAGTGAGTAGTTTCTGGCCACTGGTAATTCAGTGAGAAGTGTCTGACCTCTGGTAATTCAGTGAGAAGTTTCTGACCTCTGGTAAATCAGTGAGAAGTGTCTGACCTCTGGTAATTCAGTGAGATGTGTCTGACCTGTGGTAATTCAGTGAGAAGTGTCTGACTTCTTGTAATTCAGTGAGAAGTGTTTGACCTCTGGTAATTCAGTGAGAAGTGCCTGACCTCTGTAATTCAGTGAGAAGTGTCTGACCTCTGGTAATTCAGTGAGAAGAGTCTGACCTCTGGTAATTCAGTGAGAAGTGTCTGACCACTGGTAATTCAGTGAGAAGTGTTTGACCTCTGGTAATTCAGTGAGAAGTGTCTGACCTCTTGTAATTCAGTGAGAAGTGTCTGACCTCTGGTAATTCAGTGAGAAGAGTCTGACCTCTGGTAATTCAGTGAGAAGTGTCTGACCACTGGTAATTCAGTGAGAAGTGTTTGAGCTCTGGTAATTCAGTGAGAAGTGTCTGACCTCTGGTAATTCAGTGAGAAGTGCCTGACCTCTGGTAATTCAGTGAGAAGTGTCTGACCTCTGGTAATTCGGTGAGAAGTGTCTGACCTCTGGTAATTGAGTGAGAAGTGTCTGATCTCTGGTAATTCAGTGAGAAGTGTCTGACCTCTGGTAATTCAGTGAGAAGAGTCTGACCTCTGGTAATTCAGTAAGAAGTGTCTGACCTCTGCTAATTCAGTGAGAAGAGTCTGACCTCTGGTAATTCAGTAAGGAGTGTCTGACCTCTGGTAATTCAGTGAGAGGTGTCTGGCCTCTGGTAATTCAGTGCAAAGTGTCTGTCCTCTGGTAATTCAGTGAGAAGTGTCTGACCTCTGGTAATTCAGTGAGAAGTGTCTGATCTCTGGTAATTCAGTGAGAAGTGTCTGACCTCTGGCAATTCAATGAGAAATGTCTGACCTCTGGCAATTCAGTGAGAGGTGTCTGACCTCTGGTAATTCAGTGCAAAGTGTCTGACCTCTGGTAATTCAGTGAGAAGTGTCTGACCTCTGGTAATTCAGTGAGAAGTGTCTGATCTCTGGTAATTCAGTGAGAAGTGTCTGACCTCTGGTAATTCAGTGGGAAGTGTCTGACCCCTGGTAATTCAGTGAGAAGTGTCTGACCTCTGGTAATTCAGTGAGAAGTGTCTGACCTCTGGTAATTCAGTGAGAAGTGTCTGACCTCTAGTAATTCAGTGAGAAGTGTCTGACCTCTAGTAATTCAGTGAGAAGTGTCTGACCCCTGGTAATTCAGTGAGAAGTGTCTGACCTCTGGTAATTCAGTGAGAAGTGTCTGACCTCTGGTAATTCAGTGAGAAGTGTCTGACCTCTGGTAATTCAGTGAGAAGTGTCTGACCTCTGGTAATTCAGTGAGAAGTGTCTGACCTCTAGTAATTCAGTGAGAAGTGTCTGACCTCCGGTAATTCAGTGAGACGTGTCTGATCTCTGGTAATTCAGTGAGAAGTGTCTAACCTCTGGTAATTCAGAGAGAAGTGTCTGACCTCTGGTAAATCAGTGAGAATTGTCTGACCTCTGGTAATTCAGTGAGAAGTGTCTGACCTCTGCTAATTCAGTGAGAAGTGTCTGACCTCTGGTAATTCAGTGAGAAGTGTCTGACCTCTGGTAATTCAGAGAGAAGTGTCTGACCTCTGGTAAATCAGTGAGAATTGTCTGACCTCTGCTAATTCAGTGAGAAGTGTCTGACCTCTGCTAATTCAGTGAGAAGTGTTTGACCACTGGTAATTCAGTGAGAAGTGTCTGACCTCTGCTAATTCAGTGAGAAGAGTCTGACCTCTGGTAATTCAGTGAGAAGTGTTTGACCTCTGGTAATTCAGTGAGAAGTGTCTGACCTCTGCTAATTCAGTGAGAAGTGTCTGACCTTTGCTAATTCAGTGAGAAGAGTCTGACCTCTGGTAATTCAGTGAGAAGTGTCTGACCTCTGGTAATTCAGTGAGAATTGTCTGACCTCTGGTAATTTAGTGAGAAGTGCCTGACCTCTGGTAATTCAGTGAGAAGTGCCTGACCTCTGGCAATTCAGTGACAAGTGTCTGACCTTTGGTAATTTAGTGAGAAGTGTCTGACCGCTGGTAATTCAGTGAGAAGTGTCTGACCTCTGGAAATTCTGTGAGAAGTGTCTGACCTCTGGTAATTAAGTGAGAAGTATCTGACCTCTTGTAATTCAGTGAGAAGTGTCTGACCTCTGGTAATTCAATGAGAAGTGTCTGACCTCTGGTAATTCAGTGAGAAGTGTCTGACCTCTGGTAATTCAGTGAGAAGTGTCTGACCTCTTGTAATTCAGTGAGAAATATCTGACCTCTGGTATTTCAGTGAGAAGTGTCTGATCTCTGGTAAATCAGTGAGAAGTGTCTGACCTCTTGTAAATCAGTGAGAAGTGTCTGACCTCTGGTAATTCAGTGAGAAGTGTCTGACCTCTGGTAATTCAGTGAGAAGTGCCTGACCTCTGGTAATTCAGTGAGAAGTGTCTGACCTCTGGTAATTTAGTGAGAAGTGTTTGACCTCTGGTAATCCAGTGAGAAGTGTCTGACCTCTGGTAATTCAGTGAGAAGTGCCTGTCCTCTGGTAATTCAGTGAGAAGTGTTTGACCTCTGGTAATTTAGTGAGAAGTGTCTGACCTCTGGTAATTCAGTGAGAAGTGTCTGGCCTCTGGTAATTCAGTGAGAAGTGTCTGACCTCTGGGAATTGAGTGAGAAGTGTCTGATCTCTTGTAATTCAGTGAGACGTGTCTGACCTCTGGTAATTCAGTGAGAAGAGTCTGACCTCTGGTAATTCAGTAAGAAGTGTCTGACCTCAGCTAATTCAGTGAGAAGAGTCTGACCTCTGGTAATTCAGTAAGGAGTGTCTGACCTCTGGTAATTCAGTGCAAAGTGTCTGTCCTCTAGTAATTCAGTGAGAAGTGTCTGACCTCTGGTAATTCAGTGAGAAGTGTCTGATCTCTGGTAATTCAGTGAGAAGTGTCAGACCTCTGGTAATTCAGTGAGAAGTGTCTGACCTCTGCTAATTCAGTGAGAAGAGTCTGACCTCTGGTAATTCAGCAAGGAGTGTCTGACCTCTGGTAATTCAGTGCAAAGTTTCTGTCCTCTGGTAATTCAATGAGAAATGTCTGACCTCTGGCAATTCAGTGAGAGGTGTCTGACCTCTGGTATTTCCGTGCAAAGTGTCTGACCTCTGGTAATTCAGTGAGAAGTGTCTGACCTCTGGTAATTCAGTGAGAAGTGTCTGATCTCTGGTAATTCAGTGAGAAGTGTCTGACCTCTGGTAATTCAGTGAGAAGTGTCTGACCTCTTGTAATTCAGTGAGAAGTGTCTGACCTCTGGTAATTCAGTGAGAAGTGTCTGACCCCTGGTAATTCAGTGAGAAGTGTCTGACCTCTGGTAATTAATTGAGAAGTGTCTGACCTCTAGTAATTCAGTGAGAAGTGTCTGACCTCCGGTAATTCAGTGAGAAGTGTCTGACCCCTGGTAATTCAGTGAGAAGTGTCTGATCTCTGGTAATTAATTGAGAAGTGTCTGACCTCTAGTAATTCAGTGAGAAGTGTCTGACCTCCGGTAATTCAGTGAGACATGTCTGATCTCTCGTAATTCAGTGAGAAGTGTTCGACCTCTGGTAATTCAGTGAGAAGTGTCTGACCTCTGGTAATTCAGTGAGAAGTGCCTGACCTCTGGTAATTTAGTGAGAAGTGTCTGACCTCTGGTAATTCAGTGAGAAGTGTCTGACCTCTGGTAATTCAGTGAGAAGTGCCTCTCCTCTGGTAATTCAGTGAGAAGTGTTTGACCTCTGGTAATTTAGTGAGAAGTGTCTGACCTCTGGTAATTCAGTGAGAAGTGTCTGACCCCTGGTAATTCAGTGAGAAGAGTCTGACCTCTGGTAATTGAGTGAGAAGTGTCTGATCTCTGGTAATTCAGTGAGAAGTGTCTGACCTCTGGTAATTCAGTGATAAGTGTCTGATCTCTGGTAATTCAGTGAGAAGTGTCTAACCTCTGGTAATTCAGTGAGAAGTGTCTGACTTCTTGTAATTCAGTGAGCAGTTTTTGACCTCTGGTAATTCAGTGAGAAGTGTCTGACGTCTGGTAATTAAGTGAGAAGAGTCTGACCTCTGGTAATTCAGTGAGAAGTGTCTGACCACTGGTAATTCAGTGAGAAGTGTTTGACCTCTGGTAATTCAGTGAGAAGTGTCTGACCTCTGGTAATTCAGTGAGAAGTGCCTGACCTCTGGTAATTCAGTGAGAAGTGTCTGACCTCTGGTAATTTAGTGAGAAGTGTCTGACCTCTGGTAATTCAGTGAGAAGTGTCTGACCTCTGGTAATTCAGTGAGAAGTGCCTCTCCTCTGGTAATTCAGTGAGAAGTGTTTGACCTCTGGTAATTTAGTGAGAAGTGTCTGACCTCTGGTAATTCAGTGAGAAGTGTCTGACCCCTGGTAATTCAGTGAGAAGAGTCTGACCTCTGGTAATTGAGTGAGAAGTGTCTGATCTCTGGTAATTCAGTGAGAAGTGTCTGACCTCTGGTAATTCAGTGATAAGTGTCTGATCTCTGGTAATTCAGTGAGAAGTGTCTAACCTCTGGTAATTCAGTGATAAGTGTCTGACCTCTGGTAATTCAATGAGAAGTGTCTGACCTCTGGTAAGTCAGTGAGAAGTGTCTGACCTCTGGTAATTCAGTGAGATGTGTCTGACCTCTGGTAATTCAGTGATAAGTGTCTGACCTCTTGTAATTCATTGAGTAGTGTCTGGCCACTGGTAATTCAGTGAGAAGTGTCTGGCCACTGGTAATTCAGTGAGAAGTGTCTGACCTCTGGTAATTCAGTGAGAAGTGTCTGACCTCTGGTAATTCAGTGAGAAGTGTCTGACCTCTTGTAATTCAGTGAGTAGTTTCTGGCCACTGGTAATTCAGTGAGAAGTGTCTGACCTCTGGTAATTCAGTGAGAAGTTTCTGACCTCTGGTAAATCAGTGAGAAGTGTCTGACCTCTGGTAATTCAGTGAGATGTGTCTGACCTGTGGTAATTCAGTGAGAAGTGTCTGACCTCTGGTAATTCAGTGAGAAGTGTTTGACCTCTGGTAATTCAGTGAGAAGTGCCTGACCTCTGTAATTCAGTGAGAAGTGTCTGACCTCTTGTAATTCAGTGAGAAGTGTTTGACCTCTGGTAATTCAGTGAGAAGTGCCTGACCTCTGTAATTCAGTGAGAAGTGTCTGACCTCTTGTAATTCAGTGAGCAGTTTTTGACCTCTGGTAATTCAGTGAGAAGTGTTTGACCTCTGGTAATTCAGTGAGAAGTGTCTGACCTCTTGTAATTCAGTGAGAAGTGTCTGACCTCTGGTAATTCAGTGAGAAGTGCCTGACCTCTGGTAATTCAGTGAGAAGTGTCTGACCTCTGGTAATTTAGTGAGAAGTGTCTGACCTCTGGTAATTCAGTGAGAAGTGTCTGACCTCTTGTAATTCAGTGAGAAGTGTCTGACCTCTGGTAATTCAGTGAGAAGAGTCTGACCTCTGGTAATTCAGTGAGAAGTGTCTGACCACTGGTAATTCAGTGAGAAGTGTTTGAGCTGTGGTAATTCAGTGAGAAGTGTCTGACCTCTGGTAATTCAGTGAGAAGTGCCTGACCTCTGGTAATTCAGTGAGAAGTGTCTGACCTCTGGTAATTTAGTGAGAAGTGTCCGACCTCTGGTAATCCAGTGAGAAGTGTCTGACCTCTGGTAATTCAGTGAGAAGTGTCTGAACTCTGGTAATCCAGTGAGAAGTGTCTGACCTCTGGTAATTCAGTGAGAAGTGCCTGTCCTCTGGTAATTCAGTGAGAAGTGTTTGACCTCTGGTAATTTAGTGAGAAGTGCCTGACCTCTGGTAATACAGTGAGAAGTGTCTGACCTCTGGTAATTCAGTGAGAAGTGTCTGACCTCTGGTAATTGAGTGAGAAGTGTCTGATCTCTGGTAATTCAGTGAGAAGTGTCTGACCTCTGGTAATTCAGTGAGAAGAGTCTGACCTCTGGTAATTCAGTAAGAAGTGTCTGACCTCTGTTAATTGAGTGAGAAGTGTCTGATCTCTGGTAATTCAGTGAGAAGTGTCTGACCTCTGGTAATTCAGTGAGAAGAGTCTGACCTCTGGTAATTCAGTAAGAAGTGTCTGACCTCTTGTAAATCAGTGAGAAGTTTCTGACCTCTGGTAATTCAGTGAGAAGTGTCTGACCTCTGGTAATTCAGTGAGAGGTGTCTGGCCTCTGGTAATTCAGTGAGAAGTGTCTGACCGCTGGTAATTCAGTGAGAAGTGTCTGACCGCTGGTAATTCAGTGAGAGGTGTCTGGCCTCTGGTAATTCAGTGAGAAGTGTCTGACCTCTGGTAATTCAGTGAGAAGTGTCTGACCGCTGGTAATTCAGTGAGAGGTGTCTGGCCTCTGGTAATTCAGTGCAAAGTGTCTGTCCCCTGGTAATTCAGTGAGAAGTGTCTGACCTCTGGTAATTCAGTGAGAAGTGTCTGACCTCTGGAAATTCAGTGAGAAGTGTCTGACCTCTGGAAATTCAGTGAGAAGTGTCTGACCTCTGGTAATTCAGTGAGAAGTGTCTGACCTCTGGTAATTCAGTGAGAAGTGTCTGACCTCTGGTAATTCAGTGAGAAGTGTCTGACCTCTGGTAATTCAGTGAGAAGTGTCTGACCTCTGGAAATTCAGTGAGAAGTGTCTGACCTCTGGTAATTAAGTGAGAAGTATCTGACCTCTTGTAATTCAGTGAGAAGTGTCTGACCTCTGGTAATTCAATGAGAGGTGTCTGACCTCTGGTAATTCAGTGAGAAGTGTCTGACCTCTGGTAATTCAGTGAGAAGTGTCTGACCTCTGGTAATTCAGTGAGAAGTGTCTGACCTCTTGTAATTCAGTGAGAAGTATCTGACCTCTGGTAATTCAGTGAGAAGTGTCTGACCTCTTGTAATTCAGTGAGAAGTGTCTGACCTCTGGTAATTCAGTGAGAAGTGTCTGACCTCTTGTAAATCAGTGAGAAGTTTCTGACCTCTGGTAATTCAGTGAGAAGTGTCTGACCTCTGGTAATTCAGTGATAAGTGTCTGATCTCTGGTAATTCAGTGAGAAGTGTCTAACCTCTGGTAATTCAGTCATAAGTGTCTGACCTCTGGTAATTCAATGAGAAGTGTCTGACCTCTGGTAAGTCAGTGAGAAGTGTCTGACCTCTGGTAATTCAGTGAGATGTGTCTGACCTCTGGTAATTCAGTGATAAGTGTCTGACCTCTTGTAAATCAGTGAGAAGTTTCTGACCTCTGGTAATTCAGTGAGAAGTGTCTGACCTCTGGTAATTCAGTGATAAGTGTCTGATCTCTGGTAATTCAGTGAGAAGTGTCTAACCTCTGGTAATTCAGTGATAAGTGTCTGACCTCTGGTAATTAAATGAGAAGTGTCTGACCTCTGGTAAGTCAGTGAGAAGTGTCTGGCCACTGGTAATTCAGTGAGAAGTGTCTGACCTCTGGTAATTCAGTGAGAAGTGTCTGACCTCTTGTAATTCAGTGAGTAGTTTCTGGCCACTGGTAATTCAGTGAGAAGTGTCTGACCTCTGATAATTCAGTGAGAAGTTTCTGACCTCTGGTAAATCAGTGAGAAGTGTCTGACCTCTGGTAATTCAGTGAGATGTGTCTGACCTGTGGTAATTCAGTGAGAAGTGTCTGACCTCTTGTAATTCAGTGAGAAGTGTTTGACCTCTGGTAATTCAGTGAGAAGTGCCTGACCTCTGTAATTCAGTGAGAAGTGTCTGACCTCTTGTAATTCAGTGAGCAGTTTTTGACCTCTGGTAATTCAGTGAGAAGTGTTTGACCTCTGGTAATTCAGTGAGAAGTGTCTGACCTCTTGTAATTCAGTGAGAAGTGTCTGACCTCTGGTAATTCAGTGAGAAGAGTCTGACCTCTGGTAATTCAGTGAGAAGTGTCTGACCACTGGTAATTCAGTGAGAAGTGTTTGAGCTGTGGTAATTCAGTGAGAAGTGTCTGACCTCTGGTAATTCAGTGAGAAGTGCCTGACCTCTGGTAATTCAGTGAGAAGTGTCTGACCTCTGGTAATTTAGTGAGAAGTGTCTGACCTCTGGTAATCCAGTGAGAAGTGTCTGACCTCTGGTAATTCAGTGAGAAGTGCCTGTCCTCTGGTAATTCAGTGAGAAGTGTTTGACCTCTGGTAATTTAGTGAGAAGTGCCTGACCTCTGGTAATACAGTGAGAAGTGTCTGACCTCTGGTAATTCAGTGAGAGGTGTCTGACCTCTGGTAATTGAGTGAGAAGTGTCTGATCTCTGGTAATTCAGTGAGAAGTGTCTGACCTCTGGTAATTCAGTGAGAAGAGTCTGACCTCTGGTAATTCAGTAAGAAGTGTCTGACCTCTGCTAATTCAGTGAGAAGAGTCTGACCTCTGGTAATTCAGTAAGGAGTGTCTGACCTCTGGTAATTCAGTGAGAGGTGTCTGGCCTCTGGTAATTCAGTGCAAAGTGTCTGTCCCCTGGTAATTCAGTGAGAAGTGTCTGACCGCTGGTAATTCAGTGAGAAGTGTCTGACCGCTGGTAATTCAGTGAGAAGTGTCTGACATCTGGAAATTCAGTGAGAAGTGTCTGACCTCTGGTAATTAAGTGAGAAGTATCTGACCTCTTGTAATTCAGTGAGAAGTGTCTGACCTCTGGTAATTCAGTGAGAAGTGTCTGACCTCTGGTAATTAAGTGAGAAGTATCTGACCTCTTGTAATTCAGTGAGAAGTGTCTGACCTCTGGTAATTCAATGAGAGGTGTCTGACCTCTGGTAATTCAGTGAGAAGTGTCTGACCTCTGGTAATTCAGTGAGAAGTGTCTGACCTCTGGTAATTCAGTGAGAAGTGTCTGACCTCTGGTATTTCAGTGAGAAGTGTCTGACCTCTGGTAAATCAGTGAGAAGTGTCTGACCTCTTGTAAATCAGTGAGAAGTTTCTGACCTCTGGTAATTCAGTGAGAAGTGTCTGACCTCTGGTAATTCAGTGAGAAGTGTCTGACCTCTGGTAATTCAGTGAGAAGAGTCTGACCTCTGGTAATTCAGTAAGAAGTGTCTGACCTCAGCTAATTCAGTGAGAAGAGTCTGACCTCTGGTAATTCAGTGCAAAGTGTCTGTCCTCTAGTAATTCAGTGAGAAGTGTCTGATCTCTGGAAATTCAGTGAGAAGTGTCAGACCTCTGGTAATTCAGTGAGAAGTGTCTGACCTCTGCTAATTCAGTGAGAAGAGTCTGACCTCTGGTAATTCAGCAAGGAGTGTCTGACCTCTGGTAATTCAGTGCAAAGTTTCTGTCCTCTGGTAATTCAATGAGAAATGTCTGACCTCTGGCAATTCAGTGAGAGGTGTCTGACCTCTGGTAATTCCGTGCAAAGTGTCTGACCTCTGGTAATTCAGTGAGAAGTGTCTGACCTCTGGTAATTCAGTGAGAAGTGTCTGATCTCTGGTAATTCAGTGAGAAGTGTCTGACCTCTGGTAATTCAGTGAGAAGTGTCTGACCTCTTGTAATTCAGTGAGAAGTGTCTGACCTCTGGTAATTCAGTGAGAAGTGTCTGACCCCTGGTAATTCAGTGAGAAGTGTCTGATCTCTGGTAATTAATTGAGAAGTGTCTGACCTCTAGTAATTCAGTGAGAAGTGTCTGACCTCTGGTAATTCAGTGAGAAGTGTTTGACCTCTGGTAATTCAGTGAGAAGTGCCTGACCTCTGTAATTCAGTGAGAAGTGTCTGACCTCTTGTAATTCAGTGAGCAGTTTTTGACCTCTGGTAATTCAGTGAGAAGTGTCTGACGTCTGGTAATTAAGTGAGAAGAGTCTGACCTCTGGTAATTCAGTGAGAAGTGTCTGACCACTGGTAATTCAGTGAGAAGTGTTTGACCTCTGGTAATTCAGTGAGAAGTGTCTGACCTCTGGTAATTTAGTGAGAAGTGCCTGACCTCTGGTAATTCAGTGAGAAGTGTCTGACCTCTGGTAATTTAATGAGAAGTGTCTGACCTCTGGTAATTCAGTGAGAAGTGTCTGACCTCTGGTAATTCAGTGAGAAGTGCCTCTCCTCTGGTAATTCACTGAGAAGTGTTTGACCTCTGGTAATTTAGTGAGAAGTGTCTGACCTCTGGTAATTCAGTGAGAAGTGTCTGACCTCTGGTAATTCAGTGAGAAGAGTCTGACCTCTGGTAATTGAGTGAGAAGTGTCTGATCTCTGGTAATTCAGTGATAAGTGTCTGACCTCTGGTAATTCAGTGATAAGTGTCTGACCTCTGGTAATTCAATGAGAAGTGTCTGACCTCTGGTAAGTCAGTGAGAAGTGTCTGACCTCTGGTAATTCAGTGAGATGTGTCTGACCTCTTGTAATTCAGTGATAAGTGTCTGACCTCTTGTAATTCATTGAGTAGTGTCTGGCCACTGGTAATTCAGTGAGAAGTGTCTGACCTCTGGTAATTCAGTGAGAAGTGTCTGACCTCTGGTAATTCAGTGAGAAGTGTCTGAACTCTTGTAATTCAGTGAGTAGTTTCTGGCCACTGGTAATTCAGTGAGAAGTGTCTGACCTCTGGTAATTCAGTGAGAAGTTTCTGACCTCTGGTAAATCAGTGAGAAGTATCTGACCTCTGGTAATTCAGTGAGATGTGTCTGACCTGTGGTAATTCAGTGAGAAGTGTCTGACCTCTTGTAATTCAGTGAGAAGTGTTTGACCTCTGGTAATTCAGTGAGAAGTGCCTGACCTCTGTAATTCAGTGAGAAGTGTCTGACCTCTTGTAATTCAGTGAGAAGTGTCTGACCTCTGGTAATTCAGTGAGAAGAGTCTGACCTCTGGTAATTCAGTGAGAAGTGTCTGACCACTGGTAATTCAGTGAGAAGTGTTTGAGCTCTGGTAATTCAGTGAGAAGTGTCTGACCTCTGGTAATTCAGTGAGAAGAGTCTGACCTCTGGTAATTCAGTAAGAAGTGTCTGACCTCAGCTAATTCAGTGAGAAGAGTCTGACCTCTGGTAATTCAGTAAGGAGTGTCTGACCTCTGGTAATTCAGTGCAAAGTGTCTGTCCTCTAGTAATTCAGTGAGAAGTGTCTGACCTCTGGTAATTCAGTGAGAAGTGTCTGATCTCTGGTAATTCAGTGAGAAGTGTCAGACCTCTGGTAATTCAGTGAGAAGTGTTTGACCTCTGGTAATTCAGTGAGAAGTGCCTGACCTCTCTAATTCAGTGAGAAGTGTCTGACCTCTTGTAATTCAGTGAGCAGTTTTTGACCTCTGGTAATTCAGTGAGAAGTGTCTGACGTCTGGTAATTAAGTGAGAAGAGTCTGACCTCTGGTAATTCAGTGAGAAGTGTCTGAGCACTGGTAATTCAGTGAGAAGTGTTTGACCTCTGGTAATTCAGTGAGAAGTGTCTGACCTCTGGTAATTCAGTGAGAAGTGCCTGACCTCTGGTAATTCAGTGAGAAGTGTCTGACCTCTGGTAATTTAGTGAGAAGTGTCTGACCTCTGGTAATTCAGTGAGAAGTGTCTGACCTCTGGTAATTCAGTGAGAAGTGTTTGACCTCTGGTAATTCAGTGAGAAGTGTCTGACCTCTGGTAATTCAGTGAGAAGTGTCTGACCTCTGGTAATTCAGTGAGAAGAGTCTGACCTCTGGTAATTGAGTGAGAAGTGTCTGATCTCTGGTAATTCAGTGAGAAGTGTCTGACCTCTGGTAATTCAGTGATAAGTGTCTGATCTCTGGTAATTCAGTGAGAAGTGTCTAACCTCTGGTAATTCCGTGATAAGTGTCTGACCTCTGGTAATTCAATGAGAAGTGTCTGACCTCTGGTAAGTCAGTGAGAAGTGTCTGACCTCTTGTAATTCATTGAGTAGTGTCTGGCCACTGGTAATTCATTGAGAAGTGTCTGACCTCTGGTAATTCAGTGAGAAGTGTCTGACCTCTGGTAATTCAGTGAGAAGTGTCTGACCTCTTGTAATTCAGTGAGTAGTTTCTGGCCACTGGTAATTCAGTGAGAAGTGTCTGACCTCTGGTAATTCAGTGAGAAGTTTCTGACCTCTGGTAAATCAGTGAGAAGTGTCTGACCTCTGGTAATTCAGTGAGATGTGTCTGACCTGTGGTAATTCAGTGTGAAGTGTCTGACCTCTTGTAATTCAGTGAGAAGTGCCTGACCTCTTGTAATTCAGTGAGCAGTTTTTGACCTCTGGTAATTCAGTGAGAAGTGTTTGACCTCTGGTAATTCAGTGAGAAGTGTCTGACCTCTTGTAATTCAGTGAGAAGTGTCTGACCTCTGGTAATTCAGTGAGAAGAGTCTGACCTCTGGTAATTCAGTGAGACGTGTCTGACCACTGGTAATTCAGTGAGAAGTGTCTGACCTCTGGTAATTCAGTGAGAAGTGTCTGACCTCTGGTAATTCAGTGAGAAGTGCCTGACCTCTGGTAATTCAGTGAGAAGTGTCTGACCTCTGGTAATTTAGTGAGAAGTGTCTGACCTCTGGTAATCCAGTGAGAAGTGTCTGACCTCTGGTAATTCAGTGAGAAGTGCCTGTCCTCTGGTAATTCAGTGAGAAGTGTTTGACCTCTGGTAATTTAGTGAGAAGTGTCTGACCTCTGGTAATACAGTGAGAAGTGTCTGACCTCTGGTAATTCAGTGAGAAGTGTCTGACCTCTGGTAATTGAGTGAGAAGTGTCTGATCTCTGGTAATTCAGTGAGAAGTGTCTGACCTCTGGTAATTCAGTGAGAAGTGTCAGACCTCTGGTAATTCAGTGAGAAGTGTCTGACCTCTGGTAATTCAATGAGAAGTGTCTGACCTCTGGTAAGTCAGTGAGAAGTGTCTGACCTCTGGTAATTCAGTGAGATGTGTCTGACCTCTTGTAATTCAGTGATAAGTGTCTGACCTCTTGTAATTCATTGAGTAGTGTCTGGCCACTGGTAATTCAGTGAGAAGTGTCTGACCTCTGGTAATTCAGTGAGAAGTGTCTGACCTCTGGTAATTCAGTGAGAAGTGTCTGAACTCTTGTAATTCAGTGAGTAGTTTCTGGCCACTGGTAATTCAGTGAGAAGTGTCTGACCTCTGGTAATTCAGTGAGAAGTTTCTGACCTCTGGTAAATCAGTGAGAAGTATCTGACCTCTGGTAATTCAGTGAGATGTGTCTGACCTGTGGTAATTCAGTGAGAAGTGTCTGACCTCTTGTAATTCAGTGAGAAGTGTTTGACCTCTGGTAATTCAGTGAGAAGTGCCTGACCTCTGTAATTCAGTGAGAAGTGTCTGACCTCTTGTAATTCAGTGAGCAGTTTTTGACCTCTGGTAATTCAGTGAGAAGTGTTTGACCTCTTGTAATTCAGTGAGAAGTGTCTGACCTCTGGTAATTCAGTGAGAAGAGTCTGACCTCTGGTAATTCAGTGAGAAGTGTCTGACCACTGGTAATTCAGTGAGAAGTGTTTGAGCTCTGGTAATTCAGTGAGAAGTGTCTGACCTCTGGTAATTCAGTGAGAAGAGTCTGACCTCTGGTAATTCAGTAAGAAGTGTCTGACCTCAGCTAATTCAGTGAGAAGAGTCTGACCTCTGGTAATTCAGTAAGGAGTGTCTGACCTCTGGTAATTCAGTGCAAAGTGTCTGTCCTCTAGTAATTCAGTGAGAAGTGTCTGACCTCTGGTAATTCAGTGAGAAGTGTCTGATCTCTGGTAATTCAGTGAGAAGTGTCAGACCTCTGGTAATTCAGTGAGAAGTGTTTGACCTCTGGTAATTCATTGAGAAGTGCCTGACCTCTGTAATTCAGTGAGAAGTGTCTGACCTCTTGTAATTCAGTGAGCAGTTTTTGACCTCTGGTAATTCAGTGAGAAGTGTCTGACGTCTGGTAATTAAGTGAGAAGAGTCTGACCTCTGGTAATTCAGTGAGAAGTGTCTGACCACTGGTAATTCAGTGAGAAGTGTTTGACCTCTGGTAATTCAGTGAGAAGTGTCTGACCTCTGGTAATTCAGTGAGAAGTGCCTGACCTCTGGTAATTCAGTGAGAAGTGTCTGACCTCTGGTAATTTAGTGAGAAGTGTCTGACCTCTGGTAATTCAGTGAGAAGTGTCTGACCTCTGGTAATTCAGTGAGAAGTGTTTGACCTCTGGTAATTCAGTGAGAAGTGTCTGACCTCTGGTAATTCAGTGAGAAGTGTCTGACCTCTGGTAATTCAGTGAGAAGAGTCTGACCTCTGGTAATTCAATGAGAAGTGTCTGACCTCTGGTAAGTCAGTGAGAAGTGTCTGATCTCTGGTAATTCAGTGAGAAGTGTCTGACCTCTGGTAATTCAGTGATAAGTGTCTGACCTCTGGTAATTCAATGAGAAGTGTCTGACCTCTGGTAAGTCAGTGAGAAGTGTCTGACCTCTTGTAATTCATTGAGTAGTGTCTGGCCACTGGTAATTCAGTGAGAAGTGTCTGACCTCTGGTAATTCAGTGAGAAGTGTCTGACCTCTGGTAATTCAGTGAGAAGTGTCTGACCTCTTGTAATTCAGTGAGTAGTTTCTGGCCACTGGTAATTCAGTGAGAAGTGTCTGACCTCTGGTAATTCAGTGAGAAGTTTCTGACCTCTGGTAAATCAGTGAGAAGTGTCTGACCTCTGGTAATTCAGTGAGATGTGTCTGACCTGTGGTAATTCAGTGAGAAGTGTCTGACCTCTTGTAATTCAGTGAGAAGTGCCTGACCTCTTGTAATTCAGTGAGCAGTTTTTGACCTCTGGTAATTCAGTGAGAAGTGTTTGACCTCTGGTAATTCAGTGAGAAGTGTCTGACCTCTTGTAATTCAGTGAGAAGTGTCTGACCTCTGGTAATTCAGTGAGAAGAGTCTGACCTCTGGTAATTCAGTGAGACGTGTCTGACCACTGGTAATTCAGTGAGAAGTGTTTGAGCTCTGGTAATTCAGTGAGAAGTGTCTGACCTCTGGTAATTCAGTGAGAAGTGCCTGACCTCTGGTAATTCAGTGAGAAGTGTCTGACCTCTGGTAATTTAGTGAGATGTGTCTGACCTCTGGTAATCCAGTGAGAAGTGTCTGACCTCTGGTAATTCAGTGAGAAGTGCCTGTCCTCTGGTAATTCAGTGAGAAGTGTTTGACCTCTGGTAATTTAGTGAGAAGTGTCTGACCTCTGGTAATTCAGTGAGAAGTGTCTGACCTCTGGTAATTGAGTGAGAAGTGTCTGATCTCTGGTAATTCAGTGAGAAGTGTCTGACCTCTGGTAATTCAGTGAGAAGTGTCAGACCTCTGGTAATTCAGTGAGAAGTGTCTGACCTCTGCTAATTCAGTGAGAAGAGTCTGACCTCTGGTAATTCAGCTAGGAGTGTCTGACCTCTGGTAATTCAGTGCAAAGTTTCTGTCCTCTGGTAATTCAATGAGAAATGTCTGACCTCTGGCAATTCAGTGAGAGGTGTCTGACCTCTGGTAATTCCGTGCAAAGTGTCTGACCTCTGGTAATTCAGTGAGAAGTGTCTGACCTCTGGTAATTCAGTGAGAAGTGTCTGATCTCTGGTAATTCAGTGAGAAGTGTCTGACCTCTGGTAATTCAGTGAGAAGTGTCTGACCTCTTGTAATTCAGTGAGAAGTGTCTGACCTCTGGTAATTCAGTGAGAAGTGTCTGACCCCTGGTAATTCAGTGAGAAGTGTCTGATCTCTGGTAATTAATTGAGAAGTGTCTGACCTCTAGTAATTCAGTGAGAAGTGTCTGACCTCTGGTATTTCAGTGAGAAGTGTCTGACCTCTGGTAAATCAGTGAGAAGTGTCTGACCTCTGGTAATTCAGTGAGAAGTGTTTGACCTCTGGTAATTTAGTGAGAAGTGTCTGACCTCTGGTAATTCAGTGAGAAGTGTTTGACCTCTGGTAATTCAGTGAGAAGTGTCTGACCACTGGTAATTCAGTGAGCAGTTTTTGACCTCTGGTAATTCAGTGAGAAGTGTCTGACGTCTGGTAATTAATTGAGAAGAGTCTGACCTCTGGTAATTCAGTGAGAAGTGTCTGACCACTGGTAATTCAGTGAGAAGTGTTTGACCTCTGGTAATTCAGTGAGAAGTGTCTGACCACTGGTAATTCAGTGAGCAGTTTTTGACCTCTGGTAATTCAGTGAGAAGTGTCTGACGTCTGGTAATTAATTGAGAAGAGTCTGACCTCTGGTAATTCAGTGAGAAGTGTCTGACCACTGGTAATTCAGTGAGAAGTGTTTGACCTCTGGTAATTCAGTGAGAAGTGTCTGACCTCTGGTAATTCAGTGAGAAGTGCCTGACCTCTGGTAATTCAGTGAGAAGTGTCTGACCTCTGGTAATTTAGTGAGAAGTGTCTGACCTCTGGTAATTCAGTGAGAAGTGTCTGACCTCTGGTAATTCAGTGAGAAGTGTTTGACCTCTGGTAATTTAGTGAGAAGTGTCTGACCTCTGGTAATTCAGTGAGAAGAGTCTGACCTCTGGTAATTCAGTGAGAAGTGTCTGATCTCTGGTAATTCAGTGAGAAGAGTCTGACCTCTGGTAATTGAGTGAGAAGTGTCTGACCTCTGGTAATTCAGTGAGAAGTGTCTGACCTCTGGTAATTCAGTGAGAAGAGTCTGACCTCTGGTAATTGAGTGAGAAGTGTCTGATCTCTGGTAATTCAGTGAGAAGTGTCTGACCTCTGGTAATTCAGTGATAAGTGTCTGATCTCTGGTAATTCAGTGAGAAGTGTCTAACCTCTGGTAATTCAGTGATAAGTGTCTGACCTCTGGTAATTCAATGAGAAGTGTCTGACCTCTGGTAAGTCAGTGAGAAGTGTCTGACCTCTGGTAATTCAGTGAGATGTGTCTGACCTCTGGTAATTCAGTGATAAGTGTCTGACCTCTTGTAATTCATTGAGTAGTGTCTGGCCACTGGTAATTCAGTGAGAAGTGTCTGACCTCTGGTAATTCAGTGAGAAGTTTCTGACCTCTGGTAAATCAGTGAGAAGTGTCTGACCTCTGGTAATTCAGTGAGATGTGTCTGACCTCTGGTAATTCAGTGAGAAGTGTCTGACCTCTTGTAATTCAGTGAGAAGTGCCTGACCTCTGTAATTCAGTGAGAAGTGTCTGACCTCTTGTAATTCAGTGAGCAGTTTTTGACCTCTGGTAATTCAGTGAGAAGTGTTTGACCTCTGGTAATTCAGTGAGAAGTGTCTGACCTCTTGTAATTCAGTGAGAAGTGTCTGACCTCTGGTAATTCAGTGAGAAGAGTCTGACCTCTGGTAATTCAGTGAGACGTGTCTGACCACTGGTAATTCAGTGAGAAGTGTTTGAGCTCTGGTAATTCAGTGAGAAGTGTCTGACCTCTGGTAATTCAGTGAGAAGTGCCTGACCTCTGGTAATTCAGTGAGAAGTGTCTGACCTCTGGTAATTTAGTGAGAAGTGTCTGACCTCTGGTAATCCAGTGAGAAGTGTCTGACCTCTGGTAATTCAGTGAGAAGTGCCTGTCCTCTGGTAATTCAGTGAGAAGTGTTTGACCTCTGGTAATTTAGTGAGAAGTGTCTGACCTCTGGTAATACAGTGAGAAGTGTCTGACCTCTGGTAATTCAGTGAGAAGTGTCTGACCTCTGGTAATTGAGTGAGAAGTGTCTGATCTCTGGTAATTCAGTGAGAAGTGTCTGACCTCTGGTAATTCAGTGAGAAGTGTCTGACCTCTGGTAATTCAGTAAGAAGTATCTGACCTCTGCTAATTCAGTGAGAAGAGTCTGACCTCTGGTAATTCAGTAAGGAGTGTCTGAACTCTGGTAATTCAGTGAGAGGTGTCTGGCCTCTGGTAATTCAGTGCAAAGTGTCTGTCCCCTGGTAATTCAGTGAGAAGTGTCTGACCTCTGGTAATTCAGTGAGAAGTGTCTGATCTCTGGTAATTCAGTGAGAAGTGTCTGACCTCTGGCAATTCAATGAGAAATGTCTGACCTCTGGCAATTCAGTGAGAGGTGTCTGACCTCTGGTAATTCAGTGCAAAGTGTCTGACCTCTGGTAATTCAGTGAGAAGTGTCTGACCTCTGGTAATTCAGTGAGAAGTGTCTGATCTCTGGTAATTCAGTGAGAAGTGTCTGACCTCTGGTAATTCAGTGAGAAGTGTCTGACCTCTGGTAATTCAGTGAGAAGTGTCTGATCTCTGGTAATTCAGTGAGAAGTGTCTGACCCCTGGTAATTCAGTGAGAAGTGTCTGACCTCTGGTAATTCAGTGAGAAGTGTCTGACCTCTAGTAATTCAGTGAGAAGTGTCTGACCTCCGGTAATTCAGTGAGACGTGTCTGATCTCTGGTAATTCAGTGAGAAGTGTATGATCTCTGGTAAATCAGTGAGAATTGTCTGACCTCTGGTAATTCAGTGAGAAGTGTTTGACCTCTGGTAATTCAGTGAGAAGTGTCTGACCTCTGCTAATTCAGTGAGAAGAGTCTGACCTCTGGTAATTCAGTGAGAAGTGCCTGACCTCTGGTAATTCATTGCGAAGTGTCTGACCTTTGGTATTTTAGTGAGAAGTGTCTGACCTCTGGTAATTCAGTGAGAATTGTCTGACCTCTGGTAATTTAGTGAGAAGTGTCTGATCTCTGGTAATTCAATGAGAATTGTTTGACCTCTGGTAATTCAGTGAGAAGTGTCTGACCTCTGGTAATTCAGTAAGAAGTGCCTGACCTCTGGTAATTCAGTGACACGTGTCTGACCTCTGGTAATTTAGTGAGAAGTGTCTGACCGCTGGTAATTCAGTGAGAAGTGTCTGACCTCTGGAAATTCAGTGAGAAGTGTCTGACCTCTGGTAATTAAGTGAGAAGTATCTGACCTCTTGTAATTCAGTGAGAAGTGTCTGACCTCTGGTAATTCAATGAGAGGTGTCTGACCTCTGGTAATTCAGTGAGAAGTGTCTGACCTCTGGTAATTCAGTGAGAAGTGTCTGACCTCTTGTAATTCAGTGAGAAGTATCTGACCTCTGGTAATTCAGTGAGAAGTGTCTGACCTCTGGTATTTCAGTGAGAAGTGTCTGACCTCTGGTAAATCAGTGAGAAGTGTCTGACCTCTTGTAAATCAGTGAGAAGTTTCTGACCTCTGGTAATTCAGTGAGAAGTGTCTGACCTCTGGTAATTCAGTGAGAAGTGCCTGACCTCTGGTAATTCAGTGAGAAGTGTCTGACCTCTGGTAATTTAGTGAGAAGTGTCTGACCTCTGGTAATCCAGTGAGAAGTGTCTGACCTCTGGTAATTCAGTGAGAAGTGCCTGTCCTCTGGTAATTCAGTGAGAAGTGTTTGACCTCTGGTAATTTAGTGAGAAGTGTCTGACCTCTGGTAATTCAGTGAGAAGTGTCTGACCTCTGGTAATTCAGAGAGAAGTGTCTGACCTCTGGGAATTGAGTGAGAAGTGTCTGATCTCTGGTAATTCAGTGAGAAGTGTCTGACCTCTGGTAATTCAGTGAGAAGAGTCTGACCTCTGGTAATTCAGTAAGAAGTGTCTGACCTTTGCTAATTCAGTGAGAAGAGTCTGACCTCTGGTAATTCAGTAAGGAGTGTCTGACCTCTGGTAATTCAGTGCAAAGTGTCTGTCCTCTAGTAATTCAGTGAGAAGTGTCTGACCTCTGGTAATTCAGTGAGAAGTGTCTGATCTCTGGTAATTCAGTGAGAAGTGTCAGACCTCTGGTAATTCAGTGAGAAGTGTCTGACCTCTGCTAATTCAGTGAGAAGAGTCTGACCTCTGGTAATTCAGTAAGGAGTGTCTGACCTCTGGTAATTCAGTGAGAAGTGTCTGACCTCTGGTAATTCAGTGAGAAGTGTCTGATCTCTGGTAATTCAATGAGAAATGTCTGACCTCTGGCAATTCAGTGAGAGGTGTCTGACCTCTGGTAATTCAGTGAGAAGTGTCTGACCTCTGGTAATTCAGTGAGAAGTGTCTGATCTCTGTTAATTCAGTGAGAAGTGTCTGACCTCTGGTAATTCAGTGAGAAGTGTCTGACCTCTTGTAATTCAGTGAGAAGTGTCTGACCTCTGGTAATTCAGTGAGAAGTGTCTGACCCCTGGTAATTCAGTGAGAAGTGTGTGATCTCTGGTAATTAATTGAGAAGTGTCTGACCTCTAGTAATTCAGTGAGAAGTGTCTGACCTCCGGTAATTCAGTGAGACGTGTCTGATCTCTGGTAATTCAGTGAGAAGTGTCTGACCTCTGGTAAATCAGTGAGAATTGTCTGACCTCTGGTAATTTAGTGAGAAGTGTCTGACCTCTGGTAATCCAGTGAGAAGTGTCTGACCTCTGGTAATTCAGTGAGAAGTGCCTGTCCTCTGGTAATTTAGTGAGAAGTGTCTGACCTCTGGTAATACAGTGAGAAGTGTCTGACCTCTGGTAATTGAGTGAGAAGTGTCTGATCACTGGTAATTCAGTGAGAAGTGTCTGACCTCTGGTAATTCAGTGAGAAGTGTCTGACCTCTGGTAATTCAGTAAGAAGTGTCTGACCTCTGGTAATTCAGTGAGAGTGTCTGACCTCTGGTAATTCAGTAAGAAGTGTCTGATCTCTGGTAATTCAGTGAGAAGTGTCTGACCTCTGGTAATTCAGTAAGAAGTGTCTGACCTCTGGTAATTCAGTAAGGAGTGTCTGAACTCTGGTAATTCAGTGAGAGGTGTCTGGCCTCTGGTAATTCAGTGCAAAGTGTCTGTCCCCTGGTAATTCAGTGAGAAGTGTCTGACCTCTGGTAATTCAGTGAGAAGTGTCTGATCTCTGGTAATTCAGTGAGAAGTGTCTGACCTCTGGCAATTCAATGAGAAATGTCTGACCTCTGGCAATTCAGTGAGAGGTGTCTGACCTCTGGTAATTCAGTGCAAAGTGTCTGACCTCTAGTAATTCAGTGAGAAGTGTCTGACCTCTAGTAATTCAGTGAGAAGTGTCTGACCTCCGGTAATTCAGTGAGACGTGTCTGATCTCTGGTAATTCAGTGAGAAGTGTATGATCTCTGGTAAATCAGTGAGAATTGTCTGACCTCTGGTAATTCAGTGAGAAGTGTTTGACCTCTGGTAATTCAGTGAGAAGAGTCTGACCTCTGGTAATTCAGTGAGAAGTGCCTGACCTCTGGTAATTCATTGCGAAGTGTCTGACCTTTGGTATTTTAGTGAGAAGTGTCTGACCTCTGGTAATTCAGTGAGAATTGTCTGACCTCTGGTAATTTAGTGAGAAGTGTCTGATCTCTGGTAATTCAATGAGAATTGTTTGACCTCTGGTAATTCAGTGAAAAGTGTCTGACCTCTGGTAATTCAGTAAGAAGTGCCTGACCTCTGGTAATTCAGTGACACGTGTCTGACCTCTGGTAATTTAGTGAGAAGTGTCTGACCGCTGGTAATTCAGTGAGAAGTGTCTGACCTCTGGAAATTCAGTGAGAAGTGTCTGACCTCTGGTAATTAAGTGAGAAGTATCTGACCTCTTGTAATTCAGTGAGAAGTGTCTGACCTCTGGTAATTCAATGAGAGGTGTCTGACCTCTGGTAATTCAGTGAGAAGTGTCTGACCACTGGTAATTCAGTGAGAAGTGTCTGACCTCTGGTAATTCAGCGAGAAGTGTCTGACCTCTGGTATTTCAGTGAGAAGTGTCTGACCTCTGGTAATTCAGTGAGAAGTGTCTGACCTCTGGTAATTCAGAGAGAAGTGTCTGACCTCTGGTAATTGAGTGAGAAGTGTCTGATCTCTGGTAATTCAGTGAGAAGTGTCTGACCTCTGGTAATTCAGTGAGAAGTGTCTGACCTCTGGTAATTCAGTGAGAAGTGTCTGACCTCTGGTAATTCAGTGAGAAGTGTCTGATCTCTGGTAATTCAGTGAGAAGTGTCTGACCTCTGGTAATTCAGTGAGAAGTGTCTGACCTCTGGTAATTCAGTGAGAAGTGTCTGATCTCTGGTAATTCAGTGAGAAGTGTCTGACCCCTGGTAATTCAGTGAGAAGTGTCTGACCTCTGGTAATTCAGTGAGAAGTGTCTGACCTCTAGTAATTCAGTGAGAAGTGTCTGACCTCCGGTAATTCAGTGAGACGTGTCTGATCTCTGGTAATTCAGTGAGAAGTGTATGATCTCTGGTAAATCAGTGAGAATTGTCTGACCTCTGGTAATTCAGTGAGAAGTGTTTGACCTCTGGTAATTCAGTGAGAAATGTCTGACCTCTGCTAATTCAGTGAGAAGAGTCTGACCTCTGGTAATTCAGTGAGAAGTGCCTGACCTCTGGTAATTCATTGCGAAGTGTCTGACCTTTGGTATTTTAGTGAGAAGTGTCTGACCTCTGGTAATTCAGTGAGAATTGTCTGACCTCTGGTAATTTAGTGAGAAGTGTCTGATCTCTGGTAATTCAATGAGAATTGTTTGACCTCTGGTAATTCAGTGAGAAGTGTCTGACCTCTGGTAATTCAGTAAGAAGTGCCTGACCTCTGGTAATTTAGTGAGAAGTGTCTGACCGCTGGTAATTCAGTGAGAAGTGTCTGACCTCTGGAAATTCAGTGAGAAGTGTCTGACCTCTGGTAATTAAGTGAGAAGTATCTGACCTCTTGTAATTCAGTGAGAAGTGTCTGACCTCTGGTAATTCAATGAGAGGTGTCTGACCTCTGGTAATTCAGTGAGAAGTGTCTGACCTCTGGTAATTCAGTGAGAAGTGTCTGACCTCTGGTAATTCAGTGAGAAGTGTCTGACCTCTTGTAATTCAGTGAGAAGTATCTGACCTCTGGTAATTCAGTGAGAAGTGTCTGACCTCTGGTATTTCAGTGAGAAGTGTCTGACCTCTGGTAAATCAGTGAGAAGTGTCTGACCTCTTGTAAATCAGTGAGAAGTTTCTGACCTCTGGTAATTCAGTGAGAAGTGTCTGACCTCTGGTAATTCAGTGAGAAGTGCCTGACCTCTGGTAATTCAGTGAGAAGTGTCTGACCTCTGGTAATTTAGTGAGAAGTGTCTGACCTCTGGTAATCCAGTGAGAAGTGTCTGACCTCTGGTAATTCAGTGAGAAGTGCCTGTCCTCTGGTAATTCAGTGAGAAGTGTTTGACCTCTGGTAATTTAGTGAGAAGTGTCTGACCTCTGGTAATTCAGTGAGAAGTGTCTGACCTCTGGTAATTCAGAGAGAAGTGTCTGACCTCTGGGAATTGAGTGAGAAGTGTCTGATCTCTGGTAATTCAGTGAGAAGTGTCTGACCTCTGGTAATTCAGTGAGAAGAGTCTGACCTCTGGTAATTCAGTAAGAAGTGTCTGACCTTTGCTAATTCAGTGAGAAGAGTCTGACCTCTGGTAATTCAGTAAGGAGTGTCTGACCTCTGGTAATTCAGTGCAAAGTGTCTGTCCTCTAGTAATTCAGTGAGAAGTGTCTGACCTCTGGTAATTCAGTGAGAAGTGTCTGATCTCTGGTAATTCAGTGAGAAGTGTCAGACCTCTGGTAATTCAGTGAGAAGTGTCTGACCTCTGCTAATTCAGTGAGAAGAGTCTGACCTCTGGTAATTCAGTAAGGAGTGTCTGACCTCTGGTAATTCAGTGAGAAGTGTCTGACCTCTGGTAATTCAGTGAGAAGTGTCTGATCTCTGGTAATTCAATGAGAAATGTCTGACCTCTGGCAATTCAGTGAGAGGTGTCTGACCTCTGGTAATTCAGTGAGAAGTGTCTGACCTCTGGTAATTCAGTGAGAAGTGTCTGATCTCTGGTAATTCAGTGAGAAGTGTCTGACCTCTGGTAATTCAGTGAGAAGTGTCTGACCTCTTGTAATTCAGTGAGAAGTGTCTGACCTCTGGTAATTCAGTGAGAAGTGTCTGACCCCTGGTAATTCAGTGAGAAGTGTGTGATCTCTGGTAATTAATTGAGAAGTGTCTGACCTCTAGTAATTCAGTGAGAAGTGTCTGACCTCCGGTAATTCAGTGAGACGTGTCTGATCTCTGGTAATTCAGTGAGAAGTGTCTGACCTCTGGTAAATCAGTGAGAATTGTCTGACCTCTGGTAATTTAGTGAGAAGTGTCTGACCTCTGGTAATCCAGTGAGAAGTGTCTGACCTCTGGTAATTCAGTGAGAAGTGCCTGTCCTCTGGTAATTTAGTGAGAAGTATCTGACCTCTGGTAATACAGTGAGAAGTGTCTGACCTCTGGTAATTGAGTGAGAAGTGTCTGATCACTGGTAATTCAGTGAGAAGTGTCTGACCTCTGGTAATTCAGTGAGAAGTGTCTGACCTCTGGTAATTCAGTAAGAAGTGTCTGACCTCTGGTAATTCAGTGAGAGTGTCTGACCTCTGGTAATTCAGTAAGAAGTGTCTGATCTCTGGTAATTCAGTGAGAAGTGTCTGACCTCTGGTAATTCAGTAAGAAGTGTCTGACCTCTGGTAATTCAGTGAGAAGAGTCTGACCTCTGGTAATTCAGTAAGGAGTGTCTGAACTCTGGTAATTCAGTGAGAGGTGTCTGGCCTCTGGTAATTCAGTGCAAAGTGTCTGTCCCCTGGTAATTCAGTGAGAAGTGTCTGACCTCTGGTAATTCAGTGAGAAGTGTCTGATCTCTGGTAATTCAGTGAGAAGTGTCTGACCTCTGGCAATTCAATGAGAAATGTCTGACCTCTGGCAATTCAGTGAGAGGTGTCTGACCTCTGGTAATTCAGTGCAAAGTGTCTGACCTCTAGTAATTCAGTGAGAAGTGTCTGACCTCTAGTAATTCAGTGAGAAGTGTCTGACCTCCGGTAATTCAGTGAGACGTGTCTGATCTCTGGTAATTCAGTGAGAAGTGTATGATCTCTGGTAAATCAGTGAGAATTGTCTGACCTCTGGTAATTCAGTGAGAAGTGTTTGACCTCTGGTAATTCAGTGAGAAGTGTCTGACCTCTGCTAATTCAGTGAGAAGAGTCTGACCTCTGGTAATTCAGTGAGAAGTGCCTGACCTCTGGTAATTCATTGCGAAGTGTCTGACCTTTGGTATTTTAGTGAGAAGTGTCTGACCTCTGGTAATTCAGTGAGAATTGTCTGACCTCTGGTAATTTAGTGAGAAGTGTCTGATCTCTGGTAATTCAATGAGAATTGTTTGACCTCTGGTAATTCAGTGAGAAGTGTCTGACCTCTGGTAATTCAGTAAGAAGTGCCTGACCTCTGGTAATTCAGTGACACGTGTCTGACCTCTGGTAATTTAGTGAGAAGTGTCTGACCGCTGGTAATTCAGTGAGAAGTGTCTGACCTCTGGAAATTCAGTGAGAAGTGTCTGACCTCTGGTAATTAAGTGAGAAGTATCTGACCTCTTGTAATTCAGTGAGAAGTGTCTGACCTCTGGTAATTCAATGAGAGGTGTCTGACCTCTGGTAATTCAGTGAGAAGTGTCTGACCACTGGTAATTCAGTGAGAAGTGTCTGACCTCTGGTAATTCAGCGAGAAGTGTCTGACCTCTGGTATTTCAGTGAGAAGTGTCTGACCTCTGGTAATTCAGTGAGAAGTGTCTGACCTCTGGTAATTCAGTGAGAAGTGTCTGACCTCTTGTAATTCAGTGAGAAGTATCTGACCTCTGGTAATTCAGTGAGAAGTGTCTGACCTCTGGTATTTCAGTGAGAAGTGTCTGACCTCTTGTAAATCAGTGAGAAGTTTCTGACCTCTGGTAATTCAGTGAGAAGTGTCTGACCTCTGGTAATTCAGTGAGAAGTGCCTGACCTCTGGTAATTCAGTGAGAAGTGTCTGACCTCTGGTAATTTAGTGAGAAGTGTCTGACCTCTGGTAATCCAGTGAGAAGTGTCTGACCTCTGGTAATTCAGTGAGAAGTGCCTGTCCTCTGGTAATTCAGTGAGAAGTGTTTGACCTCTGGTAATTTAGTGAGAAGTGTCTGACCTCTGGTAAGTCAGTGAGAAGTGTCTGACCTCTGGTAATTCAGAGAGAAGTGTCTGACCTCTGGGAATTGAGTGAGAAGTGTCTGATCTCTGGTAATTCAGTGAGAAGTGTCTGACCTCTGGTAATTCAGTGAGAAGAGTCTGACCTCTGGTAATTCAGTAAGAAGTGTCTGACCTTTGCTAATTCAGTGAGAAGAGTCTGACCTCTGGTAATTCAGTAAGGAGTGTCTGACCTCTGGTAATTCAGTGAGAAGTGTCTGACCTCTGCTAATTCAGTGAGAAGAGTCTGACCTCTGGTAATTCAGTAAGGAGTGTCTGACCTCTGGTAATTCAGTGAGAAGTGTCAGACCTCTGGTAATTCAGTGAGAAGTGTCTGACCTCTGCTAATTCAGTGAGAAGAGTCTGACCTCTGGTAATTCAGTAAGGAGTGTCTGACCTCTGGTAATTCAGTGCAAAGTTTCTGTCCTCTGGTAATTCAGTGAGAAGTGTCTGACCTCTGGTAATTCAGTGAGAAGTGTCTGATCTCTGGTAATTCAATGAGAAATGTCTGACCTCTGGCAATTCAGTGAGAGGTGTCTGACCTCTGGTAATTCCGTGCAAAGTGTCTGACCTCTGGTAATTCAGTGAGAAGTGTCTGACCTCTGGTAATTCAGTGAGAAGTGTCTGATCTCTGGTAATTCAGTGAGAAGTGTCTGACCTCTGGTAATTCAGTGAGAAGTGTCTGACCTCTTGTAATTCAGTGAGAAGTGTCTGACCTCTGGTAATTCAGTGAGAAGTGTCTGACCCCTGGTAATTCAGTGAGAAGTGTGTGATCTCTGGTAATTAATTGAGAAGTGTGTGACCTCTAGTAATTCAGTGAGAAGTGTCTGACCTCCGGTAATTCAGTGAGACGTGTCTGATCTCTGGTAATTCAGTGAGAAGTGTCGAAGCTCTGGTAATTCAGAGAGAAGTGTCTGACCTCTGGTAAATCAGTGAGAATTGTCTGACCTCTGGTAAATCAGTGAGAATTGTTTGACCTCTGGTAATTCAGTGAGAGGTGTCTGGCCTCTGGTAATTCAGTGAGAAGTGTCTGACCTCTGCTAATTCAGTGAGAAGAGTCTGACCTCTGGTAATTCAGTGAGAAGTGCCTGACCTCTGGTAATTCATTGCGAAGTGTCTGACCTTTGGAATTTTAGTGAGAAGTGTCTGACCTCTGGTAATTCAGTGAGAATTGTCTGACCTCTGGTAATTTAGTGAGAAGTGTCTGATCTCTGGTAATTCAGTGAGAAGTGTTTGACCTCTGGTAATTCAGTGAGAAGTGTCTGACCTCTGGTAATTCAGTAAGAAGTGCCTGACCTCTGGTAATTCAGTGAGAAGTGTCTGACCTCTGGTAATTCAGTGAGAAGTGCCTGACCTCTGGTAATTCAGTGAGAAGTGTCTGATCTTTGGTATTTTAGTGAGAAGTGTCTGACCTCTGGTAAATCAGTGAGAAGTGTCTGACCTCTGGTAATTCAGTGGGAAGTGTCTGACCTCTGGTAATTCAGTCAGAAATTTCTGACCTCTAGTAATTCAGTGAGAAGTGTCTGACCTCCGGTAATTCAGTGAGACATGTCTGATCTCTGGTAATTCAGTGAGAAGTGTCTGACCTCTGGTAATTCAGTGATAAGTGTCTGATCTCTGGTAATTCAGTGAGGAGTGTCTGACCTCTGGTAATTCAGTGATAAGTGTCTGACATCTGGTAATTCAATGAGAAGTGTCTGACCTCTGGTAAGTCAGTGAGAAGTGCCTGACTTCTGGTAATTCAGTGAGATGTGTCTGACCTCTGGTAATTCAGTGATAATTGTCTGACCTCTTGTAATTCATTGAGTAGTGTCTGGCCACTGGTAATTCAGTGAGAAGTGTCTGACCTCTGGTAATTCAGTGAGAAGTTTCTGACCTCTGGTAATTCAGTGAGAAGTGTCTGACCTCTTGTAATTCAGTGAGTAGTTTCTGGCCACTGGTAATTCAGTGAGAAGTGTCTGACCTCTGGTAATTCAGTGAGAAGTGTCTGACCTCTGGTAATTCAGTGAGAAGTGTCTGACCTCTGGTAAATCAGTGAGAAGTGTCTGACCTCTGGTAATTCAGTGAGAAGTGTCTGACCTCTGGTAATTCAGTGTGAAGTGTCTGACCTCTTGTAATTCAGTGAGAAGTGTTTGACCTCTGGTAATTCAGTGAGAAGTGCCTGACCTCTGGTAATTCAGTGAGAAGTGTCTGACCTCTGGTAATTCAGTGTGAAGTGTCTGACCTCTGGTAATTCAGTGAGAAGTGTCTGACCTCTGGTAAATCAGTGAGAAGTGTCTGACCTCTGGTAATTCAGTGAGAAGTGTCTGACCTCTGGTAATTCAGTGAGAAGTGTCTGACCTCTGGTAATTCAGTGTGAAGTGTCTGACCTCTGGTAATTCAGTGAGAAGTGTCTGACCTCTGGTAAATCAGTGAGAAGTGTCTGACCTCTGGTAATTCAGTGAGAAGTGTCTGACCTCTGGTAATTCAGTGTGAAGTGTCTGACCTCTTGTAATTCAGTGAGAAGTGTTTGACCTCTGGTAATTCTGTGTGAAGTGTCTGACCTCTTGTAATTCAGTGAGAAGTGTTTGACCTCTGGTAATTCTGTGAGAAGTGCCTGACCTCTGTAATTCAGTGAGTAGTGTCTGACCTCTTGTAATTCAGTGAGAAGTGTTTGACCTCTGGTAATTCAGTGTGAAGTGTCTGACCTCTGGTAATTCAGTGTGAAGTGTCTGACCTCTTGTAATTCAGTGAGAAGTGTTTGACCTCTGGTAATTCAGTGAGAAGTGTTTGACCTCTGGTAATTCAGTGTGAAGTGTCTGACCTCTTGTAATTCAGTGAGAAGTGTTTGACCTCTGGTAATTCTGTGAGAAGTGCCTGACCTCTGTAATTCAGTGAGAAGTGTCTGACCTCTTGTAATTCAGTGAGCAGTGTTTGACCTCTGGTAATTCAGTCAGAAGTGTCTGACCTCTGGTAATTCAGTGAGAAGTCTCTGACCTCTGGTAATTCAGTGAGAAGTGTCTGACCTCTGGTAATTCAGTGAAAAGTGTCTGACCTCTGGTAATTCAGTGCGAAGTATCTGACCTCTGGTAATTCAGTGAGAAGTGCCTGACCTCTGGTAATTCAATGAGAAGTGTCTGACCTCTGGTAATTTAGTGAGAAGTGTCTGACCTCTGGTAATTCAGTGAGAAGTGTTTGACCTCTGGTAATTCAGTGAGAAGTGTCTGACCTCTTGTAATTCAGTGAGAAGTGTCTGACGTCTGGTAATTCAGTGAGAAGAGTCTGACCTCTGGTAATTCAGTGAGAAGTGTCTGACCACTGGTAATTCAGTGAGAAGTGTTTGACCTCTGGTAATTCAGTGAGAAGTGTCTGACCTCTGGTAATTCAGTGAGAAGTGCCTGACCTCTGCTAATTCAGTGAGAAGTGCCTGACCTCTGGTAATTTAGTGAGAAGTGTCTGACCTCTGGTAATTCAGTGAGAAGTGTCTGACCTCTGGTAATTCAGTGAGAATTGCCTGTCCTCTGGTAATTCAGTGAGAAGTGTTTGACCTCTGGTAATTTAGTGATAAGTGTCTGACCTCTGGTAATTCAGTGAGAAGTGCCTGTCCTCTGGTAATTCAGTGAGAAGTGTTTGACCTCTGGTAATTTAGTGAGAGGTGTCTGACCTCTGGTAATTCAGTGAGAAGTGTCTGACCTCTGGTAATTCAGTGAGAAGTGTCTGACCTCTGGTAATTGAGTGAGAAGTGTCTGATCTCTGGTAATTCAGTGAGAAGTGTCTGACCTCTGGTAATTCAGTGAGAAGAGTCTGACCTCTGGTAATTCAGTAAGAAGTGTCTGACCTCTGCTAATTCAGTGAGAAGAGTCTGACCTCTGGTAATTCAGTAAGGAGTGTCTGACCTCTGGTAATTCAGTGAGAGGTGTCTGGCCTCTGGTAATTCAGTGCAAAGTGTCTGTCCTCTGGTAATTCAGTGAGAAGTGTCTGACCTCTGGTAATTCAGTGAGAAGTGTCTGACCTCTGGTAATTCAGTGAGAAGTGTCTGACCTCTTGTAATTCAGTGAGAAGTGTCTGACCTCTGGTAATTAAGTGAGAAGTGTCTGACCCCTGGTAATTCAGTGAGAAGTGTCTGATCTCTGGTAATTCAGTGAGAAGTGTCTGACCTCTAGTAATTCAGTGAGAAGTGTCTGACCTCCGGTAATTCAGTGAGACGTGTCTGATCTCTGGTAATTCAGTGAGAAGTGTCTGACCTCTGGTAATTCAGAGAGAAGTGTCTGATCTCTGGTAATTCAGTGAGAAGTGTTTGAGCTCTGGTAATTCAGTGAGAAGTGTTTGACCTCTGGTAATTCAGGGAGAAGTGTCTGACCTCTGGTAATTCAGTGAGAAGTGTCTGACCTCTGCTAATTCAGTGAGAAGTGGTTGACGTCTGTTAATTCAGTGAGAAGTGTCTGACCTCTGGTAATTCAGTAAGAAGTGCCTGACCTCTGGTAATTCAGTGAGAAGTGTCTGACCTCTGGTAATTTAGTGAGAAGTGTCTGACCGCTGGTAATTCAGTGAGAAGTGTCTGACCTCTGGAAATTCAGTGAGAAGTGTCTGACCTCTGGTAATTAAGTGAGAAGTATCTGACCTCTTGTAATTCAGTGAGAAGTGTCTGACCTCTGGTAATTCAATGAGAAGTGTCTGACCTCTGGTAATTCAGTGAGAAGTGTCTGACCTCTGGTAATTCAGTGAGAAGTGTCTGACCTCTGGTAATTCAGTGAGAAGTGTCTGACCTCTTGTAATTCAGTGAGAAGTGTCTGACCTCTGGTAATTCAGTGAGAAGTGTCTGACCTCTTGTAATTCAGTGAGAAGTGTCTGACCTCTGGTATTTCAGTGAGAAGTGTCTGACCTCTGGTAATTCAGTGAGAAGTGTCTGACCTCTGGTAATTCAGTGAGAAGTGTCTGACCTCTGGTATTTCAGTGAGAAGTGTCTGACCTCTGGTAAATCAGTGAGAAGTGTCTGACCTCTTGTAAATCAGTGAGAAGTGTCTGGCCTCTGGTAATTCAGTGAGAAGTGTTTGACCTCTGGTAATTCAGTGAGAAGTGCCTGACCTCTGGTAATTCAGTGAGAAGTGTCTGACCTCTGGTAATCCAGTGAGAAGTGTCTGACCTCTGGTAATTCAGTGAGAAGTGTCTGTCCTCTGGTAATTCAGTGAGAAGTGTCTGACCTCTGGTAATTCAGTGAGAAGTGTCTGACCTCTGGTAATTGAGTGAGAAGTGTCTGATCTCTGGTAATTCTGTGAGAAGTGTCTGACCTCTGGCAATTCAATGAGAAATGTCTGACCTCTGGCAATTCAGTGAGAGGTGACTGACCTCTGGTAATTCAGTGCAAAGTGTCTGACCTCTGGTAATTCAGTGAGAAGTGTCTGACCTCTGGTAATTCAGTGAGAAGTGTCTGACCTCCGGTAATTCAGTGAGAAGTGTCTAACCTCTGGTAATTCAGTGAGAAGTGTTTGACCTCTGGTAATTCAGTGAGAAGTGCCTGACCTCTGGTAATTCAGTGAGAAGTGTCTGACCTCTGGTAATTTAGTGAGAAGTGTCTGACCTCTGGTAATTCAGTGAGACGTGTCTGATCTCTGGTAATTCAGTGAGAAGTGTCTGACCTCTGGTAATTCAGTGAGAAGTGTTTGACCTCTGGTAATTCAGTAAGGAGTGTCTGACCTCTGGTAATTCAGTGAGAGGTGTCTGGCCTCTGGTAATTCAGTGCAAAGTGTCTGTCCTCTGGTAATTCAGTGAGAAGTGTCTGACCTCTGGTAATTCAGTGAGAAGTGTCTGACCTCTTGTAATTCAGTGAGAAGTGTCTGACCTCTGGTAATTCAGTGAGAAGTGTCTGACCTCTGGTAATTCAGTGAGAAGTGTCTGACCTCTTGTAATTCAGTGAGAAGTGTCTGACCTCTGGTAATTAAGTGAGAAGTGTCTGACCCCTGGTAATTCAGTGAGAAGTGTCTGATCTCTGGTAATTCAGTGAGAAGTGTCTGACCTCTAGTAATTCAGTGAGAAGTGTCTGACCTCCGGTAATTCAGTGAGACGTGTCTGATCTCTGGTAATTCAGTGAGAAGTGTCTAACCTCTGGTAATTCAGAGAGAAGTGTCTGACCTCAGGTAAATCAGTGAGAATTGACTGACCTCTGCTAATTCAGTGAGAAGTGGTTGACCTCTGTTAATTCAGTGAGAAGTGTCTGACCTCTGATAATTCAGTAAGAAGTGCCTGACCTCTGGTAATTCAGTGAGAAGTGTCTGACCTCTGGTAATTCAGTGAGAAGTGTCTGACCTCTGTTAATTCAGTGAGAAGTGTCTGACCTCTGGTAATTCAGTAAGAAGTGCCTGACCTCTGGTAATTCAGTGAGAAGTGTCTGACCTCTGGTAATTTAGTGAGAAGTGTCTGACCGCTGGTAATTCAGTGAGAAGTGTCTGACCTCTGGAAATTCAGTGAGAAGTGTCTGACCTCTGGTAATTAAGTGAGAAGTATCTGACCTCTTGTAATTCAGTGAGAAGTGTCTGACCTCTGGTAATTCAATGAGAAGTGTCTGACCTCTGGTAATTCAGTGAGAAGTGTCTGACCTCTGGTAATTCAGTGAGAAGTGTCTGACCTCTTGTAATTCAGTGAGAAGTGTCTGACCTCTGGTAATTCAGTGAGAAGTGTCTGACCTCTTGTAAATCAGTGAGAAGTGTTTGACCTCTGGTAATTCAGTGAGAAGTGTCTGACCTCTGGTAATTCAGTGAGAAGTGTCTGACCTCTGGTAATTTAGTGAGAAGTGTCTGACCTCTGGTAATCCAGTGAGAAGTGTCTGACCTCTGGTAATTCAGTGAGAAGTGCCTGTCCTCTGGTAATTCAGTGAGAAGTGTTTGACCTCTGGTAATTTAGTGAGAAGTGTCTGTCCTCTGGTAATTCAGTGAGAAGTGTCTGACCTCTGGTAATTCAGTGAGAAGTGTCTGACCTCTGGTAATTGAGTGAGAAGTGTCTGATCTCTGGTAATTCTGTGAGAAGTGTCTGACCTCTGGCAATTCAATGAGAAATGTCTGACCTCTGGCAATTCAGTGAGAGGTGACTGACCTCTGGTAATTCAGTGCAAAGTGTCTGACCTCTGGTAATTCAGTGAGAAGTGTCTGACCTCTGGTAATTCAGTGAGAAGTGTCTGACCTCCGGTAATTCAGTGAGAAGTGTCTAACCTCTGGTAATTCAGTGAGAAGTGTTTGACCTCTGGTAATTCAGTGAGAAGTGCCTGACCTCTGGTAATTCAGTGAGAAGTGTCTGACCTCTGGTAATTTAGTGAGAAGTGTCTGACCTCTGGTAATTCAGTGAGACGTGTCTGATCTCTGGTAATTCAGTGAGAAGTGTCTGACCTCTGGTAATTCAGTGAGAAGTGTTTGACCTCTGGTAATTCAGTGAGAAGTGCCTGACCTCTGGTAATTCAGTGAGAAGTGTCTGACCTCTGGTAATTCAGTGAGAAGTGTTTGACCTCTGGTAATTTAGTGAGAAGTGTCTGACCTCTGGTAATTCAGTGAGACGTGTCTGATCTCTGGTAATTCAGTGAGAAGTGTCTGACCTCTGGTAATTCAGTGAGAAGTGTCTGACCTCTGGTAATTCAGTGAGAAGTGTTTGACCTCTGGTAATTCAGTGAGAAGTGTTTGACCTCTGGTAATTCAGTGAGAAGTGCCTGACCTCTGGTAATTCAGTGAGAAGTGTCTGACCTCTGGTAATTCAGTGAGAAGTGTTTGACCTCTGGTAATTTAGTGAGAAGTGTCTGACCTCTGGTAATTCAGTGAGACGTGTCTGATCTCTGGTAATTCAGTGAGAAGTGTCTGACCTCTGGTAATTCAGTGAGAAGTGTTTGACCTCTGGTAATTCAGTGAGAAGTGTCTGACCTCTGGTAATCCAGTGAGAAGTGTCTGACCTCTGGTAATTCAGTGAGAAGTGCCTGTCCTCTGGTAATTCAGTGAGAAGTGTTTGACCTCTGGTAATTTAGTGAGAAGTGTCTGTCCTCTGGTAATTCAGTGAGAAGTGTCTGACCTCTGGTAATTCAGTGAGAAGTGTCTGACCTCTGGTAATTGAGTGAGAAGTGTCTGATCTCTGGTAATTCTGTGAGAAGTGTCTGACCTCTGGCAATTCAATGAGAAATGTCTGACCTCTGGCAATTCAGTGAGAGGTGACTGACCTCTGTTAATTCAGTGAGAAGTGTCTGACCTCTGGTAATTCAGTAAGAAGTGCCTGACCTCTGGTAATTCAGTGAGAAGTGTCTGACCGCTGGTAATTCAGTGAGAAGTGTCTGACCTCTGGAAATTCAGTGAGAAGTGTCTGACCTCTGGTAATTAAGTGAGAAGTATCTGACCTCTTGTAATTCAGTGAGAAGTGTCTGACCTCTGGTAATTCAATGAGAAGTGTCTGACCTCTGGTAATTCAGTGAGAAGTGTCTGACCTCTGGTAATTCAGTGAGAAGTGTCTGACCTCTGGTAATTCAGTGAGAAGTGTCTGACCTCTTGTAATTCAGTGAGAAGTGTCTGACCTCTGGTAATTCAGTGAGAAGTGTCTGACCTCTGGTATTTCAGTGAGAAGTGTCTGACCTCTGGTAAATCAGTGAGAAGTGTCTGACCTCTTGTAAATCAGTGAGAAGTGTCTGGCCTCTGGTAATTCAGTGAGAAGTGTCTGACCTCTGGTAATTCAGTGAGAAGTGCCTGACCTCTGGTAATTCAGTGAGAAGTGTCTGACCTCTGGTAATTCAGTGAGAAGTGCCTGACCTCTGGTAATTTAGTGAGAAGTGTCTGACCTCTGGTAATCCAGTGAGAAGTGTCTGGCCTCTGGTAATTCAGTGAGAAGTGTCTGACCTCTGGTAATTCAGTGAGAAGTGCCTGACCTCTGGTAATTCAGTGAGAAGTGCCTGTCCTCTGGTAATTCAGTGAGAAGTGTTTGACCTCTGGTAATTCAGTGAGAAGTGTCTGACCACTGGTAATTCAGTGAGAAGTGTTTGACCTCTGGTAATTCAGTGAGAAGTGTCTGACCCCTGGTAATTCAGTGAGAAGTGTCTGATCTCTGGTAATTCAGTGTGAATTGTCTGACCTCTAGTAATTCAGTGAGACGTGTCTGACCTCCGGTAATTCAGTGAGAAGTGTCTGACCTCTGGTATTTCAGTGAGAAGTGTCTGACCTCTGGTATTTCAGTGAGAAGTGTCTAACCTCTGGTAATTCAGAGAGAAGTGTCTGACCTCTGGTAAATCAGTGAGAAGTGTCTGACCTCTGGTAAATCAGTGAGAAGTGTCTGACCTCTGGTAATTCAGTGAGAAGTGTCTGAACTTTGGTAATTCAGTGAGAAGTGTCTGAACTCTGGTAATTTAGTGAGAAGTGTCTGACCTCTGGTAATTCAGAGAGAAGTGTCTGACCTCTGGTAAATCAGTGAGAAGTGTCTAACCTCTGGTAATTCAGAGAGAAGTGTCTGACCTCTGGTAAATCAGTGAGAAGTGTCTGACCTCTGGTAAATCAGTGAGAAGTGTCTGACCTCTGGTAATTCAGTGAGAAGTGTCTGACCTCTGGTAATTCAGTGAGAAGTGTCTGAACCCTGGTAATTTAGTGAGAAGTGTCTGACCTCTGGTAATTCAGTGAGAAGTGTCTGACCTCTGGTATTTCAGTGAGAAGTGTCTGACCTCTGGTAAATCAGTGAGAAGTGTCTGACCTCTTGTAAATCAGTGAGAAGTGTCTGACCTCTGGTAATTCAGTGAGAAGTGTCTGAACTCTGGTAATTCAGTGAGAAGTGCCTGACCTCTGGTAATTTAGTGAGAAGTGTCTGACCTCTGGTAATTCAGTGAGAAGTGTCTGACCTCTGGTAATTTAGTGAGAAGTGTCTGACCTCTGGTAATTTAGTGAGAAGTGTCTGACCTCTGGTAATCCAGTGAGAAGTGTCTGACCTCTGGTAATTCAGTGAGAAGTGCCTGTCCTCTGGTAATTCAGTGAGAAGTGTTTGACCTCTGGTAATTTAGTGAGAAGTGTCTGTCCTCTGGTAATTCAGTGAGAAGTGTCTGACCTCTGGTAATTCAGTGAGAAGTGTCTGACCTCTGGTAATTCAGTGAGAAGAGTCTGACCTCTGGTAATTCAGTAAGAAGTGTCTGACCTCTGCTAATTCAGTGAGAAGAGTCTGACCTCTAGTAATTCAGTAAGGAGTATCTGACCTCTGGTAATTCAGTGAGAGGTGTCTGGCCTCTGGTAATTCAGTGCAAAGTGTCTGTCCTCTGGTAATTCAGTGAGAAGTGTCTGACCTCTTGTAATTCAGTGAGAAGTGTCTGATCTCTGGTAATTCAGTGAGAAGTGTCTGACCTCTGGCAATTCAATGAGAAATGTCTGACCTCTGGCAATTCAGTGAGAAGAGTCTGACCTCTAGTAATTCAGTAAGGAGTGTCTGACCTCTGGTAATTCAGTGAGAGGTGTCTGACCTCTGGTAATTCAGTGAGAAGTGTCTGATCTCTGGTAATTCAGTGAGAAGTGTCTGACCTCTGGTAATTCAGTGAGAAGTGTCTGATCTCTGGTAATTCAGTGCAAAGTGTCTGACCTCTGGTAATTCAGTGAGAAGTGTCTGACCTCTGGTAATTCAGTGAGAAGTGTCTGATCTCTGGTAATTCAGTGAGAAGTGTCTGACCTCTGGCAATTCAATGAGAAATGTCTGACCTCTGCTAATTCAGTGAGAAGAGTCTGACCTCTAGTAATTCAGTAAGGAGTGTCTGACCTCTGGTAATTCAGTGAGAGGTGTCTGGCCTCTGGTAATTCAGTGCAAAGTGTCTGACCTCTGGTAATTCAGTGAGAAGTGTCTGACCTCTGGTAATTCAGTGAGAAGTGTCTGATCTCTGGTAATTCATTGAGAAGTGTCTGACGTCTGGTAATTCAGTGAGAAGTGTCTGACCTCTTGTAATTCAGTGAGAAGTGTCTGACCTCTGGTAATTCAGTGAGAAGTGTCTGACCCCTGGTAATTCAGTGAGAAGTGTCTGATCTCTGGTAATTCAGTGTGAATTGTCTGACCTCCAGTAATTCAGTGAGAAGTGTCTGACCTCCGGTAATTCAGTGAGACGTGTCTGATCTCTGGTAATTCAGTGAGAAGTGTCAAACCTCTGGTAATTCAGAGAGAAGTGTCTGACCTCTGGTAATTCAGTGAGAAGTGTCTGACCTCTGGTAATTCAGTGAGAAGTGTCTGACCTCTGCTAATTCAGTGAGAAGAGTCTGACTTCTGGTAATTCAGTGAGAAGTGCCTGAACTCTGGTAATTCATTGCGAAGTGTCTGACCTTTGGTATTTTAGTGAGATGTGTCTGACCTCTGGTAATTCAGTGAGAATTGTCTGACCTCTGGTAATTTAGTGAGAAGTTTCTGATCTCTGGTAATTCAGAGAGAAGTGTCTGACCTCTGGCAATTCAATGAGAAATGTCTGACCTCTGGCAATTCAGTGAGAGGTGACTGACCTCTGGTAATTCAGTGCAAAGTGTCTGACCTCTGGTAATTCAGTGAGAAGTGTCTGACCTCTGGTAATTCAGTGAGAAGTGTCTGATCTCTGGTAATTCAGTGAGAAGTGTCTGACCTCTGGTAATTCAGTGAGAAGTGTCTGACCTCTTGTAATTCAGTGAGAAGTGTCTGACCTCTGGTAATTCAGTGAGAAGTGTCTGACCCCTGGTAATTCAGTGAGAAGTGTCTGATCTCTGGTAATTCAGTGTGAATTGTCTGACCTCTAGTAATTCAGTGAGACGTGTCTGACCTCCGGTAATTCAGTGAGAAGTGTCTGACCTCTGGTATTTCAGTGAGAAGTGTCTGACCTCTGGTATTTCAGTGAGAAGTGTCTGACCTCTGGTATTTCAGTGAGAAGTGTCTGACCTCTGGTATTTCAGTGAGAAGTGTCTGAACTCTGGTAATTCAGTGAGTAGTGTATGACCTCTGGTAATTCAGAGAGAAGTGTCTGACCTCTGGTAATTCAGTGAGAAGTGTCTGACCTCTGGTAATTCAGTGAGAAGTGTCTGACCCCTGGTAATTCAGTGAGAAGTGTCTGATCTCTGGTAATTCAGTGTGAATTGTCTGACCTCTAGTAATTCAGTGAGAAGTGTCTGACCTCCGGTAATTCAGTGAGAAGTGTCTGACCTCTGGTATTTCAGTGAGAAGTGTCTGACCTCTGGTATTTCAGTGAGAAGTGTCTGACCTCTGGTATTTCAGTGAGAAGTGTCTGACCTCTGGTATTTCAGTGAGAAGTGTCTGACCTCTGGTATTTCAGTGAGAAGTGTCTGAACTCTGGTAATTCAGTGAGAAGAGTCTGAACTCTGGTAATTCAGTGAGTAGTGTCTGACCTCTGGTAATTCAGTGAGAAGTGTCTGAACTCTGGTAATTCAGTGAGTAGTGTCTGACCTCTGGTAATTCAGTGAGAAGTGTCTGACCTCTGGTAATTCAGTGAGAAGTGTCTGAACTCTGGTAATTCAGTGAGATGTGTCTGACCTCTGGTATTTCAGTGAGAAGTGTCTGACCTCTGGTATTTCAGTGAGAAGTGTCTGACCTCTGGTATTTCAGTGAGAAGTGTCTGACCTCTGGTAATTCAGTGAGAAGTGTCTGACCTCTGGTAATTCAGTGAGAAGTGTCTGACCTCTGGTAATTCAGTGAGAAGTGTCTGAACTCTGGTAATTCAGTGAGTAGTGTCTGACCTCTGGTATTTCAGTGAGAAGTGTCTGACCTCTGGTAATTCAGTGAGAAGTGTCTGACCTCTGGTATTTCAGTGAGAAGTGTCTGAACTCTGGTAATTCAGTGAGAAGTGTCTGACCTCTGGTATTTCAGTGAGAAGTGTCTGACCTCTGGTATTTCAGTGAGAAGTGTCTGAACTCTGGTAATTCAGTGAGAAGTGTCTGACCTCTGGTAATTCAGTGAGAAGTGTCTGAACTCTGGTAATTCAGTGAGTAGTGTATGACCTCTGGTAATTCAGTGAGAAGTGTCTGAACTCTGGTAATTCAGTGAGTAGTGTATGACCTCTGGTAATTCAGTGAGAAGTGTCTGAACTCTGGTAATTCAGTGAGAAGTGTCTGACCTCTGGTAATTCAGTGAGAAGTGTCTGACCTCTGGTATTTCAGTGAGAAGTGTCTGAACTCTGGTAATTCAGTGAGAAGTGTCTGACCTCTGGTATTTCAGTGAGAAGTGTCTGACCTCTGGTATTTCAGTGAGAAGTGTCTGAACTCTGGTAATTCAGTGAGAAGTGTCTGACCTCTGGTAATTCAGTGAGAAGTGTCTGAACTCTGGTAATTCAGTGAGTAGTGTATGACCTCTGGTAATTCAGTGAGAAGTGTCTGACCTCTGGAAATTCAGTGAGAAGTGTCTGACCTCTGGTAATTAAGTGAGAAGTATCTGACCTCTTGTAATTCAGTGAGAAGTGTCTGACCTCTGGTAATTCAATGAGAAGTGTCTGACCTCTGGTAATTCAGTGAGAAGTGTCTGACCTCTGGTAATTCAGTGAGAAGTGTCTGACCTCTGGTAATTCAGTGAGAAGTGTCTGACCTCTTGTAATTCAGTGAGAAGTGTCTGACCTCTGGTAATTCAGTGAGAAGTGCCTGACCTCTGGTAATTTAGTGAGAAGTGTCTGACCTCTGGTAATCCAGTGAGAAGTGTCTGGCCTCTGGTAATTCAGTGAGAAGTGTCTGACCTCTGGTAATTCAGTGAGAAGTGCCTGACCTCTGGTAATTCAGTGAGAAGTGCCTGTCCTCTGGTAATTCAGTGAGAAGTGTTTGACCTCTGGTAATTTAGTGAGAAGTGTCTGTCCTCTGGTAATTCAGTGAGAAGTGTCTGACCTCTGGTAATTCAGTGAGAAGTGTCTGACCTCTGGTAATTGAGTGAGAAGTGTCTGATCTCTGGTAATTCAGTGAGAAGTGTCTGACCCCTGGTAATTCAGTGAGAAGTGTCTGATCTCTGGTAATTCAGTGTGAATTGTCTGACCTCTAGTAATTCAGTGAGACGTGTCTGACCTCCGGTAATTCAGTGAGAAGTGTCTGACCTCTGGTATTTCAGTGAGAAGTGTCTGATCTCTGGTATTTCAGTGAGAAGTGTCTAACCTCTGGTAATTCAGAGAGAAGTGTCTGACCTCTGGTAAATCAGTGAGAAGTGTCTGACCTCTGGTAAATCAGTGAGAAGTGTCTGACCTCTGGTAATTCAGTGAGAAGTGTCTGAACTTTGGTAATTCAGTGAGAAGTGTCTGAACTCTGGTAATTTAGTGAGAAGTGTCTGACCTCTGGTAATTCAGAGAGAAGTGTCTGACCTCTGGTAAATCAGTGAGAAGTGTCTAACCTCTGGTAATTCAGAGAGAAGTGTCTGACCTCTGGTAAATCAGTGAGAAGTGTCTGACCTCTGGTAAATCAGTGAGAAGTGTCTGACCTCTGGTAATTCAGTGAGAAGTGTCTGACCTCTGGTAATTCAGTGAGAAGTGTCTGAACCCTGGTAATTTAGTGAGAAGTGTCTGACCTCTGGTAATTCAGTGAGAAGTGTCTGACCTCTGGTATTTCAGTGAGAAGTGTCTGACCTCTGGTAAATCAGTGAGAAGTGTCTGACCTCTTGTAAATCAGTGAGAAGTGTCTGACCTCTGGTAATTCAGTGAGAAGTGTCTGAACTCTGGTAATTCAGTGAGAAGTGCCTGACCTCTGGTAATTTAGTGAGAAGTGTCTGACCTCTGGTAATTCAGTGAGAAGTGTCTGACCTCTGGTAATTTAGTGAGAAGTGTCTGACCTCTGGTAATTTAGTGAGAAGTGTCTGACCTCTGGTAATCCAGTGAGAAGTGTCTGACCTCTGGTAATTCAGTGAGAAGTGCCTGTCCTCTGGTAATTCAGTGAGAAGTGTTTGACCTCTGGTAATTTAGTGAGAAGTGTCTGTCCTCTGGTAATTCAGTGAGAAGTGTCTGACCTCTGGTAATTCAGTGAGAAGTGTCTGACCTCTGGTAATTCAGTGAGAAGAGTCTGACCTCTGGTAATTCAGTAAGAAGTGTCTGACCTCTGCTAATTCAGTGAGAAGAGTCTGACCTCTAGTAATTCAGTAAGGAGTATCTGACCTCTGGTAATTCAGTGAGAGGTGTCTGGCCTCTGGTAATTCAGTGCAAAGTGTCTGTCCTCTGGTAATTCAGTGAGAAGTGTCTGACCTCTTGTAATTCAGTGAGAAGTGTCTGATCTCTGGTAATTCAGTGAGAAGTGTCTGACCTCTGGCAATTCAATGAGAAATGTCTGACCTCTGGCAATTCAGTGAGAAGAGTCTGACCTCTAGTAATTCAGTAAGGAGTGTCTGACCTCTGGTAATTCAGTGAGAGGTGTCTGACCTCTGGTAATTCAGTGAGAAGTGTCTGATCTCTGGTAATTCAGTGAGAAGTGTCTGACCTCTGGTAATTCAGTGAGAAGTGTCTGATCTCTGGTAATTCAGTGCAAAGTGTCTGACCTCTGGTAATTCAGTGAGAAGTGTCTGACCTCTGGTAATTCAGTGAGAAGTGTCTGATCTCTGGTAATTCAGTGAGAAGTGTCTGACCTCTGGCAATTCAATGAGAAATGTCTGACCTCTGCTAATTCAGTGAGAAGAGTCTGACCTCTAGTAATTCAGTAAGGAGTGTCTGACCTCTGGTAATTCAGTGAGAGGTGTCTGGCCTCTGGTAATTCAGTGCAAAGTGTCTGACCTCTGGTAATTCAGTGAGAAGTGTCTGACCTCTGGTAATTCAGTGAGAAGTGTCTGATCTCTGGTAATTCATTGAGAAGTGTCTGACCTCTGGTAATTCAGTGAGAAGTGTCTGACCTCTTGTAATTCAGTGAGAAGTGTCTGACCTCTGGTAATTCAGTGAGAAGTGTCTGACCCCTGGTAATTCAGTGAGAAGTGTCTGATCTCTGGTAATTCAGTGTGAATTGTCTGACCTCCAGTAATTCAGTGAGAAGTGTCTGACCTCCGGTAATTCAGTGAGACGTGTCTGATCTCTGGTAATTCATTGCGAAGTGTCTGACCTTTGGTATTTTAGTGAGATGTGTCTGACCTCTGGTAATTCAGTGAGAATTGTCTGACCTCTGGTAATTTAGTGAGAAGTTTCTGATCTCTGGTAATTCAGAGAGAAGTGTCTGACCTCTGGCAATTCAATGAGAAATGTCTGACCTCTGGCAATTCAGTGAGAGGTGACTGACCTCTGGTAATTCAGTGCAAAGTGTCTGACCTCTGGTAATTCAGTGAGAAGTGTCTGACCTCTGGTAATTCAGTGAGAAGTGTCTGATCTCTGGTAATTCAGTGAGAAGTGTCTGACCTCTGGTAATTCAGTGAGAAGTGTCTGACCTCTTGTAATTCAGTGAGAAGTGTCTGACCTCTGGTAATTCAGTGAGAAGTGTCTGACCCCTGGTAATTCAGTGAGAAGTGTCTGATCTCTGGTAATTCAGTGTGAATTGTCTGACCTCTAGTAATTCAGTGAGACGTGTCTGACCTCCGGTAATTCAGTGAGAAGTGTCTGACCTCTGGTATTTCAGTGAGAAGTGTCTGACCTCTGGTATTTCAGTGAGAAGTGTCTGACCTCTGGTATTTCAGTGAGAAGTGTCTGACCTCTGGTATTTCAGTGAGAAGTGTCTGAACTCTGGTAATTCAGTGAGTAGTGTATGACCTCTGGTAATTCAGAGAGAAGTGTCTGACCTCTGGTAATTCAGTGAGAAGTGTCTGACCTCTGGTAATTCAGTGAGAAGTGTCTGACCCCTGGTAATTCAGTGAGAAGTGTCTGATCTCTGGTAATTCAGTGTGAATTGTCTGACCTCTAGTAATTCAGTGAGAAGTGTCTGACCTCCGGTAATTCAGTGAGAAGTGTCTGACCTCTGGTATTTCAGTGAGAAGTGTCTGACCTCTGGTATTTCAGTGAGAAGTGTCTGACCTCTGGTATTTCAGTGAGAAGTGTCTGACCTCTGGTATTTCAGTGAGAAGTGTCTGACCTCTGGTATTTCAGTGAGAAGTGTCTGAACTCTGGTAATTCAGTGAGAAGAGTCTGAACTCTGGTAATTCAGTGAGTAGTGTCTGACCTCTGGTAATTCAGTGAGAAGTGTCTGAACTCTGGTAATTCAGTGAGTAGTGTCTGACCTCTGGTAATTCAGTGAGAAGTGTCTGACCTCTGGTAATTCAGTGAGAAGTGTCTGAACTCTGGTAATTCAGTGAGATGTGTCTGACCTCTGGTATTTCAGTGAGAAGTGTCTGACCTCTGGTATTTCAGTGAGAAGTGTCTGACCTCTGGTATTTCAGTGAGAAGTGTCTGACCTCTGGTAATTCAGTGAGAAGTGTCTGACCTCTGGTAATTCAGTGAGAAGTGTCTGACCTCTGGTAATTCAGTGAGAAGTGTCTGAACTCTGGTAATTCAGTGAGTAGTGTCTGACCTCTGGTATTTCAGTGAGAAGTGTCTGACCTCTGGTAATTCAGTGAGAAGTGTCTGACCTCTGGTATTTCAGTGAGAAGTGTCTGAACTCTGGTAATTCAGTGAGAAGTGTCTGACCTCTGGTATTTCAGTGAGAAGTGTCTGACCTCTGGTATTTCAGTGAGAAGTGTCTGAACTCTGGTAATTCAGTGAGAAGTGTCTGACCTCTGGTAATTCAGTGAGAAGTGTCTGAACTCTGGTAATTCAGTGAGTAGTGTATGACCTCTGGTAATTCAGTGAGAAGTGTCTGACCTCTGGTATTTCAGTGAGAAGTGTCTGAACTCTGGTAATTCAGTGAGAAGTGTCTGACCTCTGGTATTTCAGTGAGAAGTGTCTGACCTCTGGTATTTCAGTGAGAAGTGTCTGAACTCTGGTAATTCAGTGAGAAGTGTCTGACCTCTGGTAATTCAGTGAGAAGTGTCTGACCTCTGGTAATTTAGTGAGAAGTGCCTGTCCTCTGGTAATTCAGTGAGAAGTGCCTGTCCTCTGGTAATTCAGTGAGAAGTGTCTGACCTCTGGTAATTCAGTGAGAAGTGCCTGTCCTCTGGTAATTCAGTGAGAAGTGTCTGACCTCTGGTAATCCAGTGAGAAGTGTCTGACCTCTGGTAATTCAGTGAGAAGTGCCTGTCCTCTGGTAATTCAGTGAGAAGTGTTTGACCTCTGGTAATTTAGTGAGAAGTGTCTGTCCTCTGGTAATTCAGTGAGAAGTGTCTGACCTCTGGTAATTCAGTGAGAAGTGTCTGACCTCTTGTAATTCAGTGAGAAGTGTCTGACCTCTGGTAATTCAGTGAGAAGTGTCTGACCTCTGGTAATTCAGTGTGAATTGTCTGACCTCTAGTAATTCAGTGAGACATGTCTGATCTCTGGTAATTCAGTGAGAAGTGTCTGACCTCTGGTAATTCAGTGAGAAGTGTCTGACCTCTTGTAATTCAGTGAGAAGTGTCTGACCTCTGGTAATTCAGTGAGAAGTGTCTGACCCCTGGTAATTCAGTGAGAAGTGTCTGATCTCTGGTAATTCAGTGTGAATTGTCTGACCTCTAGTAATTCAGTGAGACGTGTCTGACCTCCGGTAATTCAGTGAGAAGTGTCTGACCTCTGGTAAATCAGTGAGAATTGTCTGACCTCTGGTATTTCAGTGAGAAGTGTCTGAACTCTGGTAATTCAGTGAGAAGTGTCTGACCTCTGGTAAATCAGTGAGAAGTGTCTGACCTCTGGTAAATCAGTGAGAAGTGTCTGACCTCTTGTAAATCAGTGAGAAGTGTCTGACCTCTGGTATTTCAGTGAGAAGTGTCTGAACTCTGGTAATTCAGTGAGAAGTGTCTGACCTCTGGTAAATCAGTGAGAAGTGTCTGACCTCTGGTAAATCAGTGAGAAGTGTCTGACCTCTTGTAAATCAGTGAGAAGTGTCTGACCTCTGGTAAATCAGTGAGAAGTGTCTGACCTCTGGTAATTCAGTGAGAAGTGTCTGAACTCTGGTAATTCAGTGAGAAGTGCCTGTCCTCTGGTAATTCAGTGAGAAGTTAATGACCTCTGGTAATTCAGTGAGAAGTGTCTGACCTCTGGTAATTTAGTGAGAAGTGTCTGACCTCTGGTAATCCAGTGAGAAGTGCCTGTCCTCTGGTAATTCAGTGAGAAGTGTCTGACCTCTGGTAATTTAGTGAGAAGTGTCTGACCTCTGGTAATTCAGTGAGAAGTGTCTGACCTCTGGTAATTCAGTGAGAAGTGTCTGACCTCTGGTAATTCAGTGAGAAGTGTCTAATCTCTGGTAATTCAGTGAGAAGTGTCTGACCTCTTGTAATTCAGTGAGAAGAGTCTGACCTCTGGTAATTCAGTAAGAAGTGTCTGACCTCTGCTAATTCAGTGAGAAGAGTCTGACCTCTGGTAATTGAGTGAGAAGTTTCTGACCTCTGGTAATTCAGTGAGAAGTGTCTGGCCTCTGGTAATTCAGTAAGAAGTGTCTGACCTCTGCTAATTCAGTGAGAAGAGTCTGACCTCTAGTAATTCAGTAAGGAGTGTCTGACCTCTGGTAATTCAGTGAGAAGTGTCTGACCTCTGGCAATTCAATGAGAAATGTCTGACCTCTGGCAATTCAGTGAGAGGTGACTGACCTCTGGTAATTCCGTGCAAAGTGTCTGACCTCTGGTAATTCAGTGAGAAGTGTCTGACCTCTGGTAATTCAGTCAGAAGTGTCTGATCTCTGGTAATTCAGTGAGAAGTGTCTGACCTCTGGTAATTCAGTGAGAAGTGTCTGACCTCCGGTAATTCAGTGAGACGTGTCTGATCTCTGGTAATTCAGTGAGAAGTGTCAAACCTCTGGTAATTCAGTGAGAAGTGTCTGACCTCTGGTAATTCAGTGAGAAGTGTCTGACCTCTGGTAATTCAGTGAGAAGTGTCTGACCTCTGGTAATTCAGTGAGAAGTGTCTGACCTCTGGTAATTCAGTGAGAAGTGTCTGACCTCTGGTAATTCAGTGAGAATTGTCTGACCTCCAGTAATTCAGTGAGAAGTGTCTGACCTCCGGTAATTCAGTGAGAAGTGTCTGACCTCTGGTAATTCAGTGAGAAGTGTCTGACCTCTGGTAATTCAGTGAGAAGTGTCTGACCCCTGGTAATTCAGTGAGAAGTGTCTGATCTCTGGTAATTCAGTGTGAATTGTCTGACCTCCAGTAATTCAGTGAGAATTGTCTGACCTCCAGTAATTCAGTGAGAAGTGTCTGACCTCCGGTAATTCAGTGAGACGTGTCTGATCTCTGGTAATTCAGTGAGAAGTGTCAAACCTCTGGTAATTCAGTGAGAAGTGTCTGACCTCTGGTAATTCAGTGAGAATTGTCTGACCTCTGGTAATTCAGTGAGAAGTGTCTGACCTCTGCTAATTCAGTGAGAAGTGTCTGACCTCTGCTAATTCAGTGAGAAGAGTGTGACCTCTGGTAATTCAGTGAGAAGTGCCTGACCTCTGGTAATTCATTGCGAAGTGTCTGACCTTTGGTATTTTAGTGAGATGTGTCTGACCTCTGGTAATTCAGTGAGAATTGTCTGACCTCTGGTAATTTAGTGAGAAGTTTCTGATCTCTGGTAATTCAGTGAGAAGTGTTTGACCTCTGGTAATTCAGTGAGAAGTGTCTGACCTCTGGTAATTCAGCAAGAAGTGCCTGACCTCTGGTAATTCAGTGAGAAGTGTCTGACCTCTGGTAATTTAGTGAGAAGTGTCTGACCGCTGGTAATTCAGTGAGAAGTGTCCGACCTCTGGAAATTCAGTGAGAAGTGTCAGACCTCTGGTAATTAAGTGAGAAGTATCTGACCTCTTGTAATTCAGTGAGAAGTGTCTGACCTCTGGTAATTCAATGAGTAGTGTCTGACCTCTGGTAAATCAGTGAGAAGTGTCTGACCTCTGGTAATTCAGTGAGAAGTGTCTGACCTCTGGTAATTCAGTGAGAAGTGTCTGACCTCTTGTAATTCAGTGAGAAGTGTCTGACCTCTGGTAAATCAGTGAGAAGTGTCTGACCTCTGCTAATTCAGTGAGAAGAGTCTGACCTCTGGTAATTCAATGAGAAGTTCCTGACCTCTGGTAATTCATTGCGAAGTTTCTGACCTTTGGTATTTTAGGGAGAAGTGTCTGACCTCTGGTAATTCAGTGAGACGTGACTGACCTCTGGTAATTCAGTGAGACGTGCCTGACCTCTTGTAATTCTGGGAGAAGTCTTTGACATCTGGTAATTCAATGAGAAGTGTCTGACCTCTGGTAATTCAGTGAGAAGTATCTGACCTCTGGTAATTCAGTGAGGAGTGCCTAACCCCTGGTAATTCAGTGAGAATTGTCTGACCTCTGGTAATTCAGTGAGAAGTGTCTGACCTCTTGTAATTCAGTGAGAAGTATTTGACCTCTAGTAATTCAGTGAGAAGAGTCTGACCTTTGGTAATTCAGTGAGAAGTGTCTGACCTCTTGTAATTCAGTGAGAAGTATTTGACCTCTTGTAATTCAGTGAGAAGAGTCTGACCTTTGGTAATTCAGTGAGAAGTGTCTGACCTCTTGTAATTCAGTGAGAAGTATTTGACCTCTAGTAATTCAGTGAGAAGAGTCTGACCTTTGGTAATTCAGTGAGAAGTGTCTGACCTCTAGTAATTCAGTGACAAGTGTCTGACCTCCGGTAATTCAGTGAGACGTGTCTGATCTCTGGTAATTCAGTGAGAAGTGTCTGACCTCTGGTAATTCAGTGAGAAGTGTCTGACCTCTGGTAAATCAGTGAGAATTGTCTGACCTCTGCTAATTCAGTGAGAAGTGTTTGACCTCTGGTAATTCAGTGAGAAGTGTCTGACCTCTAGTAATTCAGTGAGAAGTGTCTGACCTCTGCTAATTCAGTGAGAAGTGTTTGACCTCTGGTAATTCAGTGACAAGTGTCTGACCTCCGGTAATTCAGTGAGACGTGTCTGATCTCTGGTAATTCAGTGAGAAGTGTCTGACCTCTGGTAATTCAGTGAGAAGTGTCTGACCTCTGGTAAATCAGTGAGAATTGTCTGACCTCTGCTAATTCAGTCAGAAGAGTCTGACCTCTGGTAATTCAGTGAGAAGTTTCTGACCTCCGGTAATTCAGTGAGAAGTGTCTTACCTCTGGTAATTTAGTGAGAAGTGTCCAACCTCTGGTAATTCAGTGAGAAGTGTCTGACCTCTGGTAAATCAGTGAGAATTGTCTGACCTCTGGTAATTCAGTGAGAAGTGTTTGAGCTCTGGTAATTCAGTGAGAAGTGTCTGACCTCTGGTAATTCAGTGAGAAGTGTCTGACCTCTGGTAATTCAGTGAGAAGTGTCTGACCTCTTGTAATTCAGTGAGAAGTGTTTGACCTCTGGTAATTCAGTGAGAAGTGCCTGACCTCTGTAATTCAGTGAGAAGTGTCTGACCTCTTGTAATTCAGTGAGCAGTGTTTGACCTCTGGTAATTCAGTGAGAAGTGCCTGACCTCTGGTAATTCAGTCAGAAGTGTCTGACCTCTGGTAATTCAGTGAGAAGTGTCTGACCTCTGGTAATTCAGTGAGAAGTGTCTGACCTCTGGTAATTCAGTGAAAAGTGTCTGACCTCTGGTAATTCAGTGCGAAGTATTTGACCTCTGGTAATTCAGTGAGAAGTGCCTGACCTCTGGTAATTCAATGAGAATTGTATGACCTCTGGTAATTCAGTGAGAAGTGTCTGACCTCTGGTAATTCAGTGAGAACTGTTTGACCTCTGGTAATTCAGTGAGAAGTGTCTGACCTCTTGCAATTCAGTGAGAAGTGTCTGATCTCTGGTAATTCAGTGAGAAGAGTCTGACCTCTGATAATTCAGTGAGAAGTGTTTGACCTCTGGTAATTCAGTGAGAAGTGTCTGACCTCTGGTAATTCAGTGAGAAGTGCCTGACCTCTGGTAATTCAGTGAGAAGTGTCTGACCTCTGGTAATTTAGTGAGAAGTGTCTGACCTCTGGTAATTCAGTGAGAAGTGTCTGACCTCTGGTAATTCAGTGAGAAGTGCCTGTCCTCTGGTAATTCAGTGAGAAGTTTTTGACCTCTGGTAATTTAGTGAGAAGTGTCTGACCTCTGGTAATTCATTGAGAAGTGTCTGACCTCTGGTAATTCAGTGAGAAGTGTCTGACCTCTGGTAATTGAGTGAGAAGTGTCTGATCTCTGGTAATTCAGTGAGAAGTGTCTGACCTCTGGCAATTCAATGAGAAATGTCTGACCTCTGGCAATTCAGTGAGAGGTGTCTGGCCTCTGGTAATTCAGTGAGAAGTGTCTGACCTCTGGTAATTCACTGAGAAGTGTCTGATCTCTGGTAATTCAGTGAGAAGTGTCTGCCTCTGGTAATTCAGTGAGAAGTGCCTGATCTCTGGTAATTCAGTGAGAAGTGTCTGACCTCTAGTAATTCAGTGAGAAGTGTCTGACCTCTGGTAATTCAGTGAGAAGTGTCTAACCTCTGGTAATTCAGAGAGAAGTGTCTGACCTCTGGTAAATCAGTGAGAATTGTCTGACCTCTGGTAATTCAGTGAGAAGTGTCTGACCTCTTGTAATTCAGTGAGCAGTGTCTGACCTCTGGTAATTCAGTCAGAAGTGTCTGACCTCTGGTAATTCAGTGAGAAGTGTCTGACCTCTGGTAATTCAGTGAGAAGTGTCTGACCTCTGGTAATTCAGTGAAAAGTGTCTGACCTCTGGTAATTCAGTGCGAAGTATTTGACCTCTGGTAATTCAGTGAGAAGTGCCTGACCTCTAGTAATTCAGTGAGAAGTGTCTGACCTCTGGTAATTCAGTGAGACGTGTCTGACCTCCGGTAATTCAGTGAGACGTGTCTGATCTCTGGTAATTCAGTGAGAAGTGTCTGACCTCTGGTAATTCAGTGAGAAGTGCCTGACCTCTGTAATTCAGTGAGAAGTGTCTGACCTCTTGTAATTCAGTGAGCAGTGTCTGACCTCTGGTAATTCAGTGCGAAGTATTTGACCTCTGGTAATTCAGTGAGAAGTGCCTGACCTCTGGTAATTCAATGAGAAGTGTATGACCTCTGGTAATTCAGTGAGAAGTGTCTGACCTCTGGTAATTCAGTGAGAACTGTTTGACCTCTGGTAATTCAGTGAGAAGTGTCTGACCTCTTGCAATTCAGTGAGAAGTGTCTGATCTCTGGTAATTCAGTGAGAAGAGTCTGACCTCTGGTAATTCAGTGAGAAGTGTTTGACCTCTGGTAATTCAGTGAGAAGTGTCTGACCTCTGGTAATTCAGTGAGAAGTGCCTGACCTCTGGTAATTCAGTGAGAAGTGTCTGACCTCTGGTAATTTAGTGAGAAGTGTCTGACCTCTGGTAATTCAGTGAGAAGTGTCTGACCTCTGGTAATTCAGTGAGAAGTGCCTGTCCTCTGGTAATTCAGTGAGAAGTTTTTGACCTCTGGTAATTTAGTGAGAAGTGTCTGACCTCTGGTAATTCATTGAGAAGTGTCTGACCTCTGGTAATTCAGTGAGAAGTGTCTGACCTCTGGTAATTGAGTGAGAAGTGTCTGATCTCTGGTAATTCAGTGAGAAGTGTCTGACCTCTGGCAATTCAATGAGAAATGTCTGACCTCTGGCAATTCAGTGAGAGGTGTCTGACCTCTGGTAATTCAGTGCAAAATGTCTGGCCTCTGGTAATTCAGTGAGAAGTGTCTGACCTCTGGTAATTCACTGAGAAGTGTCTGATCTCTGGTAATTCAGTGAGAAGTGTCTGCCTCTGGTAATTCAGTGAGAAGTGCCTGATCTCTGGTAATTCAGTGAGAAGTGTCTGACCTCTAGTAATTCAGTGAGAAGTGTCTGACCTCTGGTAATTCAGTGAAAAGTGTCTGACCTCTGGTAATTCAGTGCGAAGTATTTGACCTCTGGTAATTCAGTGAGAAGTGCCTGACCTCTAGTAATTCAGTGAGAAGTGTCTGACCTCTGGTAATTCAGTGAGACGTGTCTGACCTCCGGTAATTCAGTGAGACGTGTCTGATCTCTGGTAATTCAGTGAGAAGTGTCTGACCTCTGGTAATTCAGTGAGAAGTGCCTGACCTCTGTAATTCAGTGAGAAGTGTCTGACCTCTTGTAATTCAGTGAGCAGTGTCTGACCTCTGGTAATTCAGTGCGAAGTATTTGACCTCTGGTAATTCAGTGAGAAGTGCCTGACCTCTGGTAATTTAGTGAGAAGTGTCTGACCTCTGGTAATTCAGTGAGAAGTGTCTGACCTCTGGTAATTCAGTGAGAAGTGCCTGTCCTCTGGTAATTCAGTGAGAAGTTTTTGACCTCTGGTAATTTAGTGAGAAGTGTCTGACCTCTGGTAATTCATTGAGAAGTGTCTGACCTCTGGTAATTCAGTGAGAAGTGTCTGACCTCTGGTAATTGAGTGAGAAGTGTCTGATCTCTGGTAATTCAGTGAGAAGTGTCTGACCTCTGGCAATTCAATGAGAAATGTCTGACCTCTGGCAATTCAGTGAGAGGTGTCTGACCTCTGGTAATTCAGTGCAAAATGTCTGGCCTCTGGTAATTCAGTGAGAAGTGTCTGACCTCTGGTAATTCACTGAGAAGTGTCTGATCTCTGGTAATTCAGTGAGAAGTGTCTGCCTCTGGTAATTCAGTGAGAAGTGCCTGATCTCTGGTAATTCAGTGAGAAGTGTCTGACCTCTAGTAATTCAGTGAGAAGTGTCTGACCTCTGGTAATTCAGTGAGACGTGTCTGACCTCCGGTAATTCAGTGAGACGTGTCTGATCTCTGGTAATTCAGTGAGAAGTGTCTAACCTCTGGTAATTCAGAGAGAAGTGTCTGACCTCTGGTAAATCAGTGAGAATTGTCTGACCTCTGGTAATTCAGTGAGAAGTGTTTGACCTCTGGTAATTCAGTGAGAAGAGTCTGACCTCTGATAATTCAGTGAGAAGTGTTTGACCTCTGGTAATTCAGTGAGAAGTGTCTGACCTCTGGTAATTCAGTGAGAAGTGCCTGACCTCTGGTAATTCAGTGAGAAGTGTCTGACCTCTGGTAATTTAGTGAGAAGTGTCTGACCTCTGGTAATTCAGTGAGAAGTGTCTGACCTCTGGTAATTCAGTGAGAAGTGCCTGTCCTCTGGTAATTCAGTGAGAAGTTTTTGACCTCTGGTAATTTAGTGAGAAGTGTCTGACCTCTGGTAATTCATTGAGAAGTGTCTGACCTCTGGTAATTCAGTGAGAAGTGTCTGACCTCTGGTAATTGAGTGAGAAGTGTCTGATCTCTGGTAATTCAGTGAGAAGTGTCTGACCTCTGGCAATTCAATGAGAAATGTCTGACCTCTGGCAATTCAGTGAGAGGTGTCTGACCTCTGGTAATTCAGTGCAAAATGTCTGGCCTCTGGTAATTCAGTGAGAAGTGTCTGACCTCTGGTAATTCACTGAGAAGTGTCTGATCTCTGGTAATTCAGTGAGAAGTGTCTGCCTCTGGTAATTCAGTGAGAAGTGCCTGATCTCTGGTAATTCAGTGAGAAGTGTCTGACCTCTAGTAATTCAGTGAGAAGTGTCTGACCTCTGGTAATTCAGTGAGAAGTGTCTAACCTCTGGTAATTCAGAGAGAAGTGTCTGACCTCTGGTAAATCAGTGAGAATTGTCTGACCTCTGGTAATTCAGTGAGAAGTGTCTGACCTCTTGTAATTCAGTGAGCAGTGTCTGACCTCTGGTAATTCAGTCAGAAGTGTCTGACCTCTGGTAATTCAGTGAGAAGTGTCTGACCTCTGGTAATTCAGTGAGAAGTGTCTGACCTCTGGTAATTCAGTGAAAAGTGTCTGACCTCTGGTAATTCAGTGCGAAGTATTTGACCTCTGGTAATTCAGTGAGAAGTGCCTGACCTCTAGTAATTCAGTGAGAAGTGTCTGACCTCTGGTAATTCAGTGAGACGTGTCTGACCTCCGGTAATTCAGTGAGACGTGTCTGATCTCTGGTAATTCAGTGAGAAGTGTCTGACCTCTGGTAATTCACTGAGAAGTGCCTGACCTCTGTAATTCAGTGAGAAGTGTCTGACCTCTTGTAATTCAGTGAGCAGTGTCTGACCTCTGGTAATTCAGTGCGAAGTATTTGACCTCTGGTAATTCAGTGAGAAGTGCCTGACCTCTGGTAATTCAATGAGAAGTGTATGACCTCTGGTAATTCAGTGAGAAGTGTCTGACCTCTGGTAATTCAGTGAGAACTGTTTGACCTCTGGTAATTCAGTGAGAACTGTTTGACCTCTTGCAATTCAGTGAGAAGTGTCTGATCTCTGGTAATTCAGTGAGAAGAGTCTGACCTCTTGTAATTCAGTGAGAAGTGTCTGACCTCTGGTAATTCAGTGAGAAGTGTCTGACCACTGGTAATTCAGTGAGAAATGTTTGACCTCTGGTAATTCAGTGAGAAGTGTCTGACCTCTGGTAATTCAGTGAGAAGTGCCTGACCTCTTGTAATTCAATGAGAAGTGTCTGACCTCTGGTAATTCAGTGAGAAGTGCCTGACCTCTGGTAATTCAGTGATAAGTGTCTGACCTCTGTTCATTCAATGAGAAGTATCTGACCTCTGGTAATTCAGTGAGAAGTGCCTGACCTCTTGTAATTCAATGAGAAGTGTATGACCTCTGGTAATTCAGTGAGAAGTGCCTGACCTCTGGTAATTCAGTCAGAAGTGTCTGACCTCTGGTAATTCAGTGAGAAGAGTCAGACCTCTGGTATTTCAGTGAGAAGTGTCTGACCTCTGGTAATTCAGTGAGTAGTGTCTGACCTCTGGTAATTCCGTGAGAAGTGCCTGACCTCTGGTAATTCAGTGAGAATTGTCTGACCTCTGGTAATTTAGTGAGAAGTGTCTGACCTCTGGTAATTCAATGAGAATTGTCTGACCTCTGGTAATTCAGTGAGAAGTGCCTGTCCTCTGGTAATTTAGTGAGAAGTGTCTGACCTCTGGTAATTCAGTGAGAATTGTTTGACCTCTGGTAATTCAGTGAGAATTGTCTGACCTCTGGTAATTTAGTGAGAAGTGTCTGATCTCTGGTAATTCAGTGAGAATTGTTTGACCTCTGGTAATTCAGTGAGACGTGTCTGACCTCCGGTAATTTGGTGAGAAGTGTCTGACCTCTGGAAATTCAGTGAGAAGTATCTGACCTCTGGTAATTAAGTGAGAAGTATCTGACCTCTTGTAATTCAGTGAGAAGTCTCTGACCTCTGGAAATTCAGTGAGAAGTGTCTGACCTCTGGTAATTCAGTGAGAAGTGCCTGTCCTTTGGTAATTCAGTGAGAAGCGTTTGACCTCTGGTAATTTAGTGAGAAGTGTCTGACCTCTGGTAATTCAGTGAGAAGTGCCTGACCTCCGGTAAGTCTGTGAGACGTGTCTGATCTCTGGTAATTCAGTGAGAAGTGTCTGACCTCTGGTTATTCAGTGAGAAGTGTTTGAGTTCTGGTAATTCAGTGAGAAGTGTCTGACCTCTGGTATTTTAGTGAGAAGTGTCTGACCTCTGGTAAATCAGTGAGAATTGTCTGACCTCTGGTAATTCAGTGAGAAGTGTTTGAGTTCTGGTAATTCAGTGAGAAGTGTCTGACCTCTGGCAATTCAGTGAGAAGAGTCTGACCTCTGGTAATTCAGTGAGAAGTGTCTGACCTCTGGTAATTCAGTGATAAGTGTCTGACCTCTGTTCATTCAATGAGAAGTGTCTGACCTCTGGTAAGTCAGTGAGAAGTGTCTGACCTCTGGTAATTCAGTGAGATGTGTCTGACCTCTGGTAATTCAGTGATAAGTGTCTGACCTCTTGTAATTCTTTGAGTAGTGTCTGGCCACTGGTAATTCAGTGAGAAGTGTCTGACCTCTGGTAATTCAGTGAGAAGTTTCTGACCTCTGGTAATTCAGTGAGAAGTGTCTGACCTCTTGTAATTCAGTGAGTAGTTTCTGGCCACTGGTAATTCAGTGAGAAGTGTCTGACCTCTGGTAATACAGTGAGAAGTTTCTGACCTCTGGTAAATCAGTGAGAAGTGTCTGACCTCTGGTAATTCAGTGAGAAGTGTCTGACCTCTGGTAATTCAGTGAGAAGTGTCTGAACTCTTGTAATTCAGTGAGAAGTGTTTGACCTCTGGTAATTCAGTGAGAAGTGCCTGACCTCTGTAATTCAGTGAGAAGTGTCTGACCTCTTGTAATTCAGTGAGCAGTGTCTGACCTCTGGTAATTCAGTCAGAAGTGTCTGACCTCTGGTAATACAGTGAGAAGTGTCTGACCTCTGGTAATTCAGTGAGAAGTGTCTGACCTCTGGTAATTCAGTGAAAAGTGTCTGACCTCTGGTAATTCAGTGCGAAGTATTTGACCTCTGATAATTCAGTGAGAAGTGCCTGACCTCTGGTAATTCAATGAGAAGTGTATGACCTCTGGTAATTCAGTGAGAAGTGTCTGACCTCTGGTAATTCAGTGAGAAGTGTTTGACCTCTGGTAATTCAGTGAGAAGTGTCTGACCTCTTGTAATTCAGTGAGAAGTGTCTGACCTCTGGTAATTCAGTGAGAAGAGTCTGACCTCTGGTAATTCAGTGAGAAGTGTCTGACCACTGGTAATTCAGTGAGAAATGTTTGACCTCTGGTAATTCAGTGAGAAGTGTCTGACCTCTGGTAATTCAGTGAGAAGTGCCTGACCTCTGGTAATTCAGTGAGAAGTGTCTGACCTCTGGTAATTCAGTGAGAAGTGTCTGACCTCTGGTAATTCAGTCAGAAGTGTCTGACCTCTGGTAATTCAGTGAGAAGTGTCTGACCTCTGGTAATTCAGTGAAAAGTGTCTGACCTCTGGTAATTCAGTGCGAAGTATTTGACCTCTGGTAATTCAGTGAGAAGTGTATGACCTCTGGTAATTCAGTGAGAAGTGTCTGACCTCTGGTAATTCAGTGAGAAGTGTTTGACCTCTGGTAATTCAGTGAGAAGTGTCTGACCTCTTGTAATTCAGTGAGAAGTGTCTGACCTCTGGTAATTCAGTGAGAAGTGTCTGACCTCTGGCAATTCAGTGAGAAGAGTCTGACCTCTGGTAATTCAGTGAGAAGTGCCTGACCTCTGGTAATTCAGTGAGAAGAGTCTGACCTCTGGTAATTCAGTGAGAAGTGCCTGACCTCTGGTAATTCAGTGAGAAGTGCCTGACCTTTGGTATTTTAGTGAGAAGTGTCTGACCTCTGGTAATTCAGTGAGAAGTGTCTGACCTTTGGTATTTTAGTGAGAAGTGTCTGACCTCTGGTAAATCAGTGAGAAGTGTCTGACCTCTGGTAATTCAGTGAGAAGTGTCTGACCTCTGGTAATTCAGTCAGAAGTTTCTGACCTCTAGTAATTCAGTGAGAAGTGTCTGACCTCCGGTAATTCAGTGAGACGTGTCTGATCTCTGGTAATTCAGTGAGAAGTGTCTGACCTCTGGTAATTCAGTGACAAGTGTCTGATCTCTGGTAATTCAGTGAGAAGTGTCTGACCTCTGGTAATTCAGTGATAAGTGTCTGACCTCTGGTAATTCAGTGAGATGTGTCTGACCTCTGGTAATTCAGTGATAAGTGTCTGACCTCTTGTAATTCTTTGAGTAGTGTCTGGCCACTGGTAATTCAGTGAGAAGTGTCTGACCTCTGGTAATTCAGTGAGAAGTTTCTGACCTCTGGTAATTCAGTGAGAAGTGTCTGACCTCTTGTAATTCAGTGAAAAGTGTCTGACCTCTGGTAATTCAGTGCGAAGTATTTGACCTCTGATAATTCAGTGAGAAGTGCCTGACCTCTGGTAATTCAATGAGAAGTGTATGACCTCTGGTAATTCAGTGAGAAGTGTCTGACCTCTGGTAATTCAGTGAGAAGTGTTTGACCTCTGGTAATTCAGTGAGAAGTGTCTGACCTCTTGTAATTCAGTGAGAAGTGTCTGACCTCTGGTAATTCAGTGAGAAGAGTCTGACCTCTGGTAATTCAGTGAGAAGTGTCTGACCACTGGTAATTCAGTGAGAAATGTTTGACCTCTGGTAATTCAGTGAGAAGTGTCTGACCTCTGGTAATTCAGTGAGAAGTGCCTGACCTCTGGTAATTCAGTGAGAAGTGTCTGACCTCTGGTAATTCAGTGAGAAGTGTCTGACCTCTGGTAATTCAGTCAGAAGTGTCTGACCTCTGGTAATTCAGTGAGAAGTGTCTGACCTCTGGTAATTCAGTGAAAAGTGTCTGACCTCTGGTAATTCAGTGCGAAGTATTTGACCTCTGGTAATTCAGTGAGAAGTGTATGACCTCTGGTAATTCAGTGAGAAGTGTCTGACCTCTGGTAATTCAGTGAGAAGTGTTTGACCTCTGGTAATTCAGTGAGAAGTGTCTGACCTCTTGTAATTCAGTGAGAAGTGTCTGACCTCTGGTAATTCAGTGAGAAGTGTCTGACCTCTGGCAATTCAGTGAGAAGAGTCTGACCTCTGGTAATTCAGTGAGAAGTGCCTGACCTCTGGTAATTCAGTGAGAAGAGTCTGACCTCTGGTAATTCAGTGAGAAGTGCCTGACCTCTGGTAATTCAGTGAGAAGTGCCTGACCTTTGGTATTTTAGTGAGAAGTGTCTGACCTCTGGTAATTCAGTGAGAAGTGTCTGACCTTTGGTATTTTAGTGAGAAGTGTCTGACCTCTGGTAAATCAGTGAGAAGTGTCTGACCTCTGGTAATTCAGTGAGAAGTGTCTGACCTCTGGTAATTCAGTCAGAAGTTTCTGACCTCTAGTAATTCAGTGAGAAGTGTCTGACCTCCGGTAATTCAGTGAGACGTGTCTGATCTCTGGTAATTCAGTGAGAAGTGTCTGACCTCTGGTAATTCAGTGACAAGTGTCTGATCTCTGGTAATTCAGTGAGAAGTGTCTGACCTCTGGTAATTCAGTGATAAGTGTCTGACCTCTGGTAATTCAGTGAGATGTGTCTGACCTCTGGTAATTCAGTGATAAGTGTCTGACCTCTTGTAATTCTTTGAGTAGTGTCTGGCCACTGGTAATTCAGTGAGAAGTGTCTGACCTCTGGTAATTCAGTGAGAAGTTTCTGACCTCTGGTAATTCAGTGAGAAGTGTCTGACCTCTTGTAATTCAGTGAGTAGTTTCTGGCCACTGGTAATTCAGTGAGAAGTGTCTGACCTCTGGTAATACAGTGAGAAGTTTCTGACCTCTGGTAAATCAGTGAGAAGTGTCTGACCTCTGGTAATTCAGTGAGAAGTGTCTGACCTCTGGTAATTCAGTGAGAAGTGTCTGAACTCTTGTAATTCAGTGAGAAGTGTTTGACCTCTGGTAATTCAGTGAGAAGTGCCTGACCTCTGTAATTCAGTGAGAAGTGTCTGACCTCTTGTAATTCAGTGAGCAGTGTCTGACCTCTGGTAATTCAGTCAGAAGTGTCTGACCTCTGGTAATTCAGTGAGAAGTGTCTGACCTCTGGTAATTCAGTGAGAAGTGTCTGACCTCTGGTAATTCAGTGAAAAGTGTCTGACCTCTGGTAATTCAGTGCGAAGTATTTGACCTCTGATAATTCAGTGAGAAGTGCCTGACCTCTGGTAATTCAATGAGAAGTGTATGACCTCTGGTAATTCAGTGAGAAGTGTCTGACCTCTGGTAATTCAGTGAGAAGTGTTTGACCTCTGGTAATTCAGTGAGAAGTGTCTGACCTCTTGTAATTCAGTGAGAAGTGTCTGACCTCTGGTAATTCAGTGAGAAGTGTCTGACCACTGGTAATTCAGTGAGAAATGTTTGACCTCTGGTAATTCAGTGAGAAGTGTCTGACCTCTGGTAATTCAGTGAGAAGTGCCTGACCTCTGGTAATTCAGTGAGAAGTGTCTGACCTCTGGTAATTCAGTGAGAAGTGTCTGACCTCTGGTAATTCAGTGAGAAGTGTCTGACCACTGGTAATTCAGTGAGAAATGTTTGACCTCTGGTAATTCAGTGAGAAGTGTCTGACCTCTGGTAATTCAGTGAGAAGTGCCTGACCTCTGGTAATTCAGTGAGAAGTGTCTGACCTCTGGTAATTCAGTGAGAAGTGTCTGACCTCTGGTAATTCAGTGAGAAGTGCCTGTCCTCTGGTAATTCAGTGAGAAGTGTTTGACCTCTGGTAATTTAGTGAGAAGTGTCTGACCTCTGGTAATTCAGTGAGAAGTGTCTGACCTCTGGTAATTCAGTGAGAAGTGCCTGTCCTCTGGTAATTCAGTGAGAAGTGTTTGACCTCTGGTAATTTAGTGAGAAGTGTCTGACCTCTGGTAATTCAGTGAGAAGTGTCTGACCTCTGGTAATTCAGTGAGAAGTGTCTGACCTCTGGTAATTGAGTGAGAAGTGTCTGATCTCTGGTAATTCAGTGAGAAGTGTCTGACCTCTGGCAATTCAATGAGAAATGTCTGACCTCTGGCAATTCAGTGAGAGGTGTCTGACCTCTGGTAATTCAGTGCAAAGTGTCTGGCCTCTGATAATTCAGTGAGAAGTGTCTGACCTCTGGTAATTCACTGAGAAGTGTCTGATCTCTGGTAATTCAGTGAGAAGTGTCTGACCTCTGGTAATTCAGTGAGAAGTGTCTGACCACTTGTAATTCAGTGAGAAGTGTCTGACCTCTGGTAATTCAGTGAGAAGTGTCTGACCTCTTGCAATTCAGTGAGAAGTGTCTGATCTCTGGTAATTCAGTGAGAAGAGTCTGACCTCTGGTAATTCAGTGAGAAGTGTTTGACCTCTGGTAATTCAGTGAGAAGTGTCTGACCTCTGGTAATTCAGTGAGAAGTGCCTGACCTCTGGTAATTCAGTGAGAAGTGTCTGACCTCTGGTAATTTAGTGAGAAGTGTCTGACCTCTGGTAATTCAGTGAGAAGTGTCTGACCTCTGGTAATTCAGTGAGAAGTGCCTGTCCTCTGGTAATTCAGTGAGAAGTTTTTGACCTCTGGTAATTTAGTGAGAAGTGTCTGACCTCTGGTAATTCATTGAGAAGTGTCTGACCTCTGGTAATTCAGTGAGAAGTGTCTGACCTCTGGTAATTGAGTGAGAAGTGTCTGATCTCTGGTAATTCAGTGAGAAGTGTCTGACCTCTGGCAATTCAATGAGAAATGTCTGACCTCTGGCAATTCAGTGAGAGGTGTCTGACCTCTGGTAATTCAGTGCAAAATGTCTGGCCTCTGGTAATTCAGTGAGAAGTGTCTGACCTCTGGTAATTCACTGAGAAGTGTCTGATCTCTGGTAATTCAGTGAGAAGTGTCTGCCTCTGGTAATTCAGTGAGAAGTGCCTGATCTCTGGTAATTCAGTGAGAAGTGTCTGACCTCTAGTAATTCAGTGAGAAGTGTCTGACCTCTGGTAATTCAGTGAAAAGTGTCTGACCTCTGGTAATTCAGTGCGAAGTATTTGACCTCTGGTAATTCAGTGAGAAGTGCCTGACCTCTAGTAATTCAGTGAGAAGTGTCTGACCTCTGGTAATTCAGTGAGACGTGTCTGACCTCCGGTAATTCAGTGAGACGTGTCTGATCTCTGGTAATTCAGTGAGAAGTGTCTGACCTCTGGTAATTCAGTGAGAAGTGCCTGACCTCTGTAATTCAGTGAGAAGTGTCTGACCTCTTGTAATTCAGTGAGCAGTGTCTGACCTCTGGTAATTCAGTGCGAAGTATTTGACCTCTGGTAATTCAGTGAGAAGTGCCTGACCTCTGGTAATTCAATGAGAAGTGTATGACCTCTGGTAATTCAGTGAGAAGTGTCTGACCTCTGGTAATTCAGTGAGAACTGTTTGACCTCTGGTAATTCAGTGAGAAGTGTCTGACCTCTTGCAATTCAGTGAGAAGTGTCTGATCTCTGGTAATTCAGTGAGAAGAGTCTGACCTCTGGTAATTCAGTGAGAAGTGTTTGACCTCTGGTAATTCAGTGAGAAGTGTCTGACCTCTGGTAATTCAGTGAGAAGTGCCTGACCTCTGGTAATTCAGTGAGAAGTGTCTGACCTCTGGTAATTTAGTGAGAAGTGTCTGACCTCTGGTAATTCAGTGAGAAGTGTCTGACCTCTGGTAATTCAGTGAGAAGTGCCTGTCCTCTGGTAATTCAGTGAGAAGTTTTTGACCTCTGGTAATTTAGTGAGAAGTGTCTGACCTCTGGTAATTCATTGAGAAGTGTCTGACCTCTGGTAATTCAGTGAGAAGTGTCTGACCTCTGGTAATTGAGTGAGAAGTGTCTGATCTCTGGTAATTCAGTGAGAAGTGTCTGACCTCTGGCAATTCAATGAGAAATGTCTGACCTCTGGCAATTCAGTGAGAGGTGTCTGACCTCTGGTAATTCAGTGCAAAATGTCTGGCCTCTGGTAATTCAGTGAGAAGTGTCTGACCTCTGGTAATTCACTGAGAAGTGTCTGATCTCTGGTAATTCAGTGAGAAGTGTCTGCCTCTGGTAATTCAGTGAGAAGTGCCTGATCTCTGGTAATTCAGTGAGAAGTGTCTGACCTCTAGTAATTCAGTGAGAAGTGTCTGACCTCTGGTAATTCAGTGGGACGTGTCTGACCTCCGGTAATTCAGTGAGACGTGTCTGATCTCTGGTAATTCAGTGAGAAGTGTCTAACCTCTGGTAATTCAGAGAGAAGTGTCTGACCTCTGGTAAATCAGTGAGAATTGTCTGACCTCTGGTAATTCAGTGAGAAGTGTTTGACCTCTGGTAATTCAGTGAGAAGTGCCTGACCTCTGTAATTCAGTGAGAAGTGTCTGACCTCTTGTAATTCAGTGAGCAGTGTCTGACCTCTGGTAATTCAGTCAGAAGTGTCTGACCTCTGGTAATTCAGTGAGAAGTGTCTGACCTCTGGTAATTCAGTGAGAAGTGTCTGACCTCTGGTAATTCAGTGAAAAGTGTCTGACCTCTGGTAATTCAGTGCGAAGTATTTGACCTCTGGTAATTCAGTGAGAAGTGCCTGACCTCTAGTAATTCAATGAGAAGTGTATGACCTC